>NC_063165.1:25553816-26272149 GCF_023159225.1 Perognathus longimembris pacificus | reverse complement strand
CATACTGTGTTCATACAAATGAGCAAATGAATCAATTGATTAGCTACATATTGATTGCTAATGAATGGAAGGAATTGCTACTATTTATTTATTCATTTATTTGTTTGTTTTTAAAAAAAAAATTTTTTCTTGTTTGTTTGTTTGTTTGTTTGTTTCTGTGGAATAACTTTGAATCCTAACTACAAAAGGGTCTCAGTGAATTTCCTGTATGCCTTCTAGACAGAACTTTTTTTTTTTTTTGGCAGTGCCTCATATTTGCTAGGCAGGGGCTCTATCACTTGAGCCATGTCTCCAGCCTTTTTTGCATCCACTGCTTTTTAAATTGATTATTTATTTATTTATTTTTATTGTAAAGGTGATGTACAAAGGGGTTACAGTTACGTAAGTCAGGTAGTGAGTACATTTCTGGTGGAACAATGTCTCTTCTTTCCTTGTTTTCTCCAGGTGTTTTTTCCTCTTGATCCCCTCTCTCTCACAAATTGCATAGTTCATTTTTAACAGTGTCTACTGAGTGCCACAGCTGTATTTGTTCACCCTTTGACCCACCATTTCTGTGCTCCCCTTTACTCTCCCACAAACAGATAAGCTTACATATAAGACAAAAACTACAGAAATAAAAAAGAGCAACAAAAGAGAAAAAATAAACAAAGTAAAAGGTAAAATAACAAAAAAAACCCCTCATTTCCAATTCTTGGAGTTTATTTCGATAAACACCATTTTATATAATCATATGCACTTAGCTACTGAGCCTTTGTGAGCCTCTACTAAGAATATTCTTGGTCTCACTGTGTGGATGTTTAGTGTCCACTTTTTCATCATGTCCAAGTGCAATTTTCTTGACTATTACCATCCATTGTGTTTACTTGTAGATTTACAGGCACTTTCTAATTACTGCAAGTGAGGGAATCCATGCAAACTGTGTTTTCTTGCATCTAGCTTATCTCACTTAGTACAACTTTTTCTATGCCCCCCCTCTCCAAAAAAACAAACCCCAAAGATACAGCAACCCCATTAGTAATGGGGTAAAGGCTTAAAGAGAGACTTCTTTCGAGAAGTAAGAATATCTGGACACATGAAGAGATGTCCAACATCTCTGGCCATAAAAGAAATGCAAATCAAAACAACACTAAGATTCCACCTCACCCCATTTAGAATGCCCATTACCAAGAAAACTAGCAATAACAGATGCTGGTGGGGATGTGTACAAAAGGGAATGCTGCCACACTGTTGGTGGGAATGCAACCTTGTTCAACCACTTCAGAAAACAGTATGTATATTACTCAAAAGATTAAACATATAACTTCCCTATGACCCAGAAATTGCACTCCTGGGCATTTGCACAAATGACCATAAACCAGGCTGCACTAAAACCACCATCACAACTATGTTCATCGCAGCATTGTTTACCATATGGAAACAACTCAGATGCATCTCAGTGGATGAATGTTTGAAGAAAATGTGTGTATATACATAGAATGGAATTCTATGCTTCCATCAGAAATAATGCCATTGCCCCCTTTGAATGGAAATCAAAAGACTTGCATCTGCTATTTCTGAGGGTGGATCTTGAATTATGACAGGGTAATTCTGGGCTATGATTTTCCTGCTGGTACTTCCCTGTGTGGCTGAGGGTGACAGGTGTATGCCACTGCACCTAGCTATGGTGCTTCCCTCAGCAGCTAGAATAATAGCATATATAATCACACTCATCTGGTTTCAGCCACCATACCAGCTTATCTTGCAATATTTAACACAATTGAATTTTCTTTGAACACTACTTATCAAATGTAATGTTTAGTTTGAAACACTACCAAAGTACACAAGATTCAAATTGGCAAGAGAAATAAGCTAGATGGAAATCTGGCTAGTATGAATGTGGCAATAACAAGTCTACAAAAGCCTTGATGAATGTAGACATGAAATAATAGAAATACATTTGTGGGAATTATGAAAATACAGTTTTCAATAAACACCAGAAAAACTCATTCAACTTTCTAACCCTCCTCATTCCTCCCCCAACCCAGAAGTTTGGAAATGTGACAATAGGTTAAAGAGATCTTCTGTTCCTTTCCTCAATTTTTAGTGTTTACAAGTCATTCATCTTGCAAGTGTCTTTGTTATATTTATCAATTTTTTTTATCTCTTACAGTTGAAAATTTTCCCCAAGTAAGTAGCATTTTGTGTATGATTCTATCATTGCTACTATTTATCCAAAATATTTCTTCCCCTTAGTAAATCATGTTGCTATAATCTAGTTTGGTTTGGCCAAGCCATATATTTATTTTATTTCTTTGGCTCACCTCTTGAATTCTTTACATCTGCAAAACACTTTTCTGTTTACAAGCTTCAAGCATAATTAAAGGAACTATGGGCACTTGCAAGGAATGCAGAAATGCTGGCTCCAGTTTCCCAGCGTAGGTTCACTTCTCAGTCACACTGATTTGCTGTGTTTCTGGAATGTTATGTGAGAGGTGATACGTTATTTTTAAGAGACCTTGGATGGAGGATCTTATCCATATGAAAATCATCATGGTAAGGGAAACGACACAAACTTGCTACTTCTGGAGCCTCATGACAGTGCTCTCTTAGATGAATGGTGCTTTTTTTTTTTTTAAATGAGATCTGACAGTGCTACTTCTTTCTTTTCTCCCTTGCCTTTATTATCACACTCCTAGTCTCTCTTCCTAAGCTACAGCTCAGAAGGACTAAGGGCACTGTTTTCTTCTCTGGGCTGCATTACTGTGTTCTCCTGAAATGAGAAAAATACAAACCCACACACCACTGGTGATTTGGCCACAGTTATCAAGGTTTGGACTTTTAATGTTTCAGGCCACACATGGTCTTAATAATGAAAACAATTCCTGGCTTGATTCCTGAATTCAAAGATTAGAGATTCATTCTTAAGAGGCTACATCCCATTCTTAACCCGTCTCCCTTTGTCTTAAGTTCCCAAATGCCCACCACTTTGCAAGCATATTGTGTTAAAGTAGGAAGTTGTAAAAAAATTTACAAAATTTGCAATACATCTAATACCATTGCTAAGTTATTTTTCAAAGGAACACATCTTTTTTTTCTCATTATAGCACTTCCTATCTCTAAGAAATTCATTCAGTTAATTCTTTACTGAGGAGATATTACAAACTGATTTGCAGTAGGTAGTTCTTCAATTCAAGACACATTTAAAAGCAAAGCAGAAAATGTGAATTATTACAATTATATAATAGATATAAACTAGGCATTGTAGTTGCACTCACACTCAGGCTATCATCGCTTCCATTATCAAGTGCATTGGGTTTAGATATATCCACTTCCTTGGTAATTATTCCTTTCCTAAAGATAAATACCATTCCTAATATTAATCTACTTATTTATTTTGTCCTACCATAATGCAATCCAACAAGTGTCTTATTATTTCAATTTTATATGTGAGAAATAATAGAGAAGGTAAATGACTTAATTGGTCAAAGAAGGAGGAATTAAATAGGCATAGTTGAGGACTCTGAACTTTTGCTTACAAACAATTGCATATCGTTTATTCTGTTCCTTTATGTTTTCAATCTAATGTACTTATTCCACTCTTCAGGAAGAACAGCATAGTATTTGAGAGAGAAAGTTAAATCCTTTCATTTTGGTTTAGGCTTTACCACGTACTTGGATTTGAGTAAGTCTTGCTATTTCTGTGAATCCGTTTATTCAATAGTTGAGGAAGGGATCCTACCACCCATTTTAAGGGTTGTTGTATTATTTAAATGAATTACTTCATGTAAAGGATCTGCCATACAGTAAGATCACAGTGAATATTCTCTGTTAATACTAAGTAATAATTGACAGAGCGTTTCCTTTCCCTAGTGACTTAGAGCTTTGTTTCATTGCCATTGGAATTTGAATCAAAAAAGTGCTTTCTGATCTTGAAGTTACATCAGAAGTAATCACTTAGGGAGCAACTGCAGGACAAAGGGTGAGCTAATGCAACAGTGATACTCACTAGCCACTATGTTGGAAATGAACTTCACAACTTGTGTGGGGAGAAAAGTTGTGAGGGGAGGACAGGAGAAAATGAAGGAGGGGGAAACACTGCTTAAAAAGGAATGCACCCATTATCTTACTTATGTAACTGAAATCCCACTGTACATCACCTTTACAGTAAAAATAGAAAAGACTTACAGTGCTGTCTAGATTTAACATCAGGGTTTCAGGGAGTAGGGCTGGACATTAGCATTTCTTAAAAGATCTCCAGAGGGTACTCTTGTGCAGACAGTGATGAGAAAACTGAAATAAATCAGTTCTCATATGACAAATCTTTGCACATGAGTTTTTCTCTTCCCATATATTTCAAAACCCTTGATTGATTTTCCCGAATCTACAAGATCCCTTTTCCTACTTTGCTGAATTAAAGCAAATTCATTAAATATTTGAAGCTGAATAATGTTCATCTGTAATAGGATATATGAATCATATTATTCATCCATTAAGAGCAAATTAAAGTGAGTACAATGTGACTTATGATCAGCCACTCAAAGACATTATTTACAACAAAAATACACTATTTGATTACCTTTCCTTTTATATGTCTCAAAGAACTTTAAAGTGTTTTCACTTTAATGTACTGCTTCTAGATGTTTTACTAAGTTACTAAATTTACCTCACTCCAAATATAATGGGTTTTACCAGGAAAACAGACAATAACAGATGTTGACAATGGTGTAGCCAAAAGTGAACACTATTACACTGTTGACGGGAAAGTAAACTTGTTCAACCACTCTAGAAAGCAGTATGAAATTTCTTTAAACAAATATACACAGAACTATCCTATCCCAGAAATTCTGTTCCTCAGCAATTGTCCAAAAGTTAACAGACTAGGTTACAATAAAGCCACCAGCACAACCTTGTTTATTATGACATTATTTACTATAGCTGAAGTATCCATTCTGACCAGATGTTCCTCAATGGATGGAAGAATCAAGAAAAGGTGGTATATATACACAATAGAATTTTATTCTTCATTAGAAATTATGATAATATACCATTTGTGAAGAAATGGAAAGAATTGGAAGGATTATACTAAATGAAGTAAATTAGTCCCAGAGAGACAAAGGTTGCATGTTTTCCCACATATGTGGAAGCTCAAATTAGCCTATAAACCTGTAAGTAAACACATTGGATGTTATGCATGTGTTTACAGAGGTATTAACTGAAATATGGTACATTAAAGGGAGAATTCAAATAGTGTAATTACTTAGAAAGGCAAAAATCAAAGCCCAGCAAAATAAGTTCCAGGAAATGGGTACTTGCAAGGAGGTGGGGCCATGGAGAAATGAGGAGATGAAAATGAGTAGACGAAAAATGGGGGAGAATGCATTCAAGAATTCAGTGTATGTACTACTATAAAATTAAGAAAAGTACGTTGAATTGAATGGGGTGACTTTGATCAGGATGCAGTGTATTCATAAACTGCTTTGTTAAATGGTAATTACAAAAATCTCCATTGTGAAGAGAGATCATATCTTAACTAATACTGATTGCAGTTCTCAGCATAACTCAGAATATACCCTTTACTCAATAAATGTGTGGTTGAATTAAAGCATAAGTAAGTTTTGGAAGACTATTCTGCTTTGACTTTTTATTATAATTGTATAACAAAAAATGTGTCTTACAAGACATGCCTCCAAACTTGTCAGAAACAAATTTTCTGGTCTCTTTCTCATTTACGAAATCAGAATCTCTCAGGTTGGGTTCAACATTGTGTCACCACATGAACTTTGTGTCCTCTAAAGTTAGAAAAGACAGTTTTAAACATATTCTTCATGTGTTATTCACAATAGTAGGTGATAAATTTCACAGATCAAACAAGAGAAGGGAGTAATAACCAAGAGAGCTTGCATTAACATGGAAACACAAAAGAAAGAAAAAAGGAGAGAAAGAAAGGAGGGAAGGAAGGAAAGAAAGAAAGAAGAAAGCAAGGAAGGAAGGAAAGAAGGAGGAAGAAATTAAGGAAGGAAGGAGGGGGCTGGGAATATGGCCTAGTGGCAAGAGAGCTTGCCTCGTATCTATGAAGCCCTGGGTTCGATTCCCCAGCACCACATATATAGAAAACAGCCAGAAGTGGCACTGTGGCTCAAGTGGCAGTGCGCTAGCCTTGAGCAAAAAGAAGCCAGGGACAGTGCTCAGGCCCTGAGTCCAAGCCCCAGGACTGGCAAAAAAAAAAAAAAAAAAAGGAAAGAAAGAAAAAAAGAATGAAAATGAGAAGACTAGTAAATCTAACAATGATATTTAATATGGGTAAAAATAACTGTTACACATTAACTGTGCATTTATTCAACAGCAACTATACATCAAATATTATGCTGGATAATGAGTTGGATAGAAATTTATTTCCTGCCCTGGAGGAGGAATTTTTAGGCTAAAAATGGCAGTTATCTGCACAAAGAACTAAAAGCATAGAAAAGCAAGTGTGCCAGTCATTAAGCTTTTCTCTTTTTCAACACCCATCCCCAGATGTTTCTTCGTGAAGTTTGGGTTGAGTCTCTGTGAGCCACATTTCTAGTTTGGCCGCAGGCTTCCCTTAAGACTGTATAAGTTTGCATGCTCAAGGACGGCAGAAAAATTAGAAAAAGGAAAAAAAAAAGACTTATTATTTCTTCTTTGCTCCTATTAGCTTCCTGTCGTTGAAACATCTCTCCAGCTTCACAAGTGCACTATTATGTGATGTTTTGTTCCAATGGCAAGCATTCCATCCAGTATGCAATGTTTCTCTGTTAGTGGAATCAATCTCTTTATACCTGTTCAAAAACAGTGAAACCAGGGCTAGTGACTTCCTCATCAAAGTCTGAATTCCTCTGAAGTAAGAGTTCACATCAGCGTAGAGATGCCTTCTTAAAATTTCTTTTAAGAATTGTAATCTTTCTCCCTTGTTCCTTTAGATGGGTGGATGGTAGCTGCTTCCTGAAGTTTCTGCCTCATGGTGACTTACATAGGCTTTATATGGGCTTTATACACTTAGAAGATTTAAGTGGATTAATGCATCTTTCATTACATTATCTCTGTTCCAGTAGCTGGGGAATATTCTGCCTGCTCACTAGAAGTTGGTCAATACAGTGAGATTGGATAGTAACTGAGAAGTTGGGAGACATAAGCAAACCCCTAACACTTTCAACTAGGCTGAATGCTTACTTGGATGACATGTGAGTCTAGTGCTGTACACATTTTCAGCTACATGGGAAACCAGTTTTTATTCTGAATTCAGTTTGGAAACTGCTTTCTTTACCAAATGTGAAGATATTCATAAAAGAAACAATGCATTCTGGTCAAAGATGAATTTTAGGTATATAATTGAAGAAATTATTTGATGTCCAATTATTGTAAAGGTGAGTAAGAGGGGGAAAAAACAGACTGATTTTGAAAACTAAAACTACTAGGTTAAAGTTAGTAGAAGGAAGGCCTTGACAAAAATTAATGCTGGGCAAAGATAAAACTGACTTCTGGAGAAAGAACAACTTATCACCATAGAAATTATCTTATTCAGTCAGCACACTGTGATTTACTGTTGAAGACATTCTTCAGTAGGGAAGGTCATTCAACTAGATATACAAGGTAGCCTAATACACTGTGAGTCTATGGTATTGGCATTCAAATATGCATTTCTTTATTCTTATTTCCAAAGCGACAAGACTTTCCTGAAGTGGGAAGGGTGGGGACAAGGAAACAAGGAGAGCGAGTCATATAAGAAATCAAGGGCATTGCAACATGTGATATACTGAAGCTTTTCTGAGTATCAAGGTACTGGGCAAGGGCAAGGTGTGTGTGTATACATATGTATGTATACACACACACACACACACGCACACACACACACACAGTAATTATAAAGAACTCTGGAAAAAAGGTAAGAAAACCTTCTCTTGGCCCTGAGCCTTCAGCCGTAGAAATAACAAGACCATAGAGCATAAGCCTCGCTCTGCAGCTGAGCTTTTCTTCCTTGCCTCAGGTTTCATAGACCACATTTGAAATATCGTGTTCAAGAACAGTATGTACACGTGAAAAGTGCCTGTCCATGAGATCATTATTTTTTCAATCTTGCAGTTATGATGTTTTTAACTTTGATGTTTGCAATGACTTTGAAACTTTATGTTGGAACAAGATACATAATGTTATTGACATTTGTTTTAAAAAAGCAAACTATTGGGAGTTCTCTATATCACTGTCAGTCATCACAACAGAACACAGATTGTTGGAGTTCATCCTTTTAAACATTTACTCAAACATAATAAGTAGACAACACAAGAATTCTTGGTGTTCAAGAACTATTAGAAACACATGGATGCTAATTTCTATAAAGGATGTTGAAAGAACCAATCTTATATAAGACTGGCAAGTGTGCTGGGGTAAATAAGAAAACCAAATATAGTAAGTTTTAGAATGAGTTGTTTTGGAGCTGTCACACATAAATATATTAGGAGGGATGAATTTATATTTATGGGAGCTGCTTTTTATTTTGCTTTGAAGATGTATATTAAAATGACAGAACAATCAATCCAACTATTTGTCTACATTGTGCCAGATATCCAATTACTTATAAATATCTAGATGTTTAATAGCACTTAGACACTAATGTATAGTTAATGAGCTGTTCTCATTTTTATCTTAGTCTTTTATCCTCATAAACACAATATACTTGTGGTAGAGTTTTGATTTCCTAAATAAAATATGTAGGTTCAATTGCTCTAAATCCAATTCTTTCTTTTTTTTTTTTTTTTTTTTTTGCCAGTCCTGGGGTTTGGACTCAGGGCCTGAGCACTGTCCCTGGCTTCTTTTTGCTCATGGCTAGCACTCTGCCATTTGAGTAACAGCACCACTTCTGGCCATTTTCTATATATGTGGTGCTGGGGAATTGAACCCAGGGCCTCATGTATACGGGGCAAGCACTCTTGCCACTAGGCCATATCCCCAGCCCTAAATCCAATTATTTCTAAATAAAACTAGTGATGAAATTCTTGCCATGGCAGGACATTGGGTAAAATTTTGTAATGTGAATGCAGAATTATTAATCATTACCATTTAATTAATATTTATCTATTAAATATTTGATTACTTAATTATTAATGCTAGTACAGAATCTTTTCATTTGAGGGATTGAAAAGTAATATCCAGAAGGAAATTTTCAAGGACAAGATTAAATATTTTTTCTAATAGCACTTAGAGACTGCTTAATAAATATAATAGGGTACAAGAGCAAGTTTTTCCATATGTTTTTAGAAGTGGAGCACAGATCCTAGAGTTCCACAAATATAAAATCACGTTGGCTATGTCAGTGACCATATTTATTTAAGTATTATTATCAATGTCAAAGGCTGTTATAGTGCAACAACTTTGACTTCAGGTAGAGATTTGTATTTTATTGTCATGAAGTGGTAGAATGCAACTACAACATCAAGAATCTAAATAAAAAACTTTTATAAATCTTTCGCATTGATAGTTCAAGAGTGGCATAACTTGATTTTTTTAATGGTAAAATTGGAAATAGAGCTCAGTGAATATGATTCAGAATAATTCTGTTAAGACAATACAATAAAAATTAATTGTTTTGTGGGTTTTGATGGGTTCTGATTACAAAAGTACCAAATCTGTTTACTTCTCTGTGGGAGATCTGGTTTCCATGGGGACAAAACCAACCTCATCTGCTGTTTTGCAGACCATCCTCCATGCACCACCTCCACTTTGGCAGGACTAAAGAGTGGATGAACACAGCTACCCTGGCAAGTGGCATACTATCTATACGATTTCCCTCATTTTCCACCCCCTTCCATTAGCAGAGCCCAGGAGGGGGCTTCAAGGATGTGCTGCTTTCCTCCCACTTTCAACTTGCATCACTTGTAATGCTCTTTGAAACGAGAACATTGTACATGGTTGTGATAAACATCCGCCATGTGTCACAATGTTTCTTCAAGTGAAGTGTCACATTGTTTGGCAATATAAATAGGTGCCTATTTTTATTGTCTTAATGTCCTTATCAAAGATCCCTCACAGACAAATGGTATTTCCTATACAGAAAAATCAGTATCTATCACCAGCCGACAATGTGCTTTCTTTCATACATGCTTATGTATTCACCATGAATTATTACATGCTGAACACTGAGCTGAGATATAGAAAAGGATTATTCTATCATTATTATTAGATTTTTGCTAGATAAATTATACAATTTATTTTCCACCTTTACAGTGTAGGGCCAGAAAAATTCAGAGGAAGTTCATTTATTATTATTCTTTTATGAACAATAATTGACAGATTTTTCTAGTATGATTCTATTCTATTAGTATTATTCTCTTGTAGCTCAAAATTTAGTGGAAGACTCTTTCAGAAGTGGTATTTGTAAATTGCTGTAGTCAGTGGCAGCACTATACACTAATATGGGGCCTTGAATACAGACTCTGATCTCAGGAAGAGGCATTAAGGAAGCCCAGAAAGGCTTCCTGATATTGTTTGCAACTTCACCAATAGTTACCGATTTATTGAGTGAAAAATAGAAGATTTCATGAAAAGAAGCAAAAGATTCCAATTTCAAGTTTAGGTGCTAGAAATAATTCTGGCCTTAACCAAAAGCTATGGAGTGGAAAAAGCAAGAGCCAGGAACTAAAGTCGGGACATTAATTCACCTGTGAAAATTCAAAACTTTGTATTTCAAACCCAGCCACTGAAAAGATATAAAGACAATATGTGCAAGGAATGATCAGTTGTGTCTTTTGGACCAATTATTGCAGATTCTGAGTAAAATCTAAGTTTGGAAAACAATAAGGTTTTTTTTGTTGTTTGTTTTTGTTTTTTTGTAAATGACTAAATGATCTGTGCTTATTTTCTTAAGCCCAAACATTGTCCCAATAAAATATCTAAGTTCTCAATTTTAATATTTCACTTAATGCAATCCATATGGTTTCACGAAAAATGGATATATTGCATTTTTATTTATTTCTACTTGGTTTAGGAGTGGAAAGGATGGTGAGAAAAGGATTTTCTTTTGAGCCCAAAGGTATGTAAGAGATTCTGAAAGAAAGAGTCTAATATTTTCTCAGTTGCTGGCAGAAACTGTACTGGTCAACAAAATAGCTAAACAATGTGAGCTTTTGGCTAGAACTGGAAGTTAATTTCTGTAAACCTAGCTTTTAGAAGTTAAGGATTTTCTGTTCAGCTCAACCTGGGTAACAGTGAGACCCCACCTCAAACAAAAGCAATAGAGCACTTCAGAAGCCTCAAATATTTAGAGTTTCCCATTATTTGAACTGGAACCTAGAGATTAGCAAGAAGTCTAGAGATTTGCAAGAACTCAGAGATGATTAACTCAATTATAACATACATATATATATAATGTTATTCACATATGCTTTCTTTTTTAAAATTTAATTTTATTGTAAAGATGATGTACAGAGTGGTTACAGTTACATAAATAAGGTTACATAAAGAAATGCAAAAGATTAAAAGGGTGCAATGACTTATTTAAAAGAAAATAATCTCCATTTTTGTTTTCACAGTGTTGATTTCATGCTAGGTACAGGATTAATAATAATAATTTGGGCAACCCCTGGATTCCATATACTTTCTCTGGTCCTTTACTAATCCAAAGTCTAAATAACATCTCCATTTTAATTAATTAACATTTTAGCAAATGAGCAAAGCATACTAGCTCTTCTCAAGTAATATAAAAACATTTATAATACCCACATTTTCAGTTTCATTCTGATTGTCTTTTCATATATTTTTCTTGACCATATTAAAAGTTTACAGCTCTGTTGTAGAATCTTATACTGAGAGCCAAAACAACAATAATAACAACAACATCAAAACATAGTCTCCATTCTACAGGAGAGTTTAGCCTAGTAATATTATCATTTATCATTAAATAATGTAAATATCATTGCTTAGGAAATGATTTTAGGTTACTCTGATTCTCATTTGCCTTACTACTTTATAATGATGCAAATAGCAAAGAACAAAACATTAACTTAAAACATTACCAAAATATGAGTAGTTTCAGACAAAGCATATAAAAGCTTTATTGGCTAAATTCTGAGATTATTAAATGAACTGAAAAGGTAGAGCATTTGCTCCTCATCCGGAATAGTAATAACTATTATTTCATTTTTCAAGTTACAAAAATGTGTGGACATTTGTGTGTAGGGGGTGCCATTCAGTTTGGTCCTAAGCAATTGAAATGGCTAAATAACACCCATATGGTAAGCAGCTTGGTACTCCCCGCATAAGGGAAAAGGTATTGGCAGGAAATCTGTGAAGGAGTCATTATGTTTTCTTTCGCATTGAGGTGATATTACTGTTCAGCTTCCAGGACTCTGTTTCTCTCCTTTAGTGTTTGTTTGTTTGTGTTTTTTCTTTTCCTTGGGGAACATATCAGTTTCAAGTTATATTTTTCATATAGTGGAATATTTTTTTTCAAATTTTTATTATCAAACTGATGTACAGAGAGGTTACAGTTTCATACCTTAGACATTGGATACATTACTTGTACTGTTTGTTACCTTGTCCCTTCCCCCCTTCCTCCTCCCACTTTCCCTTTCCCCCCCTGAGGTGTTCAGTTCACTTACACCAAACAGTTTTGCAAGTATTGCTTTTGTAGTTGTTTGTCCTTTTTTTTTTTTTTTTTAAATCTTTTTTTTGGCCAGTCCTGGGCCTTGGACTCAGGGCCTGAGCACTGTCCCTGGCTTCTTCCCGCTCAAGGCTAGCACTCTGCCACCTGAGCCACAGCACCCCTTCTGGCCGTTTTCCATATATGTGGTGCTGGGGAATCGAACCGAGAGCTTCATGTGTAGAAGGCAAGCACTCTTGCCACTAGGCCATATTCCCAGCCCCTTGTTTGTCCTTTTTTACCCTGTGTCTCTCAATTTTGGTATTCTCTTTCAATTTCCTACTTCTAATACCAGTATACACGGTTTCCAATATACTCAGATAAGATTACAGAGATAGTGTAGGTACAACCAATAGTGGAATATTTTTAATACAAATTTTTTTGGGGAAAAATGTACTTGGTTGTTGTGGACGATGTTATATAAAATAACCTAGTATTTACTTTCCTGTATTGAGAAGCAGTTACATTATAGGTATTGGAAAAACATGAAATATGATTCATATATGATCAACATGTCCATTTAAAATATGAAGATATAATGTATATGAAGCAATAATGGTAGTTAATCATTAATATACTTTAAATATTCATTATGTGCTAAGGCTCTTTACAGTGAGTGAAATGATTTATGCCTATAGTGAGATCATGATAGTAGTATTATGATGAATTTGGATTCATAGATGTAGAGAGATATGAACTGAGATTATAGGCAATTTAAACCACTGTGTAGTAGGTTAATGAAACAAAGTCAGTCAATCTTGTTCTATAGATACAACTTGTAACAACAATGGGATACTCTCTACTGGTAACATGCCAATGTTTTTAAAGTCATTGCAGAATTTCACAGGTTGGAGGAATAGAGAAGCTGCCTCAGACCGTGATAGTTTTAGTGACTATGCAGGAGAGTGCTTACAACTCAGAATGGGGAGATTTGCAGTTCAGAATTCAATCACTCCAGTGACATGGCATCTGGAAAGTTCACTTGTAAAAGGATCTGATTGCCCTTAAATCTCCATGTGAGATTGCATATGTAATTTATCTAATACTAGGAACCTATAAGCATGCATGTGAACTATTATTTCTCTAAACAAAAGACTTAGTGTCTAAAGAAAATGTTAAGACAGGTTAGGACACACCAGTGAAGCAGGAGGGAGAAGTCTTTAAATATTAAAATATGTATCTTTTGAAGACAAGCACTTACATTGCTTTATTTTTAGTTGGGGATTTTTTGGAGTTAAATGTCCTATAAACTTATATCCAATATACTACAGTAATTTTTATTCTAATTTTTGAGCTTAGAAGCTTCAATAATGTCAGAATAAATGATTTGCTCATGGCATAAAGCACTGCTTTGGAATGTATAGCCTCAGATTTCTGAAATAAATGGCTTTAATTTGAATACCTGCAACTTTTTGAGTTTGGGAGCAGATTTTTCAGTAGAACCTATGGTCTCTTTCCCATATGGTGATGTAGAAGACATGCATTACATGTGTTTTCCTACTTGGCTCTAAAACTAAAATCTCATGAAACATTGAAATAAATAGTCCATTTCAACGTTTCTTAACTGGGTGTAACTGGTGTCATCTTGACAACATGTTGAATGATAAGAAATTGGGTCTAACTGCCACCATCTTGGTTTCTTGGTGGATGAAGGTGAAGTCCTATCCTCAAGCAATGGACATACTTGAATTCCTTGAGCTGTCTAGGGTGGGGACTTGGACAATCAGTTACTGTACCTGCCAGACCTGTACCTTGAACTGGAAAGACTCTTTGAACTCTGGAGCTCTTTGTGATCTTGTCCTCTGACCATGACCCTAGTTAAGCCCTGGCCATCTCAGCTTCATTTTGTACCATGCCTCATATCTCCTAATTCACTTCAGGTCACCATGGAGCTCCTCTTCAGCTCTCCATTACAGTTGATCAGGTTTGTTGAGATTGTTTTTCTGCTTTCTCTTTACTACCTTAGTGGCTCAGTTTTCTAACAATATTAAATGTATATGAGGCTGCAAGTTTTGGGGGGACAAGTGTCCACCTATAGTCACTGGCTATCTAATAAAGACTCTCAATTAGATCTCTCAAAATGTGGCTTCTCTGTACCTCATGATCAAACTCCCATATAACAATTCCATATTGAAAGTTATTTAAGCCACTGACAAAATAGGTTCTTTAAAATACTTTCATATCATATTATACTATTTTGTGTGTATTTAGACATTTCAAGATAATGTAGTCCAGATGAATTAGGTAACAATGTCTTTGCTCTAAGGCATGTGATAAGGAATAATATAAAATATTTTGGGAATGATCTGTTAAGATTAGTCTGAACATTAACTAAAAAGATATTTCACAATACAGAAAGGAAATAAAAATCTTAGTGGGCTGGTGGATTATATAAACAGAAAAGTATGATGCAGCATTTCATTTTTGCTTCATTTGAATATAGATTTTAGTGTATTTTATACTTTTGCAAAATAAACAACATCTTATAAGACCTAAGGATTTAAGAATTTCACCTATACATCTTCAAAATTGTGGGACTTCTATATTTACCTATCTTTTGAAGTAAAATTGAACATCTCAAATAACTTCAAGTTCAATCTAAGAAAAAAAGTCTTATTACTGTGTAAAGAAATGTCAATATTATTTGGTTCATCTTTTGGGCACATAGGTGCACTCTTATGATTTAGATTGAGAACTCATATGACTTGTTTTCACTATTAATCACGAGGTAGACGGACCTTGTATCGAAATACTTCAAGAATAATCACTTCTCTGTTCTGCAGAAAGGCAGAGGTGGCAGGTCTGAAATCAATATTCACACATGGCCTATGAGATCAAATAAGTTTAAAGCTTTCCTCTTGCAATGTTTGCATTGGTAAAGGATTGTTTAATCAGGAACCGTAGCCTTTTGGAATTTAGTTTTAAAATGCTTAGCTGTTGGTAGTAAATAAGTGCAACATTATGCTCCTATGTTGTCCTCAACTTGGAGTCCACAGAGTATGTTATAAAATTAAGGAGCCTAGAATAACAATGAAGTTGTATTTTGTTTTATGTATAAGGCCTTTCTCTGTGAGGGAGCCCTTAACTCTCTAGTATGCTCAAGAAAAGCATGGGTGGGGCCTGGGAATATGGCCTAGTGGTAGAGTGCTTGACTCATATACATGAAGCCCTGGGTTCGATTCCTCAGCACCACATATATGGAAAAGGCTGGAAGTGATGCTGTGGCTCAAATGGTAGAATGCTAGCCTTGCCTTGTGCAAAAAGGAGCCAGAGACAGTGCTTAGGCCCTGAGTTCAAGGCCCAGGGCTGGCAAAAAAAAAAAAGGAAAAGAAAAGAAAAGCAGGGGTGGTGGTGGGGTGTGATGGAGGGGTGGGGGGTGGCAGTCAAATATTCAGCATATATCCTGCAAAATTAAGGAAAGTGAAGGAAGGGGTAAGCTAGGCAGAATGGATAAGAATATTGGAATAAATGACATTGAGCAAGATGCATTATAGTCATACACTGCTTAGTTGAACAATAACTCTTTGTATAACTAAAGATAACACAAAATGATTTTTTTCAAGAATAATAAATGTCAAGTTGCTCCACAGAAAGAGAAACCCTAAATCTCCAGATTTTCATAATAAATGATATCATGGCTCAAAAGCATGGAGGATTTGGCCTAAATTTAAATTCGGTGTTCTAAAAAATGAAATCCTGTTTTATATGTCTCTGTAAACACTATTTAGACATTTCCAGATGGGGTAATGTGGAAAGTATTATATTTTGGTGGATAATTAATAATAAGAGGCTTCTGCCTGAAAATGTGAAACACATTCAGAATGAGGGGTAAAAGGATAAGAGAGTAAAACCTTTTTCAAGATTAGTGGGTATTATTATATTCCATGTAAATTCCATGTAAATTCATGATTGTACATGGATTTCAAACATCCCTTACCAGTTAGCATCATTACTCTCACTTTACAGATTAAAACTATAAAGCAGGAAGGCTAAGAAAGTCAAATTTTCACAGTTAGTAAAAAGGAGAGCTAGTGCTCTCACCTAGGTTGATTGGGATCTATGGCTTTTGATATTTCATCATATTTATACTTATATATTTAAATATATATGCACATTTTACAGAAAAAGACTGTTATGGATGGTAGCTGATTGTTAATTCTATGAGAGCAGGAAGGTTGTTTTTTTTTTTTTTTTTTTTTTTACCAGTGTTCAGTGGACAATTTGGTTTCTAGAACAAAGCAGAAACTCAGAAGATATGTTCAAAATGAATACTAGTAGGAGTGGAAATAGAGATAAAGAGATATAGAAAATAGAGAGTAAAGACCGGTGAATATGGTAAAATACTTTGGGTATATGTATGAAAATAGAAGAATGAAACTTGGGGAGTCTAGTTTGGAAAGTATGGAGAAAGGGATTACAGAAAGCAGTGGAGTTTACGAATATGATCAAGGTACATTGTCTACATATAAGAACCTGGCAAAATACCTTGTATCACTACTTGGTGCTATTATTTCTTTTTATCACATATTATCAATAAGTTCTTAGCCATCATTGATCTTGTCTATGTTGTTCTTGAGGTATCCTCTCAAACACTCTCCAGGACTACAGCAGTTGAGTTTACTATACAAACTACCTAATATCAATGAGATGAAATTTTATCAAGTCCTCATACCATAGAAACAATTAAACAGGACCATTTAGGCACCAACATAACTGTTCTCCTAGATATCTCTTGTGCTATACAGTGTGAATTTTACTGTATTTTAGGTAGTGCTTATTCTGTTTCAAAAATATCCAGCGAAACACTAGTTAAACATGGCTCATGTTATAATTATCATAAACTTTATTCCTTCTACTGTAATCTACATTGGGCTTTAGGGACAAAAGATGAAAAAGCATTTGTTAGGTGTGCCTGACACTAGTGAGAAAAAATGTCATCATTTCCCTTACTTCACTGATTATATCTACCATCTATCTACTATCTGTCTGTCTCTCTCTATATTTTAATATAAAAAATCTATCTAACTTCAATTGATGGGAAAGAGTGAGAGAAAAAGTTTGATTAGAACAAAATATATCAGAAGGTGTTTAAATAGTCCTCTGGCCTCACAAAGTGTTGGATAATCATTAATCTGAGAGTAATTCAATACAAGTATTGAATAACCCAATAATTACTGAGAAGCAATTACCTTGAGCAAGGGATTAGGAGTTCATCCAGAGTCCCTGATATCCTCAGATGTTTTGCTGCTCTCTGCACTGCCATCCTGTTTTTATTCCTAATTGCTTCCCTAACACCCATCTGAGCTGCAATCAACAGAGGCTCATGACTTCCAGGGAAAACACAAATATAGACAAGTGAAGTCTTTGAAACCTACAATTCTGCCTTTGTTCAAAGTTCTCCATAATACAATAATAAAATGAGGCACTAAAAAATAGATAACAGAGATTCAACAGAAGCAACTATTTTTAAACAGATTATCCTCCACATGGAATCAGTGGGTGTTAATGTTTCCTTGCTGGCCATAAAATCACCAGGAAAGAAATTACAATTACAGTAATCACAGAATTGCTTAACCCTCCCAATTTAAATACAAAGAAAAAGAAAGAAAAAACTAACTTTCAAAAGACTGTCTTTAAGAACGAAGCTAAATGAATATTGACATATTTGACAGGTTTTCAGCTACTTTCTTTTTCTACAGAAGGGGATGCTGAGCATGTATGCATACCCTTGAAGGCACCACAATGTGCCTTTCTGTTTGAGGGTTTTTAAAAGAAGATATGTTATTAATCAAAATAATTGTAGTTTCATTCCTTTGGGAATCTCCAAGCACATTGTATACAGCTGCATTCAAAAAAAAAAAAAAAGGAACTGTTATAAACTTGTTCGTATTCATCCCTTGGGCTCATCTGATTACATAATTGCCCAGTGAGCTGTTACATTAGTCTCAGCTAATTAGTGAATGCATACATTGGGAATTTTCTTTATTTCTCCTTCCTTCCTTCCTTCCTTCCTTCCTTCTTTCCTTCCTTCCTTCCTTCCTTCCTTCCTTCCTTCCTTCCTTCCTTCCTTCCTTCCTTGCTCTCTTTTTTCCCCTTTCTTCCCCTCTCTCCCTTCCTGTCCCTTCCTTTTCCTTCACTACCCTTCTTTCCTCTCCATTTTAGAATCGTTTTTTCCCCCTAATAGTTTGCTTGTCTCATTGTTAGCTACCAAAGCATTCATATCAATTTTTATATCACTGTTTATATAAAGTGAATGAATGGTTCAGTTAGTTTGCCAATTTTTAATTCAAAATTCTGAAGAGTAACATAATTCAGTTTAATAACTTAGGGAGCCACATTTGATTACTCGAACAACTGTAAGTAAGTAGGTGAAGTTTCAAATCTTCTGGACATAATTATATGGAAATAAAAACCCGGCACATATTCAGTAATACAAATTATATTTTAAAAAATAACACAAAGAACAAAAATAAATGAATTCTTCTGAAGGTATGTTTCTGCTTTTCTCAAACTTTTCCAAAAATAATGAAATAAAACATTTTAGAGGGATTAATCAGAAGCTGAGTGTTCTGAATCTACTGTATCCTCACTCTCCACTCCTTTATATTCTAAAGATTTACAACCAACTAGGACTGTATTTGACAGACGATTTCAGGAAGACTGTTAAGCTCAAATGAGGGTATAAGAATGAGGCATTGATTAGTTAGGTCTAATGTCCTTATGATAAAACTGGAAGAAACATCACTTCCATATTCCATTCACTTTTTTCCCCCATAGAGATGGAAGTCTATGTGAGAGCAAAAGGTGAATGAAGCATCTGCAAGTAAAGAAAGGCACCTCACCACACCCAACACTCACTGCACCTTGATCTTGGACTCCTGAGTTTCAGAACTGTGAGAAAGTAAACAGTATTTAAGTCACTCAGCCTTTGGTATTTTGTTTGACAGAAAAAGCATATTTAATATGCGAACTATCTTCAAAATAGAGTATCATACAAAGGAGAAAACTTGCTTTTCCTATTACAAAATAAAACAAAATTTATGAAGACTTGACCAAATCTTTTTCTGTGATTGTACATGTATGCACATGGAAAACATCATCTGTATGTGTTTTCTATCTGAATTCAGGAAGATGTTCCTTCCACATCTATGTAGAAAACCTTTACACGTGGCAGATAATGTGGAATTGAACCAAAGCCACAGGATTTTATCTCTGAACATAATTTCCTGGTAGAAGAGAATCATGAAGAATTAGGTCAACCTTGACATGGTGTACTAATTGAAAGCAAGTAATACAACATGCCTCTGTTTAATTATTTTTTCTTTGTTAAAAACAGCTACTTGGAGAAACATCGAATATTAACACAAAGCATATTAAAATGTTTAAATATTTTTTTTAAATCAGATACTTGTAATAAATGATTTTGACAGGGTTGTTGAATGTAGTTCATGTCTCAAGATTCCGCTTGATCTCTTTTCATAATACTTAGCATTAACATCTTAGGTTATGTTGATTTATTATCTATAAGACATTATACAGTAAAATATGTTCATTTTAGTTTGTTTGCTTCCACAGACTCTATTGCTCAAATAGTTTGAGAGGCTCTTGTATAAACCATACCAAAGATTTGCTTATTTTCATTGTTGACTACCCATCTATGCTCTTATAATTCCTGCTTTGCAAAGAAGTGGAGGCTATTAATCAAATTCATCTAAATGGGTTTTCTTTGGAATATCTTTTTGGCAATAGTAAGGAAGTAAAATATAAGAAAGAAATCCATTAGACTCTTCCTGCCTAAAAAATAATATGTATATGGATAATTATAATAATGTCTCAATTTTTATACTTGAATACACAGTAGAAAATTACTCAGTGTTCCTGCGGCTCTTTATCCACTAAGGATGGAAGTTATTTCAAACTGATTTTTCTGTGCAAGCCTAGTGTATGTGTGTGATGTGTGTGTGTGTGTGTGTGCACGTGTGTAGGAAAAGATTGCAATTTGTTTTCTTCTTCAAAATGTTATTTTAAAATTCATCTAACATTGTTTTGAAATTATACAGTGCTTTGATTTACAAAGTCACACAAGAATTTCTATGATGCATATATCATTTCTGAGTGATGTTGAAAGGTTCAAGGCATTATTATTATTAATAATATTGATTTCAAAATTTGTACAATTGAATAAGGTTTTCAGTGTTAGTGAAAATGCATTTTTAATTCTTAAATTTTTCATTACTTTTAAGTAGCTGTACAAAGAAGTTGCCATTTAATAAAGTAGTTTATGAATACAATGCACCTTGAGCAATAGCACTCCTTTCAATTTTCTTACCATGCCTCTCCTTCTAACCCCATTTATCACTCTTCCTATACATAGACTTTTTTTTGTAATGCAACTTCATCACTTTATTCAAATCTTCAAAATAGTCTTTATTCTACATTTTTAGTATAAAAAATCCACAAGTTAAGTGCACCACAGTGTAGAGAGAGACATACAACGCTGAACTTCCATAACAGTCAATGGTACAGTCAAACATCACATGCACAGAACACAAAATTTAAATGAACTGAAATTATAAGATAAAATAAAATCCAATTTCAGAAAACAAAAATCAAATACTAAGGATCCCTGAAATGTTCTTAACCCTAATGAGATTCCACTGGACTCAAGTCACTTTACAGTGAGACATTCACCATCTGATCCTATTCACTCGGCTTAGGAACTCTTGAGAGCCATGAGTGGCCGCATTGGTCACTGACCAAAAATGGTAACCAATCACTGATCTGAAACACCTCCTAATTTGGCGCCAAAGTCAAGCTTTTGAAATGCATGTTTTTCCTTGCCTGTCACATTTTATACACTTTTTTTTTTTATGGGATAGTTTACACTGATATCCTTTGTTCACACAAAGCTCAGTTTTTCTGGCACCAAAGCAAATTTGAGTTGGGTTCATGTATGCAGAGACAACCTGTGAGAAGGTCCAAAAGGCACCCTCCATTTTTGCCTGAGATACAAAAACAGAAGAAAATGGGGGCTTCAGAGGATCCTTGTGAAAGACAAGCTAGAAGATGGCAAGTGGGAGAAGTGCAAGGAAAGAAGGAAACTCATCTGACGGCCTTTCTATCCTGCACCACTGAATCAATGGAGATTGGTTGGAGGGGGATGGAAGACAGGATGGAGATGCCACATGGGATGGAGAATGGAAAGGAAAAGGCAGACAGCTAATGCTTTTCATTTACTAGGAACTATAAGTCAAAAGACTTAAAGGAGATTAAAGACCAATCAGAATAATTTGGCAACTTCAATTCTTAGGAATATCAAAGTTCCCTTCAAACCTAATTTGATATTTTATTACTAAAAGCAAAGACCAGTATGGTACAGTATTACTCCAGAGGAATTAAAGGAAGATCCTTGGGGCTGCTTCACCCACATTCATTTTATTAATGGATACCTCCCCTACCTCAAAATGCTTTAGGGAGGTACTGCTACATTACATGGTTCCTTATTAAATTTGAAAAGTGCCTGAAAGTTTTGGGCACCAGAAAGACACCCCAACAACATGTGTCTAAACTGCAAGTTCAGGTTAATATGACTAAAGCAGTTACATTGTGAGAAGTGCTGAAGATATGTGATGTCTTTCCCGGCACAGAGGCGGCCTTGCTTCCTCACCAGATGGTGTAGCCACCATCGGAGCCACCCATGAAGAAGTTTCCCTTCTGCTGAGTTACAAGGACATTGGCTCCCTGCATGACTGCAAGCTGAGCAGCATTGGGAGGGCATCCAGGAGGTGGAGGAGGAACGTTGCCAGCAGTTGCCCCAGCTCCAAATCTGGCTCCTGCATCATACCCTCCTTCCACCAGCACTGTTGAACCAGGAGGATAGATGGGACCAACAGGATAATAAGCCATGGGGATTGTGGAACCTAAAGGCCCAACAGCTACAGACTGGGCCATAGGAACATTCAGAGAGGTGCCAGGAAATGCAGCTGACATAGTGGGGACTGTGGCAGCCCCTGGGTGCACAAAGTTTGGACGAAACAGCTCTGAGTAGGCAGGTGGAGCGTCAGTATAGGGTGGAGCCTGAGGAAGATGCAAGCTCTGAGGGTATACTGGATTCCCAGGAGGCAGCACAGGGTAGGTTGGCTGTGTTGGATACTGACCTTTGCTGTTCATGGTGACTGCGGGTCCGGTTAGACTCGGCGTCGCGGACGGTTTTTTTCGTCCTCTTCCTGTTCGGAGTCACTTCCGTCTACATAAACTTTTTTTTTTTTTACTGCATTCTCCCCATATTTTCCTTTTCATTTGTTCACTCATTTCCCCTTAATCCCACCTCACTGCTTTCAATATTCACTTAATCATGTTTATTTTGTTTAACATTGAATTTTCCTTTCTAATGAATTACACTGTTTGAGTTCTCCCTTAAACATACTGTATTTTAGTTAATACGTTTGTTTACACTTGAATATCACCCAATGTATTTATTCATGCAGGCCTGTTATAAAATGTATATTTCAAACTTACTTCAACCACTTGGAGGTCTCATTGAAGGGCAGATTGTGATTCAGTACGTTTGAAATTGGGTTAGAAAATATACATTTATAACAAGTTCACAAGTACACAGACCAACTGTCAATCCTGGGAGCACACGTTATATAGCAAACAGTCTGAATTTGTTATTATGTGCCATTCACTATTCTCTAATACACTCTACTATCTTCAGTGGAGTTATGAAAATCTGGTGACAAGTGGTATACTCTGTTATGAGTTTTATTTCCCTTTTCTCTTTTGTGTGCAAAGAGTAAATAAATAAAACTTATATTGATATTTTCATTAGTCTTTTCTCTTTTATAAAAAAAAAATCATGTTTGCCTTGAAAACACTGCCAGTGGAGCTAACATAAAAAATCCAAGATGACCCTTGTGTCTGGAAGCAACCGTGTTCCAGATCCATGTGAAGAGAACTTTGTAGTTGGCTATGAGAAGATAATGCATGTCACAAGATGCGACATGGCCTTCTTATGTGAGACTAAACTTCTTTGCTACTAGTAGTGAGCCAGTTCTCTAAACACTCCAAATTGAGGGGCTCATGCTTACCAAAGGAGGGAAAGAATATAGTACTGTTTATAAAAAGCCCAAAAAGGTGTTTTTTTAAAACCATACTTTGTTTTGATTGCTTAAAGAAATATAGGAGTTCTTATTTTTTTCCTCCAGAGCAAAAAAGAAAAAAATAACCTGTAAACTGGTTTCAAATCAAATAACACCTTACTTTCATCTAGTCTTGCATTGATCCTTAGGTATTTTAGATATCGACTAAAATAATAACGATATAACTAATTCTTTCAACAATATCTGGGCAGCCTATCAATCCTATGAACTGGAAGAAAGAATCACAATACAGGGAAAATGAAAATATAATTACTATAAGAGAGATTCTGAAAGCTAATGCTATTGCTGTTTGAGATATTTCTTATATTCCTGTATTTTTAATCTATTTTGTATTTTTTATTGTTTTCCCAGGATGCTTTATTATTTGTGAGCAATTGTCTAGAAAGGACAGGAAATTATTTTTAAATTGTAGATTCAATATGCTACAAGGCATTAGCATTCGGTAGTGTTTTATGTACATTGAAAAAAGGAATTTACTGAAACAAAACAAGACTGAGATAATTTAAACCATACATTTTAGATAGGCAGAAACTCAAAGGAACAAAAATTTTTCCAGTTACAGGACTGACTTTGCCTAAAATTGTTGCATAAATCAGTCTATAAAAATAATTTACAGAAAGTGATTGCTCCGCCCTCATTATAGGAATATTTTGAAGGAAAACCAATTAGCAGTACATTTTAAAACCTACAAGAAACAGAAACATCACAGTGTTCATTTAGGGCAACCACATTCCATTGTGCTCTGGATGGATACTTTGCTCATCTTTGGGTAGGAGAAAATATAAAGTAGATTTAGCTTGGGATTCTTTATGGAATTATTTGTGTGGAAATGTGTACCTCCCCCAGAGCCATAATTCTTGGGGTTTGTATTTAAAAAATGATTAAACAGCAGAACAGTGTAAGGAAAAAGAAACAAATAAACCTATGTTGGCAAGGGCTAATTTATCCAATATTAATGTATTGAATGAATTAGTATCACTATCATTTTGGAGAAAAAAATCTTATCCCTAGAAGGAGTAAATATCAACTATTCTGTATTTATCTTTACATTCCAAGGCAATGTAAACTATCAGTGTTTTCTCTTTGCCTATGTGGATGTGTATGTTTGTTTATGTATTCTGCATAGAATACAACCCACTATAAGCTGGAGAAAAGTCACTGGACAAAAGACCCCTTACAAGAAAAGGCAAAAGAACAAAGGTTTTTGTTTCTCCTTAGAAGTAAGACTGGATAAAGTAGAATGTAGCACAATTTATTTGAAAATTCACATAGTGAAGAAATAAATGGTGTTTTAAATTCTGTTTTTAAATATTATTTTCTTTATGATTGTACTCTAAAATAGTAATGTCCCCCAATTAAACTTCAGCTAGACTCATAATTCATACCTGTAATCCTAGGTACTCAGAAGACTGAGTTCTGAGGTTTGTGGTTCGAAGACAGCCTAGGTAGGAAAGGCCATGAGATTCTTATCTCCACTAAACTACCAAACAAACAACAACCGAAAAAGTCAGAAGTGGAGTTGTGGCTCAGGTGGTAGAGCAAAAAGGAAGCTTATCTCATCTTCCTTGTATCTCGATTCATCAGCTGGGCTAATGAATGAAAGAATGGTAATTGCCTGGAGGATTTTGACATATCTTAATTTAACCATGTGCTTCAGTTGCACTATGAAATACTAATGGCAAACCATATTCTCAGTTGCTCTGACACTCTTAAAACTTCTACGAAGGATATGGAATTTTTAAGAGGGAATAGAAATTGATACATTGTAATGTTTCAACTGATAAATATCTTTTGTGTATATTTAATTGGGCATCATTGGGATATTTGAAACAATAATTATGTAATACTGTTTGGTTCATAAAAAAATGACTCCTTTGAGGTTTCATAAAATATGATGTAATTTAAAGTATATTAAATATATTCATCTTCCAGGAGCAAGAAAACACATTGCAAACTCTAAGCTTAAAGCAAATGCTAGTTAAAGAAATTAGTCTTTGGAATAAAATTTGACATTATAGTCTCATCTTGAAAAATGACTCAAAGAAAAAAAAAGAAAAATGACTCAAAGTTAAACTCGAGGAAGAAGATAAACATGTTCACTTATTATTCTATATTAGAAAAATAAGTAAATATTACATATTTCAACTAAATTTTGACATTTGCAACACTCATTAAAAGTAGAACCCTTTCATTGCCATTTTATAAAACATAAGACAATGATCTCATTATAGAATAAAAATGAGGTAGTGCAATAACTAATATTCTGCTGGATTTGGCAGTCTGCACTGTGATGGGAACATCGCACTGGTACTTATCTGGCATTTTGAAAATATATTTTTAATGATTGAGCACATTTAAAGCAAATTTAATTGTTCAGTTTCTTACTTATTTGATAGTATGTTTGCATAATATTATTTGACTGTCTAGGGACATAATGTTGATTTGTAAGGTTGTAATGTTGATTTGGATGGTTGGTGGTATTGAGGTTTGAAGTCAAGGCCTTGTACTTGCTAGATAAATGCTTATCATTTGGACTATGCCTCCAGTCCTTTTTTGTTTTTGAAGAGAGTGTCTCTCTCTCTCTCCCCCCTCCCCCTTCCCCTTCCCCCCCAACTTTCAGTCCCTCCCTGCCCCCCTCCCTCCCCCTCCCCCTCTTCTGTTTCTGTCTCTCTCTGCCCTGGGACCAGCCTTGAACCAATGTATACCTTTTATGTAGCTGGGGACACAGGCAATTACCACTAAGTCTGGTTTCACTGTTGATTCAGCTAGTTTCAAGTCAAAATCCTGCTGAGCTCTAAGTTATTTTTAAATAGGAGGCCAACACTTACACATCCATGTACTACTAACAACAGCCTAGTTGTTCAAACAGCCCAGATGCCCCACAACAGAAGAGTAGAACTGAAATATGCAGTACCTATTCAAAATGAGATTTCCCAAAGCCATTAGAAAGAATAATATTGTGTCATTTTCAGGGAAATGGATGGATCTAGAACACATCATGTAAAGTGAGGTAAACCAAGCTCAGAGAGACCAACAGCACATTTTCTCTCATATAGGGAAGCTAGATCTAAATTAGTGGGAAAGAGTAAATTATACAGGTCTCTAGGCATCACACTCAGTGAGACAACGGAGGACACTCTTAGGAGAGAAACAGAAGAGCACAGTGCCTATGTGTATCTGATCATACAAAATAATATTTATGAAAATGAAGTCTAGGAAATGAAGACAAGAGATTTTTTTTTCTTTTTTTTTTTTGCTGTTTTTATTTTCTCTCCTGTTTGTTCTACTTGTTCATTTATGTCTTCAGGGTAATAAGGGGAGACACAGAAGTGGAGGGACAAAGAGTGAACAAATGCATCAGTGGTACTCATTACACATTATGTTCAAAATGAACTACAACACTTATGGGTGGGAATTGGAGGAAAAGTTGGGAGAAAGTGAGAAAAGTATTGACATTATCCCAAAATAAATGAGCTCTTTACCTACCTTATGTAACTGTCACTCCTCCATACTTCACCCTTAACATAACAATAAAAAAGATTTTTTAAAATCCTCTTGGTTTCTACTCCAGGTAGCTTAGATTACAGGAATGAAGGACTGTGTCCAGCTCACTCTCAAAACTTGAAGAATTGAAATGAGCACACAGACAAAAATTACTTGTCAAAAGAATAATTGTACAATTTTAAGTATGGAATTGACAGAGAGAGACTTTTCAGGCAGATAATTTTTCACAGACAGGAAATCTAAATCTCGTGTGGCAGGAGATTTTCTGTTTAGGTTCAGTTAGCTATATAAGAAAATAAAAATGTTGCAGAGCTACAAATTCAGAAATTGTATTAGAAAGTAAATTCTTGGTAAAAAATGAATGATTTCCAAAAGAAATACCAATAAACACACATGCAGGATATATAAACTGGTTTGCTTAAAAATAGATTTTTAACACAAAATAGTAAATTTTCATCCACTCAAATATCTACTATTTATCTTGGTCAATACTGAACTGTGCAAAGAAGTTTCATTATATATTTTGTGACAAGTATAAGAGAGCAGGATGGCAATTTGGTCAATGCAGTGATTGTTAACAGACTAATATTGCATTTGGTAATTTGGTGCACAGCCTACTGATGAACAGTGCCATATATTAAACTGACTGGACAAAACTGAACTAGAAAGATACACATATATTTAAAGAATATTTCTACATGGCATGAAGCACACTGTAAGATATAACAATAACAACAAATTTCACATCAAATAGTACATTAAGTACTATCATCCACTTAAATAATTTCAAGTGGCCATATATTTAGTGGAAATATTTGAATATTGACTGAATCTATAATATATATTGCCATTACAGTAATTTTTAAATGGTGTATATAAAATACTTTTCTCCTGGTTATCAACATTAATGAATCAATGAAAGAAGTCTCACACAAATTCTAGAGTCAATCAATATTTAATATTTGGTCTTCAACTAGATCAAGGAGGAGAAAATTTTTCTACAAAAATAGGATTTGATACTAAAGGTTTTAAGTTTTGTAAAGTCAAATTAAAATTTGAGATTATATATATATATCACAAAAGAGAAAAAACACGCAATGTGAGTAGATTAAATTCAACATGTAATAGAGTATAGTTTGAAAAAGTATAATATCCCCATTCCAAATACTCACAGTTAAACCTGAGCTGAAATAAAGTTTTGAAGAGTTTATCTTTGAAGATGGCTTTTCATACATAGAAGTATTGTCAAATACTATTACCAGTATACTAGCATATTATTTTACTTATATTCATGGGAAACACTTATATAATTGTCATTTCTTGATATCTGTCTTTAATTATGGCACTGTATAACAATGTACTCATTTCTAATTTAACATTTTTGTGAAAGTATCTCAACTGGAAACTAAATGTGTCCTGAAAGACAGAATTTCCTTAGTCATTGGTTTCAGGACCTAAGATATTTTATTTTTAATTTTGTTAATGAATTGCATTTCTCAGTAAGATGAAAAAACTGCTATTGAAGCTGTAACTTGATCTTGGAAAGTTTATGTGCTCCAAATATATGTGAAAATAGTGGTCTTATTTCAGATATACAATGTAAAAAATTAATCAAGAAATTTGACATTACTAGTAAAGTACTAATTGTCATTATTTGACATAACTAGTAAAGTACTAATTGTCTAGTATGCATTGTAGCACAATTTCTGCATATAAAGTCTGTTTTTCCCTGTAACTACAGATTGAAATAATTCAGAAGAATTATGAAATCTGTGGCCAGTTTTTTATTCTTTGTATTTTGCAGGTACTGGGATATAAACTCCTGGCCTTTCGTTGGATAGGCAGGAACTCTACCAGTTGAGCCATGCTTCCAGCCACATAGCCAATTGTGAAAGCCATTCAGTGGTTGTTAATATAGGCCAAGGACAAGTATTTTTTTTTGAAAAATATTTTGATAAAATCTTGAGCCCCAAAACATTCAACAAAGCATTAAAAAAATGAGCCTGCTGTGTAATAGATATGAAGGTGGATACCCAAGCTACACAGCTGTAATTTCTGACTTAAAAGTAAAGCTATGAGTGGGCTCTCGAGACTCACACCTGAAATCCTAGCTACACACACACACACACACACACACACACAAAATGGAGATCTGAGGATTGAGGTTCACAGCCTGCCCAGGCAGGGGAGTCCTTAAGACTCCTATCTCTAGTTAATCACCATAAAAGCCAGAAGTGGAGCTCTGGCTTAAGAGATAGAGTCCTAGCCCTGAGCAGAAAGGACTCAGAGACAGTATCTCTGAATTCAAGGCTCAGTACTAGCACACAAAGTAAAGCTCTGTGACTGTCCACAAGATTGAATGTCATCAATGACAACATTAATAAAAAGTATTCTAGGCAAAGTACTCTCCTATAAATAAGGAAATGAATAGTGATGGCTTTAAATGCCATATATATATATATGTTTGTAATAGATATATATACATATATATGTATATATGTATGTAGATATACATATATATGCATATATATGTATATATATATGTGTGTTACAAATTTAAGTTTTGGCTTTTTGCTCCACCATTATTATTTCTGCATCAACTGAGACACATAGAGCAAATTATAGTTCAGTTTGTAGTAAAATTAAGGCTTTTTACCTTCTTTAAAATATTCTTATTTACAGTTGTTCTAGGTAACCTATTCATAGACGGTGATCTTTTGTTTTCCATTTCATATGCAATATTGATTTCTCAAGTGAGTCACTGAGAGTGACTGGTAAGATCTATCAGTTCATCTAAGAAAATGGTATAATATGCTCATGCTTTTGTTGGTTACTGTGGCTGCCATTAATAACCCCAACTACAACTACCTATTTTTTTCTTTTTACAGGAAGAAAAATTGTCTTTATAAGGTGAGTGGGTAAAGGCCACACACTATCTTCCTTTTTGTCCTGATCTTTCTAATGTCGAACAAAACATAAGCAGCAAACTTGTTTTGACCTTGTGGTAGAGACTAAGTCATTCTGAGAAATATTAAGTTCTACTGAGTGAACTGTGAACAAAATGACTCGGGAGGATATGTATGTACACATAAGTATAAACACCAGTATTTCTATCTGATGGCATATGTTTGTTTTGTCGCAAGTTTGCTTTCTGGTTTTGTTTTATTGTGCATTTTAACTCTAGTAAAGCCACCTACCCTTTAGAAGATAAACCGTGAAACATCTCTTAATGGGAGAAGTTTGTTCTGAAGCTATCTCACACAAAGTATCCAGGAGCAATTGCTAAAACTATGGAATTTTGACCAAATCTTGAATACATTTGGCAAATAAATCCTACTTAGGTAATGCATATAAGCATTATATCTATTTAGTTTGTTACATTTTACTCTTTACTGTGTTCTTAAGGGTTTGTCTCTTGTATATTCGTTACAGAAATAATATGGGGTTTGTCATTACCAAGCTTTCAAATCAGCAATTGATAACTTCTCGTCACAGCTAAATATGGCTGTGGTAGATATTTAAATGCAAAGCCAAGTAAATGCTTCAAATTAATTTTGGATTTATCATTGTCTTGGTTGTCCAGACTGAACTAATTAGTGGAGTAAATGCTAATAATGTGGGTTATATCTAAATGTGTGGGATTTCTCTCCCTACACTTAGGAATACCATCATTCATATAGACATAATTGAACATCAGCACAGAATTTATTCTAAATAGTGTGAACCTCTGTTTTTCTTCTTTGATGTTTCTTTTTCTCATCACTAAAATCGACAACACCTGAACATGTGGTGTTGATCATCTGCTATCTTCTGCTAGTTCCTGAAGCTGCTGGCTTGGGACATGTGTGTTTATTCCTGGTTTGGCCTTAGCATGGTTTTGATCTTACATGAAGGAAGAAATGGAAAATCTCCAAGGAGTCTTTCATGCGATGACACATAGTGCACAGTGGGCCACCATCACTAGCTTACAGGGCACATTTGGGAATGAGCTTGGTGGGCAGCATTTGGAGAAAATGTTCTTTCTCTTTGCATGAGATTGGCTGTCCTCTGTCGTGCCCTGTCCTGGACAGGGGCATCAAGATGGAGCTGAGTTGGGCTTGGGTGGGGTTGAAGAACAAGGGAATGGCAGTGAGGGTTTGACCCCTGCCTGCCACCCGCTCACCCATTCGTTCCCTTTTTTCACCCAGGACAGCGGCATCAGGAGGAACTCCTCCCACCTCCCACAAGATCAATTGTGTTGTTTGAGTCTGCAACCCTTCTGTGAGCCACTTTCTTTGGGGTGTGACACCCCAGAACTAGACCTAGCATAGGTCAGCTACAGCAGAAAGTGTGTGACTGAGGGAAAACCCTGAGGGCCCTGTAAGAACTATGGACCGTGAGAATATATTTCATGGGTGTTCCCAAGCTCCTCAGACAAGTTTAATCATGTTAAAAGAAATTAAATAGAAAGACAAACCAAGAGAAATTTTCTTCTTTATAAGTAAAACAACAACAGCATTACTCTGGTTTGGGGTCATGGAAGAATTTAGTTATAAGAAAAATATTTCTACATTATCTAAAAATAAAGTAAAATGGAAAGAATTTACCATCAGATTTGCATTTGTAAATATTTTTGCATTTGTAAATATTTTTGCATTTACAGTTTACATGTATAACTATAAATGGGAATATATTCATACCTTAATAAAACTATCCTGAGTATTATGGTCTGCAAAATTTCCATTTGAGTTCTTATATAATCATTGAAAATAAGAAGTAATTCATGCCAAAAGAATAAAAAGGTTGAAATTGTTTAAAATAACATTAGAGTCATTAAAGACTGCCTGCCAATTCAATTGAGAGACTTAAATTCAAAGACAATTCTTGGAAGAGGCCATGATAAGAGGCTTTGTGTGTGATGTTTCTTTTTGTTGTGGGGCAAGCCTTCCTCTGTCATGCTGGCTTGGTGGGGTTGTCATCTGGATCTTACTCTCCATCTCTACAATACACCAGCTTGCTACACCTGTTCCTCAGGATTTGGGAGTATGGACAAGAGCATCCCCTGATGGTGTACTGCAACTTCTGCCATGAGTCCATCTTAAAACATCAGAACATAGCAATGCTTTCCACTCACTATGGTCCTAGTAAATCCTCATTCAAAAACTTGTAATTGGATCTTTCCATTTTTACTTTCTAAAGCCATCACAGTTAATATCTATGATCAGTATTTCCAACCTATTACACTAAAGGGAAATATATTAACATTGGTAGTTGCTAGTGATTTTTTTTTATTATTCAATATTTCTGAGAGATTTTGGTTTATATTTCACAGGTGTACAGGTCTTTGCATGCATGGCTTGTCTTTTCAGTTGTTTTGAGAGATTCTCTTTTATCATTTATTCTGTGATCAATTCAGTGTAAATTGAATATTTCATTAAAATGTCTTTCCTCTTCTTGATGCAGCAGTAGAATATGAAATTTCTTCTGGAATTTTGCATTTTTACTTTCTGGCTGTGGTTTTCAGATGGCTGAAAAACTGTTTTCTGTTATACATTAATACACTGATTAGTTTGTTACTTGATTCAATGCATTTTTTTCCCCTTGAGAGTTTTAAAGGACATAGAAAGACAGCCAACAGACTGGGATAAGATCTATACCAGCAACATGAGACAAAGGCCTAATATATAAAATATACAAGGAGCTTAAGAAATAAATCTCTCCTAAATCTAACAAACCAATTACTGAGTGGTAAAAGGAACTAAGGAGAGAAACACATGAGGAAATGCCCATCATCCCTGTCCATAAGGAAATGCAAATCAAAACAACTCTGAGATCCCATCTGGCTTCAGTTTGGTTGTCCAACATCATGAATTTGAACAATGAATGCTGGTGGGGATGTGAAGAAAGTGGAATACTGTTACACTGTTGGTTGGAAGGCAAGCTTGTACAACCACTCTTGACAGGAATCTGGAGGTTCTTCAAAAAACTAAGCATAGATCTTCCCCTACTCAGCTACAACACTTCTGGGGATCTACTCAGAACATCACCAGCCTGGATACCATAAAGACTCTTATATATCGAGGTTCATTGGTGCACTACTCACAATACCGAAGATGTGGAAACAGCCCAGATGCCTCACAATAGATGAGTAGATCCAAACTATGTGGTACCTATACACAATGGAATTTCCTATGGCTATTAGAAAGAATAATATTATGTCATTTTCAGGGAAATGGATGGACTTAGAACAAACCATGTTAAATGAGATAAGCCAAGGTCAGAGAAAAACAGCACATTTTCTCTCTCATATGCAGAAGCTAGATCTAAAATATACCAGGACAGCTATTCACATACAGTGACACCTAAGGAGGATACTCTTAGGAAAAGGAACAGAAAGCACAATGCCTGTGTGCATCTGATCATATAGAATAAGATTTATTGAAATGAACTCCAGAAAATGGAAACCAGAGGATTTTGTTCTTTTTTGTTCTTTTTTTAAAAGTTTTTATTATAAAACTGATGTACAGAGAGGTTACAGTTTCATATGTTAGGCACTGGATACATTTCTTGTACTGTTTGTTACCTTGTCCCTCATACCCCCCCCCCTTTTTTTTTCTTTTCTTTCCACTTTGTTTGTGTGTCTATATGTCTTTGGGAGTGTAAAGGAAGAAACAGAAATGGTGATACAAATTGTAGCCAACTGAAGCAATGTTACTTACTGGACACAATGATGAAAATGAACTATATAACTTGTGTGTGGGATGGGAGAGAAAACTGGGAGAGAGCAAGAGAAGGGGGGATACTATCTAAAAGAAATGTATTATTTGCCTGAATTATGTAACTGTAATCCTTCTGCTTAGTAAGATATTTTAATAAGAAGAAAAAGTTTTAAAGTATGTTTATTTGTTTAATATGGCTGCTATAATGAATTACCACAAAACTTAATGGTTTAATGTATGTGTCTTGTTATTTTTGCTCTGACATTTTACCAACTATGTATATGTATATGACCTTTAATAGAATCAATCACAGCAAAGACATCCCTCATGAACACAACGTTACATACATCATCATTTCTTTACATTACACCACCATCACCTATTAGCCACTCACCTCTATAATTTCAGCAACTTTCAAATGTCTTATAAATACATTTATACGGGAATCCCTTTTGTGAAAAATATTTCACTTATTTATTTTTATCTTTGTTGAAAAGGTGAGTCCATTTGTTTTGAAACACTGTTACCCCATCCTTCATTTTCTTCCACTTACCGCTATTTACTCCCCTCCCCCCAAGTTGTAATGTTCATATCCAAAAGTGTCAAGTATCAATGTTGCATTAGTTCATCCTTTGTCCTGCTGTTTCTGTGATTCCTTTTCCCTTCACCTAATTGAATAATCTTATATACAAGACATAAGGTACAGAAAACTAAGAGAAATGAAAGAAGAAAAAATAAACTATGTACAGGACATAATTAAAACCTCTTATTTCCATATCTTGGAGTTCATGTTGATACACTTCATCATATATGATCTTATGTCCTAAGCAATTGAGTTAATGAGATCCTCTGTTAAGAATATCATAGAGAGGCTGCCAGGAGTGCAGAATTCATATAGTGGGAGACCCTATGGACACAAGGCAGGGTGCGGACCAAGACACACACCGGCAGCGACGAGAAGTTTGGGTCCACACCGGGTTCGGACAAGAGAACCCAGCACGGCAGAAAGAGGGAACCGGGGAAGCCACCACGACACTTCGCCAATCCCTGAAGGGCCAACGGCTGTGCGGGACACACACACAAAGCAGCAAAAGTGAGTCCCCCATTATCCCCTCCCCCAACGGGAGACCAGCTATCTGAGACCCAAGCCTGACAAAAAAGCTAGATCTCCCTCCCTCCCCCTCCCCATCCCTGAGGGAGCAAAGAACCCCCAAATCAGGCGGGGAGCTCCCATCAGATGCTGGGAAGTCAGTTTAGCAGGGGAAGGGCAGAGCAGCCCCAAGGCCCCACAGGTTCCTGAACTGGCAGAACCGGCCCTGCCCCCTTCCCAACAAGGGCCGGGGGATGGCCGGCAGGGCAAGCCCCACCCAAGGCGCCTGGACCTCGAAGACTATTACAACTAAAATCATAGGCTCTGGTGGGCAATACCAGCCCAGCAGGGTCACCTGAGTCTGATCACGTCCCCCCCTCGCAGCGGAGACGAGGTCTGAGGGTGCCAAGCCACACCCGGACAGTCGATCCCACTGGGCCCCACACATATCGCCACCCCAACGAACTCACGGGAGGGCGCAAGCACAACCCAACAACCCGGGGCTCGCTCTGGGAGGCATATCCCGCTAAAGTGCCTGTTGTAGTGGACACACAGTGCACAGGAGGGCGGGGCCCCCGGCGACAGCGCCCACTCTGGTAGGCGTACCCTGCACTGGTGGGCGGGGCCACAGCGACAGCACCTGCTGCCGTAGACACACCTACACAGAAGGGAGAGAAGACCTACACAGATCTCCAGATGTGCAAATCACAAAGAAACATAACTCAGTTCATCAAAGGGCAAGCCAACTCGCCAGCTCCAAAAAGCAGCACAACTGAAGAGGAGATGGAGACTAAAAAAGCAAATGAGGCCATGTTAACAGGAATGATTGAAAGCATCAGAAATGAAATCAGAAAACAATTCCAGGAGTTTAGAGCGGAAATCTGGAAGGACACCCAGGAAGCCAAGAAAGAGATGGAAGCAAAAATGGATACAATGCAAGCCTCCTTTAAAGAAATGGAAGCAAAAATGGATACAATGCAAGCCTCCTTTAAAGAAAATCTCCACATCCTGAGAATTGAAATGCATGAAAAAATAGATTTAAAATACAACTCTTTAAAGGAAGAAATTTCCACGATCAGAGCTGATATGACAACCATAAATAGCTCTCTGACATCCATAGACTCCGCAATTGAAACCATAACACAAAGAGTGGACCATATAGAATCCAGAATCTCTCGCCTGGACGATGAAGCAGCTGACAACAACCAGAAAATGACCACACTCCAAGAAAAGGTAAAGCTTCAGGGAAGACTAATCCAGGAACTAATGGACAAAGACAAGAGATATAATCTGTGCATAATTGGAATAGAAGAAGGAGCTGAATACCAGAACAGAGGGCTTAATCATGTTCTCAATAAAGTTATTGCAGAAAACTTCCCCAATCTCACAGGGGACCCCATCCAGGTAACTGAAGCCTATAGGACACCTGGCAGGCCAGACCCCAGGAAAGCCACCCCAAGGCACATAATATTCAAAACTACAGACCTCAAGATTAAAGAGCAAATTCTGAATTCAGCCAAAGTGAAGAAGGAAACTTTTTTCAATGGGAAGAGGATTCGAATAACATCCGACTTATCCATACAAACTTACCAAGCTCGAAGTGAGTGGAAGAACACCATCCAAGTACTCCAGAATAACAATTTACAACCTCGGATCAAATATCCAGTGAAATTGGAGTTCACATTCGAGGGGAAAACCAGATCTTTCCACACCAAAGAGGAGCTAAAGGAGTATGTGAATAAAAAACCAGCCCTACAGCGAATATTAAGAGGGGAACCCCACCCAACAGAGATCGTAAAAGACACACAGACAGAATCAGAAAGAAACCTCAATAGCCAAAGTCCAGCAGTAAGACCAGCTCACTAAAGACAAGAAAAAAAAAAGAGGAAAAAACAGCCCAAAAAGAAAATGGAAGGAGAAAAAACACCCTTATCCTTGATCTCTTTAAATATAAATGGTTTAAACTCCCCGATAAAGAGGAGCAGACTGGCAGAATGGATTCGCAAACAAAAAGTTGACATCTGCTGTCTACAAGAGACCCACCTTACAGCAAGGGACAAAAACGGGCTTCGAATGAAAGGATGGAGCAAGATCTACCAAGCAAATGCACCCATCAAAACGGCAGGTGTAGCCATTCTGATCTCAGACAAGCTGGACTTCTCACTAAAGTCCACTCAAAAAGACAAAGAAGGACACTACATATTAATACAAGGAAAAATCCAGAATCAAGAAATCATGGTGATAAATGTATACTCACCGAACAAAAGAGGCCCTACCTATGTCAAGCAAATTCTCACAGAATTACAGAGCAAGATAGACGCAAACACAATCATAGTGGGTGACTTTAATACTCCTCTCTCTCCAAGAGACAGATCCAACACCCAGAGGATTAGTAAGGGAGCTGAGGACCTAAATAACATCATTTCCCAAATGGATCTAACAGACCTATATAGAACCTTCCACCCTACAGAGACCCAATCCACCTTCTTTTCCGCAGCCCATGGATCATATTCCAAAATAGATCACGTCATAGCCCACACAAAGAACCTCAGCAAATACAAAAGTATTGACCTCATCCCATGTATTATATCTGATCACAGTGGATTAAAGGTAACCCTCAACAACAAAGGATACCACAGAGGCTATACACACTCTTGGAGGCTAAACCCCACGCTGCTATCCAACACTTGGGCCACACCAAAGTAAAGATGAAATCAACGAATTCATAGCCACAATGACAAAGAAAACACATCACAAAGAAACCTATGGGACACAGCTAAGGCAGTACTGAAGGGCAAGATCATTGCACTCAGCACCCACATTAAAAGACTGGAAGCAGTGCAGGTGAATACCCTCACGATGAAACTAAAACAACTGGAGAAACAAGAAATGACAGAAACTAAAACGACTAGGAGGGGAGAGATCACAAAGATTAAAGAAGAGATAAATCTGATTGAAAATAGAAAGACCATTAAACAAATAAATAAGACTAAAAGTTGGTTTTTTGAGAAAATAAACAAAATTGACAGACCCTTGCAAGACTTACAAAAAAAAAGAAGAGAAGAGACTCATATACGTAAAATCAGGGACTCTACCGGAAAAATTACAACAAGTACACACAATATTCAAACAATCATAAGGAGCTATTTCCAAAACCTCTACTCAGCAAAAAACAATAATTTTACAGAAATGGATCAATTCTTAGAGAAGTACAAACTGCCCAAACTGAACCAAGAAGAAATAAATCAACTAAATAAACCAATCACTTACGGTGAGATACAGGAGGTAATCAAGAACCTCCTTACTAAGAAAAGCCCAGGCCCGGATGGATTCACCAACGAATTCTACAAAACCTTTAGTGAGGAGCTAATACCAATACTCCTCAAACTCTTCCGCGAAATAGAAACAGAGGGAGAAATCCCAAACTCATTCTACGAAGCTAATATCATACTCATTCCCAAATCAGGCAAAGATCCAACAAAAAAAGAGAACTACAGACCAATATCACTAATGAACACAGACGCAAAGCTCCTCAATAAAATATTAGCTAACAGGATCCAGAAACTGATCAAGAAAATCATACATCATGACCAAGTAGGCTTCATCCCTCAGTCACAAGGATGGTTCAATATCCGTAAATCAATTAACGTAATTCACCACGTAAACAGATCTAAAATTAAGAATTACATTGTTATCTCAGTCGATGCCCAAAAAGCCTTTGACAAAATACAACATCCATACCTATTAAAACTTTGGAGAGAACAGGAATAGATGGAACATTCCTCAAAACAATAAAAGCCATATACAACAGACCAACTGCTAATATCATATTAAATGGAGAGAAACTTAAATCATTCCCCCTAAACTCAGGAACAAGACAAGGAGGCCCACTCTCCCCACTTCTGTTCAACATAGTGCTGGAATCCCTAGCCATAGCAATAAGGCAAGAGGAGGACATCAAAGGGATCCACATCGGCAAGGAAGAAATCAAGTTATCCCTATTCTCAGACGACATGATCTTATCTGAAGGACCCAAAAAACTCAGTACCCAAACTCCTACACCTAATAAACCAATTTGGCAAAGTAGCAGGATACAAAATCAATCCACAAAAGTCAGCAGCTTTTCTGTACACCAGCAATAGACAAACAGAAAAGGAAATTATGGAAACAATACCATTTACAGTAGCCAAAAAAAGAATAAAGTACCTAGGGATCAACTTAACCAAGGACGTGACGGACCTATTTAATGAAAACTATAAAAATCTAATAAGGGAAATCAAAGAAGACACAAGGAGATGGAAAGACCTCCCATGCTCATGGGTAGGTAGAATCAATATAGTGAAAATGGCCATATTGCCATTAAAAATTAAAAAGTTTCTGCACAGCTAAGGTCATAGCCACCAAAATAGAAAGACAGCCAACGATATGGGAAAGGATATTTACCAGCACAGCAACAGATAAAGGCCTGATATCTGTCATCTACAGAGAACTCAAAAAACTAAGCCCCTCCAAGCCCAATAAACCTATTAGGAAATGGGCAAAAGAGCTAAAGAGAGACTTCACAAGAGAAGATATAAAAATGGCAAAGAAACACATGAGGAAATGCTCAACATCCCTGGTAGTAAAGGAAATGCAAATAAAAACAACCCTGAGATACCACCTCACCCCAGTTAGAATGGCCTATACTCTGAACTCAGGAAACAACAAATGCTGGAGGGGCTGTGGGGAAAGAGGAACCCTTCTCCATTGTTGGTGGGAGTGCAAATTAGTACAACCACTTTGGAGAACAGTATAGAGGTTTCTCAAAAAGCTCAATATAGACCTACCCTATGATCCAGCCATACCACTCCTAGGCATCTATCCTAAACAGCAAAACCCAAGATATCAAAAAGACATTTGTACTTCCATGTTTATCGCGGCACAATTCACAATAGCCAAAATATGGAAACAACCCAGATGCCCCTCCACAGACGAATGGATCCAAAAAATATGGTACTTATACACAATGGAATACTACATAGCGATTAGGAATGGTGAAATATTGTTATTCGCAGGGAAATGGTCAGAACTCGAACAAATAATGTTGACTGAGACAAGCCTAGAACACAGAAAACAAAGGGGCATGATCTCCCTGATATATGACTGTTAACAAAGGGAGACAGAGAGACAGTAGAGACCAAGTCTGTGAATACTGTATATGTTCTTGATACATTGTATATTGCATATATGTCTACCTGACCTAGACAAGGAATAGAAAAACAGGTCGTAAGATATCACAAGAAATGTACACACTGCCCTACTATGTAACTGCACCCTCTTTGTACAACACCTTATAAAAAAATTTATGTTCAATTAATTTAAAAAATAATATCATAGAGATATTCTAGTTCTTACATCCTAGTTTTGTATCTGGCCTTCGTCACTTAATATAATTTTTTGCAGGTCTTCCCATTTTCTTATAAATGGGGCAATGCCTTTCTTTCTGATGGAAGCAAAGAACTTCATTGTGTATATATACATCTTCTCATCCATTCATCTACTGAAGGGCATCTGGGTTGGTTTGGTTAATATGTATTCATGATTGAGAAATTCAAATATGTCAACTGATTTATTGCTATGGGAAATGGCCTACTGATTTTATTCTTTATAATAAAATGTATCCTTTATAATACAAAATTTAAATATAATTTTAAAACAACAATACAGAAATACATAAGAATTGTTAACCACTTTTGGAATAAGTGTATTAAGGACATGGCATGAAAAAACAAACATTTACATTTATGTGACTCTGTAAGAATTGATATCTTGTTTGGATCCATGATTATCTTTTGACGATTGGCTGTTTATTTCATATAAAATCTCAAATGATCTGTTTTGTTGTCTATAAACAGCAAAATGCTTTGATGTGCTGCTGATGGGAAAGAATATAATTTAGCAATCAACATTCAAATTCATTTTAAATTACATTCCCAGACTTAGGGAAATATTAAAACGGAATTAAGAATTTCTCTTCATTAGAGTTTTAGTTGGAGCCACTTCATTTAATGACTGCTTCAAAGTAAATAGGCAGGCAATTATGTGTTTACACTAATCACCATTTCTGGTAAAATTGTTTCCTTACTTCTCATTCCAGTTAGCACCACAGAATAATGTTATCTGTAAGATAATGTCTCTGACAGAAGAAAACGAGGAAAGCAAATAAAGGAACCCTAATTGCCAATGACATTTACATCTAAAATATTCTAATTTACAAATCAGCTTGGAAACTCAGCAGATATCAGGGTAAACTCTGAGTTTTCGTCCATTTTTAGTGCTTATTTATTTGAGATGAAATGAGATGCTAGTTTATTGAAAGATTTTACAGATTGAGTCACCTTCAGAAAGGCAGTATAGCAGACTCTGTAACAAGAGAAATACTACATAGAATTAATGGCCCAGCACCATACATACAGCTTATGCTAAGAAGATATTTGATAAAAGATTAGAGCAAAACTGAGAAAATGTGCAATCAAAATATTAATTGATCATTTTATCTAAATCAACAGATATTTTTTTCTCCAACTATCCGGTAGTAAAAAGAATATGTTAATTGTGCAATTAGTAGCAGGTGACCATAATACTTTAAAATATTTCTTTTAATAGCAGACAGTGTAATAATTAAGACAAATAAGTAGTTTTCAGAAGGATTGTTATGGACTGCTCAATTTTCATATGTATGTTTTCATATTTACTTTAAAAAATAGAATTAAGCTTTCACTTTATATAAAAATGTCTGTAGGCCATGTGTAAGTTCATTATGTGGTAACCAAAAAATACAGCCAACAAATGCCCAGTATGAATTTGTGTTTTTATATTCATATTTCAATATGAACAAAGAAAAAATGGTAACACAATCTAAATGTGATTAACAAAGGATGAACATACTTCTTGTTCCAAAATGAACTTACTTTTTTTCTGTGTAAGGTTTTCTGTGAAGGCTTTACATTTTTAAAAAAATAAAATATGTCTGTAAAAAAGATATTATTTCTGATTGAATTACTCTAGCCATTAGTGCAGTCTTTCACCATTCTCTGCCAATAAATATGATACTAAAGTGATATAGTTAAATATCATTAGTCACCAAGTATCCAACAAGTATCCATACAGTCATATGTTTGATTCTTTTCCAAAGCATCTAACAGATATATGCATGAAAAATTAATTCTAATATACAACATAATGCTAGAGGAAGGGTTTTGAGTTTTTGAATACACTGGAAATTTGTTGTTACAAAGAGGGAAGAAAAATGACTGAAAACCTAACATGGTAGGTAAGATTGAAATCTAAAGTGTCCAGTAGGATTATTAGTGCATACTTCTTATCTTGATGTCACATTTTAAAATATCTGACAGCTGTCTCTACAATGTATTTGTAAATAATATATGAAGCAGAATAGGTAAATATTTGGCAAACAATAACTCTTGTAAACACCTAGAAGAAAGTATATCACAATAAAAAAATGGCATGAACTTGGCTTAAAACTTCATAATGTGGCATAATTTTATCATTGCTTGATATCTCTTGATAACCTTTAATCTTTGGAATAATCCTTAGGACAACCATTCCAATATATTTTGTGGTCAATTAACTATGAAAATCTATCATTTCTTTAAAAATGTCACTTGATATATTTATCATATTGCAGATCATGTAATGCCTGATAGACATTTTAAAGAACGGATTTTTCTCTATGACAGGAAATAAAGGCTTTACAAACTGGATTTTGAATCTGAAGATAATGTTTCTAGTAATACAAGTAAAAGCTAATTTGTAGAGTCCAAGCAAATTTTCTATTTTGATTTTCTAGTATCTGAATGAAAACTGAGCACCGAGAAGCCAAATATTTATGAATTAACGGACCACTGCTCCTCCTGTTTAAAAATCTCAGAAGAAAAATTACAGTAGCACTGGGTATTTTTTCTGTGGTGTGACTTTTTTCTATAACTATAGATTTGTATGATGCATGTAAAAAGTTACTTTTTGTTTTATTTTAGTGAAATTTAAATGTATGGTTGAGTTTTATCCCTTGGTTTCTGATGTAGTGGAGCACAGAGGTACCTACAATACCCTGAAGACAGAACACATCAGCCTTCTGAGAATTTCTGGGCATCTTAGCAAGGAAATTGAATTCCCACAGGGCATGGAATTGGGGTTTCCAGTCAATTGTACAAGTCAAAGGACAGGAAGTTTTAGTTGTCATCTTAGTTGCATATTTTTTATGGAGATTGAATGAGATAGAGAACACACCCAGAGATCATGACACATTTTGGAATGTCTGCCTGGGAAATGATAACTCCTTTCCTCTTTGTCTCTGGTCTTAGCATTTTCAGTTTCTGCGTATCATATTTGACCCCCCGCAAGCAACTTCCAATAAACTAGACATGTTTTCCTAACGTTAGTAGTTGGAATGAAAAGAAGAATTTAGTATTCACATATCACTGTAACTTCTATCACTATGATCAGATATAGCCTGATAAATGAACAGGGGAAAAGAAAAGATAGGTAGCCATAGCTCAAAGGATAAAGCACACTCACTAAAACTGGAGTGTTAATTTTGTTTTAAGTAGAACATTATTATATTTTCTAGCATAATCATTCTTCACATTGAGGGATCAGGATCCACATTTATGGAGACAAAGACAAATTATTTGAGGAACTCATGTCATAACTCTTCTAGACTGATAGGTGTTCAGTAGGCTTCTGTTGAAATCACCACCCTGAATTTCCAATCTTGGAGTCTCAGAATACTTATATTTTGGCTTTGAAAGAAATATTGCCATTCGTTGGTATAGGGCCAAAATAATGCTCATAGCTTATTTTGCATCTTATAGGACAGCCCTTGTGAGTATTGCATACTGTTCTCCCAACTGTTTTCATAGCTAATCTTTGAGGGAAAAAAAATCTTCTAGCACTTCATAAGGAAAGCTATTTCTGGATGATGAGAGTAATAGTTGCTTTAGGAGGCATAGTCACTTCAATTACTTCGTAGGGAAAACTGAGTTCTTCAGACAGAAACAATATTGTGCGATGTATCAGAGTCATGAACAAAGCAAAGAGTAGTTTTTCTAGAAGAAATTTTTTAGAAAAGGAAGTATAGTCATACAGAATAAGTGCATAATACAGTAAAAAGTCACTTCCCACACACACCATGATTACATGTTCTTATGTGCTAGTCATTATATTGAGTAATAGAGACATACAAAAATTTAGTTTTAAACCTGTGCTTTTGGTATGTTAGAAATACTCCAGGGACAGATATCAGATAAATAAGAATGGGGGAAGGGAGGAATACAATCAGGAACTGAATATATACCCTACAAAATTAACAAAAGGGAGGCAAAAAGTTGGTTTGGGGAGGATGAGTGAGAATGTTGAAAGCAGTGATACTGATCAAGATGCATTGTATTCCTATACTACTTTGTAAAATGACAATTCCTTTGTACAACCACTCAAAGATAATTTGTAAGGAAATGGAAAGACTCAGAAAAAATCATAATAATTGAAGTAAGCCAGACCCAGAATAACATAGGCTCCATGATTTCCCTCATTAGTAATAATTAGTACATAGCTAGGATAGCAAAAGATCACAATAGCTCAATAGCTATGTAGATAGGACCATATAAAATGATACTAATTGAAATGAGCTCCAAGATGTAGAAACAAGAGGTTTTGTGTTTTTTAATGTACTTTGTGAAGCTATTTTTTCAGTTATTTTTTCCCCTTTGGTTTAGTCCTTGTTTTCAGTTTTTGATTTTAGTACCCTGTGTCGTGTGTGTGTGTGTGTGTGTGTGTGTGTATGTGTATGTATGTATATATACATATATATGTATATATACATATGTATATCTGATTTGGGGAAGGGAAGGGTGATAACTAACTAGTGACAAAAAGAATGATATACCATGTTGGAAATGAATTTTAAAACTTTGGGGGAGAGGAGTTGGAGGGTGGAAGGAAAGTGAAAGAAAGAAAAAAAGGAGGGGGGTAACACTGTTCAACAAGTAATATGCTCATTGCCTTATTTATGTAACTATAACCCCTCAGTACATCACCTTTACAATAAAATTAAATTAAAAATTAAAATAAGATAAAATAAAGCAAGCACTAACCTAATAATAGCAAATGAAAACCTTGTCAATGTGGGTATTTTTTATCCTTGAAGTAGAGTGGGGGTTCGCTAAAATGAAACAGGGTCCGCCCCCCAGGGAGGGGATTCCTGGTTCCCCCAAGAGTCCACCACACAGTCTCCAGCTACAAGGTGACAAAAAGACAGTTTTATTGGGGAAGTAAAAAGTGAACAAAAAGTGAACCGACCAGCCTTGGTCGCAGCCCAGACTCGGGAGCCGAAACTGCCAACCACGAGTGCAGGATCAGGGCCCAGACTCGGGAGCTGGGACCGGGTGTCCGTGTGGCCTCCCAGCCTGGTTATAAGGCAAACATCACAGACAAACTTGTCACATGCAGGTGACCAATGAAGATACAACACTTACAGAGCATGCTAGGCTGCATGCAGGTGGCCAATAGAGTTACAGTCTGTCTCATAATATTTATTTGAACTAACCTATCATTCTAGTTAGAATTGGCGCATGGATTTGGCGGGCTCACATGATGCAGGCGGATATGCCTACTCATAGCTGGTTCCCTTGAAGCTCCCAGGCCTCAGGTGGTTAATCTACATAACTTATCATAATAAAGAGGAGGACACAGGTTCCCTTGAAGCTCCCAGGCCTCAGGTAGTCAATCTACATAGTAAAGGGGAGCTTCCCTGAATAGGGTGGGGGAGGGCTTAGTGGAGATGGAGTTGGCTTCTGCTCTAATCTGAGCTGGAGTCAACCTGAAGTCCCTCCACAGCTATTGATGGCACTGGGCAGATCTAGCCTCCCTATTATAGTCCTCATGAATATTGGGAAGAGACAGAATAGGACATTTAGCTGATCTGCAACATCCACTGTTGAGCACAGATATCTGTTTGAAACCCTCCTCCTCCTCCTCCTCTTCCTCCTCCTCCTCCTCTTCCTCCTCCTCCTCCTCCCTCCTCCCCCCTCCCCCTCCCTCTCTCCCTCCTCCTCCTCCTCCTCCTCCTCTTCCTCCTCCTCCCCCTCCCCTTCCCTCTCTCCCTCCTCCCCCTCCCCCTCCTCCTCCTCTCCCTCCTCCCCCTCCTCTTCCTCCTCCTCCCCCTCTCCTTCTCCCCCTCCATCCTCCCCCCTCCTCCTCCCCAGCCATAGGGCTTGAACTTAGGGCTTGAGCACTGTCCCTGGTTTCTTTGTGCTCAAGGCTAGCACTCTGACACTTGATCTACAGGGCCACTTCCTGTTTTATCTGTATTATATATGGTGCTAAGGAATTGAACCCAGGGCTTCATGCATGCTAGGCAAGTACTCTACAACTAGGCCACATTCCAGCCTGTTTGAAACTTCTTGACCCATTAATGGTCATGAGGACTCATTGCAAGGTTCAAATTGAGAGAAAGAGACAATGTAGGAGCAAGAAGTACCCTAAGAATTTGAACACACACACATAAAATATATTACAGACACATGTTTACAGATACATCTATGCATATGTATATTTAGTTATATAAGTGCATGTTTGTACACTGACACACACACAAGAATATCAACACACATATACATTTTCCCTTTGGTCTCAGAGACTGCTAAATCCTTCCTTGATTCCAATTGCAACTGATGTGTTCTTGCACACATGCAACTTCATGGTTTCAGAGCAGATAACAACTACTCCAGAGATAGGAAGATTAGCTCACATGTGCACACCTGATTTCCTGGTCAGGCATTTAATGTCCATCGGAGCCCAGAAGCAGACTTTTGAAAAAAGTCATTTGTGCAATGAAGGTTCACTTATTTGCAATTCAAAGAAAAAAGTCTTCATGTTTCTCCTATGAGAAGCGACCAGATAATTTATCAGCATTCCCATCAATAATTGACATCCGAAACCATGCTGAATTTGCTAGCTCACAAGATCCAAGAAGAAAAATGGCTTTCTTATACCACTATGCACCAACTTTAGAAACTTTCTCTTGTTCTAGTCCTATTTCAACTTTCTGTTGCTGTGTCATAGATCATTATAAACATCTAAAGGCCTAACACAACCGAAAGTTCCAGTTTTGAGCTCTTCAATAAAGAAATCCAATACAGATCTTCTGCATCTGACTTCAAGGTGTTATTAGAGTTTTTAATTTTTTTTAATTTTCCTGGATCTAGTTGAGAATCATTTTATCTTTTTCAATTAATAGAGACTGCCCACATTCTCTGTACTATGATTATTCTTTTCCTATCTTCAAGTTCCTACAGGATGCATATGTCTTACCACTCTGTCCTTGTACATATCCATCTCTTGAAACAATGGAAATTACTCTGTCATCAAGAATTCATAGATTACATTTGATCTGTCTGTGTAACATATAATGGACTCCAGAACTGAAGTTCTTACCTTAGTTATGTAGTCATATTGCCAAGTGTTGCAAATATTTTCAGATTCCAGAAGATAAGGCTATCTGCAGTGCCTTGATGGTGTCCAGTATTATGGCTGCCTGTTAATTGATTCAGAGTAGCTTGTTCTATGTAGTATATATACTGCCTTCAAAATCCAAAGAAGCTCCCTGTGTCTCTATCACACAGAGATTCAAGGCAAAGCAGTTTGCCATTCACTTAATCCGGAAATTCTTCAGTTTGATAGCATTTCTAAAGCCTTCTGAAGATGATCATATAGAATGATGCAATGATAAGGTGTGCAGAACTTTAAAGAATGACAGGTGGTTGAAAACTGGACCCAGTCTTAAAGTAAAAGAATGAAGCTTTACCAATCCAATGTGGCTTCATAATTGCCATTAGGTTGGAAAAATATTTTCCAAGTCAAAATCTGCACCAGTTAAGGAGAACAGGTATGTTAATTTTTCTAAGAAAAGAGATCACACCTGAAATATTAGCTATAATTAGGGTCACTACTTATGCAATAATTAATATTTTCTATGACCTATATTTTCACATCCTACAGAGAAGTATATGGAGTTGTTTTTTTTTAATTGATTATTTCAGATGTTAAAACAAAACAAAAAAGTTTTACCATGGATAAAGTACAAGATCAAGCATAAGGATCTAAAATTGTTTAGCGCTATCAAATTACAAATCCCTTTTTTGAATATAATACCATATTTTGAAACATAAATTAATAGTACTCTGAATATTTTGAAAAAAGGATAACAGATTATCTGCTGTATTTGGACTAAATCATTACTTATGGCTTTTAGAAATTTTTGTTTTTTCCTGACTAGTGAAATATTGAGACACTTTGAGTCCTCAGGAATTGGCGGCAATCCAGATTCAATGTCCACTAATCTACTTGACACTTCAGTACTTCCCTTTTCCTGTGCCTTGTGAATACAATAAGTCTTACAAAAACAAAAAGCAAAACAAAACCAAAACCAAAAAATAACAACAAAAAAACCAAAACCATCTTATGACCATGACACACTATTGTGAAATAATGACCACTTTACATGACTATAAAGGCAAGGAATGAAGCAAACAAGAAAGCCTGAGAGTGATATATAACTTTAGTTGATCTAACTTTAGTTGTTTACAGGTGTGTAACCTATTTTGCCATTTGTTGAAGAGGCTGTCTTTCTTCCATCCTATATTTTTGGATCCCTTATCAAAGATTAGGTGTCCATAGTTCTGTGGGTTCATTTCTGGGTCTTCAGTTCTATTGCATTGGTCCTCGGGCTTGTTCTTGTGCCAGTACCAAGCTGTTTTTATTATTATAGCTTTGTAATAGAGTATGAAGTTTGCTATTGTTATTCCTAAGTGAAATGAACTCCAACATATGGAAACAAGTGTTTTTCATGGTTGTTATTTTTAATGTACTATGTGAAATTATTTCTTTTTTATTGTGTTTTTCTCCCTATAGTTTCGCTCCTATTGTCACTGTATTTGACTTTGGTACCCTGGGTATTGTATATATGTTTATCTCAATTACGAAAGGGAAGAGGAACATCAAAATAGTGAGACAAAGGGCAAAGGATGAACCAATGCTACTGTGATATCCACAAGATAATATGTTGTAAACTAACTGTACAACTTGAGGGAGGAGCAGGGGGAAGGAAGGTGGTAGAAAAATGAGGGAGGATATAACAAGTTTGAAAAAAATGCCCTTACTACCTTACCTATGTAACTGCAATCCCTCTGTACATCACCTTGACAAAATAAAATTAAAAATATTTTAAAAACCACTATAGCATGTGAATATTTATATAGCTCCTCTACCACGGAGTTTTTTCTTTTTTTAAAAAATCTTCCAGCTTTCTTCTTTCTTAGCTGAAGAGATGCCTTTAGAACTTCCTTAAGACAGGTCTGGTGGAGTTGTATTCTTTCTGTTTTTGTCTGCTTTTATTTTTATTGGATAGCTTTGCTGGGTATAGTATTCTTGGCAATTTTTACTTACTTAGTACTGTGAGTCGTATGTCATTCTCTCCTAGTCTGTATATTTCTTCTGCTGTCAGACAAAACACACCTGGATTATAATATAATTTAACCTAATGTAACTATATCTATATTCATATGAATCTCCAAATCTGGGAATTTTTCTATGTTTTTCTATTATTTTGTCCTTATCAAATCCCTTACAAATTTCATTAACCAGAATTGTGCTCTCTTACTACTATTCCACTTTCCCCTGAGGTTTCTTTATTCTTCAAAATTATTTCTTTTTCTTCTCCAACTTTATAATTTCCTGTAGCTTTTCTTTGAGCACATTAATCCTTTCTTTTCTTGGATCCATTCTGATATTTCTTCCTTCTCTTGTATTTTTTTATTTTGCTAAGTATATTTTTGTAGCTTAAGGATTTCCATTTTGTTTTTAAAAAGTTTCCATCTCTGTGAAAATTTTTACTGTTAGAGGATTTATTGGTTTGCAATTTTGTCTTTTTGTTTTTACATTCATTAAGTGTGTTTAAACATCTGGTTCTAATTTTCTGAAAGTGTATTCATATTAGATAGTTGTCTGGTTTCTGTTACCTTATTTTGAAGATTAAATTAATTCAAGGATTCCTGAAAGATCTTGATGCTTGGTGTGGGACATCTTTTGGACACTGAGTCATCAAATATATTCCAATTTTCATTAGTGTGGCTTCCTCTGTGCCCATTTTCCCATAATTTCTGAGCAGTATATTATTTATTTATTTTTTCTGAACCTGTAGTGATGTTTTCTATTCCAGCACTAGGTGGCAATCTAAGCCAAGATTGAGGTGCCATTGGTTCAGCACTAGAGAGAGGGATCTCTAGTAACAGTGCCATGCTTGTACCTGAGAAAACTTCAGGTTTACCTTGAATCTACAACTGGTCTGTGGCCATCCAATGTTATGAGGCTGTCTCACAAACATAGCCCAAAGGCTTCTAAGACTTCTTGTAAGGTCTCAGCTTAGCTGGCCAACCTAAGATTGCTACAACTGCAGGCTGCTACAATCTACTAGAGGTCATTATGGATAGAATAAAAGTGTGCCAGGCTGAGGATATAAATCTCAATCTGACAATGGAGCTTTTCCATAGGTGAACTTTGGCCTAGGGCTTAAGGAGTCATCAGGCTCTTCAGTGTTAGGTTTTACCAGCTTGGCACTATATTCCTAGGTTAAGTTTTATGCTAATTACCCTTTCTTACCCACAGTGATTTGAATCTTCCTCCATACTCTAATGATCCAAGTTGGGATAGTGTGGATAAAGAAAACCCGTAGGCTGCCACATGTGAAGTTAAGCTGTGTTGCACCTGAATGTAACAATTACAGTAACCCTTTCAGTCTCAAGAATTTATCTTGGTGCAGGCAAACCAATGCAACAGAGTACTTACAAGATAATATGTTGGAAATTAACTATACAGTTTTGGGGGGTTGAGGGATCAGGAAGGTGGGAGAAAAATAAGGGAAGGAGTAGCAAGTATGACAAGAAATGTAATTACCACCTTACACATGTAACTGTACACCATCTTGACAACAAAATTAAATAAAAAAAAAACAAAAACAACTCTTACTTTAGATTAAAAATGCAAAAAGAAACCAAACAAAACCATTACAACCTCATGGGACTTTGAAGGCTAAGTAGGCCAAGACTGTAATAAAAAAATCAAGTTTCCCAGAAGATCTTAGGTCTTTGATATAGTTTTCATGTTAGCTTTCCTATTAAAGAATGGAATCAGCCCAGACGGCCCTTAGTGGAGAAATGGATCAAGAAATTGGTGTGTATGCATTATGGGATTTTACTCATCCATTAGAAAGAATGATATTGTATCATTTGTAAAGAAATGGAAAGACATTTGAAAGTTATATGAAATTTGTCTACAGAGACAAAGGTTGACTGGTTCCTCTTATATATGGAGGCTAGATTTGGACTATACAGTTATCAGTAAATGCATTGGGCATCATGCAAGTTTAAACCAACGTATTAACTGAAATATGGTAGATGCAAAATAGAACTCTGTGTAATTTCATAAAAGAAAAAGTCAAAGCTTAACAAATAAACACCAGGAAGCAGATACTTGAAAGGCATGGAGTGGGGAAAGGGGAAAGGGATAGACAAGAAAGAAAAGGAAGAAAAGGAAAAGGAGGCAGTCAAGAACTCAATGTAGGGCTGGGGATATAGCCTAGTGGCAAGAGTGCCTGCCTCGGATACACGAGGCCCTAGGTTCGATTCCCCAGCACCACATATACAGAAAACGGCCAGAAGCGGCGCTGTGGCTCAAGTGGAAGAGTGCTAGCCTTGAGCGGGAAGAAGCCAGGGACAGTGCTCAGGCCCTGAGTCCAAGGCCCAGGACTGGCCAAAAAAAAAAAAAAAAAAAAAAGAACTCAATGTATATCCTCAAAAGTAGATGGGCAGGGATGGATGGATGAGAATGTTGAAAGTGTGACACTGATCTAGATGTATTCATATACTATTCAACTAAATGACAACTCTTTCGAACAACTACATAAAGATAAAAAGTAAGGTAACTTAATGAAACAAAAAATTTAAAAAGAATATGAAAGCTTCAAGCCTCTTTTCTGGATCTTTGGTAGTCATTCCACAGGAATCAATTTATTGTTCTGTGCCAGGAATTTTGTCTCATCCAGGAATATTTCACTGTTCAAATCATTTGTGTTTCAACCTTTTCATAAAGCAACATGTTTTCTTTTCATTCGAAATGAAAAAAAATTGAATTCTGATTGCATTTTATCCTGTAAGAACTTCATATTCTTCCCAAATATTTCTGACACTTCCTGGCGATTATTCTTGTATGCTGTGCTTGTTGTTTGTATCCCTCATTGCCAAGTTTTTGGTTTTTGGCTGACTTTTTCCCATCATTCAAATATTTCTACTACCTCCATATAGTCTTCTAGCCTTTCTGGTCCACTTCACCTAAAATACAAAAATGTAGAAACTTTATTCCCCAAAGCAGGGTGAAGAGTGCAACTGCAAAAAGTAGCAGATAAAGATACATTATTTGTGGTTAACAGAATAGGAAAGCACTTTTCTAATCAAGTATTGTCCTAGGGAAATTATCATTAAAAGCCATTGTTTCTTTCAGGCTTAATCTTCAGTCAGGTTTTTGGGAAACACTCTCCTTGTAAAGTCTTATTTTTACTCCTTGTTTTTAAAAGACTCCACAACCATGACCATTTCATTCATTTCTTATTCTCCCACATCCTTCAGGGAGACTGCAATTTTTTTTTAAGTAAGTAAACAATGAAATTACAAATGAAGCAAACCAGAAACAAGAAAAACAATAACTTCCTGCCCCAGGAGTTGCCTGTTCAAAACTAAAATTATTTTACGTTTAAATATTGTTTCCACCTCAGCAAGAACAAATAAGAGTCTATCATTATGCAAAGCAGTTAATTAAGTTTATGTTGTCTCAGTCAAACACTACTTTGTGTTTTGCTTTTTATAATAAAAAATACAACTTTCCTTTCATAAAATAAATGAAAGAATCTTTTTTTTCCTTAAGAGAAAGTATGTAAATGTCTGGAATTTTGCTTTAAATGTGGAGCCTTTCATTGCAGCTACAAATGAATAGGGGTTCTTCCTTTTACAAAGGATATATTAGGAACAATGATGCAGAGACAAATAGACAAACTCAGCATAACAAACAGTGTTTTAAGTGAGATAGAGTTTAGAATCTTTCCTACTGGCTGATCATTAGACTCACCTGAGGAACTATTAAACCATCACAATGCCTACATTCTAATCCAGAACAGAATCTCTGAGAATAGGAGCCCATCATCAGTAGTTTTCAAAACCCTACTTGCAGTCAAAGTTGATAATAACTTGTCCTGAGAAAACAGGGAAATACACAAGCATGTTTTTTGGGGGGACTACAGTGATTCTGCTATCACTAACTTAAAACCTGTTTCAAAAGTAGTTTGAAGAACGAGAATGTGAGAGATTATCTATGATGCTTAGGAAACTCAAGAGTTATTTCTTAGAAAATACTTCAGTATTGAAGGAGGTTATGATGCAAGAATTGAGCAGGCCATTAAACAACAAAGACTGTGGTTTGACTGGTGAATAGGAGGAGATACAGTTTGTTGAAAATTGATTCTGTCTTCTTTTACCTTTCTCTCCCTCATTTTCTCCCTTCCCTTCCCTTCCCTTCCCTTCCCTTCCCTTCCCTTCCCTTCCCTTCCCTTCTTCCCTTCCCTTCCCTTCCCTTCCTTCCCTCCTCTCTCTCTCTCTCTCTCTCTCTCTCTCTCTCTCTCTCTCTCTCTCTCCCTATCTCAATCTCTCTCTGTCTTTTTCTCTCTCTCAATTTCTTCTCTCAAGACCTGAGGCTTGAGATCAGACATTGTCCTTGAGCTTCTTTCTTTGGTCAAGGTTAGTGCTTTACCACTTGAGCTCCTCTTCTGCACCCCTCTCCCACCCACCTCCATGACAGTTAACTGGAGATTAGAATCTACTGTCTAGGCTGGCTTTGGATTGCAATTTTCAAATCTCATTCTCCTGAGTAGATAGGATTACAGATGAGAGCCACTGGTGCCTGGCTGATTGTCTTTTTGTGAACAATATCAGCTTCATAACCCAATGTGAATACTCTGTCATTATTTTGGTTTTTTTTCAAAGGAAAGCATGATCATCTGACATTAATTCTGGAGAGAGGTCATCATAATCCACTTGCTTTGTAAAAAAAAATATGGTATTTAACATAGAAATAATTCTGTGTGAAAATTGATTTTAAGATTCCCATTTACTAAATGAACAATGTAAATAACATTGCTCAAATGTATATGTTAGAAATAAAAAAGAAAAAGGACCTAAAATTTAGTTCTTAGTATAATGTTCTATAACACATAATCATACCTTAACATAACATTTTCTCTAAGCCTTTTCTCTCTCTGAATATTGAGCAATCTCTGTAAATATACAGTGAATTCATATTGAAGTTCTCTACAATGATCTTTCTACTGTGACTTAATAATGTCCCATTATGATTATTAAATAGAACTAGAAAAAATGTGAAAAGATGGACGACTAATGTATCACAAAGTCTTAACCTCACTACCTGTGTAGAAAAGTATTAATCAAATCATTGGGAAGCTATTTTCACATCTTATTATGAATATGGAATGAAAATGACTTTAAAACAGAAAGGCTGTGTTTAGGGAAATATTATTATCTTGATCTTCTTATCAGTTAATGTGTGGGTCATGAGACTGATACCCAAGAATACACTGCTGATACAGTATTTGAGATTCTGTTAAAAATAAGCTTAAATCACAGGCACACAATATTTTTGTATTTATTTAATTTCTTTAAGAATTTTTGTGTGGTAGATAGACAAACAAATCATACAAATCATTACCCAAAGTGGCTTAGCTTACATAAAAACCAATGTGACTGTGAAGCTTTGCAGGACTGATTAGTGTTCTGTAGTACAGCTTTTGAAACAGAATATTTATTTGACTTTGAATTAAAGATTGGCTACTTTTCACAATTTTGAACAAATTGCTTATTTTCTCTGTACCTCAGCTTCCTGGTCTGTAAAATGAGAGTAAATCAAATCTCATGTTAGGAGAGCGAATGTAATATTTCAATAAATTTGACCTTATAACTGAAAATCTATTTGTCATTTATTTATCACCTATTTACCTGCCTATGTATGATCCATGCCTAACTACTATACTTACATCAGTATTTAGTTGACATTCAGTGTTACCTATTATATTAAGTCAGTGTATTTATGGTTGCATAAAATGATGTTTAATACAGCTTTCAGAAATCATTTAATAACATTAGGAAATGATATTTGATATAGTAATTCATAAAACAGATAATAGAATGTGATGTTAACTGTATATTAAATATATTTAACAAGTGTTAAATATAAGTGATAAGCTGTTGGAGTTATCATCTTATGGCAGCCTGATACCTACATTACTATTTTTCAAGCATTAGTATTTTTTGCTCTCTCTCTCCTTACTTTTCATTGTGTTCCAAGGAAAAAAATTATGCTAAGTGAAGTGAGCTAAACCCAAAGAAACATGGACTCTCTGGTTTCCCTCATAGGGAATAATTAGCATAGGTTTAGGCTAGTCACAGCAGAGGATCAAAAGAACCTAATAGCTATGCCCCGATGAACGCATAACATGATACTAAGTGAAATGAACTCCATGTTATGGAAATGGCTGTTATATCACTGTTGTAATTACTTTTAACATACCATGTGAAACCGTAGCTTCTTTTGTTGATGATCCTCTTGTATCCCCTTCCTGTGGTTGTATCTGCACTATCACTGTATCTCATCTGAGTACATTGGATACTGTATATACTGGTATTAGAACTAGAGAAGTGAAAGGGAATATCAAAATCGAGAGACAAAGGATAAAAAGACAAACGACTCCAAAAGCAATACTTACAAAATCATTTGGTGTAAACCAACTGAACAACTCATGGGGGGAGAGGGTAGGTGGGAGGGAGGAATGAGGGAGGAGGTAACAAACAGTACAAGAAATGTAACCAAGGCCTAACGTATGAAGTTGTAACCTCTCTGTACATCACTTTGACAATAAATAAGTATAAAAAATTACAATATACAAACACATCATTGTTGATTTGCAATATATCCTACCATGGAATCAGATGCCAGGTTTGTAGGTTTTTAGGCAAGACCAGGAAAGTGGGATGGCCTCCAGTTTTGAATCACTTCCAGTTATATATCTTCAGAGGAATAATTCTTCAAAACTCTTTATCAGCAAGCCCCCTTGGAGTTGCCTATAATCTATGTGGCTGAAAGAATAAGCCCCCAAATATTACTCCATTCTGACTGTAACTGAGATTTGAGTCAGATAGTATTAAACAGATTTATACAAATGTTATAATAAATATGATCTCTGAGAGTCATTGGAGTCACAACAATAAACAGGAAAATGGAGAATTATCCCAGCAAGGAAAATTTACTTTTACACAGAAGGTGGCACACCAGTCAAAAATCTGGCAAGCAAGCACATAGAGCAGGCAGTCTGCTCTGGTATTTATTCCTAATGCTCAGATTGAGCTCAGAGTTGCAATCTGCCTGTGATTGGTTAGTTTGAGTGGTGTAAAATGTATTTTAGTAAGGGGATTTTGAAATAAGATTAACGGTACATAACGGTACGTAATCTCAATATATACCCACACATTTTGCTTGCTTGCTCTTTCTTTCTTTTTTCCTTTCCTTTCCTTTCCTTTCCTTTCCTTTCCTTTCCTTCTCTCTTTCACTCTTTCTTTTCCTTCCTTCCTTCCTTCCTTTTCTTTTCTTTTCTTTCTTCCTTCCTTTTCTTTTCTTTTCTTTCTTTCTTCCTTCCTTCCTTTCTTTCTTTCTTTCTTTCTTTCTTTCTTTCTTTCTTTCTTTCTTTCTTTCTTTCTTTCTTTCTCTCTTTCTTTCTTTCTTCCTTTCTTTCTTTCTTTCTCTCTTTCTTTCTCTCTTTCTTTTTTTGTCTGTTGTATGGCTTGAACTCTGGGCCTGGGTGCTGTCCCTGAACTCTTCAGCTCAAGGCAAGCACTCTACCACTTGAGTCACAGCACCACTCCTGGTTTTCTGGTGGTTAATTGGAGATAAGAGTCTTGTAGACTTTCCTGCCTGGGCTGGCTTTGAACTGAGATCCTCAGATCTCAGCCTCTTGAGTAGCTAGGATTACAGGCGAGAGCCACCACTGCCCAGCCAGGTTCAGTTTTTTCTTAAACGGTCTAGTGTTTCTTAATTGCATCTTGAAAAGAAACCAAGTTAAGACAAAACCTTACATCTCAAAACAAACAAAAAACCAAACATTTCTTATCCCGAAGGCATTTCTTTTTTTTTTTTTCTCAAATTTTTATTATCAAACTGACGTACAGAGAGGTTACAGTATCATACGTTGGGCATTGGATACATTTCTTGTACTGTTTGCTGCCTTGTCCCTCATGCCCCCCTCCCTCCCCCCCTTTCCCTCCCCCCCCAGTTGTTCAGTTCACTTACAGCAAACAGTTTTGCAAGTATTGCTTTTGTAGTTATTTCTCTTTTTTTACCCTGTGTCTCTCGAATTTGGTATTCCCTTTGAATTTCCTACTTCCAATACCAGTAAACACGGTTTCCAATATACTCAGATAAGATTACAGAGATAGTGTAGGTACAAACATAGGAAGGTGATACAAAACATCATCAATAATAGAAACTACACATACACATAGGACGTTGAAAGTAGTTATAACTGTGATATATCACTTGTTTCCATATCATGGAGTTCATTTCACTTAGCATCATCTTATGTGTTTCTAAGGGTATAGCTATTGGGCCTTGTGATGCTCTGCTATGGCTTGCCTAAACCTGTATGATAAGAGCCAAGCTACCAGGTCAAAACAGGAACTTTTAAGCAATATACTTTGATACAAAGAGAATTTTTTCAGTCAGTGGAGCTTGTCAGTGTCTCAGGAATCAATCTTCCCTGCTCCCAGGGACATAGAAATAAAGGAGAAGAAGCTAGAATAAAATGAGCACTTTATAAAGTTTGTGTAGATTGGATCTTCATATACTTGCCTACAGGAACAAAGGAACAGAACGTTATAACTTCTGGATAAGTAAACATGAGATGTCTACACAACAAGATACTGTATACAAGGTTGGTGGTGGTACATACCAGTACTAAAACATATTGCATATTTAAACCCTCAGTCTTTGTCCTCAACTTGAGTTCAAAAATTCTGTTAACCCCAATGCTTCTAGCTAAGCATTGAGTATCAGAAAATATCCTTGGACAATCTCACAAGATACCAAAGAAATGTGTTCTAAAGTCTGCAAAAAGAGTTTCTTCTGAACACCCCTGGCAAAATGCAACCATTCTCTTGATAGAGTTAAAATGATACAGGTGAATCCTGAGACTTGTTTGGTGGAATATGTCTTCTATATCCTTTTATGATATTATAAAATTATTAGTCAATGTTTAGTATGTGCTATATACTAATATATACTCTACATACCATATATAGTGTATATATACTATTATATGCTATATATAAAGTATATATCATGCATATATGTATATGTATATATATACATAGGTGTGTATCTCTCTCTCTCTATATGTATATATGTGTATATACATATATATATCAGAGTTTAGTTTAGGAAGGTGTAAATGACACATACATGTAATCCCAGCACATATTAGTCAGAGGTAGAAGACAGACATTTAAGGTCAGCTTGAGTTACCTAACAAGACCATATTGAAATAAGAAGGCAGGAAACAGAAAGAGCCAAGTGTGGTGGTTCACACATGTAATTGTACCTATTCCCTAGGCTGAGCTCTGTGGCTCAAGTAATAGAGTACTAGTCTTGAGCACAAAACATTAGGTAGAGCTCCCAGGTCTGGAGTACAAGTGCAAGGGATCACACAAAGAAATAGTAGAAAAAAGAAAAAGAAGTAGAAATAAAGAATTATGCCCTTTGAAATCAAAGTCAAATAGCTTAATCCCTGCCTTCATTTTAAATATGAATAGATACTAAATTAAATATGTTTAATGAGCTGATAAACTCTATATCCTTATATTTTGCCATTTAGTTTGCTTCATTTATATATTACTAAAGCCTTTTTGCTGTGGATGTGACACTGAATATTAATATTAAACCCAGTCTTGGCTTAAGTATTATAGAGCAATTTAATTTTGCCTTAGAAGAAAGTAAATAATATTACTTAAGTTGTAGTGTTTTATGATGAAGTCCTTATATTTCACTTTCAGTTATTGAATTTTGTATGTGTGATAACCCTAAAATACAAAATAAAATACTTATGGAGTGGAACCAGGAGGAAATTCAATGGGATTGTTTTTGAACTGGGAAAATTCTTGAACAACATTTTCATTTGTCAGACCACAATGGGAGAACCTAAGCCTGTTAAGATCTGGAAGTATTCAAGTCACGTTGCTTTCAGGATCATTTGAGACCTTCTATTTGAGTAGTCTTGGCCTGTGTTAAAAGTCTTTAGTCTCCCTCTGTGTACATTAGAGAGATGCTTAGCAACGTGCACTTGTAATACTCCTAAACTCTTGAATTACTGTCAGTGAATATCAATTCAAATTTCATTGCTCTCAGGGTTGATTTACGGTTTTTTCACTTAGATTAGCTACCACACGACTTTTTGGGTTCAGGGAAGTCATAGCAATTCCTTCTTTCTCATTTCCATGCCATACTTCTTCTTATCAATTCTAGAATCCTGGGACCACTTCAGCATATGTAGACAAAATGACCTTGGGAAAATGAAGAAAGACACTACTCACTAAAATGACCTTTGGATCTCACTTGCAATAATTGAAGGATTCATTTTTCACTTACACATTAGTTAAAAGATCAAAATATAATCACACAAGACCACCTGTAATGATTGCCTACATGCTTCTAGAATTTATTCTTCCTGCAAAGGGGAAATTTTGGTGGATGAGGAACAGAACAATACAGTATAACAAAAGGAACATGAACTCACATGGGATCATCTAGGACCTTGGTGTAACTTAAAGGACTCATTTCTCTGGTCTGAATTTCACCATCAGTAAAATGAGAAGCTTCTGCTAGGTGGCTTCTCATATACATTTCATTTATATATTTCAAATATTTATTCCTGTCTTTGTGAGAAACCCTGCAGATGACCTTTCTGCATATCTATTTTGTGAGAGTATTCTTCATAATAATTTTAAGTGGCTCACTGATATTGGTCTAAAACAGTTTTCCATGGAGATTCAGTGCAACATTATCCTCTTGACCTCAAGTATTTCTTTATTGAATGTTTATATCAGTGTGCAGCAAATTGATGATTTGTTTTGTCTTCTGAAATAGTATTTTCTATTACTTCCCACATACTTCATTTTAATAAGGATAAGAAATACTAACTTATCCCCCAAATATGTTGCTACTTTTTTAAGCAGATGTTATTTAATACTGAGAATTAAAAATACATAGGGAGATATTTTTTAGGTACTCAACTTTTAGAATTAAGCAGCAAAGAAATGGGTCATTTTTAAAAATATAGTAAGAAACTGTGAGGTATAGACAAATTTGTGTGAGAGCTGGAATCGGCAAATCTCTAGTTGTAAATGATATTATATATACAACACATCTAAGCAGCACATTAGCAAAAGCATACAATGTGATTTTCTTAAGTGCATATTAACAGAAGTTTTCAAATTGTTTATTAAAGGAAAGTTATTCAGATATGTGCATACATAAATTAGTGCCATACTCTTCTCTGGGCACTTTAAAGAGACTGGGATGTAGCTATGGAAATGTGTTACAGTTGCTTCAGAGCATTCGCTGCTGAAATTCTGTTGTCTGGAGAGCTCTCATGCTGTGTTATTAATAACAGTAGGATCTGAAACAGAGCTATTACCTCCACTCTATAAATCACAATATTTTAAAATCAAAGAACATTAAAATGAGCTAGTGGCCACTCAGGGATCACTGGATTTAAAACAAGATTATTTGGTTTTAAAGGCACAATCTCACTCAGATTTAGGGTGGACCTTGTTGGGTACCTTAAAGACTACTTGCTTTCTTTGCAGATAAAGATCTGAATCATAAATAATGTTATGACAAAGTTAGTCCATCATCAAGAATAAAGAGGAATGCATAATAGAGGTCCAATCTACTTCTACTTAGGACATATGTGGTTTTTATGGATTCTACCTTTGGAGAATTACAGAAATTGTTAAGCTTGTCGATAACTTGAGTGCCAATAAACCATTCTTATTTCAAACAAGTTATGTCAATATAATAATAATTTTATGGTTATTTTTCATTCATTGTGAAACCTATAAGGCCAAAAATCTTTGTGAATTCAGAAGCTCTTGTAAAATGCTACCTCAAATAAAAAATATTTACATAAGAAGATATTTTATGTATGTCTTGGAGCTAATTTTACTTTTAGGCAATTTCTGGTGCATTTACAAATTTGAAGGCATCAGAGATAAACAGCCCATGGAAGGTTTAAGCCAGTGTTTTCCAATTTCTTTGCACTATAATAGACTCAGTGGATTAGTTGCTATTTGTTACATGCTATGGGGTATTAAACAGATAAAACAGCACACAGTTATTTTATATGACTCATTCTAAAAGCAGATAATGGTTACACCAATAATAGAAGTGGCTGCTTAAATACTTCACCAGTAACGTGGGTTGTACACAATTTCTAGCTGAGTAGTTATAATTTCACCCATTTTCTCTGGTCAAAGGTAGAAACTAATAATCTAGCATTTGAAATGAATACATTTGTAGCATTTTGTATCTGCTATGTTTTTAAAAGTTAAGCATACATTTTGTTCTTTTCTATTTTAAAAAGCAACTTTAAATCCATTCTGTAATTGTAGATCCATCCACTAGAAACACCACCAACGAATTATAGGATTGATTTTGATGATATCGATAGCCATAGAGTCAGATTCATGGGGGTTAGGCTAGTTTGTACCCCCCAAGTTTCTAAAACTGCACATTTGATGTAAACAGTTTAAGCAAAAATACAGACCATATTCTTCACAACTATGTAAGATTCTTCTACATAGCTAATACTCAAAAGATTGACTTAGGTTAAAAATATCAGCATACATTGCCAAGATACGCTCATTGATCAGCTTTTTCTCAGAGGGCATTAAGGAAAAAAAGACATATGCTCATGTAGCAGCAGTTCAATTCTCAGCATGCTGCCATAATTACATGCTTCAATGTGTGTGCTTAATGACAAGAGAAAGAAAACCAGAACTGCCTCAGACATCATGAGGATACCCAGCCAATGATTCACCCTTTCCTGCATCCTAAAATGTTCATCAATTTAGAAAAAGATGGAGATTTTTTAAGAAGATGGTCTCATGAGCAAAATCCCTAATTATTTATTTATTTATATATTTTTTGCCAGTCCTGGGCCTTCGACTCAGGGCTTGAGCACTGTCCTGTCCCTGGCTTCTTTTTGCTCAAGGCTAGCACTCTGCCACTTGAACCACAGCGCCACTTCTGGCCATTTTCTATATATGCGGTGCTGGGGTATTGAACCCGGGGCTTCATGTATGCACCCTTGCCACTAGGCCATATTCCCAGCCCCTTAATTTTTTTATTTTTTTTTATTTTTTTGGCCAGTTCTGGGGCTTGAGACTCCTGGCCTGATCACTGTCCCTGGCTTCTTTTTTGTTCAAGGCTACTAGCACACTACCTCTTGAGCCACAGCACCACTTCGGTCTTTTTGTGTTTATGTGGTGCTGAGGAATCGAACCCAGAGCTGCACTCATGCTAGAAAAGCATTTTACCATGAAGCTACATTCTCAGTCCCCTCTACTTCATATGTTAAAGAAGTCTTTACTGAAAGACCTCATTTATGTTTTTAGTTATTCATTTGGTTTGCAGTGCTGGGAATCAAACCCAGGGTCTTGTGCTAGCTTTCCACCATTGTAGGCTCAGCACTACATAAAAAATATATGGTGTGTGTGTGTGTGTGTGTGTGTGTGTGTGTGTGTGTGTGTGTGTGTGTCCTTTGGGGTTTGTTTCAATTGGGTATTTTTGACTTTGGGTGTTGGAAACATGGGTTCTAAATTGACAGGTGTTAGGATGGAATTACTAGGAATTACTATTCCATGGGAGAGGTGGTGGTTTATTCTTCCTGTTCCCACTCTGACACACACACACACACACACACACACACACACACACACACACAACCAGCTCACAGTGTAGCCCATCGATATATTATGGTAAAGATCATGGTATGAAAAATCTTTTCTTAAACCTGGAGTATTGAATGTTATGTTTAATGCTCTTAGTGAAGCTTTTTTTTTTTTTTCTTTTTGGTTAGTGCTGTTACTGAGTTGAATTAACTACCAAGCTCACAGAATTTGGTTTCAAATTTCTCTTTCATGCTCTCTTTTTATTATTTATTTAAAATGTGTTTTTATTTTTTATGTGAGAAGAGTTCCCATGTCCCACAATGGCTAAATCAGATATCTTCTGTACCATTTATTATGGTTGTATTTTAGAACTACTGAATTTACACAGGACCTAAGGCTGTGACATAAAGCGATATAGTTGTTTAGAGAGAATTTCAGGCATATGGTCATGAGGATCAAAAGCTCTACTAAAGTTTGAGATAAAATATTTTCCTCTTATATTTTAATCTAAGCTGAATGTATGTGGAAGTTCTCTGAGTATCTCGCTTTTATTCTCTGTCGCCTGACCAAATGTTGTATTTATATAAAACTGGTATATAGAAAAGAACAATAAATAAATAAAGGTCCCAGTAGTCAGAATGTATTTATTACTTAATGCATGAGAGACTCTTGGCAAATTTTGTCTATTACTCCTAAATTCAATTAACCTCTCCGAGGGCATTGCCATAAGGTCAAATATGAATCAAAATACAATGGACTCAGGTTCTGAAACAGTAGCACAGAGACATTTTAGAAACTTGGAAAAATAGTTGGCATTTTGAAACAAGTGTAAAAGAAGTTTTTGTATAGTTAAATTTTCTTTGAGCTTTTGAATTTCTACTTTTCTAAACAAGACAACAGTCATAAAGTCTTCAAACTAAAAATCATGAGCCACCAGTATTAACTTCTCATCAGATTCTGATTTCATCATTTTCAGCCCAAATTTTTCTCTCCAGTGTAGAAGTGAGCTTTGTTCCAAATTCTATCCTGGTTATTATTTTTCTGACTTTTGTGCTAAGAATAAATTGAACATTTATAAATTTTGAAAAAAAGATCAAAGGAAGTTAATGTGTTATAATAAATGGCCATTATTTTCTGCCTAGCCCTAGTCATTATTTTCATATGGACTCCAACTGATTTTGTGCTACCAAAGGATAGATGAATAGTTTCAAGAGTTGTGTTTCTCTTGAAGCCTAAATTGTTGAGTCCTTGGTTCTTTGAAAATATGTTATCTTTTTCTTTGGTAGAACAGCAAATGTTTTCAGATTTCTTTATCTCTTTCTTCTCTTTTTAAGTTAAGAATAATATTTGTCTTCCCTCTTATTTTTCTAAATTAACTACAGATTCACATGAAGTCATAAAAAAGGACAAATTTAGTGTTTATTTTGACAGTTTTTCTAAGTAAAATCATTTTGTAAAATTTCACAGTAGAACAGCAACTAAACTACTGGTAATGATTTTATCTCTGAATCCTCTACAGATAAAACAAAGAAAGAAAAAGGATGAAGAATAAAATGAAGGAAAGAAAAATAAATATGAAAAGAAAAATAAATAGCTATGTAAACTGGCTCCTGTATGTGGAACATATAATTGCTGTATACATAATAAGAATAACTATTTCCAAACAATATAAAAGGAAACTATAATCAAAGGAATGCATTATTTTATAAAGTGAAACTTATCAGTGCTGAATAAGTGAGTATTTATGGACAAAATTTGTAAAACCAAACCTATCATTTCATTTCTATGACAAAAAAAATCTCTGAAACAGTATAAGTTCAAAATGTAATACAACTAACTTTTATAAAGGAGTAAAAGTAAAGTAACCTTCTATATCTGAAAATCTTGTGATTTATTCTTTGTGAGTATTGATTCGGCAAATTACCTATGAGAATAAGCAAGCTATGTACCTTTGCCCCAAAAGTGCAACTTAGATATTTGTTATAAGTGACTAAGCAATAATCAAAATTAAAAGAAAAATTGACAATTAAAATATTAGTTATAAAAGAACTTTGTGAGATATATCCATATTTCTTTAGATTTCTCAATTATTTTGATGAACCAAGGCCATTGTTATGTTCTTTGTGACTTAGTAGGACTATACCTTAATAGGTAAATTCTCTACAGGGTCCAAAATACTGTAAATATTTCCTAACCTTTTTTATATATATTTTTATTATCGGTCTGAATTACAGAGAGGTTATAGTTTCATACATTAGGCATTGGATACATTTCTTGTACTGTTACCTTGTCCCTCATTCCCCCTTCCCCTCCCTCTTTCCTTTCCCCCTCCCCCCAATGAGTTGTTCAGTTGTTCAGTTCATTTTCATCAAACAGTTTGTAAGTATTGCTTTTGTAGTTGTTTGTCTTTTTTTACCCTGTGTCTCTCGATTTTGGTATTCCTTTCCAATTCCTTGGATCTAATACCAGTATACACGGTTTCCAATATGCTCAAATAAGATACAGAGATAGTGTAGGTACAACCACAGGAAGGTGATACAGGAATATCATCAATAATAGAGGCTACAGTTACATATGGCATATTGAGAGTATTTACAACTGTGATATAACAATCGTTTCCCTAACATGGAGTTCATTTCACTTAGCATTATCTTATGTGTTCGTAAGGGTATAGCTATTGGGCTCCTGTGGTCCTCTGCTGTGACTTGCCTAAACCTGTGCTAATTATTCCCTATAAGGGGAGACCATATAGTCCATGTTTCTTTGGGTCTGGCTCACTTCACTTAGTATAACTTTTCCCAAGTCCTTCCATTTCCTTACACATGGGGCAATGTCATTCTTTCTGATAGAGGTATAAAATTCCATTGTGTATATGTACCACATTTTCCTGATCCACTCATCTACTGAGGGGCATCTGGGTTGGTTCCAGATTCTAGCTATGACAAATTGAACATTGTTGTGCTGGTGGTTTTAGTGTGATTATGTTTGTGGTCTTTTGGATAGATACCCAAAAGGGGCTGATGGGTTATAGGGGAGTTCTATGTTTAGCCTTCTGAGGAAACTCCATACCGCTTGCCAGAGTGGCTGGACCAGTTTACATTCCCACCAACAATGAAGTAGGGTTCCCTTTTGGTCACATCCCCTCCAACAGTTGTTATTGTTGGTTTTCTTGATATAGGACATTCTTACTGTGGTAAGATGGAATCTCAATGTTGTTTTGATTTGCATTTCTTTTATGGCCAGTGATGTAGAGCATTTTTTCATATGTCTCTTGGCCATTCTCATTTCCTCATCAGAGCGGTTTTGTTTTGGATAAAGGTAATTTTTTTAGTTCTGCATATATTTTAGATATGAGGTCTTTGTCTGTTGAATGGCCAGTAAAGATCTTCTCCCAATCTGTGGGCTTTCTGTTTATCTTGCAAGCTATGTCCTTTGCTCTGCAGAAGCTCTGTAGATTGATGTAGTCCCATTTGTCCAACCTTTCTTTGATTTGTAGCCTTTCTGGGTCTTTGTTGAGGAAGTTCCGTCCTGTACCAAGGAGCCCAAGTGTTTCTCTTACTCCTTCCTTTAGTGTTTTCAAGATGTCTGTTTTGATTTCGAGATCTTTGATCCATGTGGAATTGATTTTGGTGCAGGGTGATATATAAGGATCTAGTTTTAGTTAGTTGCATGTATTGAACCAGTTTTGCCAGCACCATTTGGTAAAGAGGCTATCTTTCTTCCAGACTATAGTTTTAGCTCCTTTATCAAAGATTAAGTAGGTGTAGTTCTGTGGGTTCATTTCTGGGTCTTCAATTCTGTTCCATTGGTCTTCAGGTCTGTTCTGGTGCCAATACCAAGCTGTTTTTATTACTATAGCTTTATAATACAGCTTGAAGTTTGGTATTGTAATTCCTCCAGCACTGTTCTTTCTGCTTAGGATTGTTTTTTTCTATTCTAGGTCTTTTATTGTTCCATATGAATTTCAGGATTGCTTCCTCTATTTCATTAAAAAATGGTGTTGGTATATTGATGGATATTGCATTGAATTAGTAGATCGCCTTTGGCAATATTGCCATTTTGATTATATTAATCCTTCCCATCCTGGGAAGGATGGGAGGTTTTTCCATTTCCTTAGTTCTGCCTTAATTTCATTTTTCATGTTTTTAAAGTTCTCATCGCAGATGTCTTTCACTTCTTTGGTTAAGGTTATTCCTAGGTATTTTAAGTTTTTTGATGCTATTGCAAAAGGAGTTGCTTTCCTGATTTCAGCCTTGGTTTTCGGGTCATTAGCATAGAGAAAGGCCGTTGATTTTTGAAGGTTTATTTTATATCCTGCAACTTTGCCAAAGTTTTGGATCAGCTCTAGTAGCTTGGGGGTAGAGTCTATGGGGTTCTTTAGGTATAGGATCACATCATCTGCAAAGAGAGAAAGTTTAACTTCATCTTTTCCTATTTGGATCCCCTTTATATTTTCTTCTTGCCTAATTGCACTGGCTAGGAATTCTAGTACTATGTTGAAGGGAAGGGGAGAGATTGGACATCCCTGCCTTGTTCCTGATTTTAAAGGGAATGCCTTTAGTTTTTCACCATTTAGAGTTATGCTTGCTGTTGGTTTGTCATAAACTGCCTTGATTATATTCAGGAATGTTCCCTGGAATCCCAATTTTTCCAGGGCTTTTAGCATAAATGGGTGCTGGATTTTGTCAAACGCTTTCTCCACATTGAGTGATATAACCATGTGGTTCTTTAGCTTGCTCCGGTTGATGTGGTGGATTACATTAACTGACTTGCATATATTGAACCAAGTTTGCATCCCTGGGATGAATCCACTTTGATTGTGATGTATGATTTTTTTGATGACCTGTTGAAGTCGATTGGCCAGAATTTTGTTGAGAATTTTTGATTCTATATTCATCAGGGAAATCGGTCTATAGTGCTCTTTCTGTGATGCGTCCCTGCCTGATTTTGGGATGAGGGTTATAGTGGCTTCATAGAATGTGTCTGGTAGTGAACGTTCTCTTTCGATTTCATTGAAGAGTTTGAGAAATATTGGTGTGAGTTCTGTTTTGAAGGCCTTGTAGAATTCTGCTGTGAATCCGTCTGGACCTGGGCTTTTCTTGGCTGGGAGATCACTTATTGCCTTTTCTATTTCAATACTGGATATGGGTCTGTTTAGGTTTAAGTCTTCATGGTTGAGTTTGGGGATACTAATTTTTACTAGGAAATCATCCATTTCTTCCAAGTTCTCGAATTTGTTGGCATAAAGGTTTGCAAAATAGTTCCTTATTATGGTCTAAATTTTGGTTGTTTCTGTGGTGATGTTACCTGTTTCATCTCTTATCTTATTTATATGAGTGTGCTGCCTTCGTTTTTTGGTCAGGTTTGCTAGGGGTCTGTCTATCTTGTTGACTTTTTCAAAGAACCAACTCTTTGTTTTGTTGATTCTTTGTAGAGCATTTTGGGAGTTCTCTTCTATGTCTTTGATTGACTGCTCTGCTTCCTGCTTGTTTTGAGTGGGAGATAAGAATTCATTGTTTGCCATCTTTCTTGTGTTTCTTCTGCCCATTTGGATTGTGAATGCCAATCTACAAGCACCTGTGAGCACCATTTAAGACCCAAAGCAGACCTTACCAAGCACTGTTGTGTAAATATTAGAGGTTCACAATTATATAGAAAAACCTTTTATACTTGTGTATAAAATTAGATTTGGTGTTCCTAAAGAATACAATTTCAATATAACAACCAATCCTGAGCCCTCTATTCAGTAGTTACTTATTTACTGTTATAACCCTATGAGCAATTCTTGTTCTTATATTAGGTTCCTTTTGGACTGGCTTTCTCTCAAATTTGTTTCACTCAAATTAAGCAGGGATACCCTCTATCCAATAACCAGAAGTCAATGGGATCTGGAGGACCTAGAAGTAAGTCAGGAGGGTAAGTTAGAGGTAGTAAAGAAACTAGAGTAAAATGTATGGGGGGGTGATGATTTTGGTTTAGTTTCAGTGACATGGAAATGTGGAGGAGAGTAGAATCAGTAGTAACAGCAAGGTTAAATGGTAGACAATGCAGAGTTAGCAGTAAAGAGTGGAGGTGTTATTCATAGGAAAGTAATTCTTAAAGAAATAGTACATAGAGAGAAATAAAGAAAGAATACTGGAAGACAGATGCACATAGCCAAGAAAAATTATTTAAAAATAAATAAAAAGGAAAAAAAAAAACAGAAAAAGAAAATGGAAAAAAAAAGAACTACAACAACAACAACAACAAAAATTTGATAGAACCAACAGGTGAAAATGGAAAACAAAAACAAACCAATGATGTTTACGAAATGAAAATATAAGAAAAAAATTAAAATATAAATGAAAGCTTAAAAAACTTCTGAGACAAAACAAACAGACAAACAAAAAAAGTCTTCCTTGTTTGAGTGGGGTGGGCTTTCTACAGTCTCTGGTTTCCTTGTGATGGTCTGCAGTCTATTCTGCCACTTGGCTGGTTTGACTTACTTTCAGTTCTCAGGTGGTGGATCTGCTCTGACCCTCCACCCCTGTTAGTGAAATCCTGGGGTTCTGTGATTCACACAGCTAGCAGGTAGGCCTTGGGCGTCCACTGTAGATGGGGACATGAACAGTCTTGGGAACCGTGGCTCCTCTCATCTGCTGTAGGGCAGCTGCCTTTAATGCCTGCCTGGCTTTGAATAGGCTGTGGACTCAGCAGGGCGGGGTGCCTCTGGCCTGGTTTACCAGGCTTAGAGTCGTTTGCCTGGGGGAGGTTCCTCCCTCCTGGGCAGGGCGGCCTTCTGGGCAGAGCTGGGTATGGAATTTAGCTCCATTTTGGGCTGGGAATTGGGCTTCTAAGAGGTACCGTTTATCTGTCTTGGGAAGTTTGTTCTCCCGTGTGGCTGGTCTGTGTCACCGATAGCTGCTCACTGCTTTTGCTTTTAATTTAGGAATTCCAGCTGGCAGGGTGGGCACCTCCACCTGAGCAGAGGCCCAGGACAAGCCTCCCACCTGGGCAGGGGGCGTTCTTCTGGATGGAGCTGGCTCTCACTGATTGGTCCCTCTTGACCTTCTCAAAGATGGCCGCTTTGTCCTCGCTTTCCGCAGGTGGACTTTAGCTCCAGTCTGGTCTGACCCTTTGCCAGTGTCAAAGATGGTGCTTTGCTCTTGCGATTGGGGAAGGAGCTGCTCTGTGGGCACAAATGAGAATGTCTTTCATGGGAGTATTCATGCTGTCTCTGCGATTTCAGCTTGTCGGTGCTCAGCCTGCGATCTGTCTGTATGCTGCCGTCTGGAGGATTTCTCCCTGGTCTCCATTGAGTGCTTTAGCTGCGGGGAGTGTGGGGCACTGTGCCGGCACTGGCGTGGTGGCGGGACGCCGCCCGGAGCTCAAACCTGTGTTTTCAGACCAGGAAAGTTGATTTTTCTTCCTGGCCAGAATCCCTGTACTGTTAGAATTTATTTGGGCAGTCTATCTAAGGGTAAAAGTTTCTTTGGGGTGGGAAAACTGTGATGTTGGAGGGAGCTCAGCTCGGGCTCTGCTGCTCCTCCGCCGTCTTCTCCCTGTTCTTTCCTAACCTTTTATTTATTTAGTGTTTGCTACAATTTTTGGCTCACCACAATTTTTACCTTCTTGGTCAGTATTTTTTTTCCCCTCACTTATCACTCACTTTGACTCAGTTGAAATGTTTTTGATTTTTAAAGTGTCCCCCACACAATATAACTGAATTAGAATTACAAATAGAATTAATAGAATTACAAATAGAGTTAAAAGAATTACAAACATAATAGAATTAGTTCATATTTCCCTGCCTGTGTCCATTAGTTGATTAAAATCTGAACTCCACATTATATATATTTTACAAGTCTTCGCACTCATTTGCTTCTTTGATTTCGAGGGTGGCATTCCAGCTTTCACCCTTAGTTATTCTTTCCCATTAAACTCCTCTGGTTATTTATGGCTAATATACATCCACTATCTCTTCCTCACTGTCCTTCTTTCTCTTTTTGTCCTCTTGTTTTTAACTTGGGTAGGTCTCTTTGTGAGGTCACTCAGAATGGATATAGGAAAATATGTATCTCAGTAAGAAAAATATGAAAGTGAGATCCATCTAGTGGACAAAACATTGTATCACATAACAGCTTTTACTTTATTTTTGTACATGTATATAGACATACATAGATACTTACATATAATACTTAAAACACATCAAGGAATATTTTCCTCTGATAAAAAATTATACTTACCCATTCATTACTCAGATTTGGCTCTTCCATGGAATCAAGCACATACACACATTAAACCTTTACAGCCTGCTTCAAAAATGTTAATCTTAACACTTAACAAAAAATTTTAGTTCAGTATTCACTTAACTATATCTTTTTACAGTATCTTCCAGTGGATTATTGTTCTATTTACAGAGAATATTGACATGGTTTGAAAATTTGGTAATTCTGTATCAGTCTTTTGCAAATATAATATCTCTGTCTCAGAGTCATTGTCAACTGGGGAGGAAACTACCAGAATAATTCATGTTTTCATTCCAGAAAGCTAGTATTCAGAATGCAATGGAATGGACTCAAAATTTTGTTTGGGAGATGAGTGTTTCTCTGTTAAAGAAGACAAATAGAGCATGTTAGCACCTTTCCTGCATATGGAAAAATATATGACAGCTATACTCTTATTTTTTTTTTTTCTTGATGAATGGAATATCTGCTGGGAAACAAGGGCTGGACCAGGGAAAGGAACACACAATTTTAAGAACAGTGGATGTATTTAATATTCAAAAGTGACTCAGTAGACACAGTACCTGAACAATGGATAAAGAGAAATGAATTAAGGAGCATGAAGGGGGAAAAAGGAATTGGAAGCTATTCAAATCAAAGTTAGATGAGGGGAAAAAACAATTTACAGGTAGATAAAATTTCTCTTTTAGTGAAACTATGAAGTGTATCTTTGGTTTCATTTACATTAATCTTCATTACAAGGAGTTTTCATCATGAAAAAAACATTTTTATTCCATTTCAGTCAAATCTTTGAAATGTAAGCTGTTAGGTTTCTATGGACTCCTCTAGAATTCACAGCTGGAAAAACAAGGATATTTAAACGCTCAAATGGCTTGGGTCTATTTCAAGGTTTTGTTCTTGGCTTTATTATGCATGAATGAAAAAAGTTGCCCTTGGCCTTTAAATATAAGAGTAACAATTTTAAACTTCCAAATAGCTAGGCAGTTCATTGCTGTATATTAAATATAACTTTTATACATTTAAAGTATGCAATAATCAACTTACATGGATAACTAGAAATTGATACATTGATGAATATTAATATCTAGATCTTTCCCTATGAAAGTAAAATTTTGTCCAAATCCTGTATGTTTTTTATAATCGCATTTGAACGTGCATAATTTTTCTTCAAAGTTGATACATTTTGACCATTATTTCCTCTTTATAGTTAAAAAATAAATGTTTTATTTTTAGTACATGTCCTTATATCAAGATATCATATGAAGAATGTTTATGCATAAATATTCATATGGCAATAATTTTTAAAGTAAGATTATCCCCCGTAACCATGTAAATGAAACCTGGCATCTGATGCTTGGCCATTAGGGAAGATGAAAAATTTATGATTGCAAATGATGATGAGTAACTGAACCCCAAACAACCCCTGGCACAACTTGACAAGAAGTCAGGTAAAGAAGGAATTACTTGTGTTATGTTTTCTGGTTGTCTACACAATGACAACAAATTTGACTTAGGGGATAGTCTCATGTGTGTCTATTTTCTTAGGTTGATTCTTCTCCTCCCTCATGAAGTCCTTGGTGACCCCAAATAGGGTTAAAGTGTCTTTTTGAGTTAGGACATATGTCTTCCTCTAAATGTCTTGTGCTCTTTTTTTTTTTTTTTTTTTTCAAATTTTTATTATCAAACTGATGTACAGAGAGGTTACAGTTTCATACATTAGGCATTGGATACATTACTTGTACTGTTTGTTACCTCGTCCCTCATAGCCCCCACCCTCCTCCCCCTTTCCATTTTCCCCCATGAGGTGTTCAGTTCACTTACACCAAACAGTTTTGCAAGTATTGCTTTTGTAGTTGTTTTTCTTTTTTTACCCTGTATCTCTCAATTGGAAACGATTGTTATATCACTGTTGTAACTACTTTCAATGTCCCATGTGTATCTGTAGCTTCTATTATTGATGATGTTCTTGTATCACCTTCCTGTGGTTGTACCTACACTATCTCTGTAATCTTATCTGAGTATATTGGAAACCATGTATACTGGTATTAGAATTAGGAAATTGGAAGGGAATACCAAAATTGAGAGACACATGTCTCATGCTCTTAAATCAGATATTACTCTAACTTCTGTAATGAGTGTAGACTAACAGGGAATATCAGCTATGTGCATTTCCTACTTTTGTCATTGCTATATTTAATGGTAAATAACTAAGGAAACTTTTTGGAAATCTGTTTTGATAGACTCAAGAGGAAATTAATTTTTGGAAAAATGAGTAGAGAGGAACAATTGAGAAAATTCAAGAGCTGTGATTTCCAAATACCAACATCTTTCTCTTACCAACTTGGCTTACATCAGACTTGGTAGAAAATTAGATATTGCATTTTCATCAAGACTTTGCTTCATTTCAGTTATAGTGTAGAGCAGGGCAATATAGTTCAGATATTAATTGTGCTTCTCTTTCTGTTTTTCACCTATCCTTATTCTTTCCCTTCTTTCCCACTTCTCCAGGTAAACATTGCTGCTTATTATATCAGCAATGATTTTGATAGCCATAATCATAATCAAAATAATAACAATTGCAAAGGAAGAGCAATAGCTTAAATTCACTATGGCTTTTGCTTGCAAATACTTAAGCCTTGGAATAAGACAATTTGACATGCAAATAAAAATAAATTGAAAGAAAATAATCACCTTTCCCACTAACACTTTCAGTTAGAGGGAAGAGTGCTACAGAAGGAAATTTGAGAACAGAGAGTCTTGGAGGAATGTGGAGATTACAGAGAAAAGGTCATTGTTGTCTTTGTGTCTCCAGATAGAGTCCTTAGAAGCTCAGAAATCATAGCCATGGAAATATCATATTAGCAGCAAATAGCCAACCCACTTCAAAGGGTCACAGAATAGGAGTTTGAGTGTACAGATGAATGTTTTCATGACTGAGGACCACACAAAACAAAGCAGAGATAGAAAAGACACTCATAAACATTTAGAATAGTTTAAGTCTAGCTGAACTTAAACCTAGCTTCAGAAAAAGATGCAGAAAGTTCAAACTGACAAGGTAATTGTTTGCTATACTGACAAAATGAGAGCTGAAAGTAGCTAATCATGTTTCAACTAAGTAAATTCTGCTTCTTCTACATCAAGTACACTTGCACACTTTCTTTACTTATTTTTTTTAATTAACACCTATGTAATAAACAGCTGCAATAAGGGTAGGCATCATGCTATTTATAAATATGGCAACATTAAAAAATTGAAATATGAATAAGAATACACTGGGGAAATATTTATCAAGTGTGTTTGAAACAAAAGAGAATATGTGCAAAGATAGGCACAGTATGAGAATGATGAATTTGTGTAAGACTTTGAGAAAATGTAACTCCAAAATAACTAGTGGGTAGAGGGACATGATGATGGAGGTAAAAGACACAGTTGACTTGTGAAGTTCTTGCTAAGAGGCATTGCTTTTGTATAGTTGAAAAGGATCTGCCTAAAAAATTATGCTGCAGGGTATTGACAAGAACAAATCTGCCTCTTACAGAAATAATTCAATCAAGATGAAATAGTTGTAAGAATACAATGAGAAAGAAGTTGTGAAATCTGATGAGAAATTATTAGGGCTTAACACATGGAGTGAGGCTAGATTGGAGATTGAAATTTACTTGGCTTGAGGAATTGATGGGATGTAGCCAACTAGACTTGAGTTATGAAGGGCAGGTTGATGATAGCCCCCAGTTTGGAAGTGGTATGTTGCTGTCATTAATCAAGGAAGATAAAGACTATTGGGAAAATATATACACAGATGACCAGTTGACCATTGGATAAGCACTAACCACTTAGTCTCTGGAAAGATTTCTGAATTTATGAAGTCTAGGGACATTCCATAGCACAGAAACATGATTGAGACTTTCCAGTCTTTTCCACACTGTTTCCAGTCTTTTCAATTTTCCCCATTCCTTCATATTTCTCTACCATTGTCCTTCTTTGTCCTTGGAACAAACCACAGCATGTGTTATTCTCAGTGATGCTCAGGTTTGACATCATCTCTGAATTTGACTTTACATTTGGTCTCAATCTGTCTTCTATTGCTCTTTGTATTGATTTAATTTTGGAATCTTGAAAATAATTCCATAACTCTTTCCTCAGAATAATTTAAACTTGTTCTGCTTTGTGGTAGGAAATAGGACATGAATCATCCCAACAAAACAGAGAAAATATAGAGTGAGAGACAATGTATTTCCACACACCTTTCCAATGGACCACACTGGCATTCATTCATCACCTGAGCAAGTCTCAATTGTGTAAAACTCAAAATGATGTTATTAATTAACTTTCAGATATGGCAATTGCTCTGATCTTCAAAACTATGGACAATATAAACAGAGATTTCTGTATTCTAAGCTCATCTTGTGAGCCTTACCTATATATGCCCTAATTGAATCCCCCTAACAACACAATGAGGTAGCAACTGTTATTACCCTATGTTCCTGATAAAGAAATAGAGGCATCAAAAATTAAATTATTTAATGTCACACAAAATATTAATTCAAACCCCAAGTAGTCTGTCTCCAGAGACTTCCCTCTTATTCAATAAATGAGGTGAATTTCCTTCAACTTTCTATTCTTGCTCTAAAAAATTTCACTTTAACATTAATGGTTTAAGGTAACACAAATTGGAAGTAAGAACCTTACTAGAGTTTTGTATGATGCTCAACAAACAAGGCAGCATTTGTTCTATAGACAGTAAAAAGACTTTATCCCTTTTTTTTTGGTTTTGTTTTGTTCTTTCTGTAAACATTCAGCACTGTTTGCCTCAGTGCCTCTTCCACCATCTTTGGAGTAAGCAGTGTGGTCTATTCAAGTTTGTTGGTTTTTTTTTGTTTCCATCATATCTCTTTTTTGTTGTTGTTGTTAAATTTTTATTGTCAAACTGAGGTACAGCGAGGTTACACTTTCATATGTTAGGCATTAGATACATTTCTTGTACTGTTTTTTACCGCCTCCCTCATTTCCCCATCCGCTTTCCCCCCATGAGTTGTTCAGTTCATTCGCTTTCAGTTTTTTCGCTTTTGTAGTCGTTTGTCTTTTTTTACCCTGTGTTTCTCGATTTTGGTATTCCCTTTCTATTTCCTAATTTCAATACCAGTATACACAATTTTCAATGTACTCAAATAAGATACAGAGATAGTGCAGGTACAACCATAGGAAGGGGATACAAGAGGATCATCAATAATAGAAGCTACGGTTTCACATCGCATGTTGACAGTAATTACAACCGTGACATGATAGTCGTTTCCATAACATGGAGTTCATTTCACTTAGCACCATCTTATGTGTTCATAAGGGCAATTGGACTGTTGTGATCCTCTGCTGTGACTAGCCTAAACCTGTGCTAATTATTCCCTATGAGGGAGACCAAAGAGTCCATGTTTCTTTGGGTCTGGCTCACTTCACTTAGTATAATTTTTTTCCAAGTCCTTCCATTTCCTTATGAATGGGGCAATGCCATTCTTTCTGATAGAGGCATAAAATTCCATTGTGTATATGTACCACATTTTCCAAAAACCATTGAAAGATTTAACAAAACGAAGATTTGGTTCTTTGAAAAAATGAACAAGATAGACAGACCCCTAGCAAACCTGACCAAAAAATGAAAGCAGCAAACTTAAATAAACAAGATCAGAAATAAAACAGGTAACATCAGCACAGAAACAACCAAAATTCAGAACACAATAAGGGACTATTTTGCAAACCTTTATGCCAACAAATTCAAGAACCTTGAAGAAATGGATGATGTCCTAGAAAAAAAAACTGATATCCCCAAACTCAACAATGAAGATTTAAACCCATATCCAGCATTGAAATAGAAACAGCAATAAGTGATCTCCCAGCCAAGAAAAGCCCAGGTCCAGACGGATTCACAGCAGAATTCTACAGGCCTTCAAAACAGAACTCACACCAATATTTCTCAAATTCTTCAATGAAATTGAAAGAGAAAGTTCACTACCAGACACATTCTATGAAGCCACTATAACCCTCATCCCAAAACCAGGCAAGGACTCATCATGGAAGGAGAACTATAGACTGATTTCCCTGATGAACATAGACAAAAAAATTCTCAACAAAATCCTGGCCAATCGAATTCAACAGGTCATCAAAAAAACATACACCACCATCAAACTGGATTCATCCCAGGGATGCAAAGTTGGTTCAATATATGGAAGTCAATTAATGTAATCCACCACATCAGCTGGAGCAAAGTAAAGAACCACATGGTTATTTCTCTGGATGCGGAGAAGGCATTCGATAAAATCCAGCACTCATTTATGCTAAAAGCCCTGGAAAAACTGGGATTCTGGGGAACACACCTGAATATAATAAAGGCAGTTTATGACAAACCAACAGCAAGCATAATTCTAAATGGTGAAAAACTAAAGCAATTCCCTTTAAAATCAGGAGCAAGACAGGGATGTCTGCTCTCTCTCCATCATATCTCTCTTGCTAACTCTGATCCTCTTAAATCCTTTTTAGATAAATGCTTGTGATTAAATTAGGCTCACATAGGTCATTGAGGACAATCTCTCCAAATCAAGGTCATTAATCATGTCAAGAAAGTCTCTTTTGCCACATAAGGTATACACTAATAGGTTTCAGTATTTAGATGTACATGCAGAGAAATACCATGTCCTTATATTATGTTATATTGAAGTTTATATACTGGGTGGACCTATTTTCTCCTTAAGAAATATCAATAATAGCTTTCTGGTTTTCTGCAGCCACTTTCTCCAAAATTAATACTCTCCACTGTTTTCACAGAGAGAGACAGAGACAGAGATAGTGACAAAAAGAAAAACACAGAAGAAACAGATCCAGAGAAAGAAACACCACTTGTCCACTCAGATACTGTACTTTTCAAATGTAGAAGGAAAGGGCTGGGGATATGGCTTAGCGGTAGACTGCTTGCCTTGCATGCATGAAGCCCTGGGTTCAATTCCTCGGCACCACATAAACAGAAAAAGACAGAAGTGGCACTGTGGTTTAAGTGGTAGAGGGTTAGCGTTGAGCAAAAAGAAGCCTGGGCAGTGCTAAGGCCCTGAGTCCAAGCCCCAGGACTGGCAAAAAACAAAACAAAAAAAAGCACACAAAAAAAATTATGGAACATGTTGCTTTAAAACAATTGACTAGTTTTAATAGTGAGAAATGGCATTTCACAATGTTTAGGACATTTGCTCTTGCCTGAATCACTAAGGAACACCAGAAACTGCAATCAGCAAGAAGTATGGAAGAAAACCACTCCTTCGACTGTTTTATTTGCATATGTTTTTCATATCAGATCCTGGCAGACAGTTTGGTTTATTTATTTTTCAGTACTACATTTTCCAAAGAATTTAAACTGATGAGTCTGCATTGAAGCTGGTTCAAAATGATGACTTCTAGTTCTTCTGATGCTAGTATATTCTCAACAAGTGTGTAGAATGATATCAAATAAATAATGATTGGGAGTGGTTCATGTTTAATTCCAGAATCCCCAATGCTTGTGTCAGGTGTAAAAAGATATCAGGAATTATGCCATAAAATTTTCAGGTGGCACAGAGTTATAAATGTCTAGTTGAGAAATGGTTGGCAAGTTACCTAGATCATACATTCCATGGCCTTTTGTTTCACAATAAGTACAGAGTACTTAGCTTCTATTGGCTTTCCCTATGAAAGACATCATATAATAATGTGTTTAAGTAATGCTAGTAATCTCAGGTGCTTTAATAAAGCAGTGTTTTAAATTTTCCTTCTTCCTACGACTATTCAAAGAAATCTTAAGTGCTATATCCCTTGGGATCTCTTTAGGTAAAAAGAGTGAGATGAATGCACATTTGAGTCATTATTTTGATTATAGGCAGTCCTACTTTATGGCTTTCTTTGAAAGGTCTACAATTAGTATTATCATTCTCCTGATGTATATCATACTTGAATTTTGCAGGAACAACAGAAACCAATTTCTTTTCTTACTTTTGTTACCCTCACTACTGTTAAAATAAAAATAAGGAGCTTTTGTAAATGAATGTATATTGTTCATGTCTATCTAGCAAATGAGTATAAGTTCATGTTATTTTTAGCTATCTACAATCTACTCAATCTATTATGAAAATGTGAGAAAAGTATTATGGATGAACAATTCTTATGTATAGTCACTTGCTAAATATGTGACAAAATATAATGACAGATCTGCTGGAGACTCCTCTATTTTGATGTGTCACAACTGCACACATTCATGGGTAAAATAGACCAACTTTCATTTCAGGTAGTCATTGGCAAAAAGGCAGTTTGTTGTAATTTTTCTCAGAAGTGTTTAAATATAAAGATGCATCTTAAATTCATCTAAATGAACATCCTCTTAGTTATTTTCTTTTGAGAGTGTATTTTGGGAGTGTATTGATGATGTACTGTCTGGTTGTAGAAAAAGAAAGACAAGTTTTTAACTATTAAGATCCCTAGATGTATTACTTTTGGTTCTTGTTCTACTTTTAGGAAATAACAGAACCTAATTCTAAAAATACACTATATTTATTTTAGCTAAAAGGGTGGCATTAAGGTTCTTGGCCTTTTATTAACTTCCTCACCCAACTTGCTCAAATCCAGATGTGTAAGCAGAAATATTGTGAGCATGGAAAATGAGCACACGTGTGAGCAGATTCTTGCTAAGTGCTGTTGACTGAGCTGTTGGCTGGAGGAAGTGGCTCTGAATTGTAGTCTGAGGAATGACTTGGGAGGAGGGTTAGAGAGGAAATCCAGGGAGTTGTTGGAAAACATGTTGCTTTGAGCAGAAGGAAGTCTCCAACTCATTCTGGACTTATGGTTTAAGTGGGAGGAAAAACTGACAAGATTTGTGAGATTTTCTTTCTAAAAAGAGAAACTTCTTATGGCAAAACTAGACCACAACTGTCTCTTGAAAGAAAGAACTGGATTTTAATGTATCTGACACCATTTGAGTTGTAACTTCTTGAGTTGTAACTTGAGTTGATTTCTTCACCATCATTGTGTGTAGCTCTGCATTTTACAATTATGCAGCTAGGGCAATACCTTCTGGAAAACATGTCAAAAGCCCCCCAGGTTACCTGACATACTGAAAATAAACAGCCAGCAATTCAAATATCCATGGATGAACTTCACTATTACCCAAGTGAAAACATGGAATATAATATTATCTAAATTTGTTTATAAATGCCAATAGAAAAACTGAGTACAAATAAACCCTGAGATCACTAATCTAGTTAACCAGAGAACATGAGGTGTTTTTTATTTAAGTCATTTACTAATTCATTCTCCAACTGTCCTTTAAATTCCTACTAAGCATAAGATGTTGTAATGGGGGTAGGGATATTTTCGTAGGTTGAAATAATAGAGATCCTTTCACTTACTATAAAAATGAAAGTCTTTATTGCATTTATATATTTGGTAGGTCCTCTCATTTTGAAAATATGCTGAAGGTAAGAGCAGAGCTATGCTGACCCAGACACCTAAACTTCACATCATTGACATCATCATGAGCTACTTCGATGCCTTTGGGACAGGTAACCAAGAACAATAAATGCTGTAATAATTTAAAAGCATGGACCTGTTAAAACCATTTCAGCACTTTTTCCTAAAGAAATTCTGGCCTAGAATAATCTGAGGTCTTCTATTCTCCTTACCTGTAGTTAATTTAGCCAGTTTGCTTACAGAAAAACATATTTTTCACCTAATTTTATGATGCTATTTTGAGTTTGTTGCTGTATTTAGACTAGAACTTCATCTGTATTAAAACAAAACTAGAGTTTTCTCTGATGAATAGTGAAACAAACACACATAGGCAAGCACTCCTGGAATAACTTGTAAGTGTAAAATAACATACAAACCCAGATTGTTTGATACTTGAAATAACAATGACTGTGTTGCATTATTCTTTCTGTCAAGTTTTGTAAGCATAGTTTCATTGGTCATTTTGTCTTCAGAAGGAATTTAGTGAAGCCATAGGTTTTTGGATTCCCTTGCATCCCAAAGTGTTGCCTTTGCTCTGCTATCCTCATTTAGCATTACTCGGGAGGGAGTTCAAAGTTCTGCTCATTACTTTTTTTGACTCATCATTGATCTTTATAAGGAATAGCAGAATTCTTGAGGCAAGAACCATAGCTACAGGAGAGGTCAGCTCCAAGAGGGGTGAGGTATTCAGTGCTGAAGTCTTTATAGTCCACAAGTGAATGACCAACAGCATGATGGGAAGAAAATGTGTGACTCTATACTTCTGGTTATCCAATAGAGTGGTCTTGCCAAGATCTCTCCTACTCTGTAGAAAGATGTTTAGTGAGATGATACTTCTCTCATAGAGTAGTCCTGTCTCTTATTTGCTAGAAGAATTCAGAGAGAGGGGGAGATTTTAAGGAGATTTTTTTACATAAAGGAAATGTGTCTGAGACATACAGATCAAGTTATAAAGTTACATTTTCACTAAAATTGTGAGTATTATAATTTACTTAAATCTTGAAAGTAAAGATGATTTCAATATTTGTAGGTTGACATAGGACATTTAAAATAATGAATGGTTTTCCCCTGAGAACTATGAAAATATTTTCATCATATTAGTGTTAAATTTTAACCCATAGTAGTTTAGTCTATAAAATTAGGAAGTATAATCAATATCTTTTTCTAAGAGTCAAAGTGTCAAATCTTTCCAAAGTTTGAGGTTGAAAGTAGACAATTAATCATGAAATAATATTAATATATGATATTTATTATTCATACATAAAATTCTTTGTTATTGCACTGCTCTATTACTGATAAACTTGATTTATTAAATGTTTACTCAATCACTGATTCAAAAAATAAATGTTATAAATGGGTTCCTCTGTAGAAAAAGAGTAAAGGAGAATACCTTTGTATAACTAATAATTGTGTAACTAAATACCACATCTCCCTTATCCTTCATAACAAATGTAAGAAACAGATAATTATCGACATTAAGCTTCCAGGAAACAAATGAGTCTTCAAGGATGTCTGCCTGTTACTTAGTTTATGATTAGCCTTAAAAATGATTAATTGTAGTGCCTTGGATAACTACTGAGTATCAAAAAATAACAATTATATTTCTATCCATAAAATCTAGGACAGAAAAAGTACAAGTTGTATAATTAATGGCAACTGATGATCTGATTAATTGATAAACAATATTTTCCCTTTTCCTAAAGTCTGTGTATTTTAAATAAAATTTAAATAAGTTGAAAAATATGACCAAAGTTTATTGTTTAGTTTATCTATTGGTAAACCTCTCTATTTGTGGAGTTTTTTACATTAGTCAAAGAATGATAGTTTCAATGTTTAAAAATGTATTTTTAAAAATTTGGTAATATGGGGCTGGGAATATAGCTTAGTGGTAAAGTCCTCGTCTCGTATACATGAAGCCCTGGGTTCAATTCCTCAGCACCACATATATAGAAAAAGCCAGAAGTGGCGCTGGGGCTCAAGTCGCTGAGTGCTAGCCTTGAGCAAAAAGAAGCCAGGGACAGTGCTCAGGCCCTAAGTTCAAGCCCCAGGACTGGCAACAACAACAACAACAACAAAAATTGCTAATTTTTTAAAACATTACCATGTAAATAATTAAATGGTGAAAAAAATTGCAGTCAAAAATGGAAAAAACTAGCCATATTGCATGGAAAGAAGAATGATTTGGAAAATAATATAGACAAACACTGCAATTTTAGTAAAATTGAGTCCATGTGTCATACTGTTTTCCAAAATATAGAAACTGAGCCATCTTTTCTGGACACAAATTAAGTGCAGAAGAAGAAAATAGTTCTTATTCTACTCCATTTTTCTTTATGGTTTATATAAAACTAATTTTAAAGTCTTTTTATTTTATTGCAATTGCTTACTGACATTAAATAGAAGCACATTTGAGCTTCAAGTGTTGTTGATAGTTTTAAAATAACTCTTATATAAAACATATTAATGTGATTGTTTTTTGGAAACCATTCTTTTATGGGCTGGTATTCGATTTGTAATTAGAGTATGCATACTCTCTTAAATAAAATAAAACATAAGCACTGAACTAAGTCAGGAAAGGCTTTGCTGTGGTGTGGTAACAAGCAACCTTCAAATAGAAGAACAACAGAAATTGTATGCCACACAGTCCCTCAGGGTGCACAGCTCTGTGGCAAAGCCTCATTATAATCACCGAAAGGAAAAGTGACACTTCAGGGTTCAAATGTATTATGTCCAAATCCATGCTTGTGCTATTGTTAGCTTTACATGGACCTATTTAGGAGAAGAACAGGATATTTATGGATATCTCTAATATTTACCCAGAGGATGAATATTTGAGATGATTCAGAACATATTCATTTTAAAAGATAAACATGTTCAGACACGATGGCTCACCCCTACATTCCCAACTCTTTGAAGCAGAGACAAGAGGACTGAGTATCAGGGAATACAAAGTAGGGAAGCCCTACCCCCCAAAAATAAGTCAGAGTAGTAGCACATGTCCATAATCCCATATATGAAAGACATAAGATAGGAGAATAGCATTCCAAGGCCAATTTGAACAAAACTTGTGAGGCTATATCTGAAAAAACAAAAGTAACTGAAGAAAACTGTTCAGAGAAATGGCTCAAGTGTTAGAGCATTTATGTTTATCAAGTATGAGATCTTGAGGTCAAATAATCTAAAAAGAAACAAGTGAAAATTTATTCCTTGCAAAAGGTATATCACTAAAGTTGCATTTCCAAACCAAAGTTTCTTTAATTCATTCTGAATTTTTTAAGATAGATAATTCTTTTATTCTATCTTTGAATTAAGATTATGGGAGTAGAATGAGAAGAGGGTCTTAGAAAAAACTAAGATACAGTCGTACTATAAAATGAAGGTGAGACAGAACCCTAAAAATCTCTAATAGCCACATATGCCTTACTCATGTCTTTTACACAGAAGCGATGACTTCAGAATTTCATCTTGGAGGAAAAGTGAAGGTTCAGAAGAGAAACAATGGAGAAAAAGTACCATTCTATGAGCAAAAGAGAAGTATGGAATAGCATTAGTTTTTCCTAGCAGGAATGGGTGATAAGCTATAAATAAAGATCTAGTCTGCCAGAAAACAAAAGGATGTTGATACAAAGAAAATATGAACAAGTTTGACTGTATTCAATAATCAAGGTATGTGTTGAGAGGGTCTTTTACTTCCAGCCAAAACTTCAGTATGTAAATTAATCACTCACCTCTTCATAGGCACTATGTTCTAAGGTAATTTGCCTATGTTGGTGAGGGAAAAGCAGATCTGAGTTCAACTTGTTTGACTAGATTTTGTGGTGTTGCACAGCCTGGAAGAATTAATACGTGATTGAGAAAACCAATGAGGACAGATCCAGATTCACACAGTCCCTGAACAAGATTCAGTAGAGTGGAAATGGATATCTCTAAGATTGTGTGACAAGCTTTGCAAGCTCCACTGCATTCCAGAGTCACAGTATAGCCCTGCTTACGCTTACTTTGTATGTATTATTGCAACTTCAGCCCTGCTGATAACAAGAAAGGAGTAAGGCTCAGGTTTTCCTCAGTAGGGCATTAACTCAGCTTGATTAAGAATTCCCTAACCTATGGAAAGGTGGCTGTTTCCATATGATCACACATTCCATCATTCCCCCATGCTAGAAGAGTACCTTGATATTTTTGACAAATGGCAAGGATGACTTTTTTTTACCTTGAATTTATTTTTGTATTTATGTATTTATTTTCATTTTCAAACTGATGTACAGAGAGGTTACAGTTTCATATGTTAGGCATTGGATACATTTATTTTACTGTTTGCTACCTCCTCCCTCATTCCCCCTCCCCCTCCCCTCTTTCCCTTCCCCCCCAAGAGTTGTTCAGTTCATTTACACCAAACAGTTTTGCAAGTATTGCTTTTGTAGTTGTTTGTCTTTTTTTACCCTTTGTCTCTCGATTTTGGTATTCGCTTCCAATTTCCTAGTTCTAATACCAGTATACCCGGTTTCCAATGTACTCAGATAAGATACAGAAATAGTGCAGGTACAACCGCAGGAAGGGGATACAAGAAGATCATCAGTAATAGAAGCTACGGTTACACATAGCACATTGAAAGTAGTTACAACAGTGGTATAACAATCATTTCCATAACCTGGAGTTCATTTCACTTAGAATATCATCTTATATGTTCATAAGGGTATAGCTATTGGGCTGTTGTGATCCTCTGCTGTGACTAGCCTAAACCTGTGCTAATTATTCCCTATGAGGGAGACCATAGAATCCATGTTTTTTTGGGTCTGGCTCACGTCACTAAGTATAATTTTTTCCAAGTCCTTCCATTTCCTTATGAATGGGGCAATATCATTATTTCCGATAGAAGCATAAAATTCCATTGTGTATATATACCACATTTTCCTGATCCATTCATCTACTGAAGGGCATCTGGGTTGGTTCCATATTATAGCTATGACAAATTGTGCTGCGATGAACATTGTTGTGCTGTTGGCTTTAGTGTGTTCTTGTTTGTGGTCTTTTGGGTAGATGCCCCAAAGTGGGGCTGCTGGGTCATAGGGGAGCTCTATGTTTAGCCTTCTGAAGAATCTCCATACCACTCTCCAGAGTGGCTGAATTTCCAATGGATCAAAGACCTTGAAATTAAAACAGATATCACTAAAGGAAGGAGTAGGAGAAACACTTGGGTTCCTTGGCACAGGACGGAACTTCCTTAACAAAGACCCAGAAATGCTACAAGTCAAAGAAAGGATGGACAAATGGGACTGCATCAAACTGCAGAGCTTCTGCAGGGCAAAGGACATAGCTCACAAGATAAAATAAAGCCCACAGATTGGGAAAATATTTTTACTAGCCATACAACAGACAAAGGCCTCATATCTAAAATATATGCAGAACTAAAAAAATCACAATCCTCCAAAACAAAACAACAAATTACCAATAGCCCCCTCAACAAGTGGGCTAAAGACTTAAAAAGAGACTTCTGTGATAAGGAAATGAGAATGGGCAAGAGACATATGAAAAAGTGCTCTACATCACTGGCCATAAAAGAAATGCAAATCAACACAACATTGAGATTCCATCTCACCCCAGTATGAATGTCCTACATCAAGAAAACTAACAATAACAAACGTTGGAGGGGATGTGGCCAAAAGGGAACCCTGCTTCATTGTTGGTGGGAATGTAAACTGGTTCAGGATGATTTTTTTTTTAAGTTAGTTTTAATGAAACAAGAAAGTGAGACTTCTATGTAATCTCAGTGCATGTGACTCTCAATGGATCAATATCTAGCAAAGTAGTGGTCATTTCTCACACTGTTATTTTCTTTGGGCCCTAAAACTTTCCTTATGTTAGACAATTTAATATTAGATCATACACGATTAGCAAATATAATTGAAACAATTTTTTTTAAAAGGATACAAAGAGGAGATAAATTTTCTACAGCAGCCAGTGGCCTGAACTACAACAAAGTTTAACTCTGACCATATGCAAAGCATGTCGCCTAGAAACCTACATCAAAGAGGTTGCCCAGCAACTTGAGATCCCACCAGCTGCCCTTGTACAGAACTGACATTGGTGACACTTTGAAAAATACAGCAACACAAGAGAATAGGAAAGGTAACATAAACAGGCCTAAACAATTTAGCTTCAGATCGATACTTGAGAAAACTGCATGTAATCTGAAGGTCTAATATTCATTATTTTAAGTCTAAACTCTAAATGTGTATTCCTTATTAAAATTGTACCCAGACGGTATTGCTTCTTGCTTCTGGTCAAGAACTGGTCACTTAAAATGGTTGGTAACCGTTGATAAATAATGAGATTGGGACTATGCTAAATCATTTTTATTAATCTTAATCATAGATTGATAATCCTACATTGTAATATACACAATAATAACCTTTCATGTGGTTTCATATTAGGAATAAATTTATCTCAGATAGCACAGTATCAGATTAGTGAAGTTATCCCTTAGCCAGATTGCATATATATATTTGGAAAAATGTGAGGTTATGTCCATGCAAAAACTAATGCTAACAATTTTAGTCAAATAGTTAATATTTGCTTCAGTTTTCTCTACCAAGTGAAGGGAACATTTTGTTTTCAGGCTGGAAAAGTATACTTTTGATAATCTAGTCTAATGATCAATGTGTAGTAAATTGTAAGAAATAGGCAGATGGGAACAGAGTCAGCGATATTTGCTACTCAGAGCTTTTCATGGGTATTATGAGCTTTAATAGCTTTCTTGTGGTGTATTTTGAAAGCTAAAGTACTGACATTAGAGGCATCTTATTAATAGGAAAATTGAGAGGGGGAGATTAGTGTATAATCCAAAAGGAAAGTAAAAACTATTATTTTTTTTTTCTTTTTGTGTTTACGAACTTACATCCTGCCTTTTTTTTTTCTAATGGGAACTGAAAATAATGATAATGATTATTTAACATTTCAGCTTTTTACTCTTTGCCTATGCTTTCTACATAAAGTTCATTTAGTATTCATAGCAAATGTATGAATTTGTTGCTATTATCATTTTGAGTTTTGAAGTGAATACATTGACAGGGAGAATGGCCCGATTATTAGCTCTGAGGGACAAAGCTAACAGGGGGTAGACCTCAAGTCTGTGTGACTCAAAAGCCTGACCTGTTGACTTTATGTTCCAGGCACTGGAACACAGAAAGGCAATAGATTATCCCTCTGTGTGTTGAGTGACAGCATTTTAGGAGAGCAGGATGGAGGGTGTGAGAAAGAGTAAGTGCGCTGAGTGAAATGAACCACAGAGAGAACATAAATGGTCTTAGTGAGGGATGGGAACCATTTCAAATCGGCTTGTAAGGCCTGCTACATAGTGAACATTATACAACTATGAAGGAGCAGAAGTTTACTTTGTGGGAAATTTGAGTAGTCATCTTTTCCTTGCATGGTGATTCTAAGGTGATAAAGAAGTGCACAAAACCCAGAATGCCCAAATTCTGGCATATGATTGATGTTAAATTATCTTGACTGTCTTTGAAGCTAATATTTTAGCTATATGGAAATCATTTAATCCTATTACTGTATCCAAACTTCCTCTTATATTTAACTTAATAATTATTTCAAGTTACCTAACAATTCAAATTAAAGACAGGGAATTAGAATGAATACTTACAAAAGACCTTGTAAGTAATTACATTCCATAAAATTGGGCCCATTTAACTACGATTTATAAGGTTCTAGTGGGAAACCCTGAGTGGTTGTTAATTGACAGTTACCAGTCATCATGCAAATCTTCCTAAAACCACCAGAAAACATGATTTTGTTGATGTTTTGGTCACTGCGGAAGTATCTATTTCATGGATATGAGGAAGTGAAACATTTAGATTTTATTTTTTGGCCTATGTTACAGAAGATTCTCAAAGAGCTGATGGACAATTATAGTAATAGTATAGCACATTCATGGCAATTCAGTAGCTAAAAGTCCTGAATTCCCTTAGGGAGTTTCAGAAAACCATTTGGAGTTTAAGAAATCCAGTGCTAGTTTTTGCATTGTGCTCTCTGGATTACCATGGCAAGAAGATATTTAAGTACATGATGATAGAAGTTCTTCCACTGCACCCCCATTTGCCCACAGTACATTCAACAGCTTAGACCATGGTGGATGAGGTGGTAATTCATACAGTTAGGAAAAATGACTTTGTTCCTTATATATCGGGAGCTATGACAATAAGTCAGAGTTGTGACTTCAGACTGTGTGATTCTAAACAAGCTTTTTAACCTGAGTCTCCAGTTTCCTCACGTGTCCAAAGTGAATTTTTATAATAGCTACTTACTTGACTGTAAGGATGAAATATAATAAATGGATACCTTTGATGCTAGGTATAAGTTACAGTGCTCAATGAGGAAGAAAGATGATCATTTCAGTGAGTGTCTTTTCTAAGAATCTCAAATGAGAACAACAGGTTCACAGTTAAATTTGAATTTTTATTTCCTATGCATACACTAAGAGCATATAATAAGAAGCAGAAGTTGAAACCTTATCTTCCAAATTCAGTGATAGGCTAAAGGGCAATCGGCACCCAGGTTTCACAAGACAGTTTTTATGAATATATGACACCATGGAACTGGAATTTTTTGAAATAGCTTTATTTTGATTCACTTAAATATGCTCACTACTAACTTTAATGACAAAGCAAATAGTTTAGAAACTTTCAGATGGTTGAAGCGTTTGTTGTCGTGGGATGAAAACAAACAAAAATTAGCAATGCAGTGTAATTAAGTTCTAAATCAACACAACACTACAAATGATACCATTTTCATGGTAGTACATAGCAAATGAGTGATACTGAAAGAACTGCCTAGACTCATGGCTTACAGGTCATTGAACAATGCCAAACTGATGTGTAATAATCTTCCAAGTATTATTTCATAAATGGATTGGGTCTACAATGTCAGTTCTCAATCAGACTGATAACTTCACAATCTCTTAAATATTAGATTGTAATAGAAAGGGATATACTTTACAAATGATGTTATAAAAAATCAGAATGAGGTCATAAAAGAATATAAATGAAGTGTGATCTTATTCCGAAAAGGTTTCTCTAAGCAATTGATGGTGGAATTGAGATATGAAGACTATGAAAGACTATCAGGAAAAGAAAGAGAAAATAATAGTGTTAGGAAAAGCAAATGCTAAGAGCCTCTAATTTCAACATATGTTTGATAATGCCATTTTATTATGTCATTTTACAACTAAGAAATTTTATTTTTAACAAGGTAACAAACAGTACAAGAAATGTATCCAATGCCTAATGTATGAAACTGTAACCTCTCTGTACATCAGTTTGATAATAAAAATTTGAAAAAAAAATTTTATTTTTAAGAAAAAATCCTCCACGCATCATGCCTACCATGGTATTTCTGGTCTTTATGTTTTATAAGAGGAGTTGGCATCAACAAAGTAAAAAGCTTTTTGAGTCATTCCCATTCCCTAAGAAATACTGCATAATCTAAATAAGGAATGCTGCACTTTAATGGGCATCATATTTTAATTTGCAAGAAGGCAAAATTGCTTTCTAGCAGTTTATAAATTATATAAGCATATGAAAATTCAACTGGCATGCATTATTCAAGAACAAACAATTATCCAGGATTGGTAGAAAAAACAAACAGGAAATATAATTGAGATTTCTCTATTTTTCTCTCTGTTTCTCTCATTCTCTTCTCTCATATGAAGATAATACAAAAATATCTAAAAAAGAAGTAAAGGACTATTTTGTTATTTTCATAAATGATTCAGTGAATAACATATACAAGCTATACTAGTATGAGGACAATGGCTTAAATCATTGTTTTTTATTGAAATACTCTTACCTAATTCGTGTAAATTTAACTGAAGAACTGATGAATCAAGATAAATACCTAGGTTAGTTAGTTTTTAGTTAAGTATTTTAAAACAAAACAAATCAAGTGACAAATCAAATCAGATCGTATCAGTTCCCTCTTCCTCTTCCTTCTCCTCTTCCTCCTCCCCCTCCTTCTCTTCCTCTTCTTCTTCCTTCTTCTTCTTTTACATTTTCTGGAATGGTGAGGTGGAGGTAAATATACCAAGCCTTATTATACATTTCATATTCTTGTACACTCTCCCGTAAACTGTCCTATTCTAGGTATTTTAAGAAAGCCCTCATTGATCACAGTGCTTAGTCTTTCCTTTTGGACCATAGCACAGAAGAGTAATATCATTCCATCTTTGGTTGTTAGGTAGTTAGTATGTACTATCAGAGGGGATATGTTGTATGTTCTGACGTTCTTATCTTGCTCCTATAATCTTGCTCAGGTTTACAAGATCTTTGGTGGGGAGAGCCTAGTTGTTTGAAATGAATTCTCCTTTGGTACAGCTTCCTGACTCTTCTTGTCTAATCATTATATTTTCTCTAAGACACATTAATAACAACATTGACAACCACTTTTTAGCTAATAGCATGTGAATTATACAGGCATGCTAGCCTATTGTTTCTCATTTTTACTTCCTAATTCACAAACCATTTAAGGAACTGAAGACATAATAAAAGAAGACTTCATAAAATGCCACTTGGGGATTCCTTAGAAGAACTAAACATAGAACAACCCTATGATCTAGAAATACCAGTCTTGGGCATTTATCCAAAATATTACAAATCAAGATACAGTAAAGCTGTCAGCACAACCACATTCATTGCAGCACTGTTCACCATAGCCAAGGTATGACAACAACCCAAATGCCCTTCAATGGATGAATTGATCAAGAAAATGCAGTAGATACAAAATGTAATTTTACTCATGCATTGGGAAGAATTATAGTGCATTATTTGCAAAGAAATGGATGGACCTGGAAAAATTCTGTTAAGTGAAGTAAATCAAGCACAGAAATAAGGGATGCATGTTTTCTCTCATATGTGGGTGTGAGATCTAATTTATTAATACACTAATAAACACGACTGAGATTGTATGCACATATACACAAACATATGAATCAAAGTATGGTGTTTCCATGGAACAATTCAAATGGCATAATTCCTTAGAAAATCCATCTCACAGCCTGACAACATGAACATCAGGAAACTGGCACTTGAAATGTGGAGGGGAGATCAAAGGTGTAGGTGAATGACAAGAGGAGAGGAAGGAGTGTATGTCCTAATATTCTATGAGTATCATATGTAATTGGAAAATTAAAGGAAGGGATTGTCTTGGAAAGGATGAAGGGAATAATGAAAGAGGTGGCCTTGATGAAGATGTATTATACTTATAGAGTGATTTGTTGAATGGTAATTCCTTTGAACAACTGCTTAAAGATAATAAAAACTACAATAAAAGTAGGCAGCTATCAAATATGCAAATGTTCACAGGTATGAAACCAGTAGTCTACAACTGAAAAAATATTAGAATTTAAGGATTATCTACTTTTTATGAATTAGTCAGATCTCTGCTTCTTTCCTCCTCAATACTTCCATTTGAAAATCAAATAACTACATTGTTTCTATAGTGCTGTTTATGAGCCTACTCTATTCCCAGCTATTTCTCATGCCTAATCATTGTAACAGACCGACAATACATAAAAATCAACTTATTTATTGACTACAGACAAGTACAGTATTGCACTGATGAGACTCACACATATTCCTTTACCCAGCCAACTACACAGATGCTTAGATGTGGATAGAGTTCTTTAATAACAGATAATACCATACTATATGTTGCATGATGATGATAATAATGATGCAATAAATTATATTCATGCATGTAGGTATAAGCTTATGTGATTTTAGTGAGAAAAAGAGGAGGAGGAAGGCTAGGAAAAAGGAGGAGGTAGATGAAGAGGGGAAAAGAAGAAGAAATGCTGGGTGCCAGTGGCTCACACCTGTAATCCTAGTGATTCTGCCTAGGTGTGTACATGTGCATGATCACCTATCTCAGCTTACCATAACTAGGAAAATAGTCTCAAGCCACCATGTCGAACTCTTCCTTGAGAAAGGTTCTTGGGGATATTGTTTTTTTGCCCAGGATGACTTCCTGGGTCAATGTCAACAATCTCAGCTTCCTAAAGAAGTAAGATTATAGGTTTGAGGTACCCTTGCCTGGCTTGATAATTTATTTATTTATTTATTTTTGCCATCCCTGGGGCTTGGGACTCAGGGCCTGAGGACTGTCCCTGACTTCTTTTCTATCAAGGCTAGCACTCTACCACTTGAGCCACAGCGCCACTTCCAGGTTTTGTTGTCTATGTGGAACTGAGGAATCGAAACCAGGGCTTTGTGCATGCTAGGCAAGCTCTCTACCGCTAAGCCAAATTCCCAACTCCCTTGATAAGTCATTTTTGAAAATTAAGGGAAAATGTACAACTAAAGATGATTCCAGTTCCATGTATGACTGTAGAATTATATTTACATTTATCCTTTCTAAGTTTTCAAGTTTATTTTTTCATTCTTCTACTTCTCTCTGCATATGTTTTCTACTGTCATGCAATAATATTTACTTTGGAATTCCTTGAACATAAATACTTGCATACTAATTTACACAGAAAAACATGGCAAAAGAAACCACCTATGGAGAGAGGGATTTAAATTAAAAAATAAATTGTATTTTTAAAATTAAATGTTAAGAGGGGGCAGTATATACTTTGTGTAGCTCTACTCCTATCTCTGTATAGGGACAATTACATAGCACAGAAATTACTTCTCCTGCTTAAGCCATGAGCTATTTTTTTCCATTGTGCATTTATTCCATAGTTAATAAGACAGAGCAGTTCTATTTGTTTTTAATGTTCTGCCAATGAACATACCAAGAACAATAACTATGAAATAAATTACCATATTTTTAAAGACAGAATCTGTCTTTTACCGTGTAGTTTTGTCAGTCTGGGTAAAATCTCAGTAAAGCCAAAGCCTGAATTGGATATGTTGCATCATAGATTTCCTTGAATGTCCCTGGGTAGATATAGAAGTGGATGCATAGTGTAACAACATTCATTCATTCTGAATTTAATCTGCTTTTATGAGAATATTGTTTAGAGTCAGAACTGAATCCTCTTCAAACTCTTGTATGAATCTTAGTGCATAACTTGATATTTATAATCATAGACACTTTTGTTTATAATTATTTTTAATTCACTTCTTCAGTAAAAGCACATGTAGGCTCCATTATTCATTATATCTATGGTGTTGAAAGAATTTCTGAACTCTTCAAGCTTTAGTTTCCTCACACATACAATGGAAGTAATATTTGCATTTTTCTTATAACAGCTGTTAAACTCAAGTAAGTTAACACTTGAAAGGACTTTTTAAAGTCCTGACATATATGATAAGAACTCAGAAAATGCTGCCTTCTTTAACTGGCCAGGCAATGATGGTATGCATGAGTATATACACTCTTATGCATATGAAAATGTGGAGGTACTGTAGGGACTCATTTGTTTTAAGTTGAAGGGATTGGAATGTTTTATTAATTTGCTGAGTTGACCCTAAACTTTTTAAATCAGAAGCAAGCATCAGTATCACCTAATTGAAAGTGCTACTAGCCATTGTTGATATGCCATGTAAATCTTACTATTTTGTTTATCCAGTGCATAACAGAATCAATGGCATATTGAACATATCCAACAAATATACCACATTTGTATACTTTTTAATAATTGTATAAACAAGTTTATGAATTCATTCAAGATTCATATTCTGTAAAAATATGAAAAAGTAGTTTTGCATAGAAATCCAGTCCACTACTAGACCTGAATCTTCAAAAATTCTCCTTTAGTGTATGATTTATTATAGGACACGCTAGGCTGTAATAATATGAAAATTGCACAATAGTAGTGAGTGACCATAAAAACTTATTTCTTCATCTTACCATTTGCTGTATCTGGAAGTTGGCCTACCTCATGGCTATTTCCTTCAAATGATAACTTGAAAACTGGGACATTTATATAATGTTGTTCTATTCAGAAGTAAAATGAAAATGGCAGCATCACCCCTAGCATTCTTATTTTGTGCAAAAGTATATTTCTTTAAATTAATTCTTTGTGCTAGGCAGATGTGACATACTTGTAATCTCAGCTTCTCAGAAGAGAGAAATAGGAAGATCATAGTCCAAGGCTAGCTCAGACAAAAGCATAAGGTCCTATTTGAGGGGGGAAAAAAATTAAAAAGAAAAACAAACAGAGCAAAAAAACTAGGGTTAGAGCTGGAATGGTAGAAGCTTCCTTAGCAAGTAGAAAGCTTGGAGTTCAACCCAGTACTGCGATATATTAATTGAATTTAGTAATTAAAGTAATTTTTGACTTTTATTATTTTTTGTAGCAAACATCAAGAATGATAAATGTGTACTTACTGTAATTGTATGACAGCTAAATGTTAAAGTATCTATTTTCCTTTAGCTTCTATTTTTTCTAGGCTGCATATCATAATTCATGTAATCAGGCTTCATACAAAAATCACGCTATTATCTTATCAAGTTGATTCTTTTCCGCTGAGTATCCTTCAAGTTGTTAATGACATGAAGCGAATTCTGTAGCTCAGTATCCCATTATTTAAACACTAGAGATCCCACATTCTTTTTAATTCTAGATCATCTCCCGAGATTTATAGGACACAAGGAAGATGTTCTAAAGTATTAACCAATGCTAGCAATTCCTCATTCCATTTCAGCCTGTCACGTCTGCCACTGGGTCTCAAGGCTTCAGGCAGGCCTTGCCTCCAGGCAAATAACAACTGTGGAAGCTAGAGAAGGAAAACATCAAATTCCTGGCTTTTGAGCTTTAAAAGCCATACACAGATACTTGAAAATCAAGTTTCTCTTGCCTTTGAAGAGATCTGAACTCTCTAGACTTTTAGACATAAGTAAGTGCTGTGGAAGAAACCAGAAACCTAGACGTGGGAAAGGTTTGAGAGGTAGGTGGCTCTTTACCCTCGACCCTCTTCTCTCATCTTCATAGATAGGGTCAGCTCCTCAGATGTGAAAAGGAGCAACAAAAGCTAAACAAAATACTTGGGACTCTGTGTTCTGGCATGCTAAAAGACATGCTAAAAGACATTCTCTTCCTGAGAATGTTGACAGGAAAAGAGGAAAATATAGACGTTTCAGTCTATTTTAACCAAGAATCATTACCCAAATGATTTGAGAAAATCTTGAAATGACTGAACTGACTAGTGATGTACTAAAAATTGCTTTGCTGTGTGTGCTTTAGCATGATCAGATACCGAGACAGAGAATATGTTGGGTCTTAGAATAAAGACTGTCGGTGCTTCCATGTTTTGGGGACACAGCTTGAAAATACACAACTGCAAAGCGTTTGCTCATGAATGGAAAAGGTATTTGAATTGAATTGAGTTGAATTCAGTTATCACCTTGTGTATTTGATTCCATTTTAGTTTCTCTCTTAGAAAACAAAATTATCATGAAATATATTGATATATATGATATATGTGATATAATATATATATATATATCATGAATTTCTTATAGACAGAGTGAGGCTATTACATGAGGTAAGTGCTGGTGAAAGTGCTTTGTGATATTTGTTGTTGTAGACATGTCATCATTACTGTGCTTTGATGAAGATGCTATGATCAAAAACTTAGACTGAAAGGCAATATAAGTGATTTGATGCTGCATTTTGACCTTGGGTATGAAGAGACAGTAGGGCATGGTGTTTCTAAAGAACTACTTGGGCAGTTTGAAGTACAGAAACAGACTTGGCAGAGGCCAGACATTGTCTCCTTCTAATCCAGATAATAACAATTTGACTGGATCCAGAGACTTCCCTTGCAGTGGTAATATATGAGTGACTTTTTTTGCATATTACCTAAACTTGAATTAACAATGTTCAATATTACATCTCATATTTCCCAAGAATAGCTCCCACATTTCCTTATCTCTACCATCTGTTCACATGAAGTTTCTCATCTTCTAGACATATCTGAAGTTGATAATGCTATGACCTGATTATCAAATACTCTAAAATTACTTTAACATTTTTAAACATTTGTTATTATCCATAGCAAACATGATGTGCTTCCAGGAAAAGTAGAAACAAACAGTTCAGTCTCTGAGAATTTATGAGATTTAATTCCATAAAATTGGCAGCAGACATGCCATTATTTCAGTTATTCATTTTTAAGAAAGAACAAAACTTTTATTTGGATACTCTAAACAAGAAAACTGGGCATGTGTTGAGGCAGCTGAAGTGCTGTTTTACCCTGATTTGTTTATTTTTGTGTTTCCTGTCTCTTTGCTAGTTCAACAAAATAGTCTATGCAGAATATATATTTTTGTTCTGTTAAAGACCAATGCCATTTATACTACAGAACATTACTGCAGACTGAAGAGATGGTATTAATTGTGGTGGGAAGGGGCCTATGGAGTTTCTCAATACAATGGGTAAAATAATTTAGAGCTACTTTAATTATGTATCAATATTCTTCACTCCCCACTTTGGACATAGTAGGCACATTGAATAAGAACTGGACTGTGAGACAAATGCGTGGTTAGATGATGATATCAAATCAGTAAATCACATGGTACTTTTATTTCCTAATCTGTATAATGAAGGTAATTACTCCTCTGGTCTCCTGAGGTGCTTGAGGATTTGGTGAACTAATATATGTAAAGCATTTACAACTACCCTAGAATATTGGAGTTACTTTAAAGGGTAATTATTATTATTATCATTATCATCACTATTATTGTTGTCTCCTTATCTGTATCCTGATCAAATTTATGCTGTGTTAGATAATCCTCCCAAAATACTAACTGGACTAAGATAGAGATAGCTACTTAAAGATATATGAAAGTTACTCATTGAAGAAGAGACTGAAAGCCTAAACTGTCAAGTATATTTTCTGTTTAAAATTCATATAAAATACATTTATCATCTATGTTTTTGACTGGAAGAGACCAAAGTAAGAGCATAAGAAAAACACAGATAAATGAACAATTCCACAGCTTTCAGCATTCAGAGATCAGACAGTGCTGTTCAATTCAAATTAAGCTCAGCAGGTTTATACTCAATCCTTACCTTTGGTGCTGGATGAGTCACTAGCAATGTATTTAACTGCCTTTTCCCTCATGGAATTTATCTTTTTATAAAGGAGGTAATTATCATAATTGAAATGATCAGAGCAAAATAAAGAGCAATAATTCTAATTGCATACAATCAAGTCTCCACATATAAAGTGAAGGTTATACAAATTGCAATACTATAAAGCAAGTCAATTTTCAAACATTAGGCTATCCTGGTTAAATAAAGCAGGTGCTACTTTCAATGGGCTTTGGAAGTGGGTGGAATTTTTTAATATGTTCCAAGCAGTGAAAGGCATAGAAACCATAATGTTTAGATGTCTTCTCCAGTGATCTACGTACACAGTTTGAATGAAGTGAGTAGCTGGGATCCAATTAAGTTTTAAAATTTCAAGACATATGCATAAACTGTTTTTTGATCAAACAGAGAGTATGAAAATGGAGAGACAGCAAGAATAGCAAGGTTAACATTTTTTTTTTCCTTAAAAAGTTACTGGTGTTAAAAGTGGTACAAAAAAGAAAGAAAGAAAAACAAAACAAAAACTCTTAAATACACAGCCTGTTCTCTGTTTAATGTTAAATGCAAATTATTAGAAAAGTTGTGATTTTTCTCTCAGTGTTCTTGCTGAATACCTCTTGGGCAAAGCAAGAGCACAGCTTGTGGTGACACTTTGTCCCTAATACTTGTTGCAAATCTATGTGGGTTAGTTTCTCCTTTCTGTTTTCTGTCTCCTGAATGACAGCAACATGGTCCCTTGGCTTCATTTATTTTAAAATATTTAAATCAAATTATAAAACTAATGTATTAAAAATAAGAAATAAATGCAAACCAGATCCTTCTGGCTGCTGTGATTTATTAGCCCAATTGGTCTTTGTCTGTGGCTAGTTAGCCTGGTTGGTTAGAACAAAGTGCTAATGATGCCAAGATCAAGGGTTTAATCCTCCTTGGCCGACTTAGCTATGTTCCATTCCACGGACAGAGCCATAATAAGACCTAGGGCAGACTTCAAGTGAGTGCATTCTATTTGTCAGAGGCTGCAAGTGAGAATGTATTTGAATCAGCTTGTTTCTGTCATTACTACCAAATAACAAAGCAAAAATTCAAGGTACATACTAAGCTAATAGCATGATATTGCTTCCCATGAGAAAAGATGACTCCATTATACACTCAAGTGATACTGCTGTGTGGTTTTTTTATTAGTAATTAAGTTGTTAATGATATATGGCTAAATAATAATTTCTCAATACTTGTTTAGATAATTCTGGATTTTTAGAATGCTTTATTTCATTCAATACATAATAATTACCTATACTTATATGAGGTCTACATATAAATATATGGATATATATTTATATACACATTGTGGAATGATCAACTCTAGTTCATTAACATATCTATTATCTATCATCTTTCTCTTTTTTTCTTTTCTTTTTTCTTTTTCTTGTTGGTTTTGGGGGCTTGAACTCAGGGCCTGGGCACAGTCCCTGTTCTCTTTGGCTTAAGGCTAGTACTCTATCACTTTGAACCAGAGTGCCACTTCCCATTATTGACTGGCTAATTGGAGATGAGTCTTGAGGAAACTTTTCTGCCTGGGCTGGCTTTGAACTGTGCTTCTCAGATCTCAGCCTCCTAAGAACCTTGGATTACAGGTGTGAGTCACCAGCACATGGCCTTCTTATTCTTTATTGTACAGGTTAAGTTTGTATTGGTATGTTTTTATCTCATTTTGCTATTTCACAATTGGAATACATTTATTATTAAATATCTACAAAATGTATTAGATCTGAAAGGCTATATAGAATCTGAAAATCCAATTAAAATGATCAAGTACACGCAGTAGTGCATATGTTGTCATGTATATGTTTGACTGATAAATATAGGTGCTAGAAGGAGGGTGTGGCAAGCATAGGTTGGTCTCTCAAGAAGTGAGATGCTGTGTTAATAAATGTTGGCAATTACTGTATCTTTGGTGGATCAATCAGAATAGTTCAGGTCATATTTTATTAAGCAAATCAAACCATATGGACCAAGGAGGGGAGAGGAGGAGAAAAATGAGGGAGGAGGTAACAAGTTGAACAAGAAATTAGTCACTGCCTTGCATATGAATCTGTAACCGCTCTGTACCACACTTTGACAATAAAGAAAAAAGCTTAATAAATAAAGTAACATTGATAATTGATAGAGATGAAATTCTAGCCTCAGAAACTTCAGATGACATTCTCAGCTCTCACAATTTAATGTAATAACATAAGAAGAGTTAATAAGAGAAGCAATCACCTTACTACATGTAAAAAGATCAGGAAAAAATAACCTGAAAGAAGCATAATCTAAGAAATACTTGAAGAAAAGAGAAGAAAAGAGAATCTTTTAAATTGTGATCAAACTTTTGTTTAGCTCATTATGAGGTTTTGAAAAAAAAGTTTCCTGGGATAAAGAAAAGTTCTTGGGACAAAATATAAATTAAGTATTAAAACTAAAATAATATAGAATGCATAGGGTTTTATTTATTAATTTATAACCTCTATGTAACATACTTCTCTACTGGAAATGTTAGAGGTTCTGTGGAACATTCTAGTTTGGAGGCTAATCTTGTATGTTGTATTCATTTGGAGATGATTTAAAGACTGATATGAATATACAGCAAAATGAGAAAGGCTCAAATTCAATATTTAAATTTTTAGTAGGAGTTAGCAAAGGACAGTGAAAAAGAATATCTAGGTTTTAAAAAAGCATATTAAGCCAGGTACAGGTGACTCATGCCTGTAATCCTTAACTACTCAGGAAGCTGAGATCTGAGGATCATGATTTAAAGCCAGCCCGGACAGAAATCCAGAAGTGGGGCTGTGGCTCAATGGGGCTGAGCACTAGCCTCGATCAAGCTGAAGAGCTCGGGCACAGCACCCAGGCCCAGAATTCAAGCCCCACCACGGATCCTCACGCCCCCCCCCCAAAAAAAAAAAAGAAAGAAAAGCTAGTTAAGACAGGACAATGCCTCAATGCCTTGTAAAGTTGTCAAGAGGAGAGGAAATTTAAAGAAACTTTGACCCACAGGCCAAAATTCATGGAACATGAATTTGGTATAGGAAAATTTGCATTTGTCAGCAGGTTCATCATTAGTACCCTGAATAAATTTTCATGGTGAAGTTGAGATGGAGTAAAAACATAAGAGGAAAGGGAGGTAATTAAGAAAAATGAGTTTGAGGGATTAGTGAAATTTGGAGAAGATAGGAAGTAATGATTGTGAGAAGATGTCTGTACATAGGGAAGAAAAGCAGTAAATTGCTAAATATGGAAGACGACTATTTAAAGCAGGTAATATGAAGGGCAACTGGACACAATAGATTTTTAGCTTTTAATGCTTTATCCATGAATCCTGACTCCCCAGTTTTATTTCTATTCTATTGGTGCCACTGACACTTTTCTTAGAGGTAGGGAGGAGGCTTTCCCAGGCTTTGAAGTCAACTTCCTTTAGCCCGCCTATGCTTTCTTAGGCAAAGGCACAAAAACGATATCCTACTCCTAGATCTTCCCATGCAGCCTCCCTTGCCTCAGACACAGTTGTATTCTGTAACCAAGTGCCAGAAACCAAGTGCTGTATGTAACTAAGTGCCAGAAACATAGCGACTTGAAAAGATGCTCACTTTTTACCTTGTATTTCTGGAGGTCAAAAGTGCAAAACATCATCTTGTTACTGATGTCAGCAGGGCTGCGCTGTAGCTGGAGGTGCCAGGGGAACCCATTTCTTCCATTTCTTTTGTTTTTCTAGTGTAGATTCTCTGACTCTTAAGGACCTTCTATTTTCTACACTGGTGATGGCAGGTAGGTTTTTTTTTTTCTTTTTTAATAAAAACAAAACAAATAAACAGAGTCAAGGACCTGTAGTTCATGCCTGTAATCCTAGGTACTTAGGAGGCTGAGATCTGAGAATCACAGTTCAAAGTCAGCTGGGGCAGAAAAGTCCCCATGAGATTCTTATCTCCAATTAACCACACAAAAACTGAAAGTGGAGCTATTGCTCAAAGAGGTAGAGCACTAGCCTTGAGCAAAAAGAGCTGAAAGAGAGCACAAGGCCAAGAGTTTAAACCCCACAACTGATAGAAAAAAAAACATTGCATCAATATGACACTGACTCCTGAGTCTCCTACCTCATTTTCAAAGATAATTATCATCTTCTTCTCTTCAGATCTACTAGTAATGGTTTTTGAGTTGGTAGACAGGGAAAGAAGCAGTTACAGAGTTCAAGTCTCACCTTGAACCTAAAAAATAAATAAATAAAGACCCACTCATAAGTAGACTTAATTCAACAAGATCTAACTTCCCTTTGGCTATGTAAGATAATGTATTTCAAATAGAGTGTGGCAGCACACACTTGTAATCTCAGCTCTGGGCAGGATGAAGCAGGGGCATTATGTGTTAGTAGTACTTTGGGCTGCATAGTGAGTGTAATACCAGCCTGGGCTTCAAAATGGGATCCTATTTCAAAACAAAGCAAAAATATAACAATATTTGGATGCATTCATGAGTTCCCTGGGATGAGAGTTTGGATCTCTTCTGCAGGGAGAAGGTGGAATTACTTTGCCTTGAACAACAACATAATACCCTCAATAGATAAGATGCACACATGTTTCCTTATAGTCACAGATATTAGAGTAGGGGGAATTTTCAGTGGATTAAGTTTAGGACAGAGGGAGGACCAAAAGCTAGCTATTGGTGACTAAGGACAGACAAGAAGACATTTGGATACAGAGGCTGAGATAGCCATATGAATGTACTATAGGGTGTATCATAAATCATATACCATACATTTTACCCTAATACCCTGAAATAGGAAAAACTCACTTTAATTTGCTTCTGTACAAAAATTTTACTTTGGAGACTCAGCTCAATAAATTTTGCTTGAAAACTTGGAAGTATTCTGGGAAATGTAGTCAGGAGTCATAAAAATACAGTGAGAGTAGTACTGAAAGAACACCTGAATCCGAAGAATTAGGAATATTAGGGGTAATTTTTTATTTTTACTATTTTTTTCAGTGACTTGATAAAAGAAAGAACAGAAAGTAAATATTATGTGGGTAAGACTGGTTTCTACATCAGAATAGAATAATGAAGAGTGCTTGAGGATGAGAAGCAACATTATCTCAGACATCCACATAATCAAGTTCTAACCTATTACTTTTTTGTACACTATAGCCTGAGTACCTTAGTGGCCAGATTGCATTTTCTGATCTGAGCAGTTACAAATGTTAAATATTATTAGCTTGGCTTGTATTCCTATTAGGCTCTCCCGCAGTTTTTATAGAAATCTAACAGAAAGCCTCTTCTTTTATGTTTTTATAAATCCATGCTCTCAAAAATATGTATGATTATGTTCACACATCTATACTGTATGTATATATATGTAAATACATATATGTTTATTTAGATAACCTTGCCAAGGGATTATAGGAAGAATCAGAAGATCTGGGGCTTTGGCTCTAGTTCTGCCACCATCTCCAAACATCCTTTCATTAGACAATCTGCTCATCAAAAAAAATGAAATCTTTAACTGAGGTGAGTCTTTTGATACTTTACTAAACTGTTGAATATCTACCTGGAATAAGTGGGTTAGGTACATCCCCCTTCCTAGCAGAACTCCAACTTAGCTCTACTTCAGAGAAATTAACTTCAGTGTTTAAATGAACCAACTAAAACTGTAGAGTTTGACAAGCTATTCTCTCATGTATGTGTCTGTCTTTCTAGATTCCAATTCTGAGCATAATTTATCTTCATGTTCTCATTTCCTTCTACCACAGCAATATAGAATAAATGGAGATATCAAAATAAATTATTTTTAGGTGTGTTTTGCCAAATACTCCCAGACTGACTTCTATGCTGTTTTATACAGATGAATTACATCTTTGTCATACAAATAAATATTTGCAGTACACTGGGACACATGAATGCTGTAGCAATGGGGACAGACATTGACTCTAGTTCTGGTTTCATTTTTCTCAATAAATGAATACAATCTGGCACTTCCTCATGATAAATATGAGGAGTGAGTGAGAGAAACAACTTTTGCATATCTTCTACAGACTACACTCTCCGTAACAAGTGTAGTAGAGAAGGAAGATACAGAATACATCATTGTGCAAAATAGCAAAAACTAATGCATTGGGTTATTTGAAGATATAGTAGGAGGCATTATATAGGGTGTTGAGGAAAAGCTTCCCTCACACAAACTAGAACCTTGGCGTAATGTAGTCATTTTACACTTTGGCTCCTAAATTGTCTCATCTCACCAAGACTTGTTCATTCTATCACATAATAGAAAGTTTGAAACAGACTTTGCACCATGTGCTGTGGTGATTTTCACTGATTTAATTTGCTCAGATCCCTCATGAGTTTGTAAGATCTAATCACTGTCTCATTTCTCTTTTTTTATATTATTAGTGAATGAATATTAAGCCAAGAATTATAGGACTGAGTTTAAGAGATAAAAGTTACCTCTGTTTTCAAGCAGCTATGGTCATGGTTTGGAGACAAGGAACAATTTCAGATCAAGTTGTTAATTAATGGTTAGTATGACAAAGCTAATATCTGTGGAGTTCTGCAGATGCTGAAAATATATACATGGAATTGGTTTCCTTTGGATGTCTTAAAAGATGACTCCTGAAACAATAAGAAGGAAATAGCTAGCAAACAAGAGGCTGGCTGTTGATGTGCATGTTTTTCACATCTATACATACCCACACACATAATTCTATAAATGTAGGAGATGGTCCCACACCTTTGTGCTAGACTGAATGGTTAAGAATTGGAACTACAGACTATATGGAGTTATAGTGAGGAATTTTTTTTAAAGAGGTAGGAAACTGCATTACACTACTAGACTTGAAGTGGTTGGAACACCAAAAGTAGGCTATAGTGCTTGTGGCTCACACCTATTAAACTTGCTACTCAGGAGGATAAGACCTGAGCATGTCCATTTGAAGCTAATATGACCAGGAACATTAGTGAGGTTCATTGTCAGCACAAACCTAGAAGTGGAAATGTGACTCAAGTGGTAAGAACCAGTCTTGAGTGGGGGAGAAACCAAAACAACAACAAATGAAAAAGTGAAAGCATGAGGCCCTAGGTTCAAATTTAGTACACCACACACAAAACCCCCAATAGGATTGGTATTTGTGAAGAACAGCTTAGAATGTATTTAAACTTGAATCAACCCGGGAATTGAAAGTCACCTCCTCAGGAGTCTAAGTGAGACATATCGGAGGAATTAAAATGATAGCAACAATGTAAGAGGATGGGGGAAGAATAGCAATAGAAATGTGAAATGTTGGATCTACAGATGCCATGACCAGATGTGGGGACTGTGAGGAGAAAGGAGCATTGGGAAATTTATAGATGTGTATAACTGGAACAACAGGTAGCTGGAGATTTTGGTACCTGGGATGAACATTTAAAGAGATGTAGCAGATTGGGGATGTGAGGAGACTGCAGTTACCGGCAAGGGCCTTCATGGAACACAGCTATGGAACTGTGTAGAAAAAAGTGGAATTGATGGGGATGAAGCACAAGAAAGGGGTTTCATCAAGTAAGGTGAACTAAGGAAAAAGCAGGCATAAGCATTTAATTGATAACATTCAATATTTTCAATATTCAATGGGTAGAAATGAGTGAGTGAATAAAAGTTACTATGGAGTAGCAAAAGGTCCCCAGAAAATTAGTATAGTTGGTGTGCTTGAGTGTCTGTGTGTGTGGGTGTGGGTAAACTATACATAGATAGTTATGTGCTTAGAAACGTCTATGATTGGGTGACCAAATTTATCTTGTGCTAGGCCAGGAGAGAGAGAGAGAGAGAGAGAGAGAGAGAGAGAGAGAGAGAGGAGAGAGAGAGAGAGAGAGAGAGAGAGAGAGAGAGAGAGAGAGAGAGAGAGAGAGAGAGAGAGGGAGAGAGAGAGAGAGAGAGAGAGAGAGAGAGAGAGAAACAGAGAGAGAGACAGAGACAGAGAGAGGGGGAGGGAGGGAGGAAGGGGGAGGGGGCGAGGGAGGAGGAGGAGGGGGGAGGAGGAGGGGGAGGGGAGAGGGACAGGGACAGAGAAAGGGAGAGGGAGAAGAAGAGAGACTTATAATGACAATCCTTCATTGAGCCTTTACTACTTCCATAAAGGTTTGTCTTTAGACAAAGTCACATGTGAGGGGCTTATGCTTCAAAGTATAAACTCTAGGGGAACAAAATTCATTATAACATCAGTGAATTTGTTTCCAAATAGACTTTTCCTGGGGGGGGGGGCGGAGGTATATCTTTCTTTCTGTCACACAGATTGCTGTTCATTCTAAAAGAGATAAAGATCAGAGAGCTAGAGTTTGTTCATCGGTAAATAAGTGTTACTGTTTTTCTACAGTTGTATTCGTGCGTATTTATATGTGTACAGATTCCTCCCCCCCATTTTGGAGAGGGGTAAAAGCCACTTACAAATAAATAAGACTTTTATTGAAAAGTGGTCTAATGAATTATACTGCTGTACAGAAAACAGAGGAAGAAGAAGGCAGAAAGGTACAGAACCCACAAAAATGCACGCCATGAAATTGTAAATTAAAAAAAAATCCTCCGGTGCATTCTTTGGCAAGTGCACACTTGCAATCACGTTTCCTTTCGCGTATGGCTATTTTGAATGTTGGAGCTAATCCTCCCTTAGTTTCCGCCTGCCTCTGTTTTACCGCTTTGTACACTTTGCCTTCTTTAGGTATGATTGTAGGGTCTGAGTTAATGCTCTAGAGAGAAAAAACAAAAATGTTCCTAGGTATTGAGAAACCCTAGCCCTGGCGGGTCAGATGATGGGTGTCAGAGACAGGGTGGGCGCCCGCGGAGCTCCGCGGGCGCGGAATCCTTGACATACCATTCCCCTCCCACCAGCATCGCGTCCCGGGAGGAGGGAGGCGGAGAGGTCTGCAAACTTCGCTCCAATCCACAGCCAGCCCTCCCCAGGGTCCCCCTGCTGGGCGACCCGCCCACCAGCTCGCAGAGTAGGGGCAAAAAGAAAAAAAAAAAAGAAGAAGAAAAACTTTGCAAAGCAACTCCTCAGAGCCTGGGAATGCAAAGTGCTTCCTCCCACCCCCCAGTCCACCCCTCCCGAGTATCCCCCCCATCACTTGCTCCCGCCTCTGGGTCCTCGCCCCGCCGCGATCGCCCATGATAGGCCGAGCCCGGGGCGTGTGGAGTGTAGACGCACGGCACTGTCCCGGCTCCCCAGGGCTGCCTCACCCCAGACCCCGGCTGCGGTGGTGGTTGGCGCAGCAGTGGGTGCCGCCGCTTCTCCCTCCGGGTCTCTAAGTCCCGCCATGCTCCGGCCGCGGCGCCCCGGAGCTGCGCTCTCGTAAAGCACGAAGGGGGGAAGGAGGGCGGGGGAGGTGGCACCCGGAGGGGCTGAAGATGAAGGTGCCCGCGCATGGGCCGCCGCTGACTGCCCACCCCTCCCGAGCTCGCGCCCGGCGCGGAGCCCGCGGCCGCGGAGGACCCGCCTCCTCCGCAGTAGCAGCCGGAGCCGCGACGCAGGCGGCGGCGGCGGCGCAGGCGGCGGCGCCCCTCGCGCCAGCGCGCACGGCCGCCACCCGGGGGTCGCCGCGGCCCCTGCTGCCATGAGTTGTGCGGAGGTGATGTATCACCCCCAGCCGTATGGAGCGCCCCAGTATCTGCCCAACCCTGTGGCAGCTGCAACCTGCCCCACAGCCTACTATCATCCGGCTCCACAACCTGGCCAGCAGGTGAGTCACCGACCGGGCAGCCGGCCGGGGGCGGGGGCGAGGGGCACCGGGAGTATCGGTCCGGGGCTCCCGGCGGTGGTGACAACCGTCCCCGCCGGGATGGGTGGCACAGAGGATGCCCGGGACCTGCGGGAGCGCCCTTGAGCGCAGAGCCTTCCCAGGAGAGGCGAGGAGGCTGCAGGAAGCGCTGGGAGGGTGGGGAATCTTGGAGAGGCTGTACCTGGCTGAGGGGGGGGGGGGGGCTTCACTTGGGCTGTGGTCACCCCAGCTCAGAGATCGCTGGGCTTTAACGATCCCGGCTGTCAGGATTCACGTCTTCGAAGCTCACCCGGGGCATCTGTTTTAGGACGATGTGAGTAAACTTCCTTTAAAAGCAAATGTTTTATTTCTTTGGAATGTTAGAGAGTCCCAGGGCTTTCTGGATTAAGAGGAGGAAATGTGTGCGGCCGAGGTAGTCGAAGCTACCTGACCACTGAGGTCATAAGACTGACCTTTCCGAGACTTTTAGGGTGGGACACTGCTCTGATGTAACCTAGAGTAGATATTTCTAGAACTTCTTTTCTGGCTGTGGTTTAGAGAAACGGGGGATGCCAAGGGTCTTTATTCATTTCCTCACTCCACCGAAAGACAGTTGCTTATAGGAGGTGTTCAGTCTGTGGATCTCATTCAAGAGGTAACCTTGAATCTCTGAATTACTGGGGCGCCGCCATGCCAGAAGACTGAAAATATTGACCATGAAAATGGATTTGGAGCTAGATAGGAGATGATGGAGTTACTGTTGGAAGGGAGAGTAGAACTACAGGAAACTGAAAACAAAGTGCCCTGGAATATTATGCTGGACACAAAAGCAAGTGCGCCAGAGTTTCGTTAGCCCTGTAGTGTGTGTGTGTGTGTGTGTGTGTGTGTGTGTGTGTGTGTGTGTGTGTGTGACACGGGGCTGTACCACTAGTCTTCCTCAGACTGTGGTGATTAGTGGGTGCTGATCTCATGGGACAACAAAAAGAGAATACTAATAAGACAACTACATGAAGTTAGAAAATTATGATCTGCAGAATTGATTGGTTATTAATTTCTTCAGGACTATAGGTGTTACTCTAACCCTAAGGTTTGACCTTGTAATCAACCAGACCTCTGAATTGAGGTATTTTCTCAGTTTCTTTTCCTATTCAACGCGTTGTAGTGCTACCTTTTGGAAATAAAAACAAAAAAGTAGTTTTGTTTAAAGAGTAGTTGTAAAATGCAGCCGATTCTTGAAGGGTGCAGCTGACTTAATTGAGGACCACTGAAGGCACATGAAGAAACCCTACTTTCTTGTGATTATAATTTTCTCATTAATTTGTAGATATTTAACAGCTTTATTGCTTCAAAGCAAAATAACTTCTGAGGAGGATAAGAAAGCATTTTTTTGTGATTTATGGTCAGGGTTCATAGATAAACATTTTGTTTAGCTGTTTGCTTTTCTTTGGCATTTACCAAATGGAAAAAGCCACATAAGTTTAATTCAGGCAAGTAAGGCAAAGACATTGCTGGTATTAGTAGTTCTCAGGAGTAGATGAAGTATTCTTTTCTTCCTCTCTGATTGCATAGAAGCCCTCAATTACCAGTTGGAACATGGATGAGCAATAGATTCTAAATGTTGAGAAGAGTACTTTCCTCTTACTTAAAAAAATCAAGAACTAGTAGGAGAGTTGGGAATAAGGTGGTTTATTTGAAAATCTGTTAAAGGAGGTTCATTAAAATCTAAATCTTTTATTTAGATCAGAATTGTAATTTTTTAGCTAAAATTATAATTTCATGTTAGAAAAATTCAGTAAGAAATGACTCCATATACTTAATCTTGCTTTTGCAATAGTACTTAGTTCCAGCCCCCAAATTCCATTCTTTTGCTAAATCCATCAACAAGCTGAAGAATGAGCTAAAGAAATGAAAATTTAAAAAATAAACTAAAACCTGAATTGTTTACATGGCTGTGTTGCCCAGTGATCAATTTCTGCCTTAGTTTGAGCTTTTGTACACAGCACTTAGGGAGATGCTTGGCAGAGTTGATACAAGGGTAGAGTTGAGAGATATGTTTGGAAATCTTCATGCTTCTTTAACTAAAGTGGTTATTCATGATTTCTTTCTTCTCTTATAAAGAAACTGCTTGACTTCTAGTGGTCAGTAAAATGAGCAGAAGTTGACAGTAACTACTGCTCTTTTTCTTGTCAGGAGTTTATTTTGATGACCTATATTTTCTATTGGAGAAAAGAGTAAATCAGGAATTCTTATCAAGCTGACAACATTTTTAGACTATGCAGTGCGTGGGTGAAGTGGGACTAATATTGACTTGGCCCTAATGCAGTCATCTGAGAATACATATTTTGGTTGTTTTTGCATTCCATAAGGTTTTATCATTATTATCCATGAAGATTGTTTTCTCCGTACATGGGAAGTGACCCCTAATAGCATCTTGCCTGGGAGACAAAAATAAGGGATGTAATTCCTACTGCACTTGAAAAACTGATTTGTTAAGCGGTGAGAAATGAAAAACAACAGAAATAGTGAGAGAATAGTCAACCAAGTTTAAAGGTAATTTATAAAATAAGTGCTAAAAAAGAGAGCACTGTAGTTTTGTACAACTACATTTGTAGTAGTGTATCCTTCAGTTGATTTTTTTTCCCCCCATCAAGTCTGTATAGCAATAAAATCTTTTGTATGCTTTCTTCTGTGTTTTTCAGTGCAGAGGATCAAACTCAGGGCCTCACACATGCCAGGCAGACATTCTACCACTGGGCTCCATCCCCAACCCTGTATTCCTTATAAATCACTGTGTCAAAATTGGTTCATGATGGATTCTAACATAGGCCTATTTCTCTCTCAATATATGATCATTTAACTGAAATTCTTCATTGAAATAACATAGTCTCATTTTCTACACACATACACTGTGAAACTTTTCAATTCAGGTTTTTATTAGAAATATTATGTATTATTATAGATGAGTTGGCAATTATTTACAAGCATAGTAAGCTGCATCTATGCAAGGTCTAGTATGTTAGTTAAGCATACAGTAGGCTAAATGAATAAAAGTAATTTGAAAATACCTGAAGAACAAAATTTACAGTCTCAGTTATCAATTCCAAGAAATTGCGTGGCAGTGCACAAACATAATTGTGTGATTAGCAGAGGCAGAAATTTGTGAGGGAAGGCAAGTTACCTAGGCCCTCCTCTATCTACCGTCCTTAACATCTCCTTGGAGAACTTGGGACTGAGCATCTCAGCACTTGCTCTGAAAGCTGATGCCACTGCCAAATGTGTACAGGAAAGTGTTCATGCCAGGCGCTGATGGCTCATGCCTGTAGGCTTAACTACTCTGGAGGCTGAGATCTGAGGAACATGGTTCAAAGCCAACTCAGGCAGGACAGTCCATGAGACACTTATTTCCAGTTAATCACCAGAAAACCAGAAGTGGAGCTGTGGCTCCAGTGGTAGGTAGAACATAGCCTTGAGCAAAAATACTCATGGACAGACAGTGTAGTGCCCAGTCCCTACCAGAACTGGCATGAAAAAATAGTTCATTTGTCTGTGTAACACTGATGGTAAAAAGCAGTAGAAAGCTTTGAAATACATGTCCGGAAAAATTGAGGGCCCTGATTTGAAATCATAGATTTCTTTCATACACAGTGAATTTCTCCCCTTAGTCTGTTGTCAAAATCCTTCTTCATATCCATAATGTTAAAATCAGGAAGATTCAAAATATTTTCAGAATTTTTTAGTTCATGTGTGAGACAACAAAAGCAGAGAACAATTCCTAAATTCTAATGATATATAGAAGTTTTCCTCCCTCCCTCCCTCCTTCCCTTCTTCCCTCCCTCCATCCCTCCTTCCTTCCCTCCCTCCCTACCTCCCTCCCTTCCTTTCTCCCCCCCCCTCTCTTTCATAATCACATTTCAAGCTTGGTATAAGTTAGAACATATTTATGCTGTCCTGTTTAAGGGGAACAGCTGGCTCAATGTGTATGCATGCTTTCACTTAAAAGAATTGGATTTCCCTGGGATGCAGCATTGCAGTTATAAGTCTGAAAAATTTTTAAATTTGTTCTGTACTCTGCCACCTTGGTTAGATCATGAAACTTCTCTGAGATTTTGTATGTCATGGGAAAATTCTGAAAAAATTGTACTTCAGTTTTGCCACTTAAATCTGGCAAAATGCATGTTCATGAGGTCAACATAAGGAAGATTTCAAAATTGATTGATGACAAAATTAGGACCTCCAGGTCCTCAGCTTCTCAGTGAACCAGGTGGAGAATCTTTCCACCATGCCAGGCAATCTCTCCCAAGGAATTTTTCTTTTTGGCTATTGCAAAATGGACTTATTTTTGTCCTTAGTGCCTCCAATCAATTTTTTTTGATATAAAAGATTAATATGCAGTAGATTCTTTGGCCTTGGAGTTTGAGATTCTTTCCAAGTCCTTGGTAGTGTACTTTTTTTTTTTTAAGTTGAGGCATTCCAAAGGCCTTTTGCAAGCATTTATGTTATGCTAATGACTTTTGCTATCTATGTTGCATCTTTCGTTGATGAAGCAGAATGTCCACTTAGCAAATACACACTTATTTACTTAAAATAAACTATCAGAAGTGATATTGACACTCGCTTTTAAGTGCCACACACTTTACTGCTATTCTAACTAAAAGCTTAGTTTCATTAAAGAGGAAAGACTATAATTATAACACAAATTATTTTAGCACATACTACTTAAGGGAGAGGATTTAATTTTTCTTTTAACTGTCATGTTGAACTTAAGTGTATTTCTAAGGATTAATACAGGGCTTGTTTGACAAAGTGCAGTCCCTAGGATTCCACAATACACAAGTTAACTTGACTGCCAAGTCTTAAAAGCTTAAACTCCTCCATAGTTGCAGGATCCCAGTAACTTCCCCACCAGAAGAATTAAAAAAAAAAAATACAGGAAGTTAAACTTTAAAGTAACTGAACTCTTGACTCTGGTAGTCAACCTGAATAAGGATGGCTATAGGACAGGACTGATCATCATAAAAGCATACACAGTGCATACATGTTCATCAAGAAACCAATACCACAGCACAATGACATTAGAAATTTAAGAGAAGGGGCTTTTGGCCAAATGCAAGGAAGCCCTACTTCATCTTCCACTGGTAAAATCTTCCATTTGGCACAGTTTATGATGGTGGTGATACGACAAATACTTAGGGAAAGAGGAGTAGCCTTGCTCTCTTGTGCAACATCTCTTCAGGCTCCTGCAGAAAAGACACTGACCTGACCATGTTGAACAGTATGTATATTTGTCTTATCTTCATTTGTGCAGAGACAATTTTCAATGAGTATAAAAACAACTATTGTACTTGAGGCCTACGGCAGATTCTAAAGCAAATTGGTCACTTAAATCACAGCAACTTAAAAAAATGGATGAATTTCATATTAAAATGTTTAACTTATTTTTCATACTTACAGTCTCTGGTTCAAGATAACTTGGCACTGAAAATTCTCAAAACAAATACACAAAGCATAGAAAATAGTTTAAGGTATTATCTCGAGAAAAGTATTTTATTTTTTAATTCAAGAAACAAACTCTCTCTAACAGTTAAATTTCAGGCTGTCATAGTGGCAATGAGGGCAGTAATTGTGGGCAAAATTCCACCCTGAGCCTTTCAAAGCACACCTCTTTAAGCAGCTGTTTTTCTGCTTTGGCTACTCATTTGGGAAGACCCTGAGAGTGCCTTGAACCATTAGGCCCACACAGCTGCTGTTAGAATAACTCGCAAATGCTGTATTTATACATATCTCAGGAGATAAGAGATTTATGCTAGTGATTTACTCGTGTGGTCTGAGCTGGGGCAACTGAACTATTTTTCACTTGTCTCCTAATATCAGTAGAGGGGAAAAATGACTCAATCTTAACAGGTACCCTTTCTTTTTAAAACTGTTATTATTTGAAGATGCTAAATTACTTTTCTTTGGAAGATAGAGTAGGGAGATTCTAAAACTATATCCCTGTATGTATCATAACCAATTTCTAGGAGTTGGGCTAGATGGCCCACATCTGGAAATGAGAATCAGTGTTCAGTTGTCTGTAGATATTTTTTGGCTAAGGTTCTGAAAAATCAAAAGAGGTGGCCAGTGTAAGAAACAAAATAAAGTGTGAATTTGTCTAAAGCTCCAGAATTTTGCTGATTAGGATATAGAGTTGGATGAGGCCTCTGAAATAATCCTTTCAGAAGACTTCATTTTCAGAAAGGCAAACTCCAGGCAAAAAGGTTCTTTGACTTGGTGAAATCCTCTTTGCCATTTTCATTGCTCTTTAATTCCATTGCCTTTCTCTTTATTCTCTCTCATTGTTTTCTCTTTATATCAGTTGTCTTACAAAGTAGAATTCAATTCATAGGTGACCTAACCTTCCCTCCCTACTTTCCTCATTTAAAACATGTGGAGTATTAGCTACTTTGAGAAATAATAGTTAATCATTTGGATAAAATGTGGGGCTCTCTTTTTTACTATTGCCCTTCAAATCTTTTCCAAGCTATGAGAAATTTCAATTACGGGACAAAGTATGCTGTTTATCTTATATATCCAAATGTTTGCACAATAGCTGACACAAAATAAGAATTAGCTGGCAATTGGTTGAATGAATGAATGGATAATTTAAAAGCATCATACCTAAGTCTAGTCACAGGATTATACACACATGCCAGAAATTTATACATCAGAAACTATTGTTTCATTCAAAGTAGTTAGAGTAAGAAGACATACTCTAATGATGTGATCATTGCTTAAAACATTTTGGGAATGCAAATTTTGAAATTGCTTCTAAGCCTGTGGCACATTTTTTCAACTTCATAAGAAGTGGAAAATTTTCATCTGTGGAGGGGGCAGGTTACATTTTTTTATTATTACCAGAATCATTTAAAGGCCATATACACAAAAGTAACACATCAGGTTAAGCAATATTATTTTTGGTTTGCTCCTCTCTACTATTAAGAATTTTAAAAAACAAACAAAACAAAAGAAAAAACCACCAAGCAGACAAAAACAAACCTAGAATCACGAGGTGTGACTATTTCTTATGAGCTAACTTTGCTCACATTTTCCAAAATAGGATTGCTGGTTGTATGTAGCTGCAGCTGTAGTATGTATCTGATAGCCAAGGGGCCAATGTATTTTCAGATGTGTAACTTCAGTGCTATCAAGGCATCTATACTTTAGAAAAATCATTGCATTTCTTAATAGCACATCTCTTGTATCTCACATATGACTAATATGTTTAAAGTAATTTTTAAATATTATAACTGACCTTAGACTGTTTTTGTTAGAATGGATGGTACCCATGTCCTGGAAGTAGTTTATTCAGCCAAAATAATTTTCTTATAGGGACTCATTCTCCTTAGTCTGTTTATGTTAGCACATAATTTGTAGTCATCCCTTTCCTACTTAGGTGATCCTAGCCCTAGACAATTACATTTTTCATATGTAAATTAGGAATAACTTTTTGGCTAAAAAATTGTGTGTCAGAGAAAGTTAAGTGAAACAAAATATATAAAAGATCTGTGGCATATTTTCCAAGAGTATCTTGGAACAACATCTTGTTTTTTTCCAAGAGTATTATCTGAGATTTTTTTTAATCTGTTGTACAAATAAATTTTTAAAGGATGATCAAAGAAAAAGGGACTCCTTCTATAGACTTTCTGAGTTTGATGCATTTATTCTGGGTTAGTTTTTTGTTTGTTTGGGATATGTTTTAAATATAAAATAATCATTGCATTTAAAGGAGATAACCAGTAGGAAAGCAAAAGAGTTTTTTTTTGTAAATGTCCAATTATTTCAGTGATTCAGGAAAATATTTTTGTTTCCTTAAAAAAAACACACACACACACAAAAATAAACCTTCCACATATGCAAAGTAATCACTTGGCCTATCCAGGCTTAAACCTTGGGGAGTTAGTGGTATTTGGCTCCTAATAAAGTCTCTCCTTTCTCTCTCTATCTCTGTCTGTCTGTCTGTCTGTCTCTCTCTCTTTCATCAGACAAATTCTTTTCCTTGCATATTCCTGCTATAGTTTTTTTTTTTTTTTTGGGTGGGGGGCGGGGGGGGGGCGCTAACAGCCAGTCTTGAGGAAGTGACTTTTGCTTCCCACTGTCCTTCACTCTTCTGCTTCATCCCTTCCTTTGTACCCATATTATGTCTGCCAATCTTGAACATTTCACACAACTCCCGACTCAAGTCACCTTGGGAAAAAATTTGTTATTATGGTGCAATAGCAATGAAATGTAAGGGTGTGTGCTTCTAAGTTAAACCAACCTGGTGTTCTTAATTTAATGAGTTTGGTTTTCTTAGCAGTTCTGTAGGGTCTTATAAGACATCCATGGATATTTATGAGAGATTTGGATATTTTATAAACTGATTGCACATTTTGAGAAAAATAAGAACTGTATTATATTTTTACCTTGACTCTGGAAATCCAGATTCTAATGCATTGAGATTTTGACTCTAACATTTGGGACATTTTATTCCAAAAAGTGAACAACAAGTAAATACAGAACAAAACAAAAGTATATGTAAGAAATATGTTGAGTTTAAAAGGCAAATAATATACTTATAACTACCAAACCACAGCTCTCAGAAAGTCGCTGACATTCAAGTGTCTCTGAAGAAAATTAGGGTGGTGTGAATGTTATGCTATTTAAATTTTATGTCTGTTTTCTTACTCTCACTTAATTTTAAAACACTTACAGAAGTTTAAAGTATCATTTTAGGTAGCTACTGCGCCCTTTTGATACTTTCAGATTCCTATTTTTTTTTTTTTTTGGCCAGTCCTGGGCCTTGGACTCAGGGCCTGAGCACTGTCCCTGGCTTCTTCCCGCTCAAGGCTAGCACTCTGCCACTTGAGCCACAGCGCCGCTTCTGGCCATTTTCTGTATATGTGGTGCTGGGGAATCGAATCTAGGGCCTCGTGTATCCGAGGCAGGCACTCTTGCCACTAGGCTATATCCCCAGCCCTTCAGATTCCTATTTTAACAAGTGGAACTGCTTGTTCGGTTAAAACAAATGTGTTGGAAACGTAAATACTTAAATTGCACCTCTATAGTAAAAATTAGCACAATTTTATCTATAAAAATGTGTCAGTTGGAATAATATTCTTATGTCTTGCCTTTTGATGGTATGTCATAGGCTCACTTTTATAGAACAACAGATGTTTGTAATATCCAGAGGGAATATTTGGAGTGTATACAAGTGTAAACAGATATATTACATACTCATGAAAAATAAAGAATATAAAGAACTGGTGTATGTATTGACAGGGAATAATTTTTAAAATTAGACCAATGACATATATTTTGTTACAATGGCGGTTGTCACTTACTTTTCTCACATTACTGAGTACTCTTTTTCCTTTCCTTTCCTCTCCTCTTCTCTTTTCATTAAATATGTTTCCCTTACTCTCCAACATTTCATGAGAACAAACATACAGACACAAGACACACACACACACACAAACCCCTACACCTATGAATGCATTATTGTGCATTCTCTCTTTTCCATGTTTTCTGACATTCAGCCACTCATTTAACTTCTGGATGATTTTGTGTGTCTGTCTTTAAGTTTATTAATAGTAACTATGGTATAGGATTGTAAAGACTGAATGAGGAAACAAAACAAGGTTTCAGAAGTGTTTCCAGCATAGTATAGGTTAATTGTTACTGTAGTGATGATCATCTGTCAAAATATTTCACATTGCCAAACAGTTCTCATTTTTATTTGAGAAAGACAGTCCTTGTTAGTATTTGGTATTATTTTCAGTAAGCCACAATAAAATATTTTTTTTCTTTCTATGATAATGGCGGTTAGCGGAACATCTGAAAAATATGTTCCATGCAAAATGGATCTTCACACAGACTTATTTTGTCATTTCAGTTTGATTTTTGAGAAATGAGTTCAGCATATCTGCCAAATCCTTTTATAAGATGCTGCATTCCTGTTTTTATTTTAGTTTATTTCATTTATGAAAAGCGCTTTTCTTCTCCACCCTGCCCCTGGACAGTTAGGTCTCCCCTCCTCTATTCTTCTCTATCCAAAACTATAATGTCACTGCTGGTACATAACATCTTTAACAGCCGATCTAAAATCGGGGAGGGAGGAATCTGAAAAGAATCTGTCACTGTGTTTTAACCATTGTTGTATTAGTGTAGCTGAATTTAAAGCAAAAATAACAAAACCAAAATTCCCTCTGACACTGAAAATATTACAATTTGATAATGAACTTTTTGCTTTGCCAAATTTAGAACGACAGATTTTTCTCTCTCTCGGTATAGAGGAGGCAACAGGTTTGGGGAGGGAAATGATCGAATAAAACAGATGTAGAAGAAACAGTTTGCAAACATATGTTAATATTTAGATTTTTTTTGTAAGTGAAAAGTTAACTGGTTAATGCCTTTTTACAAACTTTCTTTGATACTGTGTTTTGTTTATTCCATCCCAGAAGAAGTTAGCGGTATACAGCAAGATGCAGGACTCTCTGGAAATCACCCTTCCCAGCAAACAAGAGGAGGAGGAGGAGGAGGATGAGGAGGAGGAGGAGGAGGAGAAAGACCAGCCTGCCGAGATGGAGTACCTTAACTCTCGCTGTGTCCTTTTCACTTATTTCCAGGGAGACATTGGGTCAGTAGTGGATGAACACTTCTCAAGAGCTTTGGGCCAAGCCAGCACCTTCCACCCAGAATCTGCCATTTCAAAAAGCAAGATGGGGCTAACCCCCCTATGGCGAGGTAAGAATTCAAAAGCAGATGCTCTCCAGGGCACTGTCTCTGTTACGCAACTGCCTGTACCAGGTTCCAGCTGGAGGCTTGCCTCTGGAGGACGGATATCCACTAGCTTTTTAATTTCTAAGGACAGCAAGGAATTTCTTTCAGACAAACAGCTGGATCAGTTTTGTCACATGTGGAATGTAGGGTTGGAAAGGATGCAGTCACACCCCTTAAATTCCTCATGGAAAATAGTGATATAACTGAGCCTGAGTTTATAGTGGCTGAATGGAGCTGCCAAGCTTCATTGCTAAAGCCCCCATGGCCCAATTTGGATCTTGGAATAATAGGCATGCCTGAATAAACTTCTAAAAAAAAAGTAATAGCTTTTGCTCATTCTCTAGGTGTTATGTGGTGGCCTAGTAGAGTTCTGAGTCTGATAGGAACACAGACATAAGGCCTTCTGTGTTCTTCCAGTAGCTTTTTTTCTCAAATGATTTATTACTCATTCTGTAGACTATAATCTAGTCATCCAAGGTAGCATCTCTATGGCTGAAATAGGTGATTGTAGCTTGATACACTCACAGAGCTTCTGATGAATAGTTTCAATATGGAGGTCACAGAGATTTGTTTGCATATGACTTCTGGCTCACAAATAATAATTGCAAGATATTTTAATCATGGTAATTACAAGAGTAGAGGAGAAAACACCATATCCTTCCAACCATAGCTTCAGACAGAAGCTGTTACTGAATTTTTTCCTCTTCAAATTACCTGCTGATAAGAGGAATCTAATAAAATGGTTCTTTACATGGGATTTCCTGATTAAGAAGACAGGCATCACACAGAAGTCTGTTAGAAATTCAAATCCTTGGGCCATGCTTTAGACTGGGAGTATCAGAAACTGCAGGTAGGGTATTTTGTATTAAATCAGCATCCTCAGTGATTTAGATGGAGAATCAGTGTGACAAGTTCTGATCTAGTGCTGCTAGACATGCTATAGGGTGCCTTGCCACAAATCCATTGCACCTGCATCTCCATACACAAGGAAAATCATACTGTACCAAATGCTCAGAGTGATCCTCATGAACAGGCCACCTGAAGTAGGCTCAGGTGAGCTGTGACTACTGGCTCCTCATTGTCAGAGGAATGGTTCTACTCTGTTGGACAGGTGCTGGCTTGCTTGCTAGGTCTGATCTGTAGATTGGATGCTTCCCCTTACCTTTTCCCTCTCCTTTTGATCTTTCCCCCTTTCCCTGTTCCTTCCCTTCCTCTCTTCTATCCTCCCTGGTCCTTTCCCCTCTCATTTTTTTTCCTCTAGCATACATACTATTTTATTGGTAAATACCATGGACTTTTTCCAGGAAGCCAGGCTTAATCACTGGGAGCCTAAGATGCTTATGGAGTCATCTCATATTCTATTTGATGGCACATAGTAAATGTTAATAATTTATAATAAATAAGAAAGATTCAATGAGTCTTATGTTTTAACTAAATAGCCTTATATGTTAGTAATAAGTTCTATGAAGACAATCAGTTTCACTAGAGTAATAAATGCTATGTTCACTTTTCTTTTAAACCAGAGATTATTCAGTCTGGAAAGCAGAAACTTGCACCCAGAATTGTCTAATTGTCTACAAAAGTTGTTTGTAGCATTACAGTCAGTAGAATTTTAGTGCATGTGTCTACTTATAGATACAAAACCATTTCAATCCATGGATACTCTTCATGGACATATATATGTATGTATATATATTACATATGTATATATATGCACAACTTATTGGAATAATCAGAGATCTTTAAGCTGATATATTTTAGTAAGCATAGAGTGAATAGTGATGCAGTTTTAATGACTATGGTTACAGGTGTCTTTTATATCATATTTATATTTCAAGTGTATCTCCTGTTTCATTCTAATCAAATTTATATATTATGTAATTACTCACCTACTATGCAGTAGGCAGTGTTCAGGGAACAGCAAGTAGATTGAAGCTTTCTGTCCACAGAATGTCTTGTGTTTTTTTCTTTTTCTTTTTTGTGTGGTAGAGATAGTATAAAAAGATACTGTGACCTGCAAGATGATAATGGAAGTCTTCCATGAGATGGTTACATCTCAACAGAGACATGAAAAAAATAATTTCATTTTTCTTGAGAATATTTTTGGGGAAAAAAATCTACCAAGATGAAACACCCAGAGTAAAAGCCTGGAAAATGAGCTAAAATTAGAATGTTCAATGAAAAGCAGACATGCTTTATGTGCTTGAGGTGAAGTGATAGAATACATATTCTAGGGCGTTTTGTCTCTTCCTCTCCCACTGAGACTACAAATACTCTAGCTAGCTGGTTTGCATCATTTTCTCCAAGAAAATGTATTTTTGTGTGGATACTCTAAATAAAATGAATTGAAGTATCTTATGTTGGTACCATATGCATAATACTAGAAAAATAAAAATCTTCAGTAGAGGATTTTTTGGTATTATATTGTATGATATCTCTTGGTAAAATTTTCACATTTGTAAAACAAGTATTTAATTAAAGAATTGTTGGAGTTTTTCATTGTGTAAAGTTCTGTGATTTCAAATGTATTATTTGCTTCCTATTTGTAAAAAGAATTTTCTATTGTTTCTAGTTGTCTTTGCTTTAAGTCAATATACAAAGCTTGGATGGGATCCATAAGAGAGCCACAAAAAAAAGATACATAAGGTGGTGAGAATGTAATTTTAATTGCCAAAAATGGTAACAGGATTAATATTGTAGTCTTTGGAGCCTGCTCATTTTGGATTTAAGTCTATACCTTAATAATTGCAGGTTGCAATGTAATCTTGGATTAATAATTTACAATCTGAGTTCAAATTCCCTCATTGTAATATGTGTTTATTAAAATTCTTCTAATGTTATAAAGATTTGGTGATAATGTGTGTGAATAATTTAGCACAGGGTTTAGAACAAAGTATTCAATTAAAGTCAGATGCTTATTCTCTTTCCTTAAGTTTATACTCACTTTGCACAGAAAATATGATTGTATCATGAAGCATTGTTTTGTCAAGCATTATTTTTTCTAAAACATCTGGGGAAAAACAGCAGCTAAAGGCTAAAAAGGAGCCAGTATTAATGCCAGTATTAAAGCATCTAGTTTGTAGCATAAAGTTATCACACACCTACTGATACAGAGATACAAATGAACTAAGAACTGATATATGTTTGACTATAGAATAGATTCCATAGTAAATGTTCAAGTTAAGATACTGACATAGCTGTTAATATGGTAATATCAAATTTAATGTGTATTTCTTATGAGCTAAGGATGTTCTTTATCAGTACCAAGATTTAAACTCAGGACCACCTGCTTGCTTAGCTTTGCTTGCTCAGTTGGTACACTACTACTTGAGCCATGTCTCCAGCAAGCCTTTTGTTAGTTAATTGGAGATGCAGTATAGTCCCACAGACTTTTCTCACTATGAACCTCTAGATCACAGCTGTTAGATTAGCTGGGACTACAGGTGTGACCCACTGTCACACAACATTAAGAGGAAATATTTTTTTGCAAGTTGGTACAACCTCTCATCAGTTATCTTTAATTTTACTATATATTTTAGCTAGTGGTGTGTAGAGCTTTTCCGTTAAGAAAATGTAATAAATTTGCTTGTCATCTTACACTATGCATTGCTTTTCCCCAAAAGTGTGTGTGTGTGTGTGTGTGTGTGTGTGTGTATGTAAAAAAAGGTAGTGCTGGTTGTTGAGGCATACCAAAGTAGGCCAGATATTTTAAAAAACTGTGCATATTGATAAAGTTACTGGCAGCTTGTTTTTTCTTGTACTTTCAGTCTAATTATCTATTGGCTGGTTGCTGTAATTATCTGCTAGCGGCATCTCAGTCTTAAGGGAAAGACCTCTGCAAATGAATACTAAATTGTAACAGCGTAGAGGAGGAGATTGATGCTGGCTGATTGAGCTGGCTGACTGGTAACAACCGAGCTGAGCTGAAATATTCCTGGAGGCACTGGAAGAATTTGCTTGCAGGAAGTTTGGGAGAAACGTGAGGGGAAAGTGGGGTCCCGCTTAAGTCATCCAACTGCCCCCAAGGGATATGGGCACCCCATGTCACTCTAAACCTCTCCCTGAGAAGTCACCAGGCCTCTTTTGAGCAACTCTGCAATAAAACATCTGGAGGCATCTTTTGATGTAAAGATAACTCATAATTCTTGAATGATAGTAATAATGGAGCCGAGATTACATTTGACATCCAGTAGTTTTTTATTGTTTGGTTTGGTTTATTTTTTGCCAGACCTGGGGCTTGAACTCAGGGCCTGAGCACTGTCCCTGGCTTCTTTTTGCTCAAGGTTAGCACTCTGCCACTTGAGCCACACCACTACTTCTGTGTTTTTCTATATATGTGGTGCTGAGGAATCGAACCCAGGATTTCATGTATATGAAACAAGCACTTTACCACTAGGCCATATTCCCAGCCCCTAATCCAGTAGTTTTTAAATTGGAAAGCAGAATAAGAGAATGGGACTTTAAGAATTGTGTTGAGGATCTTAATTTTTTTTAACTGAGATATTTAATGCATAAAGGTTATCTTTAAATATGAGGTATTTTTATCAATATTTTAATATTAAGGTTATTAAGGTGATGAGATCAACGTCCTCTAGAATTTCATGTTCCCATTTCCTTAACGTAATTTTCTTTGCTTTTCAGAATAAACCATATTTTTAACTAATTTTGAATTTTTCTTCCTTGAAATATTTTGTATTCATTTTTCAAAAAAAGACATGTAAGGTTAATGTAAAAAGCATCACAAAATGAAAGTAGTATTTGATATTCCATGTTAAACCTCTTCATTTGTCTTGCATACATTTCTGGTCTGAAGTTACATAGTGATATCGCTTAGCATTCTCTGGGTGGCTTGTCCTGGAAAATATGCTTTTCTTCATTATATCTCTTGTTTAGGAATAAATACGTATATATTTTGTGTATGAGTGCTTGTGTGTGTGTGTGATGATTTTAAATCTCAAATGGAAATTGAACCAAATTATATTTAGGCTCTATTTATAGGATTGACTATCAGAGTTAACATCATTAATGTAACACAAATCTTGAATAGTGAACCCCAAATTACCATAGCATGTTCGAGGTTGTTTCCACCAGCCTGAAAAGGCAGTATTGCATTGAAATAGCTTGCACAGTTTTTCATATGCTTTTACATCCAACAATGTGGCTGTGATTAAGTACCCATAACCAGAGTCACATAATGAAAGAAATTTACATACATATGAAATAAGCACACTGATTCTCCAGCATGAAGTAAAACATGTCATCTGTTTCTTTGTGTCAGGAATTTTCTTTTAAATAAGCAAGATTCCAAATAGTGACTCTGAAGTATAGATTTCTGCATAGATATTTTCCATTCAGTATTGTTCCACTTATCTGTAAAGTGCAACAGTGTTTGTGTAAAGGCATGTATAGATTCCTGGAGGCTTTATAATAATGACTTATGCCAGCTGGGAAAATATTAAGTTGCTTTTAATTTTACTTTTTCCTTTTCAAGTGTTGTTGTTCAGTCTTTGAAACATAGATTTCTGCTCTCAGTGATAATATGTTCACTCTTTGCAATATGACCATTCATGAATAGAATGATATTATTTGGGTAAGGAATTTGTCTAATATATATATGTATATATTTGTGTGTGAAGATCTCAAGTCCTAATACATGTGTATGACTGGTTCTATGTACAAACAAACTCGAAGAGATGAAACATACTCAGAGAAATTAAATATTCTCTGTACTTTTGACATTTTGAGGGGCGATTGAATAAAGAGAACTCTATCTCTGGCACATATTTGTGGTCTAGAGTTTAGTAGATTTTATAATGGAATTCTGGTTGTACTAGGACATGGAAGTTATGAGCAGAGTGAAGATTTGTTCCCAAAGATGAAATTTGGGACAGCAAAGTGACAAATTAGTGGTGACCAAACTGTGGTATGTGATTTAAAGATCCACTACAAACTTAATGTGGGCTTCATGTCTTAAACATGATGACTTTCATTATTAGTGTAACAAAAATGTTCTACAAATAGCCATTGACTAAGACAAACTGAGTTTTATTCCCACAAGATTTGCACTTTTCCTTTTCATTAACAGCATTTTTCATATGCCCACAGGAGGCAATGATTAAATAAAGCATCTTTGCTTCAAGTAAGAGAACAACATATTTACTTCTTTTAAAATGTTGAAATTTTGTCATGGCACAATATACTAATAGCTTGCTGGAAATATCTGAAGATTTGCTGAATAGGTAGTCTTATCTAATGCCTCTTAAACAGCCTTTTTTTCCCTCTGCAAATGTTTTGAGAGTCAGTTTTACTGTGGATTTTACTGTCAATTTATTTATTCATGGAACAAATAAACAGAATGATGGTAATAGTGTTGTTGAACTACTAGTGCCACAGCTTATATGAAAATTAGAGAAAATGAACAGCACAGCAACATCCTAGTTATACTAGTTTCATGATATATTTTGTGGTTGATTTAACTTATTTATGCTTTTCCCTGAGGCAGGAAACTGTCTCTTAGAAATTTATGAAGTGAAATGATAAATATGTTAGGCTTTGAATACTACTAATTCAGATCACTCCTTAGAATATTCTTCATTCAGTGAGAAGACCTTGCAGGTTTTCTTTATGTGGAATTAGTGTGAAAATATACGCATTACAAATGTCGTTAGTGGTTATATACAGCTATAACAAGAAACAATCAATAAAACACTTTTGACTGAAAAGATTATTTGAGTTAAATGCATGTCAACACTTAAATGTATTATAGTACAGGGAGGGATGGCAAAAGAATCAACATGTTCATTTTTAGTCATAAGTTATGGGCTGACATGAAAGCTCTTTGACCAGCTACACAAAACTAGAGACAAGAGATTCAAGATGAGTTTACTACAGGTGAACATATACAGATCTTACTACAAACTTTCTGGATTAAAATCCTTTGAAGTCTTCTGAGATCTCCTTCAGGGGATAGAATTGCATTCAGTACTCTGGACAGAAAGATCACACTCCGCTGAGGCCAGATTCTTCTACAGTGTCATAGACTTTCCTTCTGATCACTTTCTCCTTAATGTACAGATTTTATTCTTCAAATTATATGCTGTTTTTTTTACTACTGCGTGTAGGCCTGTGTGAATACTGTATGTATGCACACACTTGTGTTTACATGTATATATGTATGTAATTCTTTCCTCCTCCTTTACAGGATTACCTCCTATGGAACCTTTCAGATTTAATAGAGTTATCACGTTATTCGGCTGTTTTCAGGTTCTTTCTCTCCACTTTTTACTTCACAACAGTTTATCTGCCCTCCTCCAAATTTTAATAAAAATGTTTAGCCATCCCTGAACCCCTATTTGTCACATAGTAGGTTATCCATATATTGTTATGATGAGGATATTAAGTGGATAAGACTAATGGAGTTGTGGAGAATTCTTCCTATTCCTTCTTTAATACTAAGTGTTATTATTTGTTATTGCCAACTCCTCATAATCTCTGTACCCATAAGCTTCCAAGCCCATAACCTCTACTGGAATCTCCTTCCATTTTGATTTTCACATAATCATCATAAATTCCAGAGGTTCAGGGTACAGTTTTAATTGCACCCTCTGGCAGTTATGAAGTCTTTTGATCATTGAGACAGGCTACATGATTTGTTCTTACCAGTTTGCCCTAGACTTTTTCTCTGCTTCTATTTCCTCATCACTAAAATGGATTGGATAAGTGCCTCACAACATTGGTGTGATTCTTGACAGAAATAATCTGTGAAAAGTTCTTGAGCTGGAGGTCGACATTTGGTGATTCTCATCATGTTAACCACTGTTATTCTCAGTCCATAGATGGATAGGTTTCCACAGGAGAAAAATGAAATGGTAAATCAGTTGGTGAGCACAATTAAATATGATCTTGATGCTATTTGTTGCTGTTGGGCATTGGAAAACTTGACTAAAAATTATTTTTGCTTGACAGTGGTTGATAAAATATTCCTAACCAATCCACACCTCACTTTTGGGATAACTCTTCTTTATCAGAGAAATGTGTAGCAATGTCATCTCTAAGGCTTAAGGCCCATGTGACTTCCTTTAGGAAGCAAATTTCAATTCTCAAATTACAAACAGGACAGCACAGGCTGATTGGTCAAATGAGAAGTGTACATGTGTTGGGAAGAGGAGGAAAAACATTGAGCACTTGGGATTCTGTCCACAGCCTTCAGTCTTGGCATGGAAGCCCAGTGCTTAGCCATATATCCGTTTACCCCATGTGGAGAAAGAAAGAGTGCATGTTAAGGAACCTGCTTATAAAACATGATTGGGCAAGTAAAGACAAGTCTGTCCCTGAACTGAGTCTTACATAAATAATGTGTTTTCTGTCTTCTCAGACAGCTCAGCTCTCTCAAGCCAGCGGAGTAGTTTCCCAACTTCCTTTTGGACCAGCTCTTACCAGCCCCCTCCTGCACCCTGTTTGGGGGGAGTTCATCCTGACTTCCAGGTCACCGCACCCCCTGGCACCTTTACTGCCGCTGACCCCAGCCCCTGGCCAGGCCACAGCCTTCATCAGACTGGCCCAGCCCCTCCCCCTCCCACGTCTGAGTCCTGGCACTATCCCTTGGCATCTCAGGTGAGCCCGTCTTACAGCCACATGCATGACGTTTACATGCGGCATCACCCGCATGCTCACATGCACCACCGCCGCCACCACCATCACCACCACCACCACCATCACCCTGCTGCTGGCTCTGCCCTGGATCCATCATATGGGCCCCTGCTAATGCCATCAGTGCGCGCCGCCAGGATTCCTGCTCCCCAGTGTGACATCACAAAGACAGATGCGACCACAGTCACCACTGCTACCTCAGCGTGGGCCGGAGCCTTTCATGGAACAGTGGACATTGTACCAAGTGTGGGCTTTGACACAGGTGAGCTGGCAGGTGTCCTGCTTTCTAGCAAAGGAAGAAAAAATGGTTAAGAAATAAGAAAAGATGGATAGTTTTGTTTAAATTCATTTTGAAATATAGTTTTCTTCTTTCATTGGGAAAGGTAAGCTTAGGTAATAGGTTTCTAAAAGCTGGTCATTTTTCAATAATATCTGCATTTCTGTAAAAACTGGTATGACTAGATGATGGCTGAGGAAAGTCTCAAGTCTTTTCTCCCATTTTATAGTCTAGAGATTAGTTCCTTTGCACTGAGTCTCTGGTTCTATGTTTACAAACAAGTGAAGACATTCTTTAAATCACCTATATCTCTGTACTCAGTACCAGGAGAATTTGGATGCTTCATTAAATTTTATTTTGCTTTTATGTTATTAGTACTCATTCATGAGTTGTAAATCAGAGTGCTTTGGGGAATGTCATCTACAGCTTAGTCCTTTGAAAAATAATTAGAAGACAACACACACACACACACACACACACACACACACACACACACTTCTTTTCTTTCTTTTCCCTTCTTGGCCCTTTCCTAACCTTGATATCCCTTTTAACTTTCTTTCCTCCCAAATTCCTCACCTTAAACAATGCAAGACTTAAAAGGCTACAATAGAATTTATTTCCAATAGATTTTGAAAGATGGTAAAGAATATACTACTTCAGAGTATTCAACTCTATGGAATTCACTAGTTCTAAGTTCATAGTATTAAAAATGCTTGAGCTTAAGTCTTGGTCCATAAGAGATATTATAGTAGTAGTAGTAGTAGTTCAGAGTTCATGAAATCAAAGTATCAGGTAATATACTATATATGTGTGTATACAATATAAGATATTATTAGCATTATATTGTCAATATTTATATGATATATACAATATATACATGCAAAGCATACATAAAATACATTTTAAATGATTATATTCCCAGAGTCTACATTTCAGTGTTACCCATTTCTACTTAAACCCAAGGTTCTTTACCTAACATGTTGTAACATCATAAAAAGACTGTTAAAAATACTTGTTCAGTTTCTAAATTTATTTGCAGTGTAAATGATCCTTAATTTGAGTGCTGATTTATAACAGATCACCCTTGATTATCAAATGTTTGATCATGTTCCATTCGTTTATGAATGGAACTTTTTGATTTTGATCAGCTTTTCTCCACAGAGTTTCCATCGTCCTTTTGAGTCTCTGCTTTACCAAAGTATTTCCAGTTTGTTGATCAAGTTGATCAAACCTGTATTAAGGAATGGGTTGTAATTTTTAGGCTAAGTGTGTTAAGGGACTAGTAATCACAGGGCTTTCTTCCTTTGACACATCCAAATTAAGCAACTCTTGAGTCATTCATGCCTGTAGACAGATATTGCTGAAGTCTCACGTTAGTCATCTCCTTCCTGGAGACAGTATCTTCTGCTTCACATCCATGGTACCTCTGAGGCTTGAATAACAACGCTTTTAGCAGTCAAATGATGTTTTCTCTTTCTCTGTTCTGTCATTAAAAGAAGTGGACATGCTACTTAATACTCTCCATCTTTAATTCTCTGTTATCTTTTGGTTAATACCTATGAACTTCAGTGTGACTGATTCACACATTATTCAGAATGCCAACTTGTAGTCTTAGCAGGATGAAAAGCCTTATTCTTACCTCTCACAAACAGGAAAAAGTGTATTTTTGTTGTAGAATAATCTTGAGATGATCCATTTGTGTATATTATGTAATTTATTTTTGGTCATGTCTGCAGTACGTTTTTGTGTTAGTTATTTTCTAGTTAGGCTCTAGTTTCATGCTACACTGGACTACTGTCTTCTTACTTGTGTTTCCCTATGTCGTGGAGGATGACAGGCACATGATATGGCACCCAACCATGTGTCCCTGGAGCTGGGATAATGGCACAAATTATCATGTGAGTCATTAGTTAAGGTGGAACTAGATTACAGGCTAGAACCACCATTCTCAAAAATACTTTGATCATCCACTCTTTAAGGAATTATCCAAGGAAAATCTATTTCTATCTATCTACATATATCTACATATCTTATGTTTCTATTCTCTTTATCCAGTTCTCCACATATATGTGTGTGTGTGTGAGTGTATACATGTATATATATGTATATATATGCAAATTAGATTTCTAGGGTGATCCATATCCATCCATTTATCAAGCTATGTATCTAATTTATATAGATATATCTATGTAGCTTAAATAGCACTATACAAAAAGGCTGGGATTTGAATCAAGACTTGCCCTTCTTTAAATGATTACTTGTATAGAAGCTCTAGGAGTCCCTTGGGAACAGTAATTCCAGAATGTGAGAGTAATTAAATAAAAAGAAAGATCTATTGTCAAATAAGTTTGACAGCATTGGCTGGTATATACTTCTCTTAGAAAACACCATCTGCTTTGGCATTTAAAAAGCTTTTATACATTCTTTAGTAAGTGAATGTTAAATTTGTTTAATAGGAGATTTTTTCTACTATGGTTTTCTTATGGACACATTTTGTTTTTAGCGTATTTATTAGCTTTTTATGGAATGCTTTTTGGATCATTTTTCTTGCTTGTTTTCCCTCATCATAAAAGACATAGTTTTCAACTTTGATTCATAACTTTCACCTCTCATTAAGCTAATATGAAGGAATAGAGTTTAAGGAGTTCAGGTGGGGCTGCCACTAATAAGTATAATGGTAAGATAAATAAGAGGGAGGGCTGGGAATATGGCCTAGTGGCAAGAGTGCTTGCCTCATATACATGAAGACCTAGGTTTGATTCCTCAGCACCACATATATAGAAAAGACCAGAAGTGGCACTGTGGCTCAAGTGGCAGAGTGCTAGTATTGAGCAAAAAGGAAGCCAGGGACAGTGCTCAGGCACTGAGTTCAAGCCCCAGGACTGGCACCAAAAAAAAAAAAATATCTAGCTTCAAGCATCCTTAGAATATTGTATGGGTCCTATGTGTGTTAGGAATAAGCCAGTTAAATATGCAAATGTTTGCAATTGTGGAAGTATGCTGCCAGACTTCTAATTAATATAAGAATATGCCTCCTATTCTGCTTAGAACTTTTGGTGATGATATGAAGCAAATTCTTATGTACAACTCATCCTTCACTGATCATAGACATTTAATGCATTGTAATGAAATACTGTCATTCTGCCTTTCTGTTATGGTTGTGTAACTTAATTAATATGAGGCATAACACCTCCTATTTCACGATCCATTTGAATTAACTTTTATACAACGATTTGTTAATGAAACCTTTTGACTGAACAACAAGGGAGACTTTATAACTTTCACTTCATTCACTGCATTTTAATTTTATCAAAGGAAAATAGTCCTACTTTGTGATGTGACATCTCTATAAACACAAGCTGGTCATGACTTGAAAGTGTATTCATCAGTAGAGCCACAGATTTATTTTTCTTATGAAACCTCATGTTATTTTCACTACAGTTTTGTCAGGATTTAATATTCTTTTTTTTTAACTGTGAGGAATGTCACAACAGTGTGGTATAAAATATACATAAACAACTTAGAGATGAACTATACATATTATTTTTACTAAGGCATATTTAAGTAACCTAAAATGAAAACTCAAAACCAAACATTCTGTACTATCTCAGAGGCTTGTGAAATCTGGTGCTAACAAGGAATAAAAACATGTTGATGTTATCCTGGCTTCTCAAAAACATATTTTAGGAGTGTTAGCTATAAATTTGTGCAAGTAGATTCAATGAGAGAATCATTAGATGAGCTTTCCCCAAACAATGGTGATAGATAGAAAGTACAATTCATCTAAATTCATCTCTCCCTCACCAAAATATTGTCAGATATCAAGTAAAATCAAGATTGTGTATCACAGAGCATTGGGTTTTACCAGACAGAAACAAAACTACCATAGTTATTAAATCCACACATTGCTTATGAAATGAAGGTTGTGAAATTTTCCATAAAAACAGAGGCTGGGTTTCTAGAACTTTGTCAGATGTTGATGTATAAAATGGATTGTTTCTGAAGAGATATTTTACATCATTTGACCTCATTCTGAACTTTAAGTTGAATTACTCTTTCATGAAACCTGGAAACCTGATGACTTAAGTGTTGTTATTAGGAAGGGAGAACTACACTGGGCACAATTGAGGAATTTGAAGTAGACAAATATTATTATCCATTTCTTTTCATAGATATTTTATATCATGTAAACTAAAGTTTAAATACTTTAAGGTGTTTTATGTGCTTTAACCTGAACTTTATAGTTCATATTTTGTTGTATGTAATAATTAAAATTGTAGTTAAATGAAGCATGTGTTTAGCATATGCAAAGCCTGGAACCCAATATCAAGCCCCCCACCCCAAATGCACACAATTTGCAGTATAATGCATAGTGTTCCCTTGCTGTGTAATGTATAGTGTTCCCTTGGAAATAGGCTATACCACTGATTAAGACCATAATGATCATTTCTATAAGGATGCTTTGCAATGAAATCATTGGTAGCAATGTAAATGTCTTTCTTTCATTAAATGCAGGAATTATAGAAAAAAAAAGGAAAAAAAACCTCTTACTATAGCAGCAAATAACCACATCAGAGAAGCACAATGATAATTAACAGGTTATTGTAATTAATGTTAAAACATCAATGCATATGCTACTTTTCTCTGCAGAGAAGAGAGAGTATCATCAAAAGAAGAAATATTTCAGCTGTTCCCACCAAAATGTTTCCCTTTCTTGCCATTTCAACTCTTCCCATGGAACATATATTTAGCCATCTAAATTCTGACAGATTAGGAATTGAGCCTTCTTGACAACATAAGCAATATCAGTGATTTTTATGAATGATTAAAAAATTAGGAAACTTTCTTTGATAGTACTAAATAGCACATTTGGTCTCAATCAATAAAAAGGTATGATTTTAAGAAATCATACCCCACCAAACAGAAAGATTAAATGATATTTGAAATTCAACACTAGACAAACTACACAGAGATTCTCAGTAACAATAAATACTGTTCACTAAAGATGTGCAGATTTTCACATACTTAAATGGAGTGTGCTATTTCAATGACTATACTTAGAAGGTCACAAGGCAATATTTGCAGATGAAAAACAATGTCAAAGGAAAAATTTATGAGCTAATGGAAATGCTTTCTTTTTGTTGTTATTGTTGAGTTTATTATGATTTGGTAACAATAAAGAGCTTAGTAATCGGCAGATGATTGCTTCACACTTCCTACAAAGCTTTATTTTTCTCCTTTGGCATAGGCCATAGCCCCATTTTCCACTGAGGGGAGGGGAAAAAACCATCAAAGATATGTTAAAATATTTGCACAGTCTTTTTATGGTGTTAGTTGTATCAGGCACATGTCCAGAATGACAAATTCGTGACTAGAAGGGTAATGGAAACCATCCTGAGATGCATGCAAAATTCTAGGAGATTCCTGCCAGATAGTGAGGTCCGCATGAAAAGTAAGTGGATGGTGAATCAGAGGGGAGCAATGCATTCCAGAGCACTGCTGTCAGTGTCATGTATCCATGGCTGGATTCTGCAGTCCTTAATGAAATTCCCTGTTCCCTCAGTCATGAAGACATCATGCCCACGCTCTTCTCTGGGACTTCTTCCATAGATGCCATAGGGCCATAGTTTCCAAAGCATACTCACACATCCCCAGCTTGATTAGGACAAGTTTGGGAGCCTTTGGGAGAGGATTATGAATGCTTTAGGATGAATTTACATAAGATTACAAATAAGAATCAATGTGAAATTTGAATCCTTGGAAATGATATCTTAGTTAAAGTAACATTGTGTCCAGCATCTCTATTTCTGGTAGAAAATTACAGAATTGTATAGCCTTCTAAGCAAGCTCTGGAAAGCGATTTGCCAGTAAAAGCACTCAAGTTTTCCCTTAGCATTGTTATCCACTTGAGTCTACTGAACATACCTACAGTTAGCAGCAAGTGAGTATATACTTATAAAAGAGCTTGGTCATAATATTGGTAACTAGGCTTTAGAGGCTGAATTTAAGAGAGGAATCTGTGAGTGAATTATGTGATACATTGCTGATTGAAAATAATTCAGAAAAGTACATACACATATGTCCTTTAAAAAGAGGGGAAAATCTTGTATGCGTGTATATCTACATTTCATTTAATGAAAGCAAGGAAAATCATTTTATCTACTCATGTTCCTTCTAGGGTTTCTGGTATGAGGGTCAATAATATGAATGTGAGGAGACCCAAGGAAGAAAGTGAGAAATTTAGAAGAGAAAAACATGGACATACATGTGTATGGGACCGTATGTATGTCGGAGAAAATAAGAGAAACATATGAGAGAGGAAGAGAGAGATTGAGAGAGGAAATTAATATATGTGCTTGAGAGACCAAGGTAGAAGACCTCTCCTACCACTGACCTATATCACAATTACAAAGAGAAAGAGATTAATTTCAGTAGTAACTTTTCCTTGGTTACTTAAGGGCTCAAAAAATAAGAGTAATGGTAATCTTTGAAAGGACAGAAATATGTATAAGACAAACAGAAAAGCAAAAATAAAAATAAAAATAAAAATCTAGGATCTGTGTCAGGTTTCTTAGCTGGGCAAAGCCCTATAATTCCTCAGGACTTCCTTTCCTTAGATTCAAATGGCAATGCTGTCTGACCTGACCCTGCTTAGATTCCAATGATCCACTGCTCATGATTGTGTTTTCCAGATGATGATCACTGATACAAAATGAAATATTTCAGATTTAAGGAATATGTTACATTTAAAATGAAAAAATTCACACTGAGGTGTGAAGCAGCATGGATAATTGATATGCAAGCTTTGAATTCTTCTGTCATATTTGGCCTATGTCTAATTTAATTCATTTTTGTTCGTAAAGATTAGCCATGCATGGTATTCTCAATAGTGGCTTATAGTAGCATTGGTCATACAATGAAAACTGGGTGATTTTTTAATATTGTTTGGGTAGATAATTAGAGGGTTGGGGTGAAAAAAAATTTAAATCCAGAAAGTCCTGGTAAGTTGTAAATAAAAAAAAACAGACAGAAATGGATATTTGTAAGTAGGATAGAACATTCTGCAACATCAATAAGAGTATTAAAATTAATCAACCCAACCTAAACATATTTATGTACTATAGAGATGGTGACCATTTTCAGTCACAGGAACCAGAGGAAATTTATGAACAGAATAAGAAATTTAGTCTCTGAGTGAGACTCAGAACAATTCCATGAACACCTGCTCATCTATCGAATGTGACTTTTTAGTTCACTGATACATCTCAGCATTTATTTTATAACCGACTTTGAAAATTCCTTTATTGTATCAATTACTATACAAATTAGATAACCTCTCTTACTTTTAAAAATGTTTCCTAAAAATCTCCAGCAAAATTTGGCAATATAAACATTAATTTTTTTTTTTACATTACTGGGTACTGATTCTAGGGTCTCACATGGGCTAGGTAAACATTCTATCACTGAGCTGTACCTCAGATCTTTATATATATATATATATATATATATATATATATATATTTTTTTTTTTTTTTTATTTATTTTGAGATGAGTCTCAGTAAATTGTCTAGGCTGTCCTCGAGAAAACCAAGTTTCTTTTTAATTAAATAATTATACAAACATACTGTGTACAGAAGTTTGCAATGTCAGATGTCATATTTCTTCATTTATAGCCCTCTTGATTGTTTCTTTTGTCATTTACTTCTTGTGGCTATAAGTTGAAACCTTGTACAAATATATTGTGACTCCCTAAAATAAGTGGAAATGTTTTGGGAAAAGATAAGTTGTAGACATTGAAAATTTCCCCAGGGAATTCTTGTGCAACCCTCACTGAAGAACCACACAAAACATTGAAATAGATATATCAAGGGTCAGGGTTGATCTGTATCAGCAAATAATCTCTTCAGTGATTCTTTATTGTTTCTTATAGCTTGCAGAAGAAAACATCTAAAAGAACAGCATGAAGAAAATCTACTTCAGAATTTGTTCCTAGATAATATTGCATTATCTTTGAAAGAGACTACACAAATTATGGACAACAATTCTATATGGTCTAAGGAATTTATAGATATTCTTTATCCCCTTCTGGTTAAGAGATAAAAGTTAGTCTTCCTGGCTTTTCCTTATTGTTGTATTTATCAACAATATAAGGTTTCACAAACAGTTGTCTGTGTCCAACATGTTCTGAATTTTTTGGCAACAAAGATAGCCACAAAAAGTCTTGCAAAGGACTGATGAGAGGCGAAATATGTCATTTTTCTTTTGGATGTAGCCTGATACACTGAAGATTAGCTTTCATATTTTTTTAAACCACAGGCATGTGTTTAAAGCTCATTTCCATGCCAGCTTTTCTTGAGCTGTATCAGGTGTTACTTAGCATCCTCATTATCATTAGGACCCTATTTATGTTTGCTAGGCTGAACAGATTCTTCTGTAAAGTTCCAGACAAAGCTTGTGTTCATATCACATAGAAATGAGTGAAGAGTTACCAATGTCAGGGGTCTCATTCCTACTAAATAATTTCTAATATATTTTACCTTAATGGAGATTGATTATGTAGACCAAATGAACATTAAAAGTATGCTTGTACCTTAGTAGCATTGAAGGAAATTTTAATATTTTGAGAGCTTTTAATGATTCATGCTTCCAGGTTCCTTGTTTCCCGTGTGGATATTATGTCCCTAATTATGTTTTCATGGACAAGTAATGGACGCAGATTAGCTCTCCCTTCATTTGGATGATCTATTTTTCTGAATCGTAAAGCTGTCACTGCACAACCTAGAAACCTCTTTAAAGATGCATGTTTGGCCACATTTGTTATCCAACAGATGTCTGGATAGTTAGAATCTCTGGAGAGTATTGTAAACTTGTGGTTTCAGTTACAATAAGTGATCCAAACTTTTTTCCCCCTGCTTAGGTCTTGTTCTTTGCAGTTCTGGGGGAAAATCTGTAGAAGAAATTACGGAGAGTATTTTATTTCACTCTCCCCCACTCCTTTCCTCCTTTATTCTTTGCCTCTGCGCTTTTGAACTTGAGTTTGCTGAATTGGTAAGCGTTGTCTAAATTCTTTATGGTGGCCTCATGATCCCCGATCCCCAGATCCTATCATAGGAGAGGAGATCAGTCACTTGAATGTTCATTTTTGACTCTGGTAAATTGTTTCCATGATCAAAAAGCACCGATTCTGTGGTTGATACTTTATGTTTATCTAAAAGCTCAATTTCCAAATGGCTGATTCAGCTTTATGCCTTTGTGTCTTCTAATTTACCTTTTGGCTGGGTTGTGCACCAGTCTCAGAAAGTGGATATCATTATTGGTGAAGGCTAAAGATTCTGTGCATAGAGAAGGCTGTAGTTTGGGAAGGAGAGAGGTTTGGAGAGGGTAATACTCTAGGTGACTTACTGTGAGGGCCTGGGAAAACAAGGGAAGTGGGAAACTCCTGGCGATGAATGGTTTGCTACCTGCAATGTTTTGCCTCGGGTGTGCAGGTGCTTTGCTTCTGACAATCACATGGTAAATTATGGTCTACTAAAAACATCAGGTTTGTTAGGTTTTAAATTTCTATTCTTCTTATAAACATGAGCTTGAAGACAATTTTTTACAAGTTCAGACAGTTTTCACCTCGTTATTTCTGACAGTACTACCGTGTGAAATTATAAATGAATTCTAAATATGCCTCAAGAAAATACCTTTAACTAGAAGAGCCATACAATGCTGCTATACCTAGTTTCTTATATCATTATATGAATGTGCGAGAGATATAATCACGAGAGCATTTGTGATTGAAATGTCATCTTAAATTAATGTTTAGTCTGGTATATAAGAAGAATGCACTTAATTTTCATGATAATAAGAAGACTTATCACCTGCATTTCACATAATAAATATGAAGATCAGTTATCAGAGAAAAATATTGTAATACACGGGAAAAGTGGTCATTTATACCTACCATACAGAAAGCACTTAGATATTAGTGACACATTAAAAATTGATCAAAAACAGGGCTGGGGATATAGCCTAGTGGCAAGAGTGCCTGCCTCGGATACACGAGGCTCTAGGTTTGATTCCCCAGCACCACATATACAGAAAACGGCCAGAAGTGGCGCTGTGGCTCAAGTGGCAGAGTGCTAGCCTTGAGCGGGAAGAAGCCAGGGACAGTGCTCAGGCCCTGAGTCCAGGGCCCAGGACTGGCCAAAAAAAAAAAAAAATTGATCAAAAATAAAACAGAGGGAAAAATGACAATCCCAGATTGCTGTGTTTCATTAGTAAAACAAATGCAAATGGCAAGAGTTTGATATTTTAAATGTATAAGATAATCATAAACAAAGCCAGGAACATTAAATATAGACTTTCTGTGCAAATGAATCCACCACAATTAAATGTTAAGCCCAATAATACAAATGATTGGATTCAGCAATTATTTCAGACAGTTTCAACAATACATAAATATTAATATTCATATAAGTAACATATTTAACTAGTACATATGTGTATGCATATGTGTATCAACATTATGTGTATCTACAGAGAATTGGCATATTGTGCAATAGATGTTCTGAAGCCTTCCAAAATTTGAGCAACAGTAATAGTTTTCCATGAGCATATTGCTGGCATAATGATTTACAGGTCAATATGAATAGTAGTACATGTTTGTAGATCTGAAATACAGGTTGTCTGCTGATAAGAAGGTTATATAGACATTTCACTTTCTAAATATTATTTATCTTGTTTAAGGCTTTTTATAGTGTTGTGAGACTTTCAAAATTGTTCAAGGAACAATAAAATATATTAATGGGCTTATACATTTTTATTTGATCTTTACTTGAAATTTCAGTTTCTATAAAGAACAGCTCTTGCGTGTACTTTTTTCCCCCTCCTAAGTAGTAAGGTGCTGTGCTTGCATAGATCTTATTTAGAAATTTCTCCTATTTTCTTTTACTTTTCATCAACAATATATTACTTATTGTATAGTTATTTCTTTTATCTCCAGCAGTAAAATTAATTGAAAGGACATCAACTTAAGGAGTAGTCATTCATATTGTCAAAAGATTGGACTTTCTTAGAAGTAGGACATATTTTCATTAGAAAATGACTGACAAATAGTCTGCAAAACTTAGCTCTGCAGGAGTATAAATTCTTTAGTTGCCTAATTTATTTCTTATTTTACCTACCTTGATGTAGACAATTTTTTTTTATTTTGTTCTGATTATTCTCCATTTAATCCATTGGTATCTCCACTGCTTTTCATTTATAATCAAATCTCATGTATATAATTCTCACATTCTCCTTTGTCCCCTCTGTGGGGTTCTCCTTGTGTTTCTAGAAAGTTATTCACATGCCATTGTTATTCACGTGCTGTGGCTTCTTGGTGTACTCAAACTGAGATCTCTTCTGTTTTTCTTTGTATTATTTGTATAGCATTTCCTTCACTAATTGCCTTTTGGGCTTGGAGGTGGGTTCATCTTTTTTGTGGTTTTTGATGCTCATGTGGAATGGCCTAGGCCATTTCTTCTGCTGTAGGGTACCTATATCATAACTCTGAGGAGTGATAGAGAGTACACCAGAATTCCCTCACACAACTTTTGCTGCTCTTGAGGTTTCCATATGAACTTCAGGATCTTTTCCTGAAACAGAAGCTAGGGAGGGAGAAATTGCTAGACGTTTTATGCTTTGTTCTACCTGAGTGCCATTCTGTTTCCTTATTTCAATAACTTTTTGAACAATATAAGTCTGTGAAGTCATGTCCTCCTAATATGAAAACAAAGATATCATTTTATGACTATTTGGAGAGTTATTCCCTATAAATGATGCTCTCACATACTGTCAGTGATTCAATCTGAATGAAGTATCCCCTCCAAAATTTTTAAGTCCACATTGGGAGACTATATACTTGGAGGAGAGTTAGTTATATCTAAAATACACATAGGAAAACCTGTCACTTGATACACTATATACTGTTATACCATTGCTACTTTCCTGAAGACAGTATGTGATCATTTACTATGCTTCAGAGAGAAGTCAAATTGGTATCCTTATTTCACAGTGTCACTAATAAAGTAATTTTGCTAATTTTGTTACCAATTCAATTATATGCAGGTGTTTCTAAGTAGGGCAAAAAGGAATATAAAAATAATTAGCTATTTTGTGAATTGATTAGTGAGAGGATATTTACTTGGGCCAACCTAAGATGAGTTGTATTAGACTACAGATACTGCCATAACATTATGTCTTTTGGTGCTTCATCCACCACTTACTAAGTGCGTGCGTCCTCTTATTTTCATCTTCTCAACAATTAGGTGGATATTATCAGAGCATATTATGGAGTATTACATGGGCATTTCACCTAAAGCTCTTAGCACAGTGCCTGCCATACTCAACACCATAAGACAGTGTTAAGTAGCATCATTTATTTTCCTCTCTACTAAAAATGTCACACACTAAGCAATAAAACTGAAACTGCTAATATAAAGAAAAGAAACATGGGTGGTTTCATATAGCCAATGGAAATGTTTCAGGAAATGCTATGAATTAGCAAGTTTGAGTTGAGCATATAAGTTTGAGTTGAGTTGAGAGGAAGAACATGCCTAAATAGGAGCAAAACTTAAGCAGAGCAAATGGGGTCTGTTCTGGAAAAAAAAAAAAAAGTGAAATCTTGTATATATGCAGATCACCTAAGACTGAGAGTTTATCAATTTGATCTCTCTTTGTTTCTGGAAAGAATTGGCTGACACTTCAATGTCCTGATCTACCCTTACTGAGTTTCTTTTTTTTTTTTTGGCCAGTCCTGGGCCTTGGACTCAGGGCCTGAGCACTGTCCCTGGCTTCTTCCTGCTCAAGGCTAGCACTCTGCCACTTGAGCCACAGCGCTGCTTCTGGCCGTTTTCTGTATATGTGGTGCTGGGGAATCGAACCTAGGGCCTCGTGTATCCGAGGCAGGCACTCTTGCCACTAGGCTATATCCCCAGCCCCCTTACTGAGTTTCTTAACTAGAAGAACCACAGGTCTGCTTTTCAGTTGGAATTTATTAGTAGAGTCTTTTGATTATGATTCCTCTTTTTAAGTGTGTGCATACTTATTCCTGTTTTAGTATTTAGAAATAATAATGCCTTATAATTAAGACATTTAATATATTGCTTACCTCTAAGAAGCTAAATCACAATGCTTTGTTAAAAATACCTTTTCATACCATAAATGAAATTAATTTTTATGGTTTACATTGGAGTAGTATATAGACATGGAAACAGAAATTGGAATGAATTTAAAATGGAGAGTGACTTCTGTTGTTCAGGTTGGGGAATTTGAGGTTATCTTAAGTAATGCAATGTTTCTCTATAGCAAAGGCTAACATGATTTTAAAGGAGTCGTATAACTTTGAAAAAAGCAACAACAAATGAAACAAACCCTTTAGGGACTGCGTTTCTTCAAAAATGAAAGCATAGTCAAACCACATGATGATTATAGCAATATTCATGACTTTCAGTGGTGACATTCTATAGATTGATGCAGTCTTCAAGTGTAGAAATAGTGAGTCATACAGAAGATGAGACGTTTTAATAATGAAAAAAATATTTATGTAGTCAGCAGATTGTCAGGAAAGGTGGTTTAGATTATAAGAGTGCCCCAATGGAGAATATGTCAGGTTGCAAATTATTCTAACCACAAAATCATTTAAAAATGAGTAAAGCAAACTTGAGTGACTTGATATAACCCCAGTCCTTTTTTCTCCACCTCATTCTCTTTTGTCCTCCTCGGCCTCTTTTAAAATGGAGGGGGGGGGGGGGGGATGGGAAAACCTGCTGATTCTGCATCTAAATATAATTTCAGTGATCTTCCTTGAGAAGAAAATACTGGAAGGGGTATCCTTTTGATATTAAAGAAATATTGGATTTTCCAAGTACAACAAGTCTATGCAGTATATGAACGGTTATTTACAATTCTGTGGTGGTAATTCTTGGTCTATTTCTCTCTCTCTCTCTCTCTCTCTCTCTCTCTCTCTCTCACACACACACACACACACACACATTTGATGTATATATCATTTTAGTCCAGAATTATAATTTACATAACTTGGCAAAGTATTAATTGAAGCACTGCCTAAAATCCCCCAGAAAATTGGCTATGTCTATTTTCTCCCAAAATTAATTTATTCTTATATACTTATTTACTCATAATCTAAGGAAATGAAAACAGTAGCAAAGAATATATATTATAAAAATAGCACTATTGTCTACAGAGATTGTGTGCATACTGAGTTGGTTGGCTTTCTAAAATCATGGGTAGAATTTGCTTTCAGAATAGATTGCTCTCCTAAAGATTTGGTATCTGTTCCCCTTATACATTGTAGGAGAACAAAGTATTTGTTGAGTGCATTATGTAACATGTTCTTTTTTTTCTGTTTGTTTTCATTGTCATCTTTTCTAGGTCTACAGCATCAAGACAAGAACAAGGAATCATCATGGTACTAAACCACAGTGTGAGAAGTCTAAATTCAGATTGCAATCTGAATCCAAGGCCCACTGGGAAAAGATGCTTTTGGGATTTTCCATTCTGCAATGAGACATGAGAAATGGAAAGAGAAGTGTCAGGCAGTTGACTTTGTTTGTGATCCTTTTCTGGACAAAGCAGAGTGGGTCTGAGTCATTGAAGAAAACTATTTTTGTTTGTGTTATTCTCTCATCTGAGCCTTTGTCAACTGTGCATCCCTTTCTTTTTTACTTTCTAGCTTTTATCAGTACCAGGGTTCATTTTTGTTTTATTTTAATCTTATTTTATTATTTTTTTTAATTTTTGAAGAAACCACATTGTCAGGAAATGATGAACCACAAATGAAAACACTCATTCTTTCAGGAATATAATTTTGTACATGTATGGTCATCTATTTTTATAGTAATACAGGAAGTTCGGTTTAGCATTGAGGAGCTATTTTCAAGGGATGTATTTTTGTTTTAATATTGTAAAAATTGTTGAGTTCTGTTTAAAGAACTTGCTCTCAGAGAAGCACTGGCAAAACCATTCAAAATACTCATCTTTAAAATGTCTATGATAGGCTGATGTCTATGCTTTCTAGGTTACCTCAAGTGTTTGAGATATTATCAATTTTTTTTTTTTACCAAAGTAGCTATACCATAGAAAGCCAATGCAGTATTGTTTTTACATTCAATCTCAGAGAAAATTAAATTTCATGCTAGCTCATAGAGTTTTGAGTTATATGTATAGATTTGAAAGAGAGCTTGTGTTTTTAGGGTCACAGTAAGGCAAAGGTTTTTCAATATTTTCATTTCTTCCAAAGAATACTTAGAGGTTGAGTAAGGGAAAAACTTGCAAAAAACTTTGAATCATATGGAAAGGTTACCTAAAGTATCTTTCTAGTCCATTCAACTTTGATAGAACCTAAGATTATATATAACTACTGTAGTAGGAATCAAATTGTACTTCTCAGTACTGCCTGTGAGTGCCAGTGATTTGTTTCTTCTTTTCTAATTATTCATTCATAGTGATTTCAAAGTTATATTTCCAGTGATTTTGTTGTTGTTGTTGTTCCTGGAGAGAGTTTGAAGGAATAATACATGGAACTCTTTTAAACCCAAAGCTCTGGCTCTTTCATATAATGTAACTCATCATTTTAACTGAAAAATAATATATTCTATAGGTATTGTTTTAAACAAAATTGTGTAAAGCATTTCTGGTTTAAAGGTAGTTCAACTTGCTTTAACCCACTTAAAAATTAGGGTAAAATAAAATTTATGTTTGGATTTAAGTTTATACTACCATTAATGAAATGAGGCTAAATTTGAAAATGTCTTGTCTCTAGGGATGGGCCATATATAAATGGTTGAGTAATATAGATAATTTTATTTCTTCCTTCTTTCTTCATTCATAGGAAATAGAACCATAGCAATGCACATAATGTATCAATGCCTACAATTTTCACAACATTGCAAGATTATTCAGATAGAATTCTTACAGATGAATTTAAAATATTTCCCTTGATTATATTTTATATAGTATTATTTTCCTGGTACATCCTGCAAGTTGTTGTAAACCTCTACACTCTCTTCTATTCTTACCTCTATTCTTATCTTACTTTGTTTCCCCTTAACTACATTCTCTTTAACACACTGTATCTGCATTTTTACCAGTCAGAAAGCCAAACTTAAGTAATTATCCTCACAAACCATATGACCTGATATTTCTAGGGAATCAGTTACTTAAATTCTGCACATTTTGATGCATATTTTGATTGGCTACAATTCGTCTGCTTGTAATTTCCCCCAAATATGTAGAGCACAGAGATGGATGAATCTGTACAATTTATTTTGTCTTGAGTTCTCCTGATCTTCAGTAGTTGTTATGGGTGACTCAACTGGAGATTACTTGCCTCTACTTCTGTTGGAATCCATTGGCTTTTCTTTCTGTGTCTTTAGAACTGTTTCTTGCTTGAACAGATATCATTCAATTGGTTTTTCCCAATGAAAAAAAGAGAGGAAATATAAAATCTTTGCTTCTTTCCTTATACACCACTAAATTGAATTGAAATTGAAACACTCAGGAAAATTAGATGGCTTCACCCAGAATTTAGACTTTTTTTTTACACTATGTAGACAAAATATTTCTTGGCTCTGGAGGCCAAAAGTGAATTGTATGTAAGCATAATAATCTCAATAGTATCAATCCTCTTGCTCTGGTTTTCTAACATAAAAACTATGATGTTGGAACTAGAAGATTCCCAACTGCTTTTTTTGAATGCTATCATCTGCCTCTTTGTTATGTGTTGATTGGCAATTCTGGGAGACAAATCCAGGCTCTTTGCATGCCAATCCAGGGCTCTACCTAATTGAGCCACATCCTCAGACATAGCACCCACGTCTCCATCTTATGTAGAACCACTGTAACTTACACTACCTTTAAAATGAACTTTATTCATGCTAACTAAAAGATCTCTGAACTAGATGCTAGAAAAATCTCATTTACCCAAAATCTGTATTGTGCTTTCACCTTAATTCGTCAGGAGAAGGAACATAGTAATGTTGGCAAATTAGGATCATAGTAGCATCTGTGATCCTTCATTCGTAAATTGAAAAGAACTTACAACTTTTTTGAAACCAGCATATTTTCTTATAAAGGTTAGCTAGCCTTTCTTAACTTTCTTCTCTAATCTTTCTTTTATCCCAATGTTATATCATGTAAAAGTAAAATGGCCCCCATTATTCTAAAGTATGCAAAATGAGGACCAGTTGAAGGATTCATTTATTTTAATAGTATTAAAATGTCATATTATACCAATAGTATTTTACCATTTCTTTTGACTGCTTGCATAATGTGAGAGAAAAACTAGTGTTTGAATTTACTAACTTAATGTTTCATTTGGAATTTAAAATGACAGTCAGAAACTATGTTTTAAGAAATTACATTTTATCCCTTACTGAGTGTATAACTGTTACATAGTAGGAACAGTGACATAACGTGGTGAAGAAAGAACAAATATTAGAGTTTAAAGCAGGGAATGATCAAGGAAGCAGAAAGAATTAATGGAAAGGTGCTTGATCATTGGACAAGTCTGAGTTTTAACTTAAGTCACACGTTAATATCATTTGTTTTACTTCATTCTTTATCCTATGAAAAAAAATGTGATAATACTAGCAAACAGGCAGACTGAGAAAATTGTAAATTATATGGAATACTTGACTCAGATGCTCAGTAAATATAATTGTCCATCAAATAAGTAGGTCCTTAAATGGAGTTGCTAAATGTCCCCTCTTCACTTTGCACTTGCCTTTCTGCCACAGCCTAGTATATGAATGAATGCATTTCTCTAAGACATGATTGCACAAGATTTCTTTTCTACTTCAACTGTAGAGTATAAATTTTTCAGTTAACTGACATTTTGTGTGCCAACTCTGAAGGAAAATTAGTTTGTCAGTGGCATGTAGGCTCAAGAGTTTTTTTTTTTTAAAACATAACATTTTAATCATCCCAAACCCTTATTATTTCTGCCTCCAAAATTGAGAAAGCAATGCTATCGCATTACCAAAGTGTATATACTTCTTAGTTACATTTTGGTCTTCCTTCCTTGGCATCTGAAATAAGAATATTTCATTTGAAGCTACATCCCCCCTTACCCTCTGCTGTTTTCTTTACTTGCCTTGGAGAAAAAGTTGCAAAATATGGTGGGAAAAAGTGTTTTCTGTACAAAAGGAGGGGTTGTGGAAGTGCACCCTTTCCCACCTCAGTCAGCAGATTTATTCATCTTGAGGGGAAAAAAATGAAACAACTTTATTGGAAGCACATGTTGACACTGTCAATTATTGAAGATTGAAGGAGATCACTGAATCATTGAAGTTACAAAGGGGTACCAGTGGCAGTTAGAATTCCTGTGAAGAATCAGCTTCACAAGCTGACAAAAGACAGTACACAATTTATGAGACAAAATGGAAATCAGTCTGTTAAATGTAAAGTATAGGACACTAATGACAAGTTTTCTTTTTTCTTCCTTGATGATTAACAAGATATATCTTTCAGATATGGTAAGTTTTTTTCCGAGAGAGAAACAACAGCGTATTTTATAAAACAAAAACAAAAACAAAAACAAAAAAACAGTTAAAAGATGGAGGGAACCCTTTATAGACATTATTACAGAACTATAATGATTGCTAAAATGGTTTAAAAATTAAATCTTCCAGTCCAAAATATATATGTTGCAAAATGAAACATGAACTATAAATGTTATTGTTCTGGTGGTAGGGACAGGAAACTGTCAGTTTCAATACCTTCAAAATTTATGTCACCTTGATAACTGGGTGATGATGATTTGTCACAGAACAGATTTCTAGAATTTCACTGTTATTTTTTTTTCCAGTGCTTTCTGGGAAATTCAGAACTAAGAGAAAGTTATGATTGTGAAAACATCCTAGTTATATTTACATTTTTTATCTTTTTCAGAAATCTTTGTTTATGATTTCAGATAATCAAAGTAATGTTCTCTCAAAATTCCAATCAGCTTGACTTGATCCAATAAATTTATCGAAATGTCCTTTTCTCAATTCCAGGAAATTCCAATAGATTTAAACACAGTGATTTACCAGTTTAATTAAGTTAACTGACTTTGACAATGTCTGCTAAATTGTGGACTCCTAACTTTGATTAAAAGAATATTCTTTCACAGGGCTGGAAGTATGGCCCTGAAGTAGCCAAAGGCTATGAGTTCAAGTTTCAGTAGTGACCAACAAAACAGAATAATTCTTCTAGAATACAAGATTCTTCATCAGAATTTTTTGGATATTTTAAGATTTGAACTTTCAAATGATATGTCTTGAGATGTACATTTTTTCTACATGATGACTAGAGCAAAAATGAATGATTATTTACACACTTGATTTTATTAAGATATTTACTTTGTTGTACATCATGATTTGCAAATATTCCATATTCCATACATTTTGAGAGATTCACAATATAGGGAAATTTTTCATATGATTTATTTACAACATTTTAAAGTGCATATACTTAAAGATGAAATATGGTTTTAATCTATTTTCATCATATAAACCTAGGTAAGGTGAAATTCTTCATAAAAAATATATAATATGCTAAACTATATTTTTCACTTCTATTAGGTAAACTGAAAGCTAATAATAAAACTACCTTACACCATTGAAAAATGAAATGACAGATTTGTTAATTCTATGAGGAGTTGTACTTTAATTTTACATTTGAGAAAGAGAAATTAATCTTAGTTATGATATTCTTAAACAAAAGTATATATGATTCATAAAACTTTTGGCTTTGTATTATAAAATCGTATTTTTTGTGTTCTTGTTGGGTTGGGAAATAGACATTTTAAATTCTATTCACTCTTCAAATGCGAGACACATAATTGTGTCAATGATATAAAATGATGAAAGACTTTGTAATAAAAACATGTCATTACCTTCAATTTGTTCAATAAATAATTTAATGTGAATTTGATGTTTATGCTTTGATATAGCAATTTGGTTTACACTTCTTGAGAGTTATCCATACTCTTTTTGTTTCTCCTTTATTCAATTAAGAACTTGTAAATATCTTTCAAAATAACATCTTGTATTTTAAATTTTTGAGGTTAATTTCTAGAGCCAAGACATTTGTTTCAGTTTGGAGTGTATTATAAAACAAATAGTTATAACACAACAGCAAGTGAAATTGATCTTAATTATATAGCAGCAAGATTCTTGATAATTTTTTTTTTTTGCCAGTCCTGGGCCTTGTACTCAGGTCCTGAGCACTGTCCCTGGCTTCTTTTTTACTCAAGGCTAGCACTCTGCCACTTGAGCCATAGTGCCACTTCTGGCTGTTTTCTATATATGTGGTGATGTGGAATTGAACCTAGGGCTTTCATGTATGGGAGGCAAGCACTCTTGCCACTAGGCCATATTCCCAGCCCTCTTGATAATTTTTTTAGAACATTGTTTTTAAGGTAGTTATTTGACCCATTGGGAAAGATATATATATTTTTTTTACATTTGTTGACACAGAATTTTCTTTAGAAACACGACAGGACATGTATTAAAAATGCTTTGCTAAAATTTATTAACATTGAAGAAATTTCCCTAAAAATGGTGCTTCAGCTTTTTAGGAAGGTAGACATGAGTTTTGCCCCATTGCCCTCTATTAAGTGTACCTTTAATATGAAAATGCAAATGTTTGAAAAGCAGTACTCACTTAAGTATGCTTCCAATGTTAGAGTTGATATACTTAGTCAAAGTAATTACAACAGCCTGCCATATTTAGAGCAGTGTATGAAGATTTTTAAGGCTGCTAAGAAATGTTACCACAAATACCATGGCTTAAGTAACACATGCATATGTGTTCAGGGTTCTGTTGATCAGAAAAGTGACATGAGTTTCCTCTTGATGAGCTACAAAGTATAGGCTACATTCTGTACAGAGGAGCCAAGGGAGAATGTTTCCTTGTTGGTTCCTCTGTAGCCAGCCCTTCACATTCATGATCCAGGCCTTCCTTCCTTCAAAGCAAGCAACAACAATGTGAGGTAGTTCTCACATGGTGTCTCTTGTCCTCTTTTTCCCCTCCTTCTTACCTATTTGTCCCCTGGAATGTTTGGATTCTAACTATATAATTCAGAATGTCTCTCCCCAGTTCTAGAATCCTTATGTTAGTTAATTAAGCAAAGGTTCTGAGCAAGGCAACATGAATGCCTTTAACGGCTTCTACAGCCAATTTAAATTTATATATATGTGTGTGTGTGTGTGTGTGTGTGTGTGTGTGTGTGTATGTGTGTGTATGTATGTATGTATACACCCACACATAATCCAGGAAGATTTATGATTCACTGGTGGAACAAGCACAACATAGTGTTTGTGTGGATTTTTTTTGGTGGGAGGCCCACTTTGGTAATAATTCTATAAGGAGAAAACATTTCATGTAGTTATTACAGTGGCTTGGACTCCACGGGGTTATGTAGTGTTTGTGTAAGACAAGTACTCAGTGGGGTGGAGAGCAGGTCATCCAGTGCAGATTCTTCTGAGCTGAAGTGTGTTTTCTCCAGGGACAACCAACTACTATTTAATTGTTATGCTTCCTTTTTTGGGAACATATGCCCATCTCATGATGTCCTAAGTCTTCAAGCATCTCTTTGACCTGCCCATACACATTAGACTACTTAGTGATACATGACCACATTGCTGTGGTAAAGCTTTCCCGTTTCTGTCCAGATTGAATTATTCCATCTGTTATCAGTTAAACAGTGGAAAAACTGTTAGGGAAAAGCAAACATGTTTTGATAGATTTAATGTGCAAAGTAGGTAACCATTTTGGGCCTTGTTGATGATCAATAAATGAGCTTCAAGACTTTGTTGGAAACACCTAAAACACAACTGTTTTACTTTCCATACCAAGTTTGGCTACGGCTGAATGAAGAACACCAGCATTGATCTTTGCTTTGCACTTGTACATGATACTATTTGCAGAAAGCCAAAAATAGCAACAGTGGATTTAATATCTTGCCAAAACTACAAAATCTGTTCCTCTTTAAGCATAAAACTCTAGCATTTCTTGTGGATATTGGAAAAAATAGAGGAAAATATAGCCTTAACCTTTTTCTGCTGAACATTTTCTATGCTTTTCAAATGAGTTATATGTGGCTTTGTGGAGGTTTGTATTTCCAAAATAAGACACCTACATCAGAAGATTATCCAGTATTACAATTTTTCTTTCAAAAATCACTTCTGATAACTGATGTGGTAAATAAATGAAGTAATATGCATATCCATCAATATGTGGCAATAGCATAATTAGGAATCCTATCTACCTCGAACATATATATATATATATATTCACTATATATCTGAATTTAGTTTAAGACTTTTAAGACAAAGATTAATGGCAATTAAGAAAGTTGCATATTAGTAGCTTAAAGACAAGACTGAGTAAATATTCCATGTTTCCTATCTCCCTAATTAATTTTTAAAGAATTATATATATGTATATATATATACATATATATGTATATATATATACATGTATATATATATATACATATATATATATATATATTTTTTTTTTTTTGGCCAGTCCTAGGCCGTGAACTCAGGGCCTGAGCACTGTCCCTGGCTTCTTTTTGCTGAAGACTAGCACTCTGCCACTTGAGCCACAGCGCCACTTCTGGCCATTTTCTGTATATGTGGTGCTGAGGAATCGAACCCAGGGCCTCATATATACGAGGAAAGCACTCTTGCCACTAGGCCATATTCCCAGCCCCAAAGAATTACATTTAACCTATCGAGTAGTATCTGTTTTCCTTCTCTTAAAACACTGGTGCTTTCTTCTAAGTGTTACCTGAGACGGAGATGGACTACTTTCTCTATACCCAGTTAATGACGACTCTTGTGATCAGCATACATGCACACACACACAGTCATACCACATACACTCACACATACCACACACACACATACACACACACATACACACGCACATGTATTGAAGAAGATTTTGTGAACTTTACCAAGAAAATAGCTTTCTACAGTGACTACTTTAGCAAGCATTTCCATGGGGGATTTTGAACAAACACAAGGCTGTTTGGAAATACTTGGTGTATGTAAATATGCAAAATATGTTCAACAGTGCTAACAGCTGCAGGGTGTACTCCCTTATCCTGGAGCAGAATATTTTGATGGCAGTCTTGGTTATATCTATTTTTTTCTCATCTTTGATTTACATCTCCCCTTTCATCTTTTACAAAAAATTCATATTTAACAATTTCCCCTTTCTCTCCCTCACATAAACATAGACACAGACAGACAGACAGACAGACAGACAGACACACACACACACACACACACACACACACACACACACCCCTATGTTGTTTCCAAGAGTGTCATGTCAGTAGATCCCACTGGAAAAGGTGGGAGTGGCCTTTGAGGAATGTTTCTGAATTAGATGATGTTGTAAAGGCTGCTCTTTGGGGAACTTGCTTAGACTCGTTCTGACACCAGCCTCACACATGGCCCAGACACTCCTCAGGCCAGATTCCATTAAGGCTTGTCATGCAAGTGGTGAGAAAATCCTGGAGTGGCGTTCCAGCTGTGACAGTCAGTCCCAGAGATCACAAAACAATTTTAATTGTCACTGTTTTATCAGGTTACTTATTAGGATACTTATCCAGTTATGAAAATAAGCATATGATGTTTCCTCAGACCCATAAAAGGAAAAAAAGGACCAAATAAATTTAAAAAACAGTATTTTTATACAGGATTTGAAAGATTGAAGGTTTGAAGAGAAAAAAATGACAGATGTGAAGAAAGGCCCAGGAACAAGTTCTATGGTAATTTGTTGATGTGATTTAGGGCCAAAGTTTTGGGGTTTGTCAGTGACTAATGAAATTTAAACTGCTGTAGGAAAACTGAATCTTCTATTTAGAGACATAATGAAATGTAAACAGTTATTTTAAGTCCTTCGTTTGCCATAACTGTTACACTCCATTATCTCAATTCTTTTTGGAAGTGAATATAGAAAAGGAGATTTGAGTTTTGACAGTACTACTGAAGAACTATCCATACTTGTATTCTCTAAGTCTCAGTGTCATCATTGGTAAAATGGACGTTTTAAAGGCAACTACTTCACAGAGTTACAGGGATTAAACAGAGCATGGGTTCACTTCCTACTAAGTAGGTACTATTGTTTCTCTTAATTATCTCACTTGTTAGTAACTGTGAAAACCATCACTGAAGCATTTGCCAAAGGTACTCAAGTGTGAGTGACAGAATTCAAACCCAGATTTACCAAACAAGAGTCTCAAGAGTTCTAATCTACTTTCTAAAGTTTATGCTATTGTCACATTGAAGTATGGGCATACATTACTTGTCACATTGAAATCTGGGCAAATTTTAATAGTTTCTCAGTAAATTAAAATACATGAAAAACTAAAATAATTGAAATGGCAAGAGGAACTATTATGGCCAGAAGAGGAACTGTGAGGCAGTAAGAAAGACTTATGTGACTTTTGGAAATAAAGTGACAGGCTCTAGAATTGCAGATCATTGTCTTCAGTTTGGACATTCACAATCAATTCATTTAGTATATACTGGTCTCAATGATTATGGTCAATTTTCTACCAAGCAATATATATAATTTCTTACATAATAATATGTCACATTTAAGATTGTTAATCCCTATTCTTGTTAAGTGATGAATGCTCTTGCCAAAAATAAAAATTGTACTTTAATCTGCATTCTATTTTTATATATTAAAGGAAATATTTTTGAAATATCCTAATTTCTCATAAAATTATTTAACACCCCCACAAATATCTTTTTTTTTTTTTTTTGGCTAGTCCTGGGCCATGGACTTAGGGCCTGAGCACTGTCCCTGGCTTCTTTTTGCTCAAGGCTAGCACTCTGCCACTTGAGCCACAGCGCCACTTCTGGTCGTTTTCTATATATGTGGTGATGGGGAATTGAACCCAGGGCTTCAGTCCCCCCCTCCCAAATATCTTAACTCACAGCTTTCAAAAAGCCAAGAACAGGTGACTATAACATGTCATCCATTTCCCAGCTGTTTGAAAGGAGATAATATCCTTATTATTATGGAATAAATACTAAGGTCTATAAAATTGGTAGATATGTGGATTTAATGTTCCAATACTAGACTTCCCTAGAAGTATAGGATTTTGTTTATTGATAAATATTGGCCCTGTAACCAGGAGCTTCACAAAAAACCCCTCATTGACTATTAAGCCTAACTCAGAGGAGTTCCTGTGCTCCTTTATTATAGATAATAAAATTGAGTTGCAGAGATTTTTAAATCAGAGGTATGAGGGAAATTAGCTGCTTGCTTATTATAGTTTCTAAGCTCATCTGCACTCCCAGATTATACCAAGATACTTGTCCCTTTTTAAAAACATGAGTTGTTTAAAAATCTAGACTAATTTCTGCATTACCCAATAAGCCCAATAGAGGACTTCAGTCTCTTAAACATGTATCAGAGGATTCCTGAATGAAAATAACATGGTTAAATTAACATTGGAAAAAATAACATGTTTATAGAACTGATATCTTTCGATACCTTGGAGGTTTCTCTGCAAACCTGAAACTTTCGTTTTACTAGGTCCTATGTTTTATACATGGTACTTCAGTGGGTCATTCCTGGATGCTAATAGAAGGGCTGTATGCGGGAACTGGTTTGTGAATGCATTTATAATATCTGCTGCCTACCACTTACAAGTACTTCAAACAGCAAATTCACTAGTATAAAAATTGCATTCTAAGTTTTAAAAATACTTTGGGACACAGGAGGGAAACAGAAGGGGAAACCAAAAGGTTTGGGAATGAATTTTACATAGACAAACAAGGAAAAAGATTGTGAGATGACTCAAAACTGAAGAATTTATGTTCAAATAACCTAAAGCTAAGAACAGTAAGGAATGAATTGCCTTTTGGGTGAAGCAGTCTTGTTTTCTTGAGAATAAAACTATATGATATTTCTGACTATGCATGACTATAAACCAGAAGTATTGTCACATGTTTAGAGTAATGAAATCTTAATAATGAAGCATTACTGAAAAAAATGTGCCCTAGATTATCTGAAAAAAAATGTTTTTTTTGACTTAGTTGTGTTACTAGCAACCCTGTGCCCCTGAAAAAATGACTGAATCTCTTGTGTTCTTTTACCTATGAAGTAGGGAGCTAGATATTATCTGGAAATTATTCTACCTTTGAAATTTCTGACTCTCTATATTTTTTGTTTAAATCTAATACCATATCTTATTTAAGCATTAGGATTAATATTTTCAAGGAGCTCGAATAGTTTGGAAAGAACAATCAAATTGGACAAGATTATTTGACAACTTCTTTAGCTACGAATGGAAAGCCAAGCTCTAAAAACTCAATAATGACAATGTGCAGAGAGCAACAAATAAAATTCCAAAGAATCCCGTTACAACAAATGCCGTTGGTATTTATGTAATCTGAAGAGGAAAAAATAAAAGCAAGGAAGACATGATTCCCTTAGGGATTTGACATCCTGGAATTTGTATTTATAACACAGTTTATCCTTGAAGGAGCCAATATTCAAACCTGTGTGTAATTTAGAATTTCTGCTCATCCCATGTGTCCCATATGCTGGTTTGAATTACTCAGTGTTGGAAAATAGAAATGTAGGGGGAAAAACCGTTTACAGCATTCCTATTACTAATTATGTGCAGCACTGTACAATGTTACAGATACATCAGTGGAGACATACTCTATTATCCAGGCTCTGCCCTTACACAGTTAGACCTGCCCAATTTGAAAAAGAAAATAAAAACCCCAGAATGTGTCCAGCTTAGTCTTATATTGCCTTCTGTAGTTTCTACTGGAAAACTTATACTTGGATACATTTCATTATTATTTCTATGCCTTTGCTAACTACTTCATTTTCTTATGTCCCAATTATCATTTAATTACTGACAATCTTTCACACTTCCATCAGGAAAAAAAATCATCATGATAATTCAAACATTTACCACCTATTTATGATGCCATCTGGTGAATGGGTCAAAAGTTTTCTTCTAAAAACATCATTGGTCTCTCCGCCCGAGGATTCTAAGTGTTTGGAGTTTTCCATCATGTTCTCTTCTAACAATAGCATTGCCATAACATAGGTAACTACCTTTGATTCCCTCAATCCTTGTGAAATAGCCTAAGGGTTCCTTGTCTTCATTCTTATACATAGATAGCACATCCTACTGTGCCCCTCGCTGGGCAGGGGACTTTGCTCATTACTGCTGCTCTGAAAAGATCAACCTTGTTTGATTGCATCACAGATGGAGGAACTGTTTGATCAGGACTGATTTTCTTTTTTCCCTAAGCCTTCCAGTGTCCCAGAAGTATCACAGGAGGATTGACTCTTGGCACTGGCAGGAAAGTATGAGAGAAATAAGATGATTCCTCCTCCTGTTTTGTTTTGGACACCAATTCTGGGAACAGCTGTGTCCCACATAAACTTTGACTCCTTTGGGGTCTCAGAGCCTCTTGCACGCACATCTACTCTGAGGTGTGTGGGAATCTGTGCTCCCTGAGACATGGCTTCTTGTATTTTTCCGATGGGTGGTGGTGGTTTCCTCATACTGCTAGGGACTGGTCTGCTTCATGGTCTTCTTAGCTTTTCTGACATAGTGTGCCTATTTCCTGTGATGACTTTGCCTTTGGAAAACATTTGTACACTTGCCTCTAATGTGGGATATTTAATGTGGTTTAGTGGAGGGGTCCCAGAAAACAATGCCTCAAGGAATGATTGTGGCATAGCATCATGTACATGTTAGAGCAGGAAAGCAGGAATGACCTGCTTTAAGGCAGAGAGGGGAATGTAAGCAATCCCTGGTATGCAGTAGCATCACAGTCAGCTGGGTTATCAAGGCTGTAGGAAACTAAGTAACCTGCCACAGCTGCTGTAATGACAATGACTACAAGTCTCCTAGGAATTGGGAAAATGTATTTGAGACAATGATAGTAAAGGAATTCCCAGGGAGAGAGAGGGGACAAAACCAGTGCAAAACGTTAACTCTCCGCCCAAATCACAGGTAGAGAAACAGAGTACTTCCTGGCAGTTTCAAATGATATGTTACATACATTGTATATAATTGTCAAGAATGGCTGAAAATTAGGCTTAACTGGGGAATTTGGAAGTAAACTAGTCAGATAACTGCTAAGTTTATTCTGTTAATTTAATGGATTAGTAAGAAAGCAACAATTTTCTTAGACATTGGCAGGAACATGGGTGATCTCAGCTAAGACTAGTAACCCTGGACTCCTATCATCTATTCATAATCCATATAGCATTTCTTTGTTTCTAGACCTCAGACAAGTCAGATTCTATTACTGTGCTGGACTCTGGGACATCAGGGAATAAACCACTATTTAAATTTTGGGAGAAGGAATTACAAGAGCTTACTCATATTAATTTGTTTGAATCTACATATCACATACATGAATTTATTTTAAACATGGTAAGCTAAGGAAGTGGACTATAAAATTAGGTTGTTAGATCTTATGAATATAGAATTTAATGTTCTGATTTGATCATCTGGAAATGTCCTACCAGCCTGCCTGGTTGAACAAAGCATGGATTCCACAAAGGGCTTTGCTTAATGAGGTCAAGATGGCAGAACTTTCCTGTAATTATTTAATGGAAACAAGGAATCTAACAGAATTACAAAATTGGTAATGTTAGAACAAAATTATTGTGTGCAACTTGGTTTCTCTCCTCCTGACAATGCTGCCTGGTATAGAAAACACTCCCATCTCTTGGGCATTTTGAGGGAAATGGCAGAATTTTCAAAACTTGGTGCTCAGGAGACTGGAGATGCCAGTAGTCATTGACATCCTTAAAGCTGGCTACCATACTTTAACAGGAGTTGTGAGACCCAAGAGTGACAGGGGCCAGGTGGCAAAACTTAGCCATGAGAGATAAGGATGGGCCAATTGCTATAATTGGCTGTAGACAACAACTATCATTGAGACAATTTTAACCTGTATGGACCCAGACTATACACAATTGATTACTGAGTCTTCAGAATGAACTAATAAAAAAATATAAACTGTTACTTGTCCAGGAAATACACTTATCCTGGGACTACAAATCTTGAGTCATGGTCTCTTGCCCAACTCCTCCAGCCAAGGTGGAAGATAAGCCAGAACTCTTTGACCTAAGGGCAGATCAGGCCACTTCGAGGAAGACCCTGCAACACTGTCATGTGTTCAGATTGTAAATCTTCCTTCCAGCATGTCCCAAAGGAGTATATGACCACTTTGCTTGTGACTCTGAACTAGAGAAAGGAAAAATTCCAGGCATTGTCTCTCAGATGACAGCAATCCCTGAGGACTTGAAGGACCATTATGATTTATTGAGGCTTGAGAAAGGGAGCTGATACATGGAATTTTGAACTAGAGTTATCTAAAATTTTGTCTAATAGGTCCCTGGATCACATTTTTTATTATTTCCCCTCTGAAAGAATCCTTGCATTATGTTAAGTCATGTTAGGTAAGTCCAAGGTTATTAGCCTGTAAGAGTCATCCTTAACTAAATAATGAATAAAAATAATCTTAAACCGGGAGGACATGCACATAGTAACTTTCCCAAAAAAGCATTAAAGGATGTAGGAATAGCATTCCCTGTAAATACTCTAAAAAAGCAGAAGGAATCAGGGAGAGTAACTTTGGATTTTCTTAAATTTACTGAGTCCATTTATATCTGTTGTTCTGGATGTATATCCTAAGTAAAATAAATTAAAATGTTTTTTGGGATTTAGTAATTAACAAATGATCTGCTCAATGAATGCCTCTTCCTTTTCTATAATGATATGATAGCTAAATCGAAATAGTTTAGTATCTGTTGCCAGGTTCATCAAAATATTGTGTGTATAAGTTTTGGACACTGCCATGTCTAAGTGTGTTCCAGTGTCTTTCTTGTTCTCTATAATAGTAGCACTCTGGGATCTCTATGGGGACATTCCATGGAACATCTCACTGGTTCTTGAAATTAATGATGATTGCATCTGGTAAAGAGGGAGTAACAATAACAAGCAATGTTGCTCAATGCTTAGCAAGCCATATAGGTGTAGCTAGTAGGGAATTAACCAGATGAAATTGTAGGCTTCTGCCATGTTGGTGAAATTACTGAAGACATGTAGGACTATTTGCTTCAAGGTAACAGATGATTCCATCAGATGTGTACAACATACCTCCCAGAAGGAGAAACAACCCCATAGTGAGGAAAACTAGTTTTAATAGAAACAGGTACGTACTTCAGAAGGAGATTTGCCTGCTCTGTGTAAGATGTTTTTTTCCAGCCTTACCACTCATAGCTCCACATAGCTCCTTGGTGACAGCCATGCTATGCTATACCAATTTGCTCCTCCTCTAGAATCCTACAAGAGCAAAAGTCCATAAACAGGGGCTGGGGATATAGCCTAGTGACAAGAGTGCCTGCCTCGGATACACGAGGCCCTAGGTTCGATTCCCCAGCACCACATATACAGAAAACGGCCAGAAGCGGCGCTGTGGCTCAAGAGGCAGAGTGCTAGCCTTGAGCGGGAAGAAGCCAGGGACAGTGCTCAGGCCCTGAGTCCAAGGCCCAGGACTGGCCAAAAAAAAAAAAAAAAAGTCCATAAACAAAATAAATAAAAACAATGAAATAGGTGAATATTCAGTTTTAGGGCCACCTCAGAAAAAATAAAAACATACTCTAAGGTCGGATTGAAACATGGACTCATGAGTGACTCTATATTTCCATAAGCATAAAGAGTGCTCTGGTCTGGGAACTCAGTCAAGGAAGTAGAAAAGTTAGAGATTGAAGGATCTCACCAATTTTTTGGTTGGATTTTAATCCCCATTACCAGGGAGTAAGAGTTGGGGTGTTCAAGAGGTGATTGGAGGTTAAAATTCTTCCCTTGTGAATGGATCAACTCATTCATAGATGAACGGCTTAATAGGTACAGCAGTAGTGTTTGTTACAAAAAAAACTCCTTCTGGCTTGCCCCTGCCTCATCATGTCAGACATCTGTCCTATTATGATGTAGCAAGAAGGCCTTGACTTACCTAAACAGATATTCTGCAGCACCTTGCCCTCTGACTTTCAGCCTTTATAGCCATGTGTGAAACATCTCTACTCCCTTAAACCACCCAATTTGTGATGCTCAGTTATAGAAACAGAAAACAAATGAATCTAAGGAGTGACCCTGCTCACTATTCTATCTGTGAACCTGATGACAGGCAAGTCAGGACACCGTGGAGGCTTAATTTCCTCTCCCTGTTGGTAGCTTCTCAAAAAGCTGGCACAGCTAGACTAAACACCTACAGAGAGAAAGAAATCCTTCGACTGATGTGGCTATTCCTTGCAAAGCTTTCCACACCTGGGTGACCTTTGTGCTTTCTCTGTAAGCCATTCTTGAACCCAGCAGCGATATCTTGATCTAATTCTCATTTCTTAGTGAGCTAAGTGCTTCTTACTCCCTGTCAGGCTGTCCTATAAATGTGTAGTGAAGTGGGGGGTTTGTAGCTCATTCATTGTTAGTCTTTCGGCCTCTTGTCTTGGCAGTCTGTTTGGCTATAACAGTGACCAGGGCAAATTCAGAACTCTCCCCTCCCAAGGCTGTCAAATAAGGAGTTTTGGAAACAGCACGTGCTGTACTACTTTTTGAGTTTGAGTTTTCTCCAATAAATTCTATGTATGCATATTTTTCTAATAAACTCCATGTATACTACAAACACATGGGCTGGTCATGGTGTGCTTGTGATTTCTTTTTTTCGGTTGCAACACACAACCCAGTTTATATGATTTGACTTCACTTTTGTGAAAAATTAATTACTATAATGCCAAAGTTCTTAGTTCTTAAAGAAAGGGCTTCCTAGGGGACTGACAATTGTTTCACTAAGTTGTGAATGGAAAAGAACACCTGTTTCACTCTGAGCTTCTTATACTACTAAGCCTTTGAGAATGGAGGAGACTACAAAACCCATGAGAAAACGGACTCTCACTAATGAGAGTGAAGTCTATAAATATGTATGGAATTTGGAAGATTTTTGAGGATGTATTCTTTGATTTTCATATTTCGTAGCAAAGATGAATTGAGATAATATGAACCAAAGACAACCAGAGCTCCAAGACCCCAGACAATGCAGAAATGTAGGTTTCTCACAGTGAGTAATGCACCTGACATCCCAGGTCATACTTGTGAGGATTGAATAACATGAGCATTCCCCAACTCCTTGGTTCCTAAGAGGTGCATGGTGTGTGTTGTTACAGGTTCTACTGCTGTTAATGACTGAGGTCAGTTCTTCAAAGAGAGAAATGATTCAGAATCAGATTTATGTCACAAGGGCTCAGGAATTACAAAAGAGTAAAGCATATTTATTTGCTCTTAACTTTCAGGCTTGTAGTGGGGGGAAATGCGATCATTGCAGCACAGCTTTTAACCCTGCGCAAATAGGATCTCCAGACCTCAATTTTTGTTTTTAGGTTTTTTATGTTTATGGGAGTTTGAACTTGAGGCCCAGCTCTTGCAAGACTGGCTAAGCTATGTTTGTTACCAGCCCGATTTTTTTCCCTAGTTATTTTAGGATAGAGTCTCACCTCCCACCCAGCCACATTCTTTTTTTTTTTTTTTTGCCAGTCCTGGGCCTTGGACTCAGGGCCTGAGCACTGTCCCTGGCTTCTTCCCGCTCAAGGCTAGCACTCTGCCACTTGAGCCACAGCGCCGCTTCTGGCCGTTTTCTGTATATGTGGTGCTGGGGAATCGAACCTAGGGCCTCGTGTATCCGAGGCAGGCACTCTTGCCACTAGGCTATATCCCCAGCCCCCAGCCACATTCTTGAGCTGGAATCTTCTACTTTCAGGCTTCCTGTCATTTCTGGGATCACAGGTACATGACAACAAGTTGGGATTCCCCTCCATGGAAATAGAATTTTGAAGATTTTTCTGCCTGAGTTGTCCTGGTACCACAATCTTCCTATCTCAGCCTTCCCTGTGATTGGATTGGCAGTACTTGGTACCATAGCTATAATCAGCTAAGAATTGAGAAGGGGTGTCATAAACATATTTCTCCAGGTGGTCTCAAACTCCATCCTTGTATTCTCAACCTCCCAAGTAGTTTACATGTGATATCTCAACACTTTTACTAAAACCCATTGTGAATGAACTGGCCATTGATATGTTGCCTCTGATTCTTAAGAGGAAATTAGCCATATAAGCTTTTATTACTACTCTATGGTAATTTTGATTTGCTATAGAATATTTTCTCTGGTCATAAAGATTATTTTTTTTCTAAACTAGTATTTAAGTGTCCCATCTAGGCTAATATCCTTTCAATCATTCATTCCTTTTCTTTTTGGGTTAGATTTCCTTCTCCGCTTTGTCATCTTACTTCATTGATAGGACTTTATTAGAAACAGTATTCTCATATTTGTTTTTACTTAAAGAACTTCACAATAGTCATTTTGAATTATTATTTTTTTTGTCAGTCCTAAGGCTTGAACTCAGGGCCTGAGCATTGCCCCTGGCTTCTTGTTGCTAAAAGCTAGCATTCTACCACTTGAGCCACAGTGCCACTTCCAGCTTTTTTCTATATATGTGGTGCTGAGGAATTGAACCCAGGGCTTCATGTATTCAAGGCAAGCACTCCACTGCTAGGCTATATTCCCAGCCCACCAAAGTAGCTGTTTTTTGTTGAAAAAATCAATTTGTTACCATAAATTATTTTTCTAATCAATGTTAGTACACTACGTTCAGTTCATTACTGATATCAAGAATGACAGTTATTAGAAATATGTACCAACACTAGAATTTCTGTAAAGTATAAGGTGATCATATATTTCTTGATTGTCTTTTTATAGGCCTGATGTACTTTTAAGCTTTTGAAGGAATTTACTTTTTTTTTTTTGTTTAAAATACGATTGAGACATAGTGGTTCAATATAACTATGTAGTTTACATAATTCAAGATATTAAATACTGTAAAGCTCACTTTTAATGGTGGAGGGTTGCTATGTTTTGAAGACAGTTTCAATGTGTCTCCTGCAGGCTCCTCCATTGGAAGCTTGGTGCCCTGGTGAGGTAAAGGTAATGGAAACTAAACCTTAGGAAGTGGAGCTGTATGGGAGATACACAGGTCACTGGGATCGTCTTCAGAAGGGATTGATGGATGACAGCCTTTCTTCTTCCCTGATCTGAGATATGCCCCCTCTTCCTACCACATGTGTTTTTGTCATTGCTATGGGCCAATGCCATGTGGCAATGACCCAAGATGGCTCAGCTAAAGGAGACCTTTGCAACAATCTGCATTATGTTATTTTGGCTTTCTTCTTCTGTACCGTGAAATAAATAAACCCACTTTCTTTATCAAGCTCTCCTGTCTCAGATTCTTCATTATCAAGATGAAAAATAGACTAATAATGTGTTCTAACATATCCCAGTTATATTTTTTATATTGATAGTATTAGAGCAATGTGAGTTGCTTTAATGTACTTAAATGGCTTCTCTGTGTATCATAGGAGATAATATTTGTCAGCCTCACTCTAGAGTCATCACAGTGAGTGAATATACTGAAAATTAAGAGTTCCTGACCTTCAGATTCCAACAATATCCCAGTATTTCAATAGTGCCTTGTCAATAGAAATGAGACTTCAACATTGTGAACCTAAATTTAGGAATTTTCACAAATGTATATTAAATATTAAAATATTAATATTAATATAATAAAATAATACATTGATATATTAATAATATATAATATAATATATTAATAAATTAATATATTAAGTCCAATGCAATGGGTTATATTTTATTCTTTAAATTTAATTATACCTTTTATGAAATGTTTTAAAAATAGGGGCTGGGGATATAGCCTAGTGGCAAGAGTGCCTGCCTTGGATACACGAGGCCCTAGGTTCGATTCCCCAGCACCACATATACAGAAAACGGCCAGAAGCGGCGCTGTGGCTCAAGTGGCAGAGTGCTAGCCTTGAGCGGGAAGAAGCCAGGGACAGTGCTCAGGCCCTGAGTCCAAGCCCCAGGACTGGCCAAAAAAAAATAAAATAAAAATAAAAAAAATAAATTTCACTTGGAATAAAGAATGTATAAATTCTGAGAATATCAAACTTTACAAATATATACAAAAAAATGAAAAAGCAGAGAGAAACAAAGCTCTTTTCAGCGAGACTTGCTCCAATATTTATCTCCTCAGCCCAAATTCTTTTTTTTGGCCAGTCGTGGGCCTTGGACTCAGGGCCTGAGCACTGTCCCTGGCTTCTTCCCGCTCAAGGCTAGCACTCTGCCACTTGAGCCACAGCGCCTCTTCTGGCCGTTTTCTGTATACGTGGTGCTGGGGAATCGAACCTAGGGCCTCGTGTATCCGAGGCAGGCACTCTTGCCACTAGGCTACATCCCCAGCCCCTCAGCCCAAATTCTTAGAAAATTAGACTGATTTTAGATACTATATCTGCAATTCTATAGGCAAATTATTGATTATTCTTACTGTAAAGCAAATTTGACTGCCCACTGTTCTATCTAGGATGAAAAAGTTATAAAGAAAATATTTTGTTTAAGAGAGATTATAGTGATCAAACTTGAAGGACTCAATGTAAGAAACATCAATTTCCCATTCATACTAGGGTCCTTTAGCTACTTTAGAACCTAAAATAAGAAGGGTTTTTCTTCTTCAAATTTCAACATCTGGAATATTTTTTCTTTTCAATTTCTACTTTTTAAAAACGATTTACTTTGAAAGTTGCAAATGTACCTTCTGCTCTTATTTAATTTAGCTCAGACTATTCACATATCCCTACCCAGATGCAGAAAGGTAGAGAAATATAAGCAAGAAGTGCTTGGTGAAATTTTCTTTGCCATAGTCACCAATAATGAATGTGTGCCGAGTACTTTTGCATATGTGCAGCATTGAGCAAAAGACTGAACATGGAAAAAGATAGTCTTAAGAAGGTCTGTATGCCTACCATGGGGAATCTCTTCATTATAGTCTTGCATGTGAAATGGTACAACTATTTCTCCAAAGAATCTTCAAACCCAAGTTTGAATTTACCTATGAAAGAAAGAAAATGAATTAAAATATTGTCCATAGAGTGTTTGTTCTAAAGATAGAGGTTACATGCTGTTTGTATCTATATGTCATTTTAAAATCAACTACCCAGGCTTTTTAATATCAGCATACATTAATTGTCCAACAGAGGTTTCATTGTGACATTTCACAATTTGTATAAAATGCACCAGGATCAACCTCATCCTTCTATCTCTCTTTCTATTCCTACTCCATACTTCACCAAACATCAACCACAGTCTTTTTTTTTACAATGATCTTATGATTGAGGGAGTTTAAATTCATTATTCAAAATATATATCCAGTGAGAAGTTAAATTGAATTTCATTTCTGATTGCACAACCCCAACTATATCTCCATTCGCAAGCTATAGTTCACCTATGCCAGTGGGCTAGATAACCACCACAATCTAATGCAATATTTAGATGATCACAGGATAATTGTTTATGGATCCTATATCATTTTCCTACTTCCTTTCACAACATTGTTCCTTTGAACAGCTATTTATATTGTATTTTGTGATATATGTAGAAACGTGGTTCATCAGTTCACTAGAGAACCAGAAGCAATGGGTTTTAGAGGGTACATAAAGATGGAATCATGCAAATTATGCAAGTACATATTTTTTTATATAGTATACACTTTAACATTATACACTTTAACATGATGATAGGGCCTTCATGGCCACTTTACCACTTAAAGATCCCACCCCTTAATATTATGACAGTGACAGTTAAATGTATTACTACAATGACAATTAAATTTCAATTTTGAACAGAATAAATATTTGAACAGTAGCACTGAGAATGTTTATGCATATTTACATGTATATATGTATATGTCATATATGCATAGCCATATGTGTATGTATTCACATATACATATATTTCCTCTATATCTGTATATCTTATTTATGTTTGGAGAGAGAGAAATTAATTTTATGACACTGCTCATATACCTACTGATTTAAATGTTAAGCACATTTAAAATGTACTTTAAAACATCATCTAGCATCCAGTTGCACAAACCAGATCCCATAAGTTTAGCCATTAAATATATGATTGCTACTCATAAAGTACTTAGATTTTTTTAAAGAATATATAATCTAACCATGTCTTTTAGATTAAAGGCATAACCTCCAAAAGTCTTTCTAATCTTACTTTACACTGAATAAAGGATTTTCCCCCCTGAAAATGAGTACATATTGTTATTTTAGTCCACTACTCTTCCTAGGGTAGAACTGATCAGCCACTGAATATAGCTCAATACATCTCTACAAATATTTTCTTAGTCCTTGATTAAGCCAAGAAAAAGTCAGGCCCTATTATCTTCCACCTCTACTCAGCCATTTCTTCCCTATGCACAGGCTTACAATATGAATTGTCTCTTCACATGTAGAAATTCCTCAATATAAACTTCATTGTAAATTATATGCTTGTGATAAAGGGACTGAACTTGTGTAGGTTATGAAACAGCAGACACTAAGCAACTGTGCTAATTACTGTGTGTGTGTGTGTGTGTGTGTGTGTGTGTGTGTGTGTGCTGGCATTGGACCTTGAACTGAGGACATCAAATTCTATCTTAGATTTTCTTCTCAAGGCTATGTTCTACAACTTGAACCACATTTCTACCTCTTTTTTTTTTTTTTTTGCTGGTAACTTAGAAGTAGGATCTCATAGACTTTTACCTGAGCTGGCTTCGAACTCTGGTCCTCAGATCTTGGTCTCCTGAGTATCTAGTATTATAGCCGAGAATCACATCCACCTAGCAGGTATATTTTTTTTTTCTTTTTTTTTTTTTTAGTTGCCAGGTACCATTTATTTTTTTAATTTATATATATTTATTATCAAAATGAATTACAGAGAGGTTACAGTTTCATACATTAGGCATTGGATACATTTCTTGTACTGTTTGTTACCTCGTCCCTCATTCCCCCCTCCCCCTCCCCCTTCCCCTTCCCCGCCCCCATGAGTTGTTCAGTTCATTTACACCAAACAGTTTTGCAAGTATTGCTTTTGTAGTTGTTTGTCTTTTTTTACCCTTTGTCTCTCGATTTTGGTATCCGCTTCCAATTTCCTAGTTCTAATACCAGTATACCCGGTTTCCAATATACTAAGGTAAGATAAAGAGAAAGTGTAGGTACAACCACAGGAAGGTGATACAAGAAGATCATCAGTAATAGAAGCTACGGTTACACATAGCACATTGAAAGTAGTTACAACAGTGATATAACAATCGTTTCCATAACATGGAGTTCATTTCACTTAGCATTATCTTATGTGTTTGTAAGGGTATAGCTTTTGGGCTCCTGTGATCCTCTGCTGTGACTTGCCTAAACCTGTGCTAATTATTCCCCATAAGGGAGACCATAGAGTCCATGTTTCTTTGGGTCTGGCACACTTCACTTAGTATAACTTTTTCCAAGTCCTTCCATTTCCTTACAAATGGGGTAATGTCATTCTTTCTGATAGAGGCATAAAATTCCATTGTGTATATGTACCACATTTTCCTGATCCATTCGTCTACTGAGGGGCATCTGGGTTGGTTACAGATTCTAGCTATGACAAATTGTGCTGCGTTGAACATTGTTGTGCTGGTGGTTGTGATTATGTTTGTGGTCTTTTGGATAGATACCCAAAAGTGGGGCTGCTGGGTCATAGGGGAGGCCTATGTTTAGCCTTCTGAGGAATCTCCATACTGCTTGCCAGAGTGGCTGAACCAGTTTACATTCCCACCAACAATGAAGTAGGGCTCCCTTTTGGCCACATCTCCTCCAACAGTTGTTATTGTTGGTTTTCTTGATATAGGACATTCTTACTGGGGTGAGATGGAATCTCAATGTTGTTTTGATTTGCATTTCTTTAAGGCCAGTGACGTAGAGCACTTAAAAAACTAAAGCCATTCCCTTTAAAATCAGGAACAAGACAGGGATGTCCACTCTCTCCCCTTCTCTTCAATATAGTACTAGAATTCCTAGCCAGAGCAATCAGGCAAGAAGAAAATATAAAGGGGATCCAAATAGGAAAAGATGAAGTTAAACTTTGTCTCTTTGCAGATGACATGATCCTATACTTAAAGAATCCCATAGACTCTACCCCCAAGCTACTAGAGCTGATCCAAAACTTTGGCAAAGTTGCAGGATATAAAATAAACCCTCAAAAATCTATGGCCTTTCTCTATGCTAACGATCCAAAGACCGAGGCTGAAATCAGGAAAACAACTCCTTTTGCGATAGTCTCAAAAAACATAAAGTACCTAGGAATAACCTTAACCAAAGAAGTGAAAGACTTCTATGATGAGAACTTAAAAACATGAAGAATGAAATTAAGGCAGAACTAAGGAAATGGAAAACCCTCCCATGCTTCTGGATTGGGAGGATTAATAGACTCAAAATGGCAATATTGCCAAAGACTATCTACAAATTCAATGCAATACCCATTAATATCCCAACACCATTTTTTTAATGAAATAGAGGAAGCAATCCAGAAATTAATATGGAACAATAAAAGACCTAGAATAGCAAAAACAATTCTAAGCAGAAAGAACAGTGCTGGAGGAATTACAATAACGAATTTCAAGCTGTACTAAAAAGCTATAGTAATAAAAACAGCTTTGTATTGGCACCGGAACAGGCCTGAAGACCAATGGAACAGAATTGAAGACCCAGAAATGAACTCACAAAACTACGCCTACTTAATCTTTGATAAAGAAACTAAAACAATAGTCTGGAAGAAAGATAGCCTCTTTAACAAATGGTGCTGGCAAAGCTCGTTCAACACATGCAACAAACTAAAACTAGATCCTTATATATCACCCTGCACCAAAATCAATTTCAAATGGATCAAAGATCTCAAAATCAAAACAGACACCATGAAGACACTAACCGAAGGAGTAGGTATATTTTCTTAATGCTAAAGAATGAAATTTCTTTGATATTGGAGACTTTTATTTATTTAGATATGAACATATACAAAATGAACTTGAGAAAATGTTCTATATGTGATTAAATTATGAAAACTATGTTCTACGGTATGGAGTATTGAGAGAACCTTCATTTCTTTCTGGATCAATCACAGAGAAAATGAGTGATCTGGTCTATGTCAGCTCTCTCCACACCTAGCAAAATAATGACATGAACCAGTGATGTGTAATCTTTGAAATAATGTAGCATAACATTGACACCTTCAGGTCTCCTAAATTAGCCTGGACCCTTCACTAATACTAGTATACTTTCTTTAATATATTATGGATAATATGCTTAATTTTCCTTATAAATCTCAAAACTCTTGTAGGAAGAAGAATAATTTAATTAATAAAATGTCCCAGATGGCACATAATAAACAGAAACATTCTGGTGTTGTATCATCCTGTTTTAGTTGAACGATATTTTTAAAAAGAAATAAAAGCAGACCTAATATTTTTGAAAAAACTGACTTCTGTCAGCATTTATGGCTGGCATTTCTGAGTATTATCTATGGCATTTTGATTGGCAGATTGAATAAATCAAAATGGGATATTAGCAACCCCAGGCAAATAGTGTCAAAATCTGCACTACAAGAATGAATGTCAAACTCTAATATACTCTACAATTACTAGAACCTTCTGTAAATCACAATCCTGTTACTTGTTCTAAGAGAAATCTAGAAGCATAGCAATTGTCTTTTGGTAGGATACTTTGTGGATTTTTTTCCCCATCTTTCTTTTGTGTGTGTGTGTGTGTGTGTGTGTGTGTGTGTGTGTGTGTGTGTGTGTGTGTGTTTGAGAGGTCACGTTTAAACCATCTGTAGAGAGATGGATAGTAAAGTAAAATTAGGGCTGTTACCAAAAACTCTACAGCTGTTGGGATGTGTTTGAGGAAGTCCTAATGCTTCATTAGCAACAGGCAAAACCATGTCCTGGAAGAAAGGCATAGGGCCAGTGTGTCCATGTGGTGGTGCTGGCTGAAGATGGACATCCTTCCCATAACTGGCTCTTTAGACAAACATTGGTAAGTTGTGGGTAGACTTATCATTGTAGAACAATGCTCACATGAGTCTAGAGCATAGATTCTAATCAAAGTCTTTAAGGTCACATAGCCCTTTTCTACTTTTTCACTCATGTGGGTTTACAGTTAACTCAGTCTTCAGGTCCTAATTTACTACAGCTCCTACACTCGTATTCTTCCTGTTACGATCATCATCCAAATTCTCTTGTTAGTTTTTAGAAAAGAAGTAGTAAGTAAAGAATGCAATATACTAGAGGACTTTGGGCTTCTATGCTTTATAAAGTGCAACAAAGTTGACTGGTATAAGAGGACATTTGGATACATGCTTTCAATGTTGCATACAAAACCTGAACTCTTCTAGAGTCCTGATTCTTCAGGTGACAATTTTTCTAAGATTAACTTATTTTCATTTTCAGTTTCTCTCTTTGATATAAACACATTAAAGATGGTTTTGTTTAATACCTCAGGCAGCTTGCAAAAGCCAGATAGATAATTTTTCTATTCATTTTTTATTGTCAAAGTGAGGGTCAGAGGGGTTACAGTGTCATACATAAGGCAGTGAGTATATTTCTTATCCAGTTTGTTACCTCCTTCCTCATTTTCCCCCTCCTCTCTCTTCCTTCTTCCCTCTCCCCCCCATATGAGTTGTACAGTTGGTTTACACCATTTTTGTTTTGGGAGTATTGCTGTTACATAAGATAGTCCTAGCAGAAGATCACAGTAGCTCAATAGCTATTTCCATATGAACATATAAGATGATGCTAAGTGAAATGAGATTCAAGATATGGCAACAAGTGGTTTATCATTGTTGCTGTTATTTTCAATGTGCCATGTGAAATTATGCCCTTTTTCTCTTGCATTTCTTTTTTTCTTTTTTTTTTTTTTTGGCCAGTCCTGGGCCTTGGACTCAGGGCCTGAGCACTGTCCCTGGCTTCTTCCCGCTCAAGGCTAGCACTCCGCCACTTGAGCCACAGCGCCGCTTCTGGCCGTTTTCTGTATATGTGGTGCTGTGGAATCGAACCTAGGGCCTCGTGTATCCGAGGCAGGCACTCTTGCCACTAGGCTATATCCCCAGCCCTTCTCTTGTATTTCTTTGCTGTGGTTTTACCCCTGATATCACTGTAACTGATTTTTGTGCCCTGGATACTGTATATACATGTATTGGAACTAGGAAAGGGAAAGAGAATACTAAAATCAAGAGACAAAGGTTTAAAATACAAAGTCAGATAGATACTTAGAACATGAATTCTCCATTGGAAAACAAATGTACAAACTTATTTGGTTACAACAGTTATACAGTATTTACCTAACATTCATTGTTCCTACTATGCCCCTCTCTTCTCCTCTCCTCTCATCTTCCTCCTCTCCCCTCCCTACTACTACTTCATAAACTCAGTGTACTTTTTTTTACTAGTTAGAGAAATAATTTCATATGAAAATTACTCATTATTGATAACTGGAATAATATCCCTTCAAATATGGCAGGTGTTTTATTCACTCTGTGTAGTTACTGCAATAACTCCAACTGAAGATCCTGTGATATCACTTACATCAGTCTCTTTGGCAGGTTACCATTCTTCAAAATTCCCTTTTAAGAGCTAGGCACGTGTAGCTTATTCCTGTAATCCTAGCTACTCAGGAGGATAAGATCTGAATATTGTAATTCAAAGCTAGCCTGTACAGGAAAATTTATGAGACCCTTATCTCCAAAAAACCACCAAAAACCTGGAAATGGAGATGTGGCTCTGGTGGTAGAGCACTACACTTGAGAAAAGAAGCTCAGGGATGATACTCAACTCCTGAGTGCAAGCCCCAGGACTGATACACAACAAAAAATTTAGTTTCGGTTTTATAGATAGTAATTATTACCTGATACTCTATGTGTGTGGTGTGTATGTGTGGGTCTGTATACACAGGCTTTAACTGAAAACTGATGCTCTATCACTTGCCATACCTATACTTACAGCTTCTTGCTGGTTAATTGGAAATAAAAGTCCTTAGAATTTATTTTTTTGCCAAGTTTGAACCTTGATCTTTAGATCTCAGTCTCCTGAGTTGTGAGGCTATCAGGCCTGAGCCACTAGCATCCATCTTACCTTCTGGACTCTTAAGCCATATGGTAAGTAAGACTTTTCTGGAATAACAATATGTCTGTATCTATCCACTTTCCATAAATAAGCTGTTAACCTCTTACTGGTCAAGATATGTGTGTGTGTGTGTGTGTGTGTGTGTGTGTGTATGTGTGTGTGTATGACTCAATATCTGCAATAACTTTAAGACATCATACATAGAGTAGGAATTCATAGAATGATTACAATGGTAATAATCTGAGATCTCTTTTGGAATGTTACATTAGTAATGGAAAAAAGAGTTAAAAATATTGTGAAGATAATTGCACCATAATATACTTTCAAGATGTCAGAGTAAAAATATGTCCAAAGATAAAAGTATGTGGGCTTAAGTTTCACCATTTATAATGACTAGTTAATATTCAAGTTTCCCTTTTATTTAAAGGAAGAGATCCTTTCTAACAAGAAGGTGGGATGCAATGCAGCTTTCAGAAAACATGAGAAAGTATGTGGTTCTGAAATTAAAAGAGAAGTCATTACTGGAAATGCAGGGAGAGGGATAGTAACCATCTACAATTAAAAACAGTCCATGAAAACAGGAGCAAGCTAGAGTCTTAAACTACTCCAGGAAGCGAACACAGTCCTTAATGAGTAATCTATGCTGAAGGCTCCCCAGGAATATCAAGGACATTAAATCATCAGCTGCATCATCACTGACACAGAAACCATTATGATTATTATGAGAGCTATTACCATCAACATACTGATATAATGATAACTAATTCTTTGATAACTTGAAGAAAAGATTTATCAAGCTATTCATCACCATGACTAAATATCTAAGAAAATGAATTCAAGGAAAGAAATATTTACTTTGGATTTCACTGTAGGATATTTCAGTCCATTATGGTGGAAGAATGTAAATGGAGAGTTCCTTAGGTCATGGCAACCAGGAAACAGAAAATGCTTCTTGCAGCCTTTTATCTCCCTGCCCCCATTTCTATTTGGATGTCAGTTCATAGAACGGTGCTGACAATTTTCATACACACACACACACACACACACACACACACACACACACACACATTCAGAGGTGAGCTTTAGTAATTGCATAGGTACTTCACAATCCACTCAACTTCACAATCCTATCCTTTATGAACTTGCCAACCACATAATTTCCTTAAACCATAATATTTCATCCTTGGCCACCAAAGGGACCAACTTTTCATTAAAAACCCATTCAGTCCATCTCCCAGAAATCCCAGTATTACTTTAGAGTCTTGAGACAAAAAGCAAACTATCGGCTGCCAGCCCTTGTCCTAATAAAAATAAAAACTATATACTTTCAGAAATACAATGACAGAGTAAACATTCCCATTATCAAAGGAATGTATAGGAGACTAAGAAGGAAGAATTGACCAAAGCAAGAGAAAAATTGAGCAGAAAAAAAGGTAACTCTTTTAGCTTCATCATGTCTGGCATCTATGACACATAGAAGCTTGATGTGAGATAGCCTTAAAAATCCCAAGTAGACATCTTTGTTACTCTAACCTTCATCCCCTCTTGGGAGGCTCTGCTTGCTACCTGAGGTTTTCCTTGGTAGATAGTCCAAGTTCTTATCATCTCTAACAAACTTCTTGGGGCCCCCTTTCCATCTTCAACTTCACTCTTAAAGCTTTGTAAGTTAACCTCTCAAGTGTACATCATAGGAGTTCTTCTGGTCTTGCTACACAGTCCCGGGCCTCTTAGATTTTCCTTTGGAACCTAGATAAAACCCTTTATGAGCTCATTAAAACGTCCTATTTTACATTCTTGTAAAACCAGTCCAACACATGGATGATACCAAGCTGCCGCAGTAGCAAGGACTTCTTGGACCATTGCTGAAGCAGATTCCCGGTCCCTGAGCAGCTGAGCATGGTAGCGTGAATCTTAGAGAAACTCTGAAAAGGGAGATCTCTTTTTATACTTTGATATTCTTAAGCCTGTGATGAGTGGGGTGTAGTGAATTCTTCAGACATCTTCAAGGCATCTTTCCTCTTGTCCTAGCTGAAAAGTACTTGGCTTTTTTTCAGTGGAATTAATCTCTTTAACAATCACAACCTCTTTGCCTTGTAACTTTAAACGTGCTCCTTTTCTTGCCAAAGTGCACATTTTTCAAATGTTTCTGTTTGCTCTTTTTTCCAAAATGTCACTATAAATGTGACTAAAAGAAACCAGGAATAGCCACACCATGTCTTGAATGGTAGGCTGACTTGAAGTCTCCTCTTTCAGATTAGTAAATTCATCTTCTTAAATCCAGCTTCACTCAATCTAGGAAAATGGGGAATATATACATTTGCTAGGATGAAACATGAAGTGCTTCTATTCCATATCCCATTAGAGTCCTCATTCTTTTATGATACGTTTTGAGCACCATCTTTAGTGTTCTGTCCAGGATTTGTCTAGCCCGTGTATATAAACTTTTCTAAATCTCCCTCATAAACCAGGTCTAAACATTTCTGAACTGTTGTCAGGAAGAATCAACAGTGACTCCACTTCCTTACTGAAGTTTTCTTGAGTTAATAAGCTACTTATTGGTGATATTAAATACCTGAAAAAGCCAACTTAAGGATTTATTTTAGCTGTTGTTTTATTATTTGGTGGTATTGAGATTTGAAACTTTTAACCTCATGATTACTAGAACAGGCACTCTACTATCTGTGTCATGCTCTTTGTCCTTTTTGTATTGTATTTTGGATAAGATACTGAGTTTTTTCTTGGGACTGGCCTTGAACTTCAACTTACCTATTCACACACTCTGTGTAGTTGAGAGATATGTACCATTATATCCACCTCTTTTATTTATGTTTAGCTCAGCTGTATGACAGTTTTGGCTCCCCTTTCAAGATAGAGTGGCTGTGTGTCAGTGGAGATGTCTATTATTTGCTTATATGTAATATTACTTGGTGACTTTTATCAATCAGTGGGCACCGAGTGAAAGTCAAATTATGACTCCACTCTGACAAGTTCTGTGCCAATAACACTTGCAGAAACAACATATTACTAAATGTTTGTCAGATGGCAAAAATAGCCACCAGCTTCATGGATTAGGATTTTCATTCTATTGAATGTTTGCATACAAGAGTAAACTATTGCATAATGCAAGGTGATTTGTTTAAGTGAGAATATATGACATTAGCTTGCAATTGTAGATACTTGGGAGGCAGAGATTAGGAGACTTTTGGTAAAAAACAAAACAAAAAAACATTGATTAAAAAATCAATTTATGAGATCCTAACTCAACCAATATCTGGATAAGTTGGCACACAATGGTCATCCAAGCTATGATAATATGTGTAAATGGGTCACAGTATAAGCCAGCATAGAAAAAAAAATGCTAGACCCTATCTTCAAATTAATCAGAGTAAAAATGGGCTACAGGTTTGGCTTAAGTGGTAGGATACTTGCCTTACAAATGGCAAAAGAAATATAAGAAGGGAACTATAATAAAATAAAATATTTACCTTTATATTTTTAAATATTTCACCCACTAGGAAAACAATAGAACACTAAACATTTACTAGCAATTGTATGAACTCATGGTCTATTCTTACTTCTTCACTGAGAATGAAAATTAAGAGATTTTTAATCCTTAATTACACTAAAATGTGTTTCTTTCACTTTCTGTCCTTGTAATAAGGTCAGTTTACTTTTCATCATGAACAGTTTCCTTTAGTTAAAAAAATTATATCTGAAATGATCTCATGAGTGTGTACCATCTGGCAAATAAAATATATAAAGTAAGTTTAAATTTCTGTCCACTGATAACTGAAGTATACCATATCTGCCATCCCATACTTTGTTTCCCATCAATTTACCTTTCTAATTCATCATGTTTTTTTCCTAGAGAAGTTTTACTAGATTTTCTTATATTTTCTATATCCATTTTCTATTGTCTTCATGTACTCAATAAGAACTAAAGAAGTTAATTTTTACTTTTTTCCACAATATTGCAACTTCAGATGACTTGAAATGTTGATATTACTATGTGTGTGTGTGTATGTGTGCATGTACATATTCTACATTTTATCCAAAATATACTTTAATCTTCTTACTGTCATTTTATTTCAGAATATTGTGTTGTTGCTTATGTTCTCAAAAGTGTAACAAAGTTAAGTTCATTAATATTATTGAATCCTTACTTGCATTATCCTCCTTTTCTTTTTTTCAAATTCAGGTGTGTATTTCAACCGCTCTTTTATACCTCCTGCTGAAAAGAAAACTAAAAATTAGTACAAAAATTGCAGTTCTGATTCTTTTTATCTCAAGCTCTTCTATAAATCTCATTTAATGCTATCATTTCTTCTCTAGAACCTTACTCCAGAAACCACTCGTTCTTGATTTCATCATTTCCTGCCTTCCATCTGGCCCCCTGCTTTAGTATATTGTGCTATTTGCACTTCCACAAGAATAGTCTCTCCAAAATTCTTAGGAAAATATTTTAACTCCTACATGCAAACTTAGAAAAGCACAACTAGCAACAAATTTTTGAAAAGTTGAGTGAGCTAATGGGCTGGGTGGATATAAATTCTTACTAAATGGAATAATTACTTTTTAAAATATCTTTACAAAACAAAATGGGCTTCCAAGTTTTTACTGAGTATAACTACAGTGTGGTCAACTTTCTAGCAGAATACTCAAAATTGCTTACTATTTGATACCATCATCAGCTTATGGTAGTGCTCAAGCTACTCTGATTACTTTCCCATCCTGTATTGTTTGCCTTCATACTTAGATATATTTAGTTGACAGCTTAAGATAACATTTCTGCCTTTGATCATTTTCCAGCTTTGTCATGTATTGCTTGAATGACTTTGAAATAAAAATCTGACCTCCCTGAACCTTAGTTTCTTGAATTTCAAGATATAGAGCAAAAATGAAGTCCAAGTCATGCCACATTTCTGAGGATTGAAAAATATTATTAATTTGGTTACTAGAAGTTTGGTTACTAAAAGTGTCCTGGGAATTTTGTCATTATCTAAAGATAGCATTATTAATTCATTACTTATCACTATTGGGAGGATCAACAGCATTAGATCATTAGACAGCTCCTACTTGTCTTATCATTGTGATTAAACTATCTATCTATGAATATTGCTTCAGGGAATTCTATTTCTTTATATATTGGTATCCTCTCTCTTCCTTCTCTCCTTTCTTATCTTCATTCCTCTTTTCCTTTCTTTTTTGTTGGTACTGATACTGATGCTTGAACTCTAAACCTCACATTCTTACTCATGGCTGGCTTTCTACCACCTGACTTCCACCTCGACTCCCATCTTTTTTATTGGTTAATTTGAGATAAGAATTTTCCCCAGATTTGTCTGCCTAGCCACTATCAGATCTCAGTTACTCAAGTAGCTGGTTATCTATGTATCCATGTAGATGTGTCTCCATATCAAATTTGTGAGCATATTAAGGACAAAAATTGTTACAATAATCTTTGTAGTCCCAGCACCTTGTCAATGTCAATATATAGTAGCTGCCAGAAGAATAGTTAACAGATAATGAAAACTGTATTCTTAGTGTATCACCATGTATCAAGCCACCTGTTTCTCCAATTTCCCTGTAGTTTGATAACTCCCGTTGTCATACTCATTGTTTTGGTAAGAAATTAAGAGATGGAGGTCATAGCTAGGACTAGGATTAATATTGTAGAAATCTAGATTCTGAATATCTAACCTCAAATCTACATAGCTTTCGGTGGGCAAGAAAGAAGACAGGAGATGAGATGTAACTGTGAGTGATTCTCTAAGGTCCTTTTGGTTCTGATATTTTGTAATTCTATGATGTCTGTTAGTCTTTGAATTTATTATATGCAGAAGTAAGTGTATAAGAATGCCTACTATGTCTTGAGAAATTTTATGAGCAGTTCTAACTATTAATATTTATTCATTGGGCATTTCTCATCTAATAAAATGATTATGTTTCATATCAATTAACCATAGCATGCTTATTCATACTCTCACCTACTTATAATTTTATTCAAGTTATTTTTCTTGAGATAAGTGGTCTTGTTTTAAATGAAATTCATTAAATAAGATTTACCTTGAATGTGGAATTTTATAGTTCCCAACGTTTAAGCTCTACTTGCCTTCATCTCAAATGAAAATTTTACTATAGATTTCACTATGTTAAATTTCAAAGCACACTGCTTTAAAATTCTGCTAAAAACCTGTGTGTGCACAAGAGAAATATTTTTCTTACAATTTTTTTTCCTAAAATTAAACAGTCCGTCTAGGAATAAGGCCTAGTGGTAGAGTGCTTGCCTTGCATACCTAAAGCCCTGGGTTTGATTCCACAGCACCACATATATAGAAAAAGATAAGAAGTGGTGTTGTGTCAGGTGGTAGAGTGCTAGTCTTGAGCAGAAAGAAACCAGGGACAGTGCTTAGGCCCTGAGTTCAAGCCCCATGATTGGCCAAAAAAAAAAAAAAATTAAAGGATCTAAGGACACCCAGTGTTTGTTAATTAAGACATTGTAGAAGCAGTGATAAAAGACTGTGATGGAGCAAGCTGACTAGTTGTTCACTTAAACGGGAGGTGATTTCCAGCTAACTTGGAGATAACATCCAGTTTTCAATCCTAGATTCTTTCAACCTTGAAAAGTTGCTAACAATCAAGCAAACTTGAAACTGAAGCAAAGATACAAGTAAAGATGTTCCAAATATTATGCAAATAATCACTCAACTAAAAAGTTGGATGTTTATTTTAAGAGTGTTGTATTGGGAGACATGAGAAATAATTGTCAACAAATTACCACTAATAGAATGTCATTCACAAAAGGCTGTTGTTTTTTTTTAAGTCAGTTCTTGAGTCGCTGAACAACATTGACTCTCCAGTATATAGCATTTGAATTAGCCTTGTAGGTTTAATTTTATTTCTGCATTAATACTTTTGTTCATATATGAATTTCCCCATGATTTTCTTGGTAATATCTAAAAAATTTAGCTTGCCTTTCTAGAGATTGTGGCATACAGTACACTTCACCATTTTTGTTCACTGGTAAATACACAAGTAAACTCTGTTTTACACAGAAACTTACCAGCAAGGAACATCTTTGGATAGTTGAATGTGATTTAAATAGTTCTTATTCACGAATCTCCTGTGAATTTTCAAACACAAGTTTTGCCTCACATCTACTTCTTACAAATTTGTTGCTAGAGGCTGAGAACATTCTTAACCCTGGCAGAATTCAGCATTATATTACCTGTCTTCCTTCCTTCCTTTCCTTCTTCCTTATAAGAGATTATAATATTTGAATGGTAATGACTGTAAGGTTAAATATATCAGTGATGATTTGAAAATTAAGGTAAAATTCCAGTGAATGGAAAACATCAAGACAGAATACAAGTTCTCAAGATCTTGTTTATTCTAGCACCTCTCAACTTCTTGAAATAAAAGACTGAAAAAATATTGTGACTTGACTTATGAAAATAATGTTGTTTTCAGTGTATTATGATTACAAATAACATTTCACTTTATTTACTCCAACACACTGTTGGAATCTTAAGGTAAAGGAAAGAATTAAGAACATTTATTGGGTTGCAGCTATCTATGAAAAAGAATGTTAGTTACTTTATACATATTCATAGTGTGTTTCCTGGTCTGGGGTTGTAGTTGAGTGGTAGAGCACTATCCTAGAATGTACAAGGTAATGTATTTGAGGCCCAGTACCAATTTTCTTTTTAAATTACTTCTTTGTTTTCTGAATACAGAATATTCTGGCTGGTAAGTTAACTTGTACATGATTCAAGAAAGCACTAACAGATGGAGTTAGAAGTGAGGTCTTGGAAGGAAAACTACAAATAAAGGATGAGTTACTACGGTTGGCAACCTGGGTACAGTACTTGTTTCTCTGCAAGGAAACTGAAGTTTTTATCATGAATCTTGTCCTTTGTTGCTAAGAGAGAGTTAAATATCTCACATTCCAAAGTTTCTCTGAGTTCAGAGGAGAAAACTTCCTATAACTTCCCAATGAACTATATAGAGCATAAAACTAGAAAATCAGGCCATGGAGGTGAGATTTTGCCGGAGGACATGTGAGCTTTTTGTTAAAATACAACTGGACTTATAAGATGAGCTAGGGACTTTAACACAGAGTACATTGACTACTATAATTGCCTTTGTCTTCACTACTCAGAAATGGTAAGTTTAATTCTTAATGATTTTTTAAGATAGGGATGAATCATAACCTTAAAACAAAGGCATTAAAAGTGAGTTTAATTGAGCAAGCTATAGTTTTTGATGGGTCATCTTTACTATTAATACAGGAAAGGAGAAGAAACTTGTAACCCCTGATAACAATGGGAATTCAACCCCACTGTCACCCCAACTTTCCTGAGAAACTACAATTATAAACCACTATTACTAGGATTATGAGCCACTGGAACCAGGCTCAGAAATTACTACTAGTGAAAATGTCCCAGCACCATTCTTGATCTACTGGACCAGAATCTGTATTGTACCAGATTCCAGGTGTTAAAAACATATATTAGCTTTCTTAAGCAGAAGCCTAAGTTTTTCTTTACTAAAATATTGTTAAAGAAAACAAGGACTTCTAACATGTGATAGAAAGCAATTGTTTTTTTCATTCAAATAGTATAGATTTCCTAATTGTTTTGTTTTTTAAATCTTAATTAGTTGCAAGTATATTCTTGGAGATATCATTGTATCTAGCACAACATTTATATGACTCGTTGGACTGGGAATCATATAGGAAGTGTGGTTTGCCATACAAAAGTACATCTACAAAGCCTTTCCTAAGCACCATATTCACGATTTCCAAAAAAGAGAACATTACAACCTCAAAGGGCCATCCTGCTTCCCCTGAAAAGTTTGTGTGCTTTGGAAAGAAGTAGAGATAGTGTAAAATTAGATTTGCAGTAGGCAAAATTAAGGTAGTATATTTTTCTTTGACAACTATGTACTGTATCAGAGCTAATTTCTAGAATCCTGATATAGGATTTTTTTTTTATTTTTGATATGCTTTATTTATTTATTTGTTTGTTTGTTTTTGCCAGTCCTGGGCCTTGGACTCAGGGCCTGAGCACTGTTCCTGGTTTCTTTTTGCTCAAGGCTAGAAATCTGCCACTTGAGCCACAGCGCCACTTCTGGCCATTTTCTATATATGTGGAGCTGGGGAATCGAACCTAGGGCTTCATGCATACCATGCAAGCACTCTTGCCACTAGGCCACATTCCCAGCCCTGATATAGGATTTTTGCTTTTGTGTAATAGGAGGTCACAGTAGCATATATATATATATATATATATATACATATACATATACATATGTATATATGTATATATACATATGTATATATATGTTTTTAATATTCTGGAGATTAACTCAGGACTATATATATCCAGCATTGTCTATCACTGAGCTATAACACGTCCCCTCCACCATATATTTTTATTTAGAAATGTTAAATTTTCTCTACAGGATAAACAAGCATACTAGAAATAGCAGAGAGAATGATAATTGGCCTTTTTTTATTTTTTTTGGCCAGTCCTGGGGCTTGAACTCAGGGCCTGAGCACTGTCCTTGGCTTCTTTTTGTTCAAGGCTAGCACTCTACCACTTGAGCCACAGTGACACTTCTTTCTTTTTCTATATATGTGGTGCTGAGGATTCTAACCCAGGGCTTCATGTATACGAGGCAAGCACTCTACCACAAAGCCATATTGCCAGGCCCCGATTGCCTTTTTTTTTAAACTAAAGTTTAGGTTTGGAAAGATAGAATTTACCATTGGAAGCTTGTAATGGACATAAAAAGGAATACTTTGAAAAATAAAGTTTACTAAGTAGTAATTCACAGCTCTCAGTGCATGGCTAAGTGGGATGAAAAAGATCTATCTATCTATCTATCTATCTATCTATCTATCTATCTATCTATCTATCCCCAACTTCCTAAAATAGCATATTTGACTGAAGCACCAGAGGAACTGTCAGAAAACACCAAATATCAAACCAGTGTTTTTTCCATTTGCATTTTGTTGTTGTTCTACTGGTTGCAGGCTGACAATGTTACCCGTCATCTTGACTTCCCCACTAGTACATCTCAACGGAACACGGCATTCAAGTTTTATCATCATCCTTAGCTATTTATAAGAAATAAAATGACATTTTCAGAAAGTGTCTTTTTAAAAACTAGGGAGAGATTAGATTTGAACATGAATTAAAGTATTAAAAAATAACTCAAGTTCAAAACTGAGCGAATTCAAGAGTGCAAGTTGTGGTTAAATTCATCCTACCACTAAGGGAGGGCTGACATTTTTCTTACATATATTCAGATGCTGTCTCTTCTACTACATGAAATAGAAACATCATGAAGAAATAATGGAATAGACACAGAGCATGACACATATGGTGGGCATTTGTTTGAAGTCTCAGGATGAGAGCTTATTTAAAATAGGGAAAGAAACCCAGTAAAACTTTTATGAAATTATTCATTCAAATTCATACTTTGGTGCAAGATTCTCACTTCAGTTCTTCTAAATATAGTGTTTGTTTTAGATTAATTTAATACACAGAAACAAGCAATACAGAGGGTCATACCACAATGTGGAACTGTCTACAGTGTTTCTGGTTTGGCTTCACCAAAAATGCATTGTGCTAAACACTTTTTCTCCTTAATTTTTAAACCCTTGTGTCTTTTTAAAGAAAATGCAATCCACATGTTTCTTATGTATTTACACTTAACTCATCAAATTCCTCTTTTGTAAGAACAGTTTGGTGACCAAAAAGGTTTGGGAATTCTTTTCTTTGAAATTCTTTTTTATTAGAAAAACAATGCCATGTATTTTGGCATTAATATTATAAATTAGATAGTCAGGTATTCAGTTTTTCCAGGATAAAAATAACAGAATCTAGAATGTATTGTCCTTTGAACTTGTGTTTTTGGCAGATTAATAAAATCATAATATTAATCATTATCAATCATAATAATATTAGGTCAGCATTACTATTTTGGTTATTATTAAGCTACTAGTAACATTAGATGTCTAATGAGAAAATTCACATTTGATATTATGTTCATTCACAAAGTGCTTTTTTGTCACTTATCAAAAAGGTGAGTAGAAATTGACATCCCAACCTTGTAGTATACCCACCAATGTTACTTCTTGATGTCAGGTTGAGAGAGAATCTCAGCAAACTTTTCTTCAGCTTCATTGGGCTCATTTCCTCTTCTCATTTCTGAATATAAAATTCATCTCCTTTGTCCATTTTTGCTATCTTACTTAAAGTCTTTGTTAGACTCTATAAGCCCATATCATAAACATATTAGATTAAACTCAATATCTTAGAAAAATATGAAGTTAAAAGCTCCTGTCCTCTTGATTCCATTTATGTCTCACTTCTATGTGTGGGTGCTATATTATTTGAATGTGATTATTTTCTGATCTGTATTCATGTCTGTCACTGTTCCAGAATAATCTTGTGCATTTCTGGTCCAAACTGCAAGAGAGTCACAGATATCCTTCAGATCCTCTCCCAGTGCTTAGTTCCACTTGCTACAGGTTATGATCTTTATGTGCTTTGTTGACTGTGGATCACTGAATTAGTTACATGACACGTACTACTTGGTTTCTTCATGAGAAAATACTGAAAAATATGAGATAAAAGTGGACTTTGACTCTTGTCACTTAAAAATACAGCATGTGTTTGTAATTTCATATTACAATAGGATGTGCCATTGACATATTTATTTAAAACCTTAGGGATATATTATACATGAAAAGCACAAGTGGTGAGCAAGACCTCAATTATAACTGTCAGTTATCAAATACTGCTAATTTTTATAAAACAGTATGGCTCTCCACCCCAACAAGTTGGTAGAGCACTACTCAGTATTTGTGCTGGATGTTGGCAATGGAAAGATGCAGAGGGAACTCTATTGTTAGACAGACTTCAGTCGTTCTGTCTGTCACAGATACCCATAGTTTCAACTACGTGAAAGTGATGGGCAAAGTTAATGGAGGAGAGGCCAGCATGTCAGTACAGTTTCAGTAACACTTGGAGAGATCTCTAACATGTACATGTTAAGCAATATAGCAAAACAAACAGAAAGTCTTTAACAGACATATGGAGCACTTACTTGTGCTGGCTACCATCCCAAACACCTTACAAATGTTAATGCTTTTACCTCCCATAACTCTCTCACTATTACCCTAATTTTGCAGGTGTGAAATTGAAACACATAAAAGTCAAGGGGATAGCCCAAGGTAGCAAAACCAGGACTTACATAGTAGCATGCATCTCCTACTTTCCCCCTTGCACCCTGCATTAGACTTCTAAAATGGAATTTAACCAGCTATGAAAAAAGCAACCTATAGTTAAATAAGAGCAAATCATTAGAGATTGTCTGTGGGCAATTGATACATATGGTGATTTCAAGAGATGTATGTTGAAGTAGTGGGGAGGATGGAGAAGCAGAGCATACTATCCTTCTAAATGAGGTATTAGAAATATGGAAATGATGTGACTTAATCTTAGTCTTGGGGAAAAAAGTTCTGACGGCATTGTGGGATATGGGCTATAAAATAGCTAGACTATGAGACTATGAGATTCTTCCAGTAATAAAAGTGAGAAAAGAAGAGAAAATATGTTTGTGAAGGGGAGGGAAAGCTGTGGGGGAGGGGGGCATTTCAGGACTTGGTAAGCTACTGGTGTGACATAGAAAGAATAAATGATGTCTGGAGGATTCCCGTGAGCTTCTGATCAAGGTAATAGGAGAGAGAGTAACACAGTTGGAAATAGGAAAGAAAAAGAAGAAGAAAAATGTTAACATGCTTATAATGAAAAGAGCAAAAGGAGAAACTGAAACAGTACTATCTTTAAAAAATGTGCATTGAATATAAGCATAAGCCCTGAAAAGAAAAGGAAAAATTACTGACTGTGAGCAGTAATATTTTTTCAGTATTTTTTATTTTCTCCTACATTCTCTAAATTTTCTGCCATGGACTATAAATGCATGATCTTGATTCATTCTCAGAAGAGGGGATCTTTAGAGAGATCTCAGGACTGAGCATGTAACAACTGATTTTATTTTGATGACTGTCTGCCTAGTTATAGACTCAAAGAAAAGTAAGTAGTATTTCCTACATATAAATGTATGTCCTAGTAAATAAGTTTGAATGAGTATAAATAACTGGTCCAAGACGCACCAATTCTGGAAGTAATATTTCACTTTTAATCTTTTGAAGACACTTGAGAATTTGACATCTTAATGATTCATCTTTTCTTTTTAAAGTGCCTGTGTTACAGTACAGATACCTGTAGAATAGACTGGTGTGTTCCTTCCCTTTGTGGTCACACTTTTCAAATACAGCTGTTGACAATTTAATTTTTATAGTATGTAGCTGTCCATATGTTCTCTATATTCTTTTACTACCATGATTGGATTTAGTCACTTTGGATTAAAGAAAAAGTTTTTCTCTAGAATTAAGACATCTCCTTACTTCGTCACCTCTCTTCACTTCTCTTCTTTAAATTTTCATACTCTTTTTGTACTTTATTTTTAATGTATATTAATATATATAATGTAGATTAGTGCTACATATTTATGTATGTATGGTTCAGAGAGGAAAGATATGACATGGGAGTGGGTATGAATTTTCATCTTATGTAGTTCTTTATATACTACGAGAAGAAAAGAATGGAGAAATATTTCACTTGAATGATTGTAAGAAAATAGGAACTCATGGTTCAGTTTTCCTTGTTCTTGAAGAGCAAGAATTATTTTCTTTTTAAAGTAGATGAGTCAGAGGAAGTTAGAGACTAAAGGGTCCATGCAAATAACCCAGTATATTTTCTGAATGTAGATTTTGACCTACATCTTCTCTGTTAAAGATGCCCATGATTTATTTTTTAACTTCTATTCTCGCTTTTATTCTCAAACATTAGATTATAAAATTTCAGAACTATAGGAATATTTAAGATTTCTTTTGCCAACTACCTTGATTTGTGTTTTGGGGAACTATAGCTATAGCTCAAGGCAGACTGCTTACCTAAAGCCACACAGCTACTACCACCTTGCCAACATCATGAATGAAGTTACTTTTCTTTCACATCTTAAGAACTAACCAATTCACTCAAGCTATGGGACCTAATGGGTATGATTGAAAATATTAACTTTAGTTAAAAGTGAAACTGTGGTGCAGCTATGAAGATAATTTCTTAAAAAGAAAAAAAATGAATTAATGAATACATAAATAAATACATTGTAAGTTGGGAGATGGAAAGGTATGACTATCCAGACAAAAGATTGTTTTAAACCAATAAGTCTGTGTTCCTACATTCACATCAGTCACCAGATTCCAAAGATTGATGGTGGAAATTAACTTCTTATGTTTGCTTTAGTTGAGTATCATTGGGCTATTTATGAATTCACAGCTTGTGTAAGTAGGTCTTTAAAAGGAGACAGACACTGCACAGACAAGATTTTTGTTTTTGTTTTTCCTAAAATGACATCTTCTTTGGTATTTAAAATTTGATGCTGTTTGGGGAACTACTACTCATGTGTTACTATACCAGCGCATGAATTATTGCTTTAATTAATGTTCCTAGGCAAGGCTTATTCTTATACCAATATCAGCAAGGCTTTCATTCATAGGGCTGGAGAGGTAACATACAGCCATTCACCATGGTTATACGTGTTTTCTGGATATGCCCTTTAAGCTTGCAATTACCTTTCACTCATATGAGATTAGCTTTAACAGACAAAACAAACCACTTTGTTTTGCTAGTTATAAACAACAAAATCTTTTCATATTATTCATTTTACTTCATTTCAGAAGTAAAATCAGCAAATTATCTGCCTCCAAATCAGTAGTTCTCAAGGTGTGTTTCTTGAATAAGAAATGCACGTATTTTCTGGGCACTAATTAGCAGCAAACATTCTTGTGCCTGTCTTAGATTCAGTAGTGACTGGCTTTGAAGATTGAGAGCAACAAATCTAAACCAGAAAGTTTCACCTGCTTTCCTCCTCAAATATTCTACATTGTATTCATACAGGATGGTCCACTCATGTCTACTTATGCCATCTTGGATCCTTTGCCATTTCTACTTATGCCATCTTGGATCCACTATGCCATCGTAGATCCTTTGCTCAAACTGTTTCTTCTGTCTCCAAAGTCCTCTTTCAGTGTTTACATGTTCACTCACTCTTAAAATTCCTTCATAGGTCCATTTCTGACAGCTTCATCCCACCAGAATTATGTGTTTCTTCTACCCTCTGTGCAATTCTCTTTATGCTATAGGTGCTCATATGATTTATACTTATGCAATTTTCTGTATTATTTTCTTTGGGTTCATTGTAACACTCCATCTTAGTCAACTGTAAGATTTTTCAGTGTAGGCTGTACATTTTTAAGCAATACTGGATTTAATTCAGGACATGGTACTTACTTAACAGGTATGTTAGTACTTGAACCATTTCCAACCCTTTTTGCTTTAATCATGGTTTTTCACTACTATCTTGCATTATCCTTGATCTGGGCTGGACACAATTATCCTATTCTTCCCATATACCTGGGGTGAAAGCATGGTCCATCATGCCCAAATTTATTGGATGAGATAAGCTCTTGGAAATTTTTTTGCTTGAGTTGGCCTCAACCACAGTCATCCTGATTGCTACTTCTCATGTACATGAGGCATGGTATTTTTAAAAGATATTCAAATTTGTGAAGAATATCTCAGTGAGTTTTGAATCTGAAAATAAATCAAGATACTCAACTTTGTGCAGCAGATCTTAATGAGTTTTGAATCTGAAAATAGGTGCTCCCATCTAAAGATGGCTGAAAGGACTGGGGATATGGCCTAGTGGCAAAGAGTGCTTGTTTCGTATACATGAGGCCCTGAGTTCAATTCCTCAGCACCACATATACAGAAAACAGCCAGAAGTGGCGCTGTAGTTCAAGTGGCAGAATGCTAGCTAGCCTTGAGCAAAAAAAGAAGCCAAGGACAGTGCTCAGGCCCTGAGTCCAAGCCCCAGGACAGGCAAAAACAAACAAACAAAACAACAACAACAAAAACCCACAAAAAACAAAATGGCTGAAAGACCCATTTCCCATATTAAATATCAATATAATATCAAATATTTTCTTTAACATGTTGAAGGACAGGAACTTGTGGAGATTATTAGGGTTCTCATTGTAAAATGACAAATCAAAAAGATCAGATCAAGATAAAGGCAAAAGTATAAAAGTTCATCAGGGATTGAACTCAAACACCAACATTAATATAGGTTGGAATTCAATTAGAAATAGACACCCACTAACTGGAGCTGGGTAGATAAATATAAATTAAACAGCTCAAAAGGTACAATGCTTACAATGATTCCTAGTTTTACTTATCCAAGATGATACTGTCTGATTTGCAAATCCAGTTAAAAGTGAATTTTTAATCCAATGTTAAATATTTTATGAAATGAGCATTCATACAACAGAGTTGATAGTTTATTTTTAATGGCAGGAGAGCCTGAAAACATGTGAAATACATTTAGAAAATGCATGTTGGAAGTTATTAAATTGTCCAAGAAAAATAACCATAGTTTTTGTTTTTCATTTCTTTATTGTCAAAGCGAAGTACAGAGGAATTACAATTTCATATGTAAGGCAGTGAGCACATTTCTTATCCCACTTGTTACCTCCTCCCTCATTTTTGCCCCCACCTCCATCCTACCCATCCCCCCCACCATGAGTTGTACAGTTGGTTTATACCATATAGTTTTGTAAGTATTGTTTTGCATTGGTTTGTCTTCTTATCATTTGTCTCTTGATCTTGGTGTTCCCTTTCCCTTCCCTACTTCCACTACACACACACGCACACGCACATGCACACACACACATATATATGTATTATCCAGGGTACTAAAATCAGTTACAGTGATATCGGGGTAAAACAACGGGAAAGTAATGCAAAAGAAAAAGGGCATAATTTCACATGGTATGTTGAAAATAAAAACAACAATGATATATCACTTGTTTCCACAACTTGGAGTTCATTTCTCTTAGCATCATCTTATGTGTTCATATAGACATAGCTATCGAGCTATTGAGATCTTCTGTTAGGAATATCCTACACATGTACTAATTATGCTCAATGAAAGAAACCATAGAGTCCATGTTTCTTTGGGTTTGACTCACTTCACCTAGTATGATTTTTTACAAGTCCTTCCATTTCCTTATGAATGGGGCAATGTCATTTTTTCTGATAGAGGCATAGAATTCCACTTTGTATATGTACCACATTTTCTTGATCCACTCATCTACTGAGGGGCATCTGGGTTGATTCCATATTTTAGCGATGACGAATTGTGCTATGAACATAGTTGTGCTGGTGGATTTAGTGTGGTCTTGCTTGTTATCTTTTGGGTAGATGCCCAAAAGTGTGGCTACTGAGTCATAGGGTAGCCTTTTGAGGAACCTCCATACTGCGTTCCAGAGTGGTTGAACAAGTTTACACTCCCACCAACCGTGTAGTAAGATAACCATAGTTTTTTTTAAAGGAGGAAAAGAAAGAAGAGGAGGGCAGAGTAGCAAGAGGGAGGAGGGATGAAGAGGATGAAAAGAAGAGGAAGAAGAGATGGAGAAGGGGAGAGGAGGGAGGAAAAGAAGGAAGAGCAGGAGGTAATGGAGGGGAGAGGTAGAGGTGGACTGGGACAGTGTCGTTAACAATTATTCTGTACGTCAGCTCCCTTCTGTTCTTCAGGATCGACTCCAAGAATTTCACCAATGGTAGGCCTGATCTTTGCTTAATACTGTGTACAATGATCATACGAACTTATTTCTGTTTTGCTCATACCTGATGAAATTGAAATAGGAAATGGTGATTTACCCAGAATCACATATGCAGTAATTGCTAAAACTGACCAATATTCAGACTCTCGACAACAGATTTTGAAGTTTATGAAGTGTTTTGAATTACTTTGCCATGAGGAAAACATAGTAAATTGGCCATATGGCCATATTGGCCATACTATATTGAAGGCAGATATACTCAATATTTTTCTTCTTTGTACAAGGTGATGTCTTTAGTGAGCAGTACAGAACTGCTTGGTTTAAAGGTTCACCATATAGGCGCCAATACCTGACAGTGCTTGAACACATTATCTTTCAATCCTGGAACAATTTATTACATTCATGTTACCAGTTTCTCACTTGTGAAATGCAAAATTGTGGTAATATTACTTACCTTAATCTCTCTCCCTGTCTCTCTGTGTCCCTTTCTCTAAAATAATTCTTGTCACATACTAAGCCCTATATCTATACTAGAGTACCATAATCACCATCATATCATTCATACCTGTGAAATCCTTCTGAATATTAACACAACATTGTCTAACATTGTGGTGAATAAAATTACCTCCACTATGATATAAAAAGGCAATTTTAGATATCTAGGTACACTTACTTTTATTTAATTTTCTTGCAGTATTCAAGGAAAATTTCCATTTGGTTTTCTTGGAGTTGACATGAAAAATTCCAAAAATTCTAAAAGCAACAAGCTCTTAGGGATTGGAATCCTTTGTAAGTAAGGAAAGATCCAGACAATTTTTCAACTTTCTATCGACAAGGGACATCTATAAGTAAGATTCTTTAAAATGTATTTCAATTTGTGTTTTGCTTTCTTTTAGAAACAGAAATCATTGTCAAAATCAGTGAATATTTGAAAGTCTCTATTAAACCTTCAGGGCCCAAAATGCTTGAATAGATAATAACAGGACACAAAGCATTTCATGGCAGAGCCAACTAGCACCCAAGTCTCTGATACCTAGCTCCATCATCTTCAAGTTGTGTCATTAAAGAGTATCAGCACTTTCAATAAGTATAAGATGTATTTCTCACACATGTAATTGATACCCATGACTGCTTTCTAGTACCTCACTGCATTGTTGGTTAGACATTTCTTGAGAATAGCTGAGATGGCTTAGTTCATTTATTTATTTCTTAATTTATTCCAAAATCTTGTATGTTGGGTAGAATGAAGGTTTCTTATTACTAATTCTGTTTTCTTATTTCTAATTTTTATTTTTTTAATCAAAATGTATGGATTCATTTGTGTTAATCACTCACATGTATACTGGCCAAAGCCAGCCATTTAAACAGCAAAATTATCAGTATGCAACATGTAATAATAGAAGTTTGATAGTATATTGTCTTCCCTAGATTAGTTGTTTCATTAGTACGATAATAAAAACAAGTTGAGGTATATGGTTGCTTCTGTTGCTTTAGACATAATAATCATCTTGATTAATGTCCAACTTTGGAAATAGAGGCAACTTGCAAAAATAATGAAAATGCATGAAACAGAACATGGCAATATTTTACCTCTTATTTTCTATGGAAATCTCTGTTAAAGTGCTGCTGCTGTACACAAGAAACAATTCGTTCCCTGGTCATGATGTAGCTCCAATACACAACAGCTAAAAGCATCCAAATGACATAATAGGAATATAATTGCAGCTCTCAGACAGACTGTTCCACCACTACTTATATGTGAATTGTACCAATTGAAGAAGCAACATGGGCACTTTGGTGGGATAATTTAAATACATGTGTTTTCTCTGAATTCAATAGTGGGATAATAATGAATTCAGATTTGTTCCTTAGTTCACTTTTTCTTATAGAAGTTTCCATGGCATATTGAGTTACTTTAATAAAGGAATAAAAAAGGGATTTTTTTTTCTCTTCCTAAAAACACTGGGATATCATAAACAAGAGAAAGCAGGAAGTCAAAACAAAACTGAAGTATTCACACATAAAAATCTAGTGGTTAAATATAAATGAGAGCTCTCTGTATTTCCTAGACATGTATGTTTTACTACCAAGAAATAGCAGAGTGAAAGAAACACTATATATTTAGAATTTTAAAGAAATTTAGATTGTTCATATGAACATTTTGGGGAAAGAATCACATTTTCAGATAAGTGTGTCGGGGTATAGATTTGAAAGAATTAATTTGCTTCAACAAAAACTTTAAACAGTCTAACATATACTAAGTATGGTATAAGTACTATAATTTCAACAAAAACGACGTTAATAAGGGCTGTGGTATAAAGATAATGATTTAAGATCTGTCATATCTGGCCATGTTACTGGTACAGTGACCTGAAAGTAATCTTTAACACATGTAAATTCATGTTAAAAAGAACAATTATATATTTTATTGAAAGTTACTTACTGATCATTTAAAAGAAGGAATAGTTTTAAAGAAAACCATTTGTAAGTAAAGACATTGGATGTAATAACTATAATATTTCAAATGATGGAAATTCAATATGCAATTTAATATTTTTGCCAAGAAAACAACTGAAAGTGCTAATGTAAGTTCTCTAAGACTTAAGCCAAGGCTTCTATGGTGCTTGCACTGAAAGAACATGGTAACTAGAGCTTTTGGCATCAAGAGGCAGTAACATACCTATCAAAAATCCTTGGAGATTTTTCAAAGGAAAATATTTGCTGCTGTATTCAATGAGTTTATTCATCACCCAAACAGCTTTAAAAATACCCTCCAAATACTTTACTGAAACTGTTAACAACATTCAGTCATTTTCCATTCAGCACATATTTTTAACTGCCTACTACGTGTCAGAGATTATGCTGGATTCAAGATGAAAAACATATGGTCTCAGCCTCGAGGAACCTACAATATTCTCACAAAGTTCTACCGAGGTAATGTCTAAAAGATTCATGTTTTTTTTTTACACCTATACCCAGCATCAAACTTTTAAAAACATATACTCATATAGATACATACATACACACACACATCTTCATACTTGCTTCTCTAATCAAATATTAAATGGAGAAAAAATATTCTAAAGAGACCATAAGGGAAACATTACAATCTGTAGCTGAAAGGTTTTTTTGTGAGACCCAGAGAAATGTAGGTTGTATGATTTACCTCATTTGCTTGAATGTGTCTATAAATCTACAAGTAGACACAGTGGGTGGTAAGCAAGGGATTACAAATTAATTAAAGTGTAGTATATGTTATTGAGAGTGCAAATAATGTAATTCTTTGAAAAGTCTAAGTAGAAGTCCAACAAAATAAGTACCAGGAAATGGGTACTTGCAGAAGGGTAGGATGAGGCCAAAGGAAGAAAGAAGGTATAAGAATGATGGGGTAAGTGGGGAGAATGCGGGTAAATTTATTCTATATACTATAGATTTGAGAAATATAATGGAAGGAGAGGGGTGAAGATATTGAAGTTGTGACACATATCAAGATTGATTGTACACATAAATTGCTTTGTTCAGTGGTTAAAAAAATCAGTACATATCCAAAAATTACAAAAAGCGATGAAAGGAATCGGTTGAGAGGTATGGGTGAGAATGTTGAAAAGGTATCCTTGGTCAAGATGCACTGTATTCATAAACTGCTTTAGTGAATGGCAACTTTCTTGTACAACTTTTTTTTTTATTTTTTAAAATTTTTTTGCCAGTCCTGGGATGGACTCAGGGCCTGAGCACTGTCCCTGGATTCTTTTTGCTCAAAGCTAGCATTCTGCCACTTGAGCCACAGTGCCACTTCTGGACATTTTTTATATATGTGGTGTTGGGAAATCAAACCTAGGGCTTCATGTATATGAGCCAAGCACTATTGACACTAGACCATATTCCCAGTCCTTGTACAACTATTTAAAGGTAATAAAATATTTTTTAAAAAAATTGTTGAATTTTATTCTTTAAGTCTAAGCATTACACAGTGAAGGGCAAAAAAAAAAAAATCACATGGTATAACACAAAGTAGATTGTGTGAGTCATTTCGATTTCACCTCACAAGCATATACTGCAAATTGTCTACCTCTTAATTCAATTCCAGAGACTTTGTCTTAACAAGTCAAAAGAAAGAGTCCTGAAATATTTCTTTTAGTTTATTCAAGAGGCATTTTTACTATGCATCATGATTTAAATAAAAAATTCCATTTAATGTTTAAAATTATTTGTTGAACTTGATAATTCTCCTGAAATTATACACTTTCTTTATATACCTAATGTTATATTTGACATTTCATAGGAGTCCAAACTCCATTATATAAGATGAACTCTACTTCATTGTTGGTGGGAAAGTAAACTGGTTCAGCCACTCTGGAAAGCAGTATGGAGATTCCTCAGAAGGCTAAACATAGAGCTCCCTTATGACCCAGCAGCCCCACTTTTGGGCATCTACCCAAAAGACCACAAACAAGAACACACTAAAGCCACCAGCACAACAGTGTTCATCGCAGCACAATTTGTCATAGCTAGAATATGGAACCAACCTAGATGCCCCTCAGTAGACGAATGGATCAGGAAAATGTGGTACATATACACAGTGGAATTTTATGCCTCTATCAGAAATAATGACATTGCCTCATTCGTAAGGAAATGGAAGGACTTGGAAAAAAATTATACTAAGTGAAGTGTGCCAGACCCAAAGAAATATGGACTCAATGGTCTCCCTCATAGGGGATAATTAGCACAGGTTTAGGCTAGTAACAGAAGAGGATCACAAGAGCCTAATAGCTATACCCCTATGAACACATAGATGATAAGTGAAATAAACTCCATGTTATGGAAATGACTGCTATATCACTATTGTAATTATTTTCAACATGTGATGTAAAACTGTAGCTTCTATTATTGATGACCCTCTTGTATCCCCTTCCTGTGGTTGTACCTGCACTATCTCTGTTTCTTATCTGAGTACATTGGAAACCATGTATACTGGTATTAGAACTAGGAAACTGAAAGCGAATACCAAAATCGAGAGACACAGGGTAAAAAGACAAATGACTACAAAAGCAATACTTGCAAAACTGTTTGGTGTAAATCAATTGAACAACTCATGGGGTAAAAGGGAAAGGGGGCGGGAAGAGGGGGTAGTGAGGGAGGAGGTAACAAACAGTAAAAGAAATGTATCCAATGCCTAACGTATGAAACTGTAACCTCTCTGTACAACAGTTTGACAATAAAAATTTAAAAAAAATAAGATAAGTAGTTGCAAATATAACAGAAACAATTATTTCAAATGTAACATGTTAGAAAACAAAACCTAAGTGTTTCTGCTCTTGAAATTCAAAACACATTAAATGCTTCTGAATTTTAAATGCATCTCTTGTATGCTCTAGAAAATCTTGAAGTTACAAGAAATAGAACATTAATAAAAACTATAAATTCTTGAATGTTTATTTCATAGTTCTTTTATTCTTTCTAGATTCTTCACAGCTGAAAAGAAAAAAGTATATTTCAAAATCTAACAATACTAGTAACACTTATTCCTCGTATTTGTGTATACATGAGTATATCTATAAGTTATATATGTATGCATTACTATTACCAAATGGTAAGCATGTATGCCAAGCATGTGAGAAGAATAGGAATGTCAGATATTAATGGAGGTGCAATTTCTCCATGGCTGAGTTGATGAACTCAATAATTTTCAACATGTAGGTTCTGCTACAACTTTTAAGATCATAGACTTTAGGAATTGTTTCTTGCAATTTTTTTTTTTGGCCAGTCCTGGGCCTTGGACTCAGGGCCTGAGCACTGTCCCTGGCTTCTTCCCGCTCAAGGCTAGCACTCTGCCACTTGAGCCACAGTGCCGCTTCTGGCCGTTTTCTGTATATGTGGTGCTGGGGAATCGAACCTAGGGCCTCGTGTATCCGAGGCAGGCACTCTTGCCACTAGGCTATATCCCCAGCCCTTGTCCCTGGTTTCTTTTTGCTCAAGGCTAGCACTCTGCCACTGGAGCCACAGCGCCACTTCTGGCCATTTTCTGTATATATGGTGCTGGGGAATTGAACCCAGGGCCTCATGTATACGAGGCAAGCACTCTTGCCACTAGGCCATATCCCCAGCCCTCCTGCAAAATTTAATGTACACAAGAAAAGTAAATTAGTAGTAAGAGACCAAACAAAAAAAATTAAGTAGAGTATTTTACTCTCAGATTTGTGATGTCAAGTGAACTTGTCATGATCTTTATGATAAAATGTACATGTGGAAATGAGAATAATTTGCTCTGTCCCTCAAAAATATTATCTTCCTTACAGTGGTATTAGGAGAGTCTAATGCTTCAATACACAAAGCAGTATATGGAAAAGTAAAACCTGGATTTGACCTACTGTTCTACAAGGATTAGCATTATTTATTCGTTTGTTTAATTTTTATTTCTTCCATTTTTTCCCCTCATCTTTTCCATTTCTTAAGACAATTTCAACAGGATTTAGTATTCTATTTTCATAGATTAATGTAAATTACTTCAAACATATCAACCCTCATTGACATTCTCTGATGTTCTTTCCCCCTCTTGCACACACACACACACACAAACACACACACTAAACAAACAAAAAATGAAAGAAACTACATCCTGCAGATAGCATACGAAGAATGGTAAATATTTTGACTTTTATTTACAACTGAAGAGTATCTTAAGCTTAGGTAATTTGGTTATTGAGAAAACTCATATAATTGATTCAGGTTCCAATACTAGCTAGTGCTAGAGGATATCAAGGAAACAAAAGTAAGTTTCCTGGAATATGTGTGCAGCCTCCAAGTGATGAGTGGACATAACAAATTTTAAATGTGCATATGCAGAAATTAGAACACCTGTTAAATGCCAAGTAAATTTGGAAAAAGTGTAACTTTTGCCATCTACACTGACTAACATTTGCACGTCAGAAGACTGCCCAATTTTGCCAATACTCGAGAAAGCTAGAATTTTGCACACTCCTATTAAGATGACATACAAAAATACTGGAATGTAAATATTACAGATGAAGCATTGTGAAAAGAATACAATTCTTTAAAAAACATAACGCAACTTTGAGAAGATACCAATTCTTGAGACGTTAAAGCTCCCCAAGCTAAATTAAGACCATTAGAGATATTCAAAATGATTTTATCTGCTCTATTAAAACAGAGTGACTGAAAATGAGTAAATGTTGTACAGAAGTTGCAAAACATATTATAGTGGTTTTGTTGCTATTGTAGCTGAAAGGATTAGGTGAATCACTTTTTTTTTTTTTTTGACAAAGGAGACATAAGAGACTGTGGCCATACTGATTGAGCTGACAGTGCCAAGCCACCAAAAGAATGGCTCTCAAGTTTGTTCTCAAGTACACACACACACACACACACACACACACACACACACACACACAATCTTGTAGGGCACTAGAGGGGAATTAAACAATCTGTAATGTAACATTGACATTACATGGATATCTACTGTGTTATCATAATCAGTCGGAAGTTAAAAATAAAGAGATCACTGTGTTGACATGAGTGATTACACTCTTTATATAAGAATTAAAGGTCGAGGACTAGGGATGAGACTCAAGTGTTAGAGAGTTTGTCCAGGAAGAGCAAAGTCCTGCATTTTATTTTATTTTTTATTTAATTTTTTGTCAAAGTGATGTATAGAGGCGTTACAATTACATACATAAGGCAGTAGGTACATTTCTTGTCATGCTTGTTACCCTTTCCTTCATTTTTCTCCAACCCCCCCAGTCCTCTCTCCCAAGTTGTACAGTTAATTTTCATCATATTGTCTTATGAGTATCATTGTTCCATTGGTTTGACTTTTATCCTTTGTCTCACCATTCTGAATGTTAAACACTAATAGCACTATCACACACACAAATAAATCAGTAAAGATGCAAATTAATAAAAGCAACATATATTATATATTTTTTTCATTTCTACATTTGTTTTTTGTTTGTTTGGTTTTGGTCAGTTGTGAGGTTTGAACTCAGTGCCTGGGTGCTGTCCCTGAGCTTTCCTGTTCAAGACTAATACTCTACCACTTTGAGCAACAGCTCCACTTCTGATTTTTTGATGGTTTATTGGAAATAAGAGTCACACAGACTTTCCTGCCCAGGCTGGCTTCTAACCACTTTCCTCAGCTCTCAGCCTCCTAAGTAGCCAGGATTACAGATGTGAAGCACCGGTGCCTCATTTTCTATATTTTCTTAAAATTATTTTTAAATGTTTTTACAAAGGAGTTGCCATTTATGAATACATCTTGATCAGTGCCACTCCTTTCAATACTCACATCCCTTTTTGACACACCCCTTCCCTTTTCATAATTTTGTAGTGTAAATTTTTGACCTATTATATTTTTAAATGAAAAAGTTTGCTGCATGTTTTTAAATAGGTTCACATCATGAGAGAGCTAAATATAGATAGCATAATTACTGCCTTATATTTTAATTATCAGATTTATGATAAGAACATTTAAAATCTACTCCTAGTACAAAAGTGGGGAAAATGCCACATTTTCTAATGTATGTATCTGTGTGTGTCTGTGTGTGTCTGTGTGATGTTGGGAATTTCACGAAAATATAACACCTTAGGTTTAATTCATCTTTTACACATACATGCACACACACGCACACACACACACGCACACACACACACTGTTTCTTTCTTCCACATTACAACCTATAGAATTTCAGGTTGATTTATGTTTCATCATTGAATTTGAATAAGTTTTGCAATTATTCCAACTGGCCTGGTAGCAGAAGAAAACTGTTTACTACATTTTTACACTGATCCTGTGAAGAGATGGGAATTTATTTCATCCCTCCCTTGAATCTGAGGGAACACTGTGATTTCTTTCTCAATACTGAATAGTCAAAATGATATGGGAGGTAATAACAGGGCCGGAACTTAAGAAGCAGGATGTGTCTAATTCCTGCCTCCTGCCTCCCTGTGTGCCATCACATGAGAGCTCTGAGTTCTAAGGAGCCCACTTAGAAACACTGACTGACACACCTGGGCCAAAATGAAGGCACTCAGCTCCATACCATATCTTAGAACTTCTCTTAGAACTTCTTCTCAAAGCTATGCGAACACAATAGCGAGGAGTACTGTCCACCAGTGTCTCATTTAAGTACTTCATGTTCCCTATGTAGATGAAGCCATTCAAAGCCTTTCTGTCAACCTCAGCAGTGTATTATTGAAGGATTTTTTATGATTTCCTCTAATAGCTGAACAAAAGTTTTTTATTTATTTATACATGCATGCATTCATACATGCATACATGTATGTATTTGGTCAGTTGTGGGGCTTGAACTCAGGGTTTGGGTGCTGTTCCTGATCTTCCTGATCAAGGCTAGCACTCTACCCCTTGAGCCACAGCACCAGTGCTGGGTTTTGAGTGGTTTATTGGAGATAAGAATCCCACAGGAACTTTTCTGGACAGTTTGACTTTGAACCAGGATCCTCAGATCTCAGATCCTGAATAGGTAGGGTTACAGGCATGAGCCATCAGTGGTGGCCTGGCTCAAAATTTCTTTAAATGTGTTTACAATTTTGACTTAAGTTTGGTTCCTCCTTAATGTCAGAATAATAAAAAAAAATAGACATTAATGGGTTTTTTAGATAGAGCAGAAAGACAAAGACACAGAGAGAGTGAGAGATAAAAAAATAAAATGAGACCTTTAAAATGATGAGACATTCTCAAAGACAATTAAAGACAATTAAAACAGCAATAGAATAGCATGAATGGCATATTCCCCTCATGCCTTAGTTTTCTCCATTGTTCTTGTACTGACAACTGTTTTTTTTTTCTTTTCTTTTTGTTTTCTGAATATTTATTGTCAAAGTGTTGTACAGATGGGGTTACAGGTTTACACATAAGGCAGTGGGTACATTTCTTGTACAATTTGTTACCTCCTCCCTCATTTACCTCCCTCCCCTCTCCCCCTTCCCTTCTCTCCCGGTGAGTTGTTCAGTTGGTTTACACCAAATGGTTTTGTAAGTATTGCTTTTGGAGTCCTTTGTCTTTTTATCCTTTGTCTCTCGATTTTGATATTCCTTTTCCCTTCCGTATTTCTAATACCAGTATATACAGTATCCCTCAGCCGACGAATGGATCAGGAAAACGGGGTACATATACACCATGGAAGTTCTCGCCTCTGTCAGGAAGAATGACATTGCCCCATTCGTAAAGAAATGAAAGGACTTGGAAAAAATTGTACTAAGTGAAGTGAGCCAGACCCAAAGAAACATGGACTCTATGGGGGATAATAAACATGGACTCATAGGGAATAATTAGCCCACGTTTAGGCTAGTCACAGCAGAGGATCACAAGAACCCAATAGTTATGCCCTTATGAATGCATAAGATGATGCTAAGTGAAATGAACTCCATGTTATGGAAATGAGTGTTATATCACTGTTGTAATTACTTTCAACATGCCATGTGAAACCGTAGTTTGTTTTTTTGTTGATGATCCTCTTGTATCCCCTTCCTGTGGTTGTCCCTGTGTTATAACTGTATCTCATCTGAGTACCCTGGATATTGTACTGACAACTACTGAGATTACTTTAAATGTGCGACATTGCACTTCACTTTTGCCTATCTTCCTTGAGATCAGGTACTCTATTTGTTCTGGCATATAGAATAGTAACTAAGACAAAATAGTCTCACTACATATTTTTGAGGAAGTAAAACTTTACTTTCAAGTAATTTACCTAAACATTTTCACTTTTGTTTTAACAGATGAAAAAAAAGAGCCCTACTCTGCCATTGCCCAAACATAGAAACTACATTTCAAGAGTATTTAATACATATTTGTATTAAAGTTTTCGTTTGGTAGGTGCTTATAACAGGTATTTATTTGTTATTCATTTCTATAAATGAATACTATTTATAATTGAGCTGTTTTAATGTTATCAGGATGCAAAGTGTAATTCTTCTAGAGTTAGTAATCAGGTAATTATTTTTCTTTGTCTTCCCTTTGATTTGTGTTTAGTTTACATGATATGAAATATTGCCTTCCATATTTCTTGTGATAGTGAATACCATTCATGGCCATGGAAGATTCAAGACTTTTAGCATTTGTGAGTTTTCAATTCCATTGAATGCTGATAAAACTTAATTGTTCTGTTTGACAAACAGTATGGTAAAATGGAGAAGGCCTTTAAGTACAGACAAAATCAACTATAGAGTAGCAAAATAGTCAGTGACTCCCCCTTTGGTTTAAGTGAATACACTATTATCCACCTATTCACAGAGTCTCAGTGTGGTACCATTTCCCTATTAAAGCTTGATACAGAGGGAGTAGAGCTATTTTCTATGCATATCCATTGTTCTTCCCCTACTTTCTCCTTCTCCTGTTTACATTACAAGAGGGAAGTTAAGAAAATAAAAGAAGAAGCCAACTGGGAAAAGTCACATAGAAGATTTCAGGCCACAGGAGTAGGAGCAGGGAGCATGAATCCTCTGGGCATGTTTGCATAGCTTACAATATGTTTCCTTTTAAAATTCAGTTAAATGACATGAGAATCCACATCATTATTTTCAAGAATTAATTTCTCTTCCCCATGCAACAATGATCATTCTTCTTATCAACTACTATCATAATGCCGAGTAAACAAGCAACCACCTCAGCAACATATATTATTAAGATTCTTCCTTTTGCAAGCCAGCTGTCCCTGCAATTATATTTTACAAATACATTCTACACAGCTCCTCTCAGTTGAACACAATAAATGTAATTTTGCTGAATGACTCTGCAGAAGGCCTAATTATTTCTTGAAGCAGGCTCCTGATGTTATTTTGCATTTAATTCAAGACCGCATGCTGAAGGTTATTATCTGTACAGCAACCAATAGAAATGATTTCTCTTCTCTCTCTTGGTGTTTCTTTCTCTGTTTCTGTCTCTGTGTCTCTGTGTCTCTGTCTCTGTCTCTCTCTCTGTCTCTCTCTCTGTCTCTGTCTCTCTCTCTCTCTCTCAAACAGGATCTCATGCATAGGTTAGCCTGGCTTGAACTCATGATTCTGCCTCTGCATACTACATAATGAGATTGCAGGTACTCACCAGACCACAGCACTGTAACATTTGTAAATGTTTTCCATGTAACTTTTAACCAGTAACTCTTAACAGCAGCCTGACATACCTGAATGATACAAATAAAAAATTTGAATTATAAACTTTACATTGATTGAACTGAATCCATTCTATATTCTAGTGTTACTTGAAGAATGCCTCTTTGGCATCCATTTAGCAATATAATTTATATCAATGAAAAAAGTAAACCTGGGATATTCATGAAATATTATAGATATTTCTTGCAGTGATAGAGCTTTTTCTAAAAAATGGGTAAATAAAAAAAAGGATGTTTTCTTGAAATCTGTAGAGTCTGTTTAGATTTCCTGTGCAGCAAGCTTTATATGTTTCTTTAAACCACAGTACTTTTTGTACAGACAAAAAGATTCAATCCATCAGTTCTTTTCCATTTTAAATTATGCTGATATAAAAACTTCAGAGTAAAAGTAATAGATGCCAAAAATGCTCACAGTATAACAGGATTACACCACTCTTGACATTCAGTTTCTTTCTAATGCTTCACATGAAATTTGAACACTGGATCTAAGTAATGCCATCTTAGTATCTTAATAGATGGTGGGGGGAGCTCTAGAGGTGATATAGTTCATTTTTTGAACTGCAGATGTGTCATAGGTTGTTTAGCTCTAGGAAAGTCTTGCTCCAAAGGATACTTGCCCTTGATTGCCCATCATTGCTTCTCCTAGTTAACTTCCCTCTGCTTGTTCCCCCTAGAAAAACTTAACTAGCTTGCTTTGCTTCTGTACAACAAGCTTTGCTAAGCCCCATGCTATGTGATATCTGCTTTGATGCAGGTTTTGCCTTTATAAACTTTCTGCTAGCTACATTCAGGATTGTAAGTTTTAGGGGGACGTAAGTGGACTTAAAGTCACCAGCTTTCTAGTAAAGATTGCCAATTCAACCTATCAAAAGGTCAACCTTCTCTGTATCTCACTGATCGAATTCCCATATAATATATCGTTCTCCAAAGGAAAACCTCATTTTATTGTGTTATACTGGAATTTGAACTTGAGATAAAGGGAAGTTACATTTTGGCAGGTCGAATCAAAAGTTTTTATTAGAAAGCCGACTGCAAGTGGGCACATGTCCCCCCAAATCTTGCAGTCTGAAATGCACTTGATACTGTTGGAAATTGAGTCAGGATGGTAGTAAAGGAAAAGCAGAAAAACAATGACAACAAACCAGATCTAGTCTAACGGAGAGTTGAAAAGGGACGCAATGGTGACCTGAAGAGAGTCAAAAGACAGAAGGAATGGCACAATGGCGGCTGACGTGGTGGGTCCTAAAAAGCGTCATGGTCAGGGGACAAGGTCACAGGGAGCTCTAGAGTTCAAAGACTCTCAAGTTTACGGTGTAGTCTTTCCGGTCCAGTAACCTATTGCCTCTAGGAATTCAGGCATGCGCATCACCTGGGGATGGGATTTTACCTTAGGAGGAGCCAGTTAGACTCAGTTTCCATATTTCAATAGGTAAGAATTGAAATGCTTAGAAAGAGTGAACAAATTGCAAAAGAATACACGGGTGGAAAATAGAGAACACAATAAATTTTGGTCCCAAGATTATCTGTCACAACCTACTTCATGACACCATGTGTTAATATCTATTTAGTTTTTGTCTATAATTACTGAGAAGTGTATGTGTGTTTATGTGTGTGCATTATGTCTTCTTCAAGATATAAAACTATAAAAGAAGAATAAAGATAATTTTCAGGATGAATCTTTGGCAACAACAGTAATAGTAACAAGGTGCATTTCTAAATTATAAAATTGAGGCTATGTAATATACTGCTATTTTATACGATTGCCCTTTGTGTCACTTATTTAATTTTTTTTTAAATTTTAGTTTTACATTCTGAAAATGAAGGAAAACCTGTAATATTTGTCTTCCTGAGCTTGGCTTCTTTAGTTTAACCTGATGATCTCCTATGCTACTCATTTTCCAACAAATAGCATAATTTCATTTTTTTTAACTGCAGTATCCCATTGTGTATATATACCACACATTCTTTACTTATTCATTAGTTTATGGACATCAGGCTGATCTCATAGCTTGGCTATTATAAAAAGTTCTATTCTAACATATCTCCTCCTGTGCATCCTTACATCCTCCTACTATATGAACTTCCTTTAGTAGGTTTTCACAACTTTCTTTTTAGTTTCCTGCTCAATCACTGGCTGCTGCTTCTCTCTTATGTTATCTTACTCTTTCTTTCTGATTTTCACCACCTTAATCCTGAAGAGCTTCAAACATATTCTTGGGTTTAGTCTGTCAAAACTGAATCATGTTGTTTTGCTTTGCTTGACTTTATATTTCTTTTTTCTTTTTCTTTTTTGCCAGTCCTGGGGCTTGAACTCAGGGCCTGAGCACTGGCTGAGCACTGTCCCTGGCTTCTTTTTGCTCAAGGCCAGCACTATGCCAACACTGAGCCACAGTGACACTTCTGGCCTTTTCTATATATGTGGTGCTGAGGAATCGAACCTAGGGCTTCATGTATACAAGGCAAGCACTCTTGCCACTAGGCCACATTCCCAGCCTTTGACTTCATATTTCTAAATTCCCTAGCTGAATTGGGTTGTTATAAAGTATTATCCAACTTTCTGTTCAACATTTCCATTTGAGGACTTAATCCTCATATCTAATTTAACTTGCCCAGATCTGGACTGCTATTTTTTTTTTAATCTCTCCTAGATAGAATATAGGGTCCAGACTTCTTGTATTCTATTGGGATGGAAAAGAGTAGTTGTTTAATACATGTTTGGTAAGGCAAAAATAAAATGATCCAAATTTTTATAGCACAAAGATCTGTATTAAGATAAAATGCAATACATATATTGCTATTGGACCAGGTGCATTTTACCTTTTCCATACTGTACCAACCACTGGAATGACTGGTTTGGCAAATAAGAGCTGACCCATGAATAAGAGTCAGAATAGGAGTGTAGTCAAAGAGTGAGGAAACAGGAAATCTAAACTTCAGATCTGCCTCCCTGGGGACAAGGTTTGAGGATGGTGAAGTGCTGAGACATCTTTACTAGTGATTGGATCAAACTTCATCAGCTGTGACCCACTTGTCAAGGTGGTAATCAATAGCCAAGGGAAAACAACTAAGAACTGGAAATACTAAAGGGCTTATACAGGAAATTGGAGCAGCTGCTCATTCAGGATTTCCTTTGGTTTCAACACCTGGACATTAGTGATCCTCAGTGGTGGAGAGATGATATATTCTGTAATGATTGTACAGGTCTCTCGTTGCTACAGAAAGCATTTCCTTCTAGATTTTATACTATCTAAAAATAAGCTTCATTAAAAAATAAGCTTAAGTAAACTAGAATCATTTAAAGTAAATAGTTGGAACTTATGATTACATTTTAGAAAATATTTAATATAATTTCATCAAGATAAAGCATTTCAATGAAGAGGAATGGTATTAAATACATTTAAATTCATATTTTGTCATGTTTATAAAAGATATGAAATGAGTTTTTTCATTTTATTGCTATCTCTGTTATTTGGGAGAATGACTGAAACATGGTAACAAGTATTTCTTCTAATTTAAAATGCTATTTTTATTTTAGTAGACAAATTAATTTATAAGTAAATGATGCTAATTCATTTTAAGTTTTTATATCCCTCAGGGCCTTTCATACCAATATTTGATTAATAAGAGGTTACATTATCAACTTTTATTAAAATAATTCAGACATCTGAGTTATTGAAATTTTCCTCTGCTGTAGCTAAATTATGTTTTCTATTTTCATTTTTTTACTGTTAAGTTGATGTACAGATGGGTTAAAGTTGCATATGTGATAGTGAGTACATTTCTTGTCAAAGTTGTTACTCCATTCTCATTTTTCTGCCCCCTTCCTTCCTCCCAATCCCCCCCCCCCCCAGTTGTACAGTTAACTGCATTGGTTCACCTTTTACCCTTTGTCTCACCATTTTGATATGCCTAGTTAGTTCCTTCCCTCATTCAGAAAAACATATGTACCATACCTAGTGTACTAAAAGCAAATACAGTGATAATAGGGATTAAACATAAGGAAGATTATAAAAAAAAAGAAATATTTTCACATAGTGCATTAGAAATAACAAAATGATAAACCACTTATATTTTCAAATTGAAGATCTGAACGTTTTATTCATGAATGAGGTAAGTATTGCTAGCTTTTATTAATTGTGAATTATAACTACTCTGTGTTTGTATTCATAGAATTATCCAGCCACTACTTCGAACCGAGTGTCTAAGGACTTTAAAAGTATAAAGTAAGCTATACTAAAAACAACAAAGTGCTTCACAAACCACATATATCATGAATCCACATTCTTCATGAAAATGAGTATTGAAAAGTTCTTATAAAAATAGACCTAATAACATGCACTCATGAATACCCAAATTAGGTTTAAAGTCTATCCTATTTTTTGTTATTTTTTACCAGAGACAGTGGGCCTTCCTACTTTTTGTTTCTCTATGGACAATTTTTACTACTTGTATTAAAACTGAACTATAGTTACTTAGACAACAGTAATTCTAACTTAGATCCCTTATTTGAGACTAGAGCTATTGTGACTTTTCTGACTCATTTTTTAAATAAAAGAGACATAAAATAACTGTATAGTATTTCAATTTTGATTACTAAATTAAATAATACTTTCTATTTTTTCTGATACTGGAGCTTGAATTCAAGGCCTGGGCACTGTCCTTGTGCTTAAGGCTAGAGCTCTACCTCTTGAGCCACAGCACCACGTCCAGCTTTTTCAGTTTATTGGAGATAAGAATCCCACAAACTTTCCTGTCCAGGTGGGCTTCGAACCATGATCCTCAGATATTGTCCTCCAGAGAAGGTAGGATTACAGGTGTGAGTCACCAGTGCCCAGCTGAAATCATGTATAAGAACATATGGGATTCATGTTCATAACAATTATTACTTATAGCATAAAAGCATGTCTGTATAAAGATAATTTATTATTTTTGCACATTCTATTAGTTTTCTAAGGCTATCATAAAAAAAGTGATACTAGTGTTATAAGCTTGTGATCTTTCTACTTCAGAAATTGGCATATAAGGAGTGCTGAAAACTCATAGCTTGGAGTTAGCTTGAGCAGTATTTTGAAACTCTGAAAAAAACACACAGATTGCATGACAATAAACAACAGACATTTATTTTCCCATATTGCAAGAAGATAGGAAGTTCAAAATCTAGGGGTCAGAGACTTTGGTTCCCTCTGTGCTTGATGCAAATGGCCATGGCTCACAAAGTCCTCACATGGTCACTCCCCTGTTTACACCCATGCCTGGCTTTTCTCTTGTGTGTCAAATTTCCTCTTCTTACCAGTTTATGACTCATATTGGATTAGGATTCATCCTACCTTCCTCATTTTAATTTAAAAACCTCTTTAGTGGCTCCTTTGCCAGAATTAATTTCTGTGGTACTGAGGCATAAAACAGCAACACATGAATTTGAAGAAATAATTCAACCCCTACATATGTATGTATGTGACAAAATTCTAAACATTGTTACCATCATAGCCAGATAGCACCATCTTTATATTATTCAGTGATTATAGGAGTCCTATGAAGGATACTTGCTTGTTTATGTATGAAGATTCTAAGACACAGATTAAGGTTACTTTTCTTCAAATGGCCAGAAAGTTTGAAGTCTAAGTTTTCTACTGTGGCAACTTGCTGGCCTCAAGTTCAAGTTTTCCTGTTGGATTTCATTTTATAGTGAACTTGATCAATTATCTGCTGTTAATTAATTTAATTACAAAGCAAATCTGTTATGCTAAATTTTTTATATTTGTTGCTTTTAGTTTTATATTTTTATATTTATATTTATATTTTTAGTTTTATATTTTTAATATATTTTATATCTCTGTCATGAAAGTGTTGTAATGATGAGTGAACATAGATGTAAATTTGTGGGCATTCATTCTCATGTTTAATGGAATATAGGGTTTTTTTGGTTTAGTTGTTTTTTTTTTTTTTTGTTGTTGTTATTGTTTTAAACTAGGATTATATTTGGTCTGTGTCTCCAGCCCAGCCTTTTCTGGTTATTTTGGTGATGGAATCTTGTGGATCTTTCTCCCTGATTTCTCTTTGTTCTTTGGTCATGGTTCTTCAAACCTCTCTCCAGAGTAAAGCTTCTGAGTGGCTGAGATTACACATGTCAGCTACTGGTACCCAGAGTAACTTGGGATATTTCAATGATTAGCAAAATAAATAGCATTTGCGCTCCCTACCAAAACTTTCTAGTTCTTCAGAGGACAGTAAAAGCTGCAGAAGACATTAGCAAAATGGACTACCACCCCCTCAGTGGCCATTTTGGATTATATAAAAGTTAAAATAAGATCATTAGGAAGTCTTAGAAGTTAAAACTATGTAAAAAATACAAACATACTAAATATAGCATCTATTGTTGAACAAGGGTATTCTCAATGAAGACTAATAAAAAGATTAATATGTAAATAGAATCAGCACAGTTGTACTTTTTAAAAAGAAGGGTTTATTTTGGAAATAGAAATGACTAATATATTGGCCTATACTTTTTCTTATTGGATTTGTAAGGCAGCAGAGAGTTTTCTGAACACCAACTTCAAGACTTCAAGGAATACTGTCCTTTCTTCAGACTCATTTGTAGCAACTGGCTTACATCCTAACCTGTGGATTGAGCTATAGGAATGATCTCTTAAAATATAAATTCTGAAACTTTGTTTCAATATTTGCTTTCCCCCTCTACCATACTATTTAGTTTGTTTCTTTTTTCTCCCTATGATATCTACTGAACTTTGGTGAACAGTATCTTATAACTCACTGGAAAAACAACGTTTTAAGGGACAATTAAAACTACCTTTATAGTGCTATTTTTTTTAACTTTCTATTAGTATTACTTCAAGAGATATTTTTAACAAGGAAAATACAACTGCTCCTATTATATCTAGAATACCAAGTAGTTCCCAAATGACAGAACTTGTGAAAATTGGAGACTTTAATAATATATGAAAACATACTATGTAGTCAGATAAAAATTACTGAGAGGGAGAAACAGACTGAAAGGCAGAGAGTCAGTCTATGTGACTTCCAATGATAAATAAATTAGCAACATATTTTCACTTAACTTTGATCATTTAACATTTATATCATTATCTATTAGTATGGTATTGAAGATATACCATGAAGATTTTTTTATATCTAGTTTATACTGTCCTTCAGGGGAAAATAGTATTAATTAGCCAGCTTTTTCTTGGGTCTCGAAGAAGGAACAAGCAAGAGACAAGAGATTTAGAGAATCACAAAAGTCATGGGAAGAGAAATAAAAAGTAAATTTAGAGAGAAAAATCTCCTTTGTCTCTGAATAATGCCTAAATCATCTTTCATTGGACTCATGATTCAGTTTTTCATTTTGTATAGTTAATTAATTATAAAATATAAACAAAGCACATTAGAACTATAGTAATTGGGTCAAATCTGTACGGCAGTGTGGAGAGTAACTTCTTCATAAACTAACTTCACAGTATTGTTTTTTGATTAGTAGTTTAGGATTTAAAGTGTGGAGAGATAGGTCACTGGACCTTATCATCCATCTCAGTCTCATCCATCCTCCAGTGACTCACCCTTACTGGCCTTCATTCTGGTTGCTATGACAAATCGCCATAAATGCAGTGAATTCAACAGTGAATACTGAACCATTGGGAAGTGTGAACTGACTTGGAGTCTAGTGACACTCTTCCTGTTTGCATACAGCTATCTTCACAGAGTAGAGGGCAGAGACCAATCTCTGTCATGTGGCTTCTTATAAGCAAAGAACACTTTACTCTCATGACCTAATTATATAACAAAGGTCCCATCATCACACACTATCAATTTGGGAACTTAAATGTATGAACTTTGAGGGGGAGCTTTGGTCTTTAGCAGAGCTACTATCATAGTACTTTGCAACTTGACCTTTGTCATCACTCTCTTTTCTCTTGTTTTCCTCCTTGCCTACCTCAGACCTACATTATCCATTGTCAGGCTCTTATCATGTTTTCTTCCTCATCCTTCCACAGAACAGTATAATGCTCTACTGCAGCTGCCTTTTTTCATTTTATTAATGATTCAATTTCAGTAGTATTTCAAACTTTTCATTCAAATAGTACTATATTTGCATCCAACACTCTGTTTTTTATGTGATTATCCTTTAATACTGTTTACATGATTTTTATTTGTTTGAGACAGGTCTCACTTGAATAAGCAGTCCTTTCAGACTCACTAAGTTGCAGAGGCTTCATGAATTAGGGGGCTTCTTAGTGCTTCAGCCTCCTGATTGCTGTGATTATAGGTATATATCATCATGCTGGGCTTCACCACTTAGTTTTATAAATGGGCAATTTTCTTAATGTAACAAATATGTTTATTTTATTTTATTATTCACTGTAATGCCTACAATATGTGGCTTATGTTACTAGAATAACACAAAACTCTAGTTCTTATGTTAAAAAAAGGATGAAGTTGGAGCTGAATACTAACTTTAGGCCAACTAAATAGGTGAAAAATTAACTAGTTCTTGCTTAAAAAGAAAACAAAATAAAAATCCATTTTTGGAATTAAAAACACATATGTACCCAATTTAACCTTGAATTTTGTTTTATCATGTAGTTTGTGAGTATCTTATGAAATAGCAATAGTCTTTTTGTGATTATTGCCCAAGTATAATTATAATTTTATCAATTTTAATTACCAAAAAGGTCAATATAAAGATTCTCAATAATAAAAAGGAAACTACCTAAAGTACTTACAGTTACATAGTCCTTCAGAGTTCTTCAGTTGGAAATAAGAAATGAATAACTGGCAGATATAAAATGATTTGCAAAGAACACAGGTAGATTTAGTCTTTTATCTAACTATACAGATACTTTTTAAACATATAGCACTTACATGTCTAAACCACATTTTGATACCAAGACAACTCATTCCCACATCCTCCAAATAATGTTTGAGGAGAAAATTTTAATAGAAGGACATTATTTTTTATTTCCAAGACTCATGTTAAAGTTATAACTGGTACCCAAATTCTGCCACAGATTCCTACCCATAAGCATTTGCTGCAGCTAGTACTTGCTGAGTAAAGTGCTCAGAACATTATAATCCTAAACTTTTGCTTTATATGGCATTGAAATATCACACAAAGACTTTCATAGATCTTAATTTTGGAATTTAGCATTTTTTAAAAATAAATTTTTCCTCAGAATGAAAAGAGAGAACAAACTTTGGTAGATACTGAAAAATTTCTCATTATATATACAAAATATAATATATGGTATGTATTATATATCATATATGATCTATCACATATATTGTATTGTATGCAAAATATATTTATATATACACATATATAAAGAAAGAGGCTTTAATGTTCTATTTGAATTTAAAATCAAATATTGAACATAATTACAATAAAATTTGGCCAGAGCCCTAGTTTATATGAGTTGCATTTCTGGCTATAATATTCATGATAATTACAATTATTCTTCTTGGAACAATTACAAAAACTGGAATACAAACTTACAAACTTTGTCAATATAACACATTTGAGTTAAACTTTTAAAGATGGTGGTAAATTGAAACTTTTATAAAACAGTAAGTATGAGCTTTGCAAGTTCAGAGTAAATGTTCAAACCTTAACTAATCAAGTATGTTGGTGTTACAACTATTAAAAAAATAGCAAGGCTATAGCTCCTTAATGAGATAAAGAGTGAGGAGTGTTCCTCGTTTTTATTAGAAGATTTTATTAGAAGATTTGTGTACTTTAAGGCCCGAAACCTAACAACAGCTGTTCGCCACCATATTTAAATTGGCTGTGAATATCTGAAATAGTTGTCCAGAGTAATGGGAAATTCACGGTTATTTTACACCTTTAGAAAAGCTTTAGTTCCAGCCTATCAGAGCTCATCCTTTCTTGGAGGAAGCTCAGAATTACATGGTTTTCACATCTGCAGAGCATGTTGTGCTTTTCAATCATTTAGCTGTGCTAGTGCCTGAGGTAGGGACCATCACAATGAGATCACTGTGTTCAGGCACTTTGTTCAGCTGTGCGTATTTTCAGCAGGGCCAAGCTGGAAGAATAAGTAGAAACAAAAGTGCCTTGCATAGGCACTTTTATTTTAGTGGCCAGTTTTTAGCATATGTCAAACTGCTAGCTGAACCCTTACCAAGATTCTCTGTCTCTGTCTCTGTCTCTGTCTCTCTGTCTCTCTGTCTCTCTCTGTCTCTGTCTCTGTCTCTGTTTCTCTCTCTCTCTCTCTCTCTTTGTGTGATGGTCCTGGGACTTGAACTCAGGGCCTGGGCACCGTCCCTGCACCTCTTTGTGCTCAAGGTTAGTACTCTATTTGAGCCACAATGACACTTCTGGACTTTTCTGAATAGTCTATTGGAGATAAGGGTCTCATGGACTTTGTTGCCCTGACAGGTTTTGAACTATGATCCTCATGTTTCAGCCCCCTGAGTAGCTAGCATAGCAGGCATGAATCAGCAGGGCTCAGCATTTCCTTTCTTAGTATAAGAAATAAACTACTTTGAAAGTCTTAAAGACTGTCTTTCTTTAGTTTGTCATGAACAGCTTTTTATAGATTTCTATGGAGAATGCAATTCAACAAGTAATATTACAAACAATTTTTCTTATAAGACACAAATGTGAGTCTAATTTCACTAAAAATTCGTCACCTTTTTATTTGAATATTTTCACCTCAATTAAAGAGAGAAAGAAAAAGGAGAAGGAAAGAAGCAAACAAACAAAAAACAAACAACAAAAACAAAACAAAATTAAAAAAAAAAAAAAAAACCAAGCCAGGCTCTGGTGGTTCATGCCTGTAATTCCAGCTACCCAGGAGGCTGAGATCTGTGTGTTGTGTTTTTTTTAAAGCCAGCACCTGGAGAAATGTCTGCGAGACTCTGATCTTCAATAAACTACTAAGAAAACCTGGACGTGGCACGTTGGCTCAAGTAGTAGAGCACTAGCCTTGAGAAAGAAGAGGCTCAGGGGAAGTGCCTGGGCCTTGAGTTCTAGCCACAGGATCGACAAACAACAATAGCAGCAACAACAACAACAACAACAATAAAAACAACAATAAATAAATAATGCTTCAAGCTTGCAATATTACCAGATTATCTGAGTAGAAGATATAAAGTTACCACGTAAGAAAATCACTGTCATATTAAAAGTATCTAAATGTAAAACAACAACAGTAACACTGGTTTACTCTCAGGTTGGTGAGTTTTTATTACAATTTTTAAAGTGAGTTTTTCATTCATTTATTATTTTAAAATATGACAAACACATTAAAAACAGCCAAAAGCACTAATTGACATTATTATTCTCCCAACAAGAAGTAATAATGTCACTTTGGTGGTCAGTGAAAATGTATCTACAGGAGCAAATTCTTCTTGGAAGTCATGAATTAGAGTGGACATGGGAAACACAACTCCTATTTGTTATTTTCCATGTATAAATGATCAACTCCAAACACTGTTTGAGACTTAAATATGTTGTAAGTTGGGTAGGCATGGATAACTTATTTTATAAGAATAACTGAATCTGAATTGAAGAACATGACATTTGAAAATCAATGGTAAGGTTTACCTAAAAAGGTTTCCTAGCCCTCAAAAAATATTCTAGATGTGTTTTATGAGATATGCCTAGTATCTACTCCATTGTCTTTATTATGAATTTTGGAACATGTTGGATAAATCAAAGTGAACACTATTCAGAAAATATGCAGAAATTTACGGCAAAGCAAAATGAATTTATGTTTTAAGGATGGGGCGTATAATTCTTCCTTAATAAATTGGTGACAAGTTGTCATTTATCTAGAGATATTTATCTTATTTGGAATTGTGCCTACATGATAGAGCCATTCAAAAGGGGAAGGAGCAAGAATGTTTTATAATGATGTTTTAGTGGTCATTTAGAGAAATGTTTAAAGGAATTTCCCAGAAAGCAGAATTTCTTTATGTTTAGGCAGCCAGTTGTTCTGGGCTACTATTTCTTTTAAGAGTCCCACATTTGTTGATTTATGGTAAAAAGATTAATTTGTGAAACAGTACATAGCCTAAATAACCTTTAGCCAAGGCAAGCTTTGTTTCTGCCTTAATTTTAGGTATTTTAGTCAGGGATATAGGTCATCTCAACTTTACATGGATCTCCATTTCACACATATTCTGTGTGTGTGTGTGTGTGTGTGTGTGTGTGTGTGTGTGTGTGTGTGTGTGTTTTATTTTCTCTTGGAGATCGTTGTACCATCAATTTTATTATTTCAGTGATTTGTTTTTGATTGTCTCAATTATATGTGGTTTAATAATGACCATTTGCCATGAATGCCAAGCTAGACAATATCTGTTCTGAAGGTAGAAGACATGGTATTTTTTTCTCAAAAATATTTATTGCATACTATTACAGCGATAAGCATAAAGTGAAAGGAGCTCCTGATTTAAAAAACAAAAGAAAAGGCCATTTTAAAAAATGGACCTTAAAGGGCAAGTAAACAGCAATTTCTTGGCTCACTTGAGTTCCAAATTTGGCTTGTCTCAATACTCCTTCCTTATACTTCTAACAGTTTCAAATCCTAGTTTTCTATCTCTGTTAAATTAGACACAAAGCCCCACCTGTCAAAGGTTTCAAAATCTTACAAAAGTGCTGCTTTGGGGCCAAACATTTATACATGTGTCCTTTTGTTGGGCACATGTGCAAGCTATTGCGAAGCACACACACACACGCACACACACACATTCTGAATGCCTCCACAAAGAAACAGAAATTTTACTAAGCAACATTTACACATTTTGGTTATAAAATTAATGCCAAGATAAAAATATACGTACAAATTAATATATGAAATATGTATATTCAATTTCTCTCAATAGTAATGATAATAACACCAGGTTGTTATCGACACTATTTTCACATTCATTGGTTATATTGACACTTGACTAAGAATACAGTGGCCTCTTATATTTAATGGTCATCTCAGAATAGGATTTTTTTTTACAGGTTTTCCCACAGCAATTAAGAAATAACAAAGTTACTCAAATCTCACAGCATAATTTTCCAGTCATATTTTGTTTTATTTTTTAAGAGGTACTCCTATATGGTTCAATGATAAGGGAGCCAGATCCCAAGCCCCTGGTATTAAATATAATGAAAATATGCTCTAGGGGAACTTCTGAGCTTCCTCACTGTAAGGTTTTTTACTCCTCTGGGTCATTGTGACCCTATCTGGAAGTACAAGAGCTGGAGAGCCAGTCAGCAATTAGGAACGGACATCATCATCTATTGCTGATCAAGCAGAGGTTGAATGCAACTTCAGTATTGAAGCTACATAAATCTCCTTGGTTAGTCAACTTGTGCTTGCTCACCAAAGCCTGAGGAGATTGATAGGTGCTCTCTTGTCTTTTGACCCAGCACAGTAGATCTGATTTATCTGTAGGAGTTGTTTTAAAGAGTACATTTCATATTAGATTATCTATTTTTTCAATTTTTGAAACATCTTGAAAAGATAGGACAGCCTGATGCAATTACTAGAATTGATGTTTGCCCGTGGCCTGATTTATGACCTGCCCTAGAGCCCATAGATGGTACCTTTGGTCTTTTTTAAAATGGAGATTAGATGCAATTTAGTTAAATACTGTACTAAATACACCAAAAGTATTACCCAACTTTACCATTCTTCTAGGATCTAGGCTTCTGTATTTTCATATTTACTGAGTAAAAATGGGAAAAGAAAAACTGGATAGCAAGTTATATATGTGTGTGTGTGTACTTATATGTATATGTATGTATATAACATACACACACAATGTCATATATTTAAATTCATTCCCACCCACCCCACTTTCCCAAAATTACTATTTCCTTGCCAAAGAAATTAAATTATCTGCTCATGTATGTTCATTTATGTGTTTCAGACATAGATTTACTTCTTTACTAAAAAATTAGTATTCTTCTTCCAGTAGTAATTCTCACAATTAAGAAATATCAACTCTAAATACTTTCAAGTTCATTATTCTAACTCACAATAAAAGTTCATTAAAGTAAATTTGAAGAACTTAATTGCCTAACACAAATATGATGTTTTTATTGTAAAATTAATTAACAGCAAGTGAAAGGCCACTAATAATTCAAGACAAATATGTTATTTACTTATGAATTAAAAATATAGACAGCTCCCAAACCACTTACTCTTATTAACAAATTTATTTCTCCTAAATGTCTGTGATGAAGATTAATTCATATTATTTCATATGCAAATAAATGAATAAACAGATTAATCTTGCCAAAAATATAACTATCTTCTACTGGCTAGAGTCAGGTTTTAATCTCAGGGAATCAGAATCTACTTAGAACTTTGCATCTATTCTATTTCAAGTTATTAAAAGGCTATCCTAAAAATATGGTATCATTCTCACAAAATCAGAGTATCATTTTGTAACACATTTTATCACTAAGTGCTGTCAATTTCTGAGGATATTGTGTCAGAGAAAACAAATATTATAAAAATCAATTTTATACATTATGCATTTTTATACAATATGCATTAATTATGCCAATTTATTTCTCATTCACCTGAACACACACTGTGAGCTTGTCACCTATGTTGTGACCCACTCTTTTTTACACAGAACATAGATACTGGCCATTGTTACCTTGAGCAAAAGCTCCAGTTATCGGCATGGTCATTATGGACGATGGTCAATTTTGCATATCAAGTTGACTGGAAATTTTTGATGATATTAGCATTTAAGTCAGTGTATTTTGACTGGGTGAGATTTCTTTTCGTGAGTACAAACCTTGTCCAGTCAGCTGAGCATTTAAATAGACCAGAAATTCTAGTCTGGTTGAACTAGAGAGAATACTACAACATGATGCTTTCAGATTTCTTTTGAACCATTGGGCTGTCCTTGAAAAGTAGTCTACTGGCTACCAACAACCACAATTGCATGATCCAATTTCCTACATATTTTTCTCTCTCTTTCTTTTTTTCCTCCTTATTTTTTCTCTTTCTCTCTTCCCTTCTCTCTCGTTCTACACAGATACAATGCTGAAGGCATGATTCAAGTAGAAGAGTAATAGCTGAGGAATTAGCCCAAGCAAGCACCAGGGTTCTGAGTTTTCACCCCAATAACACTCTAATCATTCTAGTAAGTATAATGATGGTATCTCTTTCTACATGGAAATTGTTTTTTTAATAGAAGTATGTTAGTTTCTGATGATAAAGATAACGTCATTCTAAATTGGGTGAGGAGCATTAAAATAATATAAAAATCAAATTAAGCCAGTTGAAGGTAAAAAGCTATTCTTGATCAAAGGAAAATTTGGGATTGTTGTATATGAGTTATACAGAGTCTTGTGGAAGGTGATGTAATTTACAATGTAACTCATGGAAGCATTTCTGTCTAAGGTTGTGGAGTAGAGTTTAGTATCTATAATGTACAGGGCCATATTTAGTTAAATTACAACCAAAAACTCTAATATGTTCTAGCTTGAAAGCAATGAGAATGGAAAAATGACCGTCAACACTGTGGAACTAAGTGACACAGCTCTAGATGTTTTTATACTTACAAAATTACATTTAATGGCCTAGGAATGTGGGTTAGTGGTAGAGTTCTTGTCCAGCATCCCAGAAGCCCTGAGTTCTATTCCTCAGTACCATATAAACAGGAAAAGCAGGAACTAGTGCTGTGCTGAAAGTGGTAGAGTGCTATCTTTGAGCAAAAGAAACTCAGGAACAGTGCCTGGGTCCTGAGGTCAAACCCCAGGACCAGCAAAAAGAAAAAGAAAAAAAAAAGAAAAAGAAAAGTCAACTCTGTTTTAAGACTCTCACAATCTTTTGACTGGGAAATGATTAGACTTCTTTAAGTGTACTGGAGGAAGATCATAGTTCTTCAGTAATTAATAGATTATAATATTATAGGTGAGAAAATATTATTAGGAACTAATTCTTGCATTTTCCAACATTTTTATGTTAACTTTCCAAGTTCTATAGCATATGCTATAACAATTAATTTTATATATTTTCCAAAAATTATACATTTTCCTTTCCTAGAATTTTATTATAGTAATTCAGTTCTTAGGAATCCAATGTTACACTAATCTAAAAATTTATTGAGTTTGATTTTTAAGAGAAGTTTATAAAGAGACATATACTTGAAAGTTAAAAGGAAAAATCATTTACAAATGCTGAGACAAAAGTAATGAGTATATTTATTATCTACTTTAAATAAAGATACATTTTTGCTTGTTATTCTATGAAAGATATTTGGAGAAAAGAATATGTGAAGAATTTCTTCCAGAGATTTATTTTAAAAGAGTGCAGAAAGCCAGAGTATATTTATTTACATACCTTTCTAGTATTAGTGATGGCATTCATGATGTGAAAAACCCTACTGCCTTGATCTAATAAATATGGAAACAGTGAGTTAGCCAGTATCTCTTGACCAAGTATTTCAACTAGATAGCATATCTAGTTGATATTATGACAATGCAAGTTGCCCCACTGCCTAAAGTATTGTCTAAAACTGAATACCAACTGTTTCTACTGGCTTTTTGTTGTTGTTGTATTTTAATCTCTCCACTTTCAATTTCATTATGCTTCTAGAGACGAGTCTGACAACAGGCTTAGCTTTAAGCTGACTTCTTGACCTAGCCCATTAAGTGCTTGTTTGAAAGCATTTGCTCTAGGTCCAAAACCACCTATACACTCTACACTAGCAATGTCAATCTGATTACATGTTCTAATCTTAATGTGTTTTATTCTTTTGATCTGTACAATAAAAAAGAATTATAGTACTCACTATGCATATGAATGCCTCTAAACATTAAAAAAAATCTTCTTATTTGAAACATCAGAAGCTGAGGCCCAGATTTAAAGAGCTAGTGTTTATTATGGTGACACCTAGTGAAGTAGTCAGGGTGAAAGAAAAAAATAGTAATGTTCAGAAAACTTACATAATACAACGAGGTGTTTATCAGCCTGAGTACTTACAATTTCTTAGCAGGCCACATGAAGGTATAGGAGAACCTCTTGGTAAATAACCTCTCTTGGCATACAATATTCACATGGAAGTGTTAGAATAAGGAAAAAAAAAACAACAAGGAAAAGATAAATTTTGGAAAAGAAAGTTATCTGGGCTTGTGTTCTGCTGTTTCCTATGTGTTAATTTTCAGGTCAATAGAGAATTAACTTTCAGAAGCTCCCCTTTGTCTTCTAGCCTATTGTTTTTCTCCCCAAGGAACTCTATAGAAATGATCAGCTAAGTCTGAAAGGGAAATACAACACATGTTGTGAGTGCTTTTCTGAATAAAATATTAGGAGCCAATTCTAGAAATCTGAGAAGGTGCCTGGAGTACTTAACACACTGAATTAATATTTGTAAAGCACTTAGAGTATCCAGGGATGGTAAATAATGTGTTAGCTATTACTACTCTGAGACTGCTGAGAAGAATGTAAAACAAGAAGGCTTGTAACAAAGGAATTCCTTTTGATAGTGGCTCTAATGCCATTCTAATTGTCCCAAGATTGTCTCTGATGTCATAGGTTAAACAGATATAATCACAACTCCACTTAACAAATTAGAAACACAAAGAAGGAGCTAGGGACGATCTCATATCTGAGGTTTCCTCCTACAAAGACAAGGAATAAATCTATTAAAATGATTTCAGACCAGAGTTATCTCTCATGTAGATGATGACCAATGTACCCACGAGTGCTACTCACAGGAAGGAGTAAAACAATTCCGTCAGCTTTTGGGAGTGAATGTTAGAACAATAAATGAGGAACAGTATTTGACTTTCTCTCTGAGTCTCCCTTTAGTAGCATCTCTTTATGGCTTTAATACTTGTGAGTTGCTGGAATGCATTACTGAAGAAGACTGGAGTCATGGAGTATGTCATGGAAGGACAAACAGCTATAACTTTGTGAGAGCAAGGCACAGAGAGTTTCTAGTAAATGGAGTTCTGCCCAGAATCACAAGGTTGAACCAGATCAATGCCCTGACAGTGAGGATCATGTGGTAAATACCGTGGGATGCTTCAAGAACAAAACACTGAAGCATAGATACAAAAACAACACAAAACAAAATATCTATGTCCACTCCTTTTTTCCACTACCCTTTATCCTAGGTTTCACTCAAAGAACCCCTCAAGGATTTTTAGCATGCTCCTGCATTTTTATCATCAGATTGTCAGACTTTAGGTTTTGTAAATCTGCAATGAAATTTTGCTATGGACCTCTGAAAGCTGACATAATAAAATCCCTTTTCTATAATGTTAACTGCATATGTATTTTTTAAAGTAAAAATACAGTTTTATTCAAACGAGTGTCACTAAACTGAAAAGGGAGCAAATGTATTGAGTATGTGTGCTTGCATGTTAAGTGGGAATCCTTCCTTGAAGAAATTTTTGTATCCTCAAGGGATTAAACTGAGCTGTCAGGCTGCTCTCATGCAGACCGCAGAATTTGCCCCTCCTTCTTCTCATCCAGTGGAGATTTATGCCAGATGCCCAGAAGAAAGGACTGGATTTCAAAATCTTACAGTCAGCAAAGGGGGAGGGTAGGTGACAGAATTACTTCAGTATTCTGAAGGACTTGAAATACTGGAAAAGTGTGTTTTGAACCTGGGTGACTTTAATACATGAACGGAGCTACCATCACCTTACAGATTCATAGTCCTTGTATATATGGTGCAAGTGGCCTTCAGCCTGGTCATTTTGTTTTCACTTATTTGTATTCTTTTTGACTTCAGGAAAATATTGATTAGTGTTTGAGAGGCTTGTTACAGAAACAGCAGCCTTTTAATTACTTGGCTGAAATAAAAGCTGATGTGATTATCAAGAAAGGATCCTTGCTCAAAGTTTACAGTACACACTGTGAATATCTTATGTGTGCATGTGTGTCTTAAAACATATGGGTAATGTAATGGAAAACTTCTGTGACTTTTTTTTCTTCTCATTGTTGCATTTAATCTAAGATAATATTGCCTCTCATCCTGTTGTCTTTTATCAAACAGTAGCTGATAAATACGTTTTCTTTGCTTATGGGTATATATTTTAATATTTTAATTCTATGACTTCATTATTCAAATCTGTGTCATTTCAAATTAATTTTGATCCTAAACCTTTCTTAATATTAGACATTTGAAAGAGTTGTTTTTTAAAATTTGGATTATTTGGAAGACATTGTTAACTTTACTCAATTTTAATTAATTTTGCTAACTTCATCCATCACATTATCCAGACTCTCAGGTGAAGAAGTATTTACCCATAGGCTTTTAAATCTGAAGAGGTCTTGAAGTTATCAAACTTGAGATCAGTTTCCAGGAATTAGATTTGAGTATATAAACTTCTTTGGATCATCTGAATCTGCCAATTACTAGAAGCTTAAATGATTTCTGCTTCTGTATTCACACTTGAATTCCAATATGAATTGAACAAAGTGAAAGATATTAAAGAAAGATGTCCATGGATTTTTCCCTACATAGGAATACTTTTGTGCGGTCCTATACTATAAGTTTGAGAGACTGTTAAATGATTGAGAAAATGCTGTTTTATTTCTCTGGCTGGGTAGAAGTGGGGATCTGCCATTTTATGCTATCTCTTCTGATACTTGTTTATTCATTTATTCTGTCTTCATTTCTAGACTAACAGGCAATTATAATTGTGCAGCCTGAAAATGTTTTTCTGAAAAGAAATTCATATTATTTTCAGTGTTGTAGCCAATTACAGTCATTGAGGAACAGCTGCTCCAGGCTCCAGGCACTCAGTGTCAAGGTATAAGTCACATTTAGAACTGAAGGTCATGGACTATAGGTCACTGAGCTCCTGCCGTCGAGGATTTACTGGTTTTCCTTTTGTTCAGGTCACATTTCATCTTACTCCTTCCTCATTTTCTCCTTGAAAGAGTGGAGATATAGTGTAGTTCCAATTTCTTTTGGCAAAATAAATACCTGTCGTTTTAATTGAAACATTTATTTTTTAGTTGTGTACTCATTGTTGGCTTTTTGCCCTTCTCTGATTCAATTGCAGCCATTCTTTTCATATGATTACTGTCCTCATAGATAGAATTGCTTATATGAATTTAAGATTTATGATGACTGATTTCTTTTTGTTAGGGTAGAGAAATGTCACTTTTCTATAATTACCTTGAATGATATGGAGGCTACAAGATTGAATGTAACTAACAGGCTTTTAATTTTTTTAAAAGGTATCACAATTTAAAATACAAAATTAAAATACTAAATTACAAAATATAAAAATCAAAGGCATTAGGTGAATTGTTTATCTACCAGAAAATAGAATGGGAAAAGGCACAGGTTAGGCATGCAATGTTTTAAAGGAAATGTCTGGGACTAACGTCCATGAGAAGGAAAGGTAGAAAGCAAGACTGAGTAAAGGAAGAATGCAATGGAAAATGCAGGTCTCACACACAATCAGCCAATCTCATAGGTTTTCCAGAATACTTGATAGTCTGGTCCAAGGTAAACATACCCTACTTCTATCAATTTTTGGACAATGGGGTGATTTGGTGGTAGTAAGGTCACCTTGATGATTAGTACTCTGTGTCTGAGCTGATTCCTGAAGTGTTAATACTGGTCTGGTTTAGGTTACAGAGATACTCTATAACTTGGTATGTGTTTATATGGTTGATGTAGTATAAATGAGTGCGTGCACATGTTCTTTATTAGGTATGAATAATGATGTCCTAAGAGATGTTACTTCCCTACTTAATTACGCCCTTAGTATCTAGTAACCCTTTAATAGTCTATATTGATAGATTACTATATTCATCTTACTAGATTCTCTTATTCTGTAATCACAAAAATAACTACCATGTTAAGTGAGATAAAATACTGATATCAGATATTTTAGGTTAGCAAATTACTTTTAACAATGAAGAAATCACAACTTAAACTAGAGATATTTGCCAACAATTTAATGTGAGAATTATATTATTTAGTTAAAATGGTCTTGAGTAATGACTAAATATTCGTTAAAAACTACTATTGCCTAATATTGGGAAGACGACTAATTTCAGTCCTCATAAATGGGAATATTACTGATTAAAAAAAAATCACCAGAGAGTTGTCTAGACTTTTCTGGAGACACTGTGCACAAATAAAAAATGATCTCTGAAGCATAGAGTCATTCAGAATGAAGCAATTCTTTCTTGAATTGTTTGGTTTACAAAAAAGACAAAGCTTATGATACATTTGTATAAGTTTTAAACCCTGTATGCATGAAAGGTATATTTTCTCTCAAGACTATTCCCTCAAGAGAAATGATTGAAAGGTTTATAAAGAATCATTGGTAAAATAATTCTAAAAGTAAATATAAGTATACCTACTAAAATTCTATGTATTCTTTTAAAGATTTTTCATTTAATTATCTTTATTATATTGAATAAAAAGTTATGATTACATGGTTATAATGTCAGCTTTTTGGAACAAAGCTTAGGAAGATTGTATTTTAAGGTTGGCGGGTGGGGGGAGAGAAAGAAAGGAAGGAAGGAAAACAAGCAGGCAAGCAAGAAAGAAAGAAAGGGGAAAGGAAGGAAGGAAGGAAGGAAGGACAAAAAAAATGTTAGCAAGATACTATCTCAAAGAACAAGCCAGGCATGCTGGTATACCTCTGTCATCTGTAGGTTGGAGGATCAAGGTGTGAGACTGACCCCAGGGAAAAACCATGAGACTCTATGGGGACATATGGAAACATATGGAGATATGTGGCTCCTTTTGGGAACACTTGCCCACTAAGCACATGGCCCCAAATCAACTCCAGGAAAGAAGAAAATAATGATAAATGAAGCGGGTGTGCTTGTGATACAGAAATTTGAGTTAAACTTTTAAATATTGCTTCCTGAATTTTTTTTTTTTTTGGTCAATCATGAGGCTTGAACTCATAGCCTGGGTGTTGTCCCTGAGGTGCTTTGCTCAAGGCTAGCGTGCTACCATTCTGAACAACAGTGCCACTTCTTCCGTGATTCTTTTTCATTCAACATTTGTGTCTTAAATTCCTTATATGGTTCAGATGTTATTGTGACTCTAAGAGATATTTAATAATGGATGTATATGCATGATACCTCCATCCACTGAAGTAATCTCACACGAACTTATTAGATACTAAGTTACTAATTTATAAATCAGCATATATTAGTTGCACAAGAAGGGTATCCTGCCTTCTACCATTCTTCTTTCCTTTACTTACCCCTCTACTTCTAAAAAAATTTCAAAAATTTCCATTGTTATATTTTCATACCTGAGACTAAACTGATTGCCCTGTATTTATTCTCATTCACCCATGTTAATCCTCATTTCTGGTTATTACTCTTTTCCCTATGGCTAAAAATAAAAACAAATATTATTTTACTCAATGTTAAGAGTACAGTTCTATGAACATCCATGTTGTTTTACAACTCTCACCACATAATTCTCACCACCCACCAATGACATTCTGCACCAGTTAGAAATTCTCTTCTTCATCTCACACCCAGTAACAAACATGCCACTCTATAATTTTGGTGGTCCCATTACCTTACAAAAGTGAAGCCATAAAGTACTGGCTTATTATTATTATTTTTCTGACTGATGTATTTAGCATAAAATCTTCCAAGTTCACTCTCATTGCAGCATTTACAAAAAGTTTAAGACAAATAATATTTGCATTGTTTATATGATATCAGATGCCTTTTGCATTTCTTTGTATTTGCCATGGGGCTTCATTTATTCTAATTCCAGGTACATTTTAAACTATCTACTATGAATTATTTTAGTTATGGAATGATTTATTTCACTTAATGGAATGATTTGTTTCAGAATTATATTAATAACTATAAGAATTTTGCCAAGTTATACAGAGAATTTCTACCTATTCCATGGCACATTTCTGTCTTGGTAGAATCTTAGTTTGGTTTAAATAGCAGTTTAATGTTTGTAGTGAATCCAGTTCTATAAATTAGACTCCCTTAGATGTTATCTAATTTATCTCTTTCTCTGTCTACTCACCCTCCTGTGTCTATTTGCTTCAGGATTCTGTATAGGATAGTGTATTTTTATTATAATGTCTCCCAGGCTATTCTAGGTTGCAACTTTCTCAAAATCTGTCTTTTGAAAGACTTTGGCTTTAAAAAAAATTTTTTTTGGTGGTACAAGATTTTGAAGTCAGGGACTCAGGCTCTTCCTGAGTGGGTCCTGTAATAGTTTGAGCTCTTCTGGCAGTGCTTTGCATTGAACACTTTCAAGATAGGGTTTCTGTCCAGGGTAACCAGACTGTAATACTCCTATTTTTCTTCTTTTTGTTACTGGGATAACAGGAAGATGACACTGTGCTAAAGCATTGATGGAGAAACTCATGAAATTGTATGCTCCAGGCTGGCCTCTAAACACAGTCCCCAAATCTTTACCTTTGAAGTAATTAGGATTACAGACTTTTGTCACGAGATTAAATTAACAGCATAGCAATTTTTTTTTCACAGTAAGTCTATCAGAAGTGGTTTTTGTTTTTGATTTTCTGATGTTTGACCAATGGTTAGACAGGAGTTATGACATTTCTTGGGGAAAAAAGAACTGCAAAAATAAGATGCCATTTTATCTCATCATGTCAAGGGTACTTACTAGCAGTGTGTATCATTGGTAATGCTAACATTTCTCTCTTGCTGGATATAGGGCTTATCAAGCATCTACTGCAATGCAGCCTCTATCATGCCAGCAGTCAGTGGGTGGGGCATAATATTCCACCTCCTTGAAAATGGAGTATCTATATCTAGATCTCTTCTGTGTAGGAAATAAATCTTCTTTCCCAAATTTTGCATTGTTTGCATTGATTTGCTTGAAATAATGTGGACAAAATCGTTTATTTTTTGTTTGATGATACTGGGGATGGAACTCAGTCATGTGCTTGCTAGGTAGATGCTCTACCACATGAATTATGTCTCCAGAAGCTTTTTGATTTTTTAGGTTTTTTTTTGCAGTAGTTACTTTTGAGGTAAGGTTTTGCTATATTCCTGGGCTGGCTGTGGCTGTGATCTTTCTACTAAGGCACTCCAGTATTTCTGAGATGACAGGAACACAACAATATGCTCAGCCTTTCTGCTTCTCCAAAAAGGTATGCGCCAACATACTCAGTCATTGGTCACATTTATAAGAAGAACACAGGAGAACACTGGTGATTTTCAAAAATACATATAAAAAAAGTAAAATGTGAATATAAATTTCTTTCAAAATATTTGGCCATTAATTGTTAAAAATTCTAATCTGTTAAATTTACCTAGAACTCAGTTACATTATGTTTTAAAACAATTTCCTGGTCATAAGGGGAATTAGGAAAGAAGAAAAAAAAAACCTGTATTGAAATTTGCTTGCTTTTTCAAGTTTACCAGATAAATATCTGAAGTGAGAGCTGTAATTTTGATCTACTGGACTTGAAATATGAAACATATCTTTCATGTTGCAATTTTTTAATGTATTTTTAAGCAAAATTGACATCTATTCTGTAATAATCAAGACAAAGTACAAAATAAATACGTGTTTACTTAGCTTTCCTTCAGGAATCAGCCGCTAATTGAGATGGAGAAAGACAATATCTCCCAATACTTCAGTTGTTTCCCATCACTCTTCAGCAAAGTTTCTGTACAATTTGGAATGTAATTTGTATATTTCTGTGTTTATGTAAATACATGTTTAGAAATGCATGGTCAAAGACAATATCACAAAATACCTGACCCAGAAGCCTGATTACCATCCTTAGTAAAAGAGAAAAAAAAAAAAGTAGATCCCAATTAATTTTGGAGGAATGGCAAAATGAAGGTGGCATATGGTAATTGTTTCGTTAATGTTTTATAAAATAATTTTTCAAAATTCTCAAAAGAGAACTCTTTATGATTGTGAATTGTTTTTCATGGATATTTTATAAATTTGGGAAACATCACTTCTTCTTGCATTTTTAAGGAATTCCTTACAGTTAAAAAGTGTTAAATTATATGAGAGGAAGTGAATTTTAAAATGATGGCATTTAGACTTATTAATTTGTTGGAAGAAAAATGGACAGTGAATGAAGCATGGTGAAAACATTATCATTATTATATTAAGAAAAATAATCAAGTAAAAACTCTTTGTAACACACTAATGGAGACAGAGCTGAATAAAAATGGACATTCTTTTAGGAGATATAAAAAAAAAAAAAGCCATGAGCAATCCTGGAATGTTAAGTACAGAATTACACTCACCTTTATTTGAATTAAAGAGTTTAACTACAACTGGTATTTAATTGGTCTAGTTGTAACACCGTTGATACCTCCCTCAGGATGTGTTGAATTTGAATGATGAGCTTTTATTAAAATTTAATTGTATTTTATTAAAGCTTGAAAAATACATTTTTATGGTTTTATTATTATCATGGTAATTTGCCAAAAGAAATACTTTAATATTTTAAATACCAATTATTCAAAGATATATTAAGCTCTACACAAAGAAAAATGGTTGCTCAGAGCCTTGCACATGCTGAGGAATAAAATATACTATTTGATACAACTCCTGCTGATCCTTTCAAAAGGAAAACATTTGGATTAAAGAAATGATCTGCATCTCACAAAAAGCCAAAGGAATAAATAAAAGCATAACAGAGCCAAATAAATATTCATTTATTTGAGGCCTCTATTAATTAAATGGTCTATGTACCAGCAACTTTTAGTAACTGGACATAAATGACAGCTTTATACACAATTAAGACATGAACTGATAGCACTACTATGTAAGAGTGACAAAAACCTTAGAGAATCTTGCATAATTTCTCTAGAAAGTTCTATTTGAAATGAGTTCTACAGCAGTAGGAAATAGTTGCAGGTAAAGGATTATACAAGTAGCTTTTAGACAATTGTTTGGCTGAAATCTTGCTGTTGATGTTCATAAGAATATTCATATTGCTAAAAGCAAAGCCCTTTGCACATTTCCTGGTTACTTTCAAATCTAATATTGATTTCTGTAACCTGGATTGGTCATTTAAAAATTCAAGTTATTCTCTCTCTCTCTTTTGTTTCACATGGAGTATAAAAATCATCACCAACAACAAAACAAAAACACAACCTCTCTTTTTCCATCTCTATCATCATCTCTTATTTCACAGTTGGAAGGGCCTCCCGTGTCCATCCCTCTGGTTTATTCTCAAAATGAAAGTCAGAAAACTCATTTTTTTTCTTTGCTTTGGTTTATTTTCCTCCTGGGATTACCAAAAATCAGTTTTTTTTTTTTTAAATTTATTGTCAAAGTGATGTACAAAGAGGTTACAGTTTCATACATTAGGCCTTGGGTACATTTCTTGTACTGTTGGTTACCTTTAGAAATATAAGTAAAATGTACAAGTGTTCTTGGTCAAATCCTTCAACATCTTTTTTCTTTCTCTTAGGGAAGTCTTTATATGACTAATTAAACTCTTGATATTCTGGTTCCCAGTATTTCTTCAATTTTTCCTTAAAGTTCATTTATTCTTTCCTGCTAGTACTGGCTCCAGCTGTCCCTCTAACATGCCAGGAAAACTCCCTCTTAAGGGCTTTTACATTTGCTACTTGATGTAGCTAAGATATTATTTACTAATATGTCTGCTACTCTTATTTCATCCCTTCCTATGGCTATCTACTAAAATTTCATCTCTTATGATTTGAAAATAAGCCTCCCTTTAAAATTTGTGTTGCTCTCTCTGTCTCTCTCTGTCTCTGTCTCTGTCTCTCTCTTTCTCTATCTTGGCCACGTCTTTGTCCCTTAACCTTTTTGTGTCTCAAGGCCATTTCCAACCTTTTTCGGAGTACTTTATTGGAGTTAAGAGTATCGTGACCTTTCCTGTCCAGGCTGGTTTTGAACCACGATCCTCATATCTAAACCTTCTGAGTAGCTAAGATTATGGCATGAGACACCAGCACCCAGATTGTGTTGCCTTTTAATTACCAATATAATATAATCAAAAGGTGGGTTCTTTAGAGAAGTGATTAAGTGCTACACCTTTGGCAGCATTTAGTCCTTACAAAAGGGATTCAGAGTGTATCTAGTGCCTGTATCTCTTCTACTATGTGAGGTCTTAAATGAGGCACTACACAAAGGGATATTGAAGGCTCCATCCATGAAGAATGAGTCCTCATCAAGACACCATGTTTACAGCTATCTCATCATCCCTTACATCTATAAAAACACATTTTTTTTTAGATCATTCAGTCTAAAGCATCTTCTTGTAAGGATGTCTCCTTAAGCATAATAAAAAATGTTTTCTCTAGTCAACCACATGGGTTATATACGGTTATATGACATATTAGAGTTGAAGAATAAAAGTTGAAAAATTATCACCCGCAGATTACAAAGGAAGAAACAAACACTAACAAACAATTTAGTGTTCTTCTGACAGGTTTTAAACTCTTTGCATATATTAATTCATATAATCATTATAAAAACTCTAGTATCCAAAACAAAGACAGATAACATAGCTGCTTTGAGTCAGTATTCTTCCCATTTCAATCTGTATGTGTTATCATGCAGTCATGCAACTACACATTATTAGTCACAGATAGATGCTCAAGGACTGGCTGCACATGTATTTCATTTAAGTGTTATGGAATCTTACATAAATTTAATTATTATTATTTAATGGTAGGAAATTGTTTAACCCTAAAGTAATTATTATATTTGACTTATAAGCATATCCAAATACTATTGTACTTTAGAAATATTTTTAAAAATCACAGTCCTGGTCCCACCTGTATATGACTTACTATTAATCAATTTCTATTTGAACATAGAGCTGTTTCAGAAATGTCAACACAAAACATCAAAAAACCCCGCTATTTCCTAATGACATATCTACACATATATTTGCATGTATGCATCTCTGATATTACATGTGCAAAGATAATTTCTTCATCTTATCTTACTTATCCAGTTTACTTATTCTATAGGTTGCCTTAATCTCATTTAATGACAACTTCTTCCTTGCGGTTGCTCAGCTGAAGAATTCTGAAGGAAGAACTTGGTTTTTCATACTCAATTCACTTAGAAAAGGTTATTTTAAATAATTATTTTTAAAAATCATAAGTATTTATATATGTATGTATACATGAACTAACTATATAAATAAACTTCATATATATGGAGTTGCTTTAGTAATTAAAAATAGAGTAGATATAAATTTAACGCTCTTAATTTTCTAAGCTTGATGTTTTCTTGTCTATCAAAAACTTTTTTATAGGCAAGCTTGTATGTTCTTAATGTACATAATTCTACAACTGACTAAACTGAACTTTTTTCCAGGCTATACATAACTCAGTCCTTTAGTAAGCTGGGAAGTGCATTTGTGATGAACCTTGGCTTTCAGTCTTCATTGTGAATCATAGGCTATGGTTAAAGGGCTTAAAATCTCATCAGCCTAAAGCCAGCAAGGGACATCAAGCCTTTCAATAGCTTACAAAATACAGTCACATTGAGTTTTACTACATGCTGTAGTAAAACAATTTTCAGAAAGTTTTACATAGCATACTGATCATGGGAATCCCATCCATTTGATTTGTTCATTCAGGAAAACTGTGATATTTTTTCCATGCCTTAGATTTTCTTATTCTTTGTAATTACAGATGAGACATCACTACCTGAAAATCAATTTAGAAATCATGGAATGAAGTGTTACAGCACATGACTGTTAACTAGTGTACAAGTAAAGAAAGAAAACACTTTTAATCTGCAAAACTACATGAATAAGTGAACTGATTATCACACTGCTAGAGAAATTTTAATTCCACTAAGACAGTATATTTTCTGAAATAAAAATACTGACTACAATGCAAAATAAATAGTTTAAAGCAAAAATAGTATGGAAATAACAGAAATATTTAGAAATTAGACCTCCATCTCTTGACCTCCATCTCATCTATTGGAAATACATAATATATTCAATTTCTGTTTTATATAGTAGCCACACAAAAAGAAATGTCTTAAGAATGTTAGGAATGTTTATGTTCTAATCACCAGACTATAGCAGCATTCCATTAAGTGGTAAAACCTTCTCCTCCTCCTCTTCCTCCTCCTCCTCCTCCTCCTCCTCCTCCTCCTCCTCCTCCTCCTCCTCCTCCTCCTCTTCCTCCTCCTCCTGCTCCTCCTCCTCCTCCTCCTCCTCTTCCTCCTCTTTCTTCTTCTTCTCCTCCTCCTCCTCCTCCTCCTCCTCCTCCTCCTCCTCCTCCTCCTCCTCCTCCTCCTCCTCCTCCTCCTCCTCCTCCTCCTCCTCCTCCTCCTCCTTCTCCTCCTTCTCCTTCTTCTCCTTCTCCTCCTTCTTCTTCTCCTTCTTCCTATCTCAACATATTGAACTATAGTATTTCCAGTCCTATAGCTCTATGGTTTGTAGTATTTGCCTTGGAAAGGTGGAAGGGCAGAGATTTTTGCTCTTCTGTGAATGACAATAGTCAAAATGTGTCAAGGAATGAATAAATGTCAAGGCAGTCTACAGATGTAAAAATCTTCTTGTCCTTCTTTCCATCAGCTGTCAGTCACAGGATATCTACAACAGGACACTCCTGAGAATAATAGTTAACCATCTCTTGGTGCCTGTCATTTTCTTAGAGGCCTCACAGCAGGCAGGTTAACACTGGCTACCTGGTGTACCCAAGAATGGCATTAGCAAATGAGCAAGGAAGGCCCTTTTCATTGAATGCCTGTTGAGCACATATGACTCTGGTGTCTAGGAGAACAATGGAGACCTCCAGAGAATTTACAAGCAGATGTATCAAATCCTCACTTGCTGGGTAATGCCTGTCAACCTTTTCCTTCTCACTGTCAGAAGCATCCACTCTTTTATGTAGTACTCCACAGGTTGAGGCATTCCTTTGTTCTTCCCTTTCACAAATAGGATTACAGTACTCTTTATTGTCTTGCTGAAAAACACTTTTGTTGTTGTTGTTGTTGCTCTTGTCTTAATCCTCAGATACTTGATTGACACAACTCTGGGAGGTGTCATATTGTCTGTAGCAATCATTTTAGCATCCTAGAAAAACAGCAGTGTCATAGACACTGTCCCAGATGCTTCTAATGGCTGTCATTAAATCAGAAGCATGGCTCCCTTGTCCAACACTTTAAAATCAACTAATGTTTGAGAAGCAGATAAGAAAGAAGACAGTAACTGTGTTGGGTTTTGGGCAATGGGAGACTAGGTTCATGACAGTTCTCCATCTGAGAGCAGCATGTGTGGAATGTCAATTTAATAATAGAATTGACAACTCGTCTCTGGTGTCATTCTGCCACAATGGCTTCTTTGACAATTTATAAAATGGACCCTTTGTAGATGTTAGTGAGTGGCACTGCATACATTTGTGAATGCCCTGCATAACTAACATTCTCCCTTATGCTGAATTTCCAGGGTCTGTCTCAAGAATCCATCCAGACTGACCTAGGGAACTGGTACATGAATATCCAGCTACTTTGTCACAAACACAACGGTTGGTATTGGAAACATCGTATTTCGGATACTAAGTCAAAACACTCAACCAGTTAAAAACTACTGGTTTTCTAGAAAAGATTTTCAATTTTTGTCGTTTTGCTAAACTAATAGAAAACACCTTCAGCCACAAGCAAGTTTGTGATAAAGTTGATAGAGTCTGCCTTTTACTCATGCTTATTTTGTTCACTACCCTAATTGAGTGAACCAATATAGTACACTAAAAAATGGGGACTTTTTTTTTTTTTTTAAAGCAAAGTCCTGGGAGTGGACAAAGGAGAATACAGAAATAAGGAAAAAAAATAAATAAATAAAAGAATTCTTACTACTCAAGTTCCAGACTTTACCACTAGGTACTTCTTTTGTATTTAAATACTACATTTACAGTCAGTTAAAACTGATTACAAAATTATAACAATGATAAAACATATTCCTAAATATCACAGGTCAATTTTAATTTTAAATTTTAGTCATGTACTCCATACACCATATATTTGGGAAAGTCTTTGTTTTATTTACCCATTTTATCAGATCTATCACATATTGTTAATCTTAGGTAAGTAAGTCTACACAGAACATTTCGATACATATGGCAAAACTGTAAAAAAAATGGCAAAAATGTAAATTGTGTTTTATAGTCACCAGGAACACCAATGAAAATTTTGCTTATTGTGTTGAAAATAAGATTAGAAATTATATAAATTGTATTTTCTGCTAAGAATATTGAGCATTACTGGTAGTGGCAGGTAATTGTTACACATGTATACTACTTTTATTTTACATGCAACTATCTTATTTGAATATTATCTATTTACCTATGTATTGATTTAATTTGTTGATATATAACACTTTACAAAGAGAGGGATTAATTAATTTGGAGTGAGTCATAAAATAATTCTACAGTGGTTTGTGAAGTTGTAAAAGTGAAAGAAAATTATATATATGTATATATATATATACATATATATATATATATATGGCTTTACCATTTTACTTTTTGAAGAAACTGAAACCACCAACTTAACTGACTCTGAATTTCAGAAATTTCTGTCAGTGGTTACAAGAAATATAGTGGCTATGCAATGTAAATGAAATATAACATTGTCAATAATCTCTCTATTGTCAATATGTTTATTTCTCAGCTCTCTAGTTCATCACATTCATCTATAATATCTATGTGAAAATTATGTCACTGACCAAAACTTTGTGGTATGTTTTGATAGCCATTAATATGATTTCTCCAGTTTTTTTAGTATAAGGGCCAGAGAGGATGTAGTGTAATAAAACAAAAAGATAGGAATGGTAGAAGGTGTTCCTGAAAATAGATAAGAAACAAAGTGCAAAGGACTTCACATCTAGTTAAAATTTCTGAGTGACCTGAGAAGCCAGCAGAATATGCTGAATATGCCAGCAGAATCCAGAGAATATGATTTGTGTTTAAAAAAGATTTCAAAAAGTAACCAAGGATTCATGGAAACACTGTAGGAGACCACTGTCTTATTCTGTCTAGGTTGATGTGTCTCTTTTAATGCATGGCATAATTAGTTGTAATGTACTAGTATTATTCCTTAAAATTTAGTTAGAATAGTTTCCTACATTTTGATTGGCTTTAGTATTTCATAAGAGGGATATAACACTGAAAATTATATTACTACTTTTATGTTGTAATCTTATATAATTATTTGCATATTTATAATATTTATTATTTAACATGTTGACTTTGGAAATTCAACTGCAGAAAAATTCAAGACTGAAATACTTTTGAGGATTTCTTTGACAAGATTTTCTCAATGATAGCAGGATATTAGGAAGAGTAGAATGTGGACTATCAGCATATTCGAAGGTAGGAGAAATAAAAGAATTTTAGGCATAGAAAGAGTAATAACTGACAACTTTGAGAATGCTTATGAAGTGTTTTCAAAAACTTTCACATCAATCAAAGCAAAACAAGAAGTAATCGGTACAGTAATATTTTGTACATTACAGATGAAGGTAGTATGGACATATCATTAAATACTCATGGAATGTATAAAATGGAAAGGTATCATGATGCACAACATTGTTCAAACATGTTCAGTCTACATTTAAAACATCAGCATAATGGGAATGAACACGTCAGCTCATCATGGTGCAGAACTACTGGATATTAAGATGATAATCTTATTTTAATCTGTCCTGTTTTAGCTGTGACTGGAAAGCTTTGCATGTAGATTTACATTAGCAGGTTGAGCGATCATTGCAATTCAATATACAAATGTAAATATTTCTATTTTCTGTATTATTAGCATTATCACATTTCTGGATTTTAATAAATTTTCTCCTGAGAAATAATCTTCCCAAAGTACACTTGGCCTCTGCTTGGATCCATGAGTGACCTATTAGATGTCATTTAGAGCAGTTTCAATGCCAGGTTCGTAGAATAGTTCATTCTCACTCAACTCCTGATGAACTCTCTCGGTTATGTATAAAAAATCAGCTGCTGCAAATCTTTAATGCCAACATTGTTTTTATAGGCTTTTCTACATTATACTGGGTTCAATATATTTGGGCACAGTAGTGATTTTTCTAAATACAGGAGTAGAAAAATTTCCAGAGAACTTGTCAGCATAAAAGACTCAATTTATTCCCCAAAATAGCTTTTTCATATCGATTAGCTTTTCTTTGTAGGAGGCTGATTCTTTGGAACTGAGAATTCTCTAAACTAGTCAGTTTTAGTCTTCCACATTGGAAGGTAGCATATCTCTAACTGTATATTAAATGGTTGATATTCAAATCTGTAACTGAGAGTTTTGTGAATTTAGTTACCATATAATATTTCCCCAATGTACAATCATTTTCAGTGAGGCTAAAAAAATAGAGATTTTGAATCATGAAAGTGACCTGATGGAATTACTGCACACTTTTGAAATTGAGGCTACAGGTCATGCTATAGTATTTCTATTAAAAATACATTTCAGGATAATTTTCTAAGTCTATCTAAATTTTCCAGGGAGATTACAGTGTGCCACAAGTTTTAAATTTCATAAATCTAAAGAATTAGTAAAGAATATATCCTGAAACAAACTCATTCATGCATTTATATAAATGCAGAAAATATGACATGTAAAAGTTTGGAATTTACTCTATCACTATGTTACTGTCTTAAAGTAGAGTTGAAATTAATCAAGAATGAAGAAAATGTGGTTTATACAAAAAGAGTTGTATTCAGCTATAAAGAAGAATGAAATTATGATATTTGCAGGAAAATGGATGGAACTTGGGGAATTATTATTTTAAGTAAAATAAACCAAAGTGAGAAAGAAAAATGTTGTATGTCCTGTCTCATAGTATAATCTAAACCTAAAAATAGGTGGCATTAGCATAAAATGAGGATGGATGAATGAAGAGAAAAACCAATGGGAAGAAAAAACGTAAAATAATAGGTTGTAGTGAGACATATTTCATATGCATGTATGATCCCAGAAAAATAAATCCAGTTCAAAATTGCTCAGGAAAAGGTGGAAGGGAGGAAAGTAAGAATGAGTGGTAGCAGGATAAATATGATTAAAATACATCATATGCATATGTGAAAAAGTCAAGCTATATAAATATGGAAAACTTATCAAAATACAAGATACATGAGTAACTATAAATACAATCACCACTTATTATTTTATTAATGATTCTCAATATTTTGCCTCAATGCTATTCAAATGTCAGCTATCAAAAGCCAAAAAACAGGTAAACATCTGAATTAATATTCTCATATGAGAGGCATTACTGGTTTGGGATTGAAAAAATAAAAGAGCCATTAATTTCCTCCCTCACTGTACATTGTTGTGCATGATCTTCAATCTTGCTACTTCCATAAAATCAAATTATATAAAGTCAATATCCTTGTGTATCCAAAGTAATATATTTATCCAATTCAACAAAGATAAGAAACTAGATAAAGGAATATTAACCATCAAATAAATGAAATACTATTTAAACTAAAATTTCCATTTCCTTGAGAAGATGTTATTCAAAAATAAAAGCATAAATTTACCTAAAAATAGCATAGAATATTCAGGTAAACTTAACAATTGAGAGGGTGAACTCATTTTGAATCAATGATAATTGTTTACAATCTGATATCTTTGTGTACATTTCTAACACATGTATTCTTCCCTTGACATTTTTTCTTGTGTAATTTTTTAAATTCTGCTTAAAATGACAAGACACAACTGCAAGCATTTCATCATATTGAGAAAATAAAGCCTGAGGTTTTATGAAAAGCCAAAAGACACAATATACTCATTTGTCTACTGCAGCAAATTACCACACTTATAGTAGTTTAAAGCAACATATATTTGTTACCTTCTACTTTTGTGCTTCCCAAAGTCTGGCAGAAGCCTCACTATTCTAAAATTAAGATAAACTAAAATACAATTGCATCATTTCTATACCACTAGGGGCAATACATATTCTTGTCATTTCCACTATCAATAGTGTTCAGTTGTTCATGGTCTTTTAAAGATTTAGGAATTTCATATCTTCTTAATCTTTCTTCAAGTGGTGAATATTTATCTCTGACCTAGCTGGGCAAGGTCTGTACTTTTAAATATTGGTAGATTCATATCCTGAATCAGAATAATTTTGTATGTTGTTCTTAATATTTTGACTCTTAATTTAAGCTGTGATGTTCCTTTTGCCAGGTAAGGTACAGTGTTCACAGGTCTGGGATTAAGATATAGTCGTTTATTGGTTCTTTGTTTTCATGGTTACTCAGAAACTCAAGCATGATGTAAATAAAATATCTGATGCCATCCATAGGGGAAAGAGTTATCTTGGTGAGGTGCAGATCTGTAGAATTCTATAGAATCAGCATGTTGGAAGATGCATCTTCAAGTTTTCCAGTTTGTCTAATAGGACAGACAAAATATTATTTGGGATATAGAAGTTATATTTTGCATTTTAGCCTTTTTCCACTTAAAATCCTGTTTTTATTTTGGATGGTAAATGTATTGAAAGGTATGGTGGTGATTTAGAAATAAAATCTAATCTAATGCAGCTTTTATATATATGTGAATTTTTCCAGTTCACTTACTCAAACTTATGCTTTACTCTTTTACTTATATCTATTCAAGTTTCTTTCAGGTGTGAATGCCAAAAGGGCAGGTTTTAAATTTATAAGTGACACAATACTGTATGTGATTTAATGCTAGCTACTATTACTAAGAAATAATATATTTTTTCCTTTAATACCAACTAGATATAAGGGTGTTATTTTTTCCAAGTAATAAAGTTACAAATATGTGTTCAGGGAAAGATGCATGACTTCAGGAAATAGCTGGCTCAAGATGTTCTAAAAATTTCACATGGGTTACCTTCCTTCTAGTGCTTTTTATCATATTGAGGTCCTTTAGAAATTCCAAATACTCTTTTGAGGTGGGACTCAGGATTAGGGAGAGGGACATAGGTTAAATTTAAAATGAGAGCAGTGTAATTAGCTTCTTGAGACCCTTTGTGTGATGAATTAACCCTCATTCTACTTTTAATTTCAAACTACTGCTTCAAAATTTACAAAACAAAAAAAGGGCCACACTGAAAATTACAGACACAAAAGAAGTATTTGCAGTTAAGAAAGCAAAATTTTGGGCTGGGAATATGGCCTAATGGCAAGAGTGCTAGCTGCGTATACATGAAGCCCTGGGTTCGATTCCTCAGCACCACATATATAGAAAAGTCCAGAAGTTGCACTGTGGCTCAAGTGGTAGAGTTCTAGCCTTGCGCAAGAAGAAGCCAAGTACAGTGCTCAGGCCCTGGGTCCAAGCCCCAGGACTGGGAAAACAAAACAGAATGTCAATAGAAAGAAAGACTAAATGTAGTTTTTCTTTATTGTGCTTATTTTGGCTAATGTTTTATTTCTCAAAATGCTTCATTCTAAGGCTTTGTGAGTAAAGAAAACACAGCACAAAATTTGATGAATAATAAAAGAAATGTGTTGTTGGCTTGTCATAGCACCTTTACTTTGAGGCTCTAGGCACATGTTCCATTTCAGGTACATATGATCTATCACCATGAAAGGACATGAGACTTCTCAAAAGATATCTATGCCAGGAGCCCACAATAAATCCCTCCTCAGCCAGACAAGTTGCCCTTTATTTTCTGGATTGCTGTGGGCATCTCACATGACATTCCCAAATAAGGTATTGTACTACAAGCCTGCTATGATTACTAGTAATGACTTAACTGCAAAGGAATTATAACAGTATGAATAACAGTGGTTAGCACTGTGAATGTCCTAGCTACTCCAAAAATGCCAGAGCAACAAATATAAAATGCTTCTCATTTGACAGTTTGAAAGGAGTAAAAGTCAGAAGACTACAACTACTGTTAACCTGCAAACACTGATTGTTCATTCAACAGCAGGAAGCAAAACAAATGTAAAACAAGGGATGACATTACCCATTCTTCTGTGTGCAGAAGCAATTACATTAAAGGTTTGAAAGGAAAATGGAAATTATATTCAAATGTTGTATATTCAGGAAGACAAAAAGCTTTGGGCATGGAAACTTGTTGAATAGCAAATTTATGTGCATTTGAATTTGTAGATGATCACTTAACTATTGTTATCAGGCATACAGTCTGCTTACCTATTTATATCCAGCATGATGAATGACTAATTCTGAAGTACAAAATTAAATCTATTTTTAGTTATGTGGCTATGCCTTAATTCCTTCCAAAAAGGGTTTGTGTTAGATTAAATGTAAAATTAAATACAGTATTACTTTTTAGAATAAAATAATCAAAAATGTGTGTCAAGTGTAACTTTTATTGCATGGTATTTGAAGTTAAAAATGAATTAAAAGGCCTACCCATATGGTATGCAATAAATATTTCTATTTCATTTGTGCATGCCAAGTAGTCATTTATTTATGAAACTGTTATTTGTCCTCCAGAAGTGTGGCCTTCAGTCAAACATTATAGGCTAGACACAGTACTTTGTAAGCATTTCATTAATTGAAGTGTCTTTTTATCTAGACTCCATTTTCAATGTAATTCCAATTTGCTTTCATTTCTTCATTTCATGATAAGAGTGTTCACTTGTCTAAACACTCATAAAATTTCTGAAGATACAATACATCCCAAAATTGGTATTAGCAAGTATGGGCAGTGAGAAGAATGATAAGAAGAATTCTTAGAAGAAGGTGGGTTTCTTGCATGTTTTCAGTAACCCATGGAGAGCTATTGGCAATTTATCTACCAGTTCAGGTGGTACAGATTGGGAGGTTTACTGCTTGCAGATAAAATTACATTCTTGCTATTTCTTTTTCTCTCTAGGTTTGAATGTTCAGTTGCTTCTCCATAGGACAAGAAATTACATACATTTGAGATTCTTGAATGATTGCCAGAAAGGAAATGACTCTGAGAACAGTAATTTTCCAGATTCCCATAGTGGGCAGTAAACTAGATTATCTAAACCAAGAGCTAATATGGACACGAGACTGAAAATCAAGATGAGAGTCTTGCTAATGACTAGTTACCTTCTGGGGGTAGGTAAAGGATAATACATCATACACCACTGTCATACTTCTAAGAAGACTAATATTAATATTTATATTATTATCCCTGAGTAGAATTAGAGGTAAGATGTAAGTATATGTGAAAGATTGCAGAGAAATCACGTGGTATAGGGCATGAGTTCAAACCCCACTAACACACACAAGTGTAAGTATATTTGAAACAATAGCTCGAGTAAAGATCGAGTAAAAGATCGAGTAAAGAAACGGTCTTCAAGGTAAACGTAGAAGAGGGTTTAGGAGTCTAGAGAAATATAACATCAAAAATTAGAAAAAGTGCCCCAAAAGAAGTGGCCAGTGATTAGATAAAAAATCGAAGGAAGAAAATGAATTAAAAATAGTTCTTAAGATTAGATATTGCAATATGCAATCTATTGTTTAAATCATTTGAAAAATAATTTCAGTGGCATAGAAAAAAGTAGTGTGTATTAAAATGAGAAATCCATCTGGAGTGTATTGAGAAAAGAACTAGGAATGAGAGAGAAGGTTCAACAGATGTAGAACATTCTAGCATGGTCTTTTAATGAGAAACAGCAGAAAACACAGACAGGTGTCACTGGGTGACGAGAAAGATGCAGTTAAGTTAAAAAAAATACAGCCTGATACTTATGGGTTTTGATGATTTGTTTTGCTGTTAGGAATAACTTAGGAGTGAGGGGGGAAAAAAAGCCTTTATGATACAGAGGAGGGCTAATGTGGGGGAATTAAGAGAGGTGAATGATGCGATTCCTGAGATTATATGTGGAGAAGCTGCCTTAGACAAGAGAAAATATGTAATAGGGGAAACTGTATAGGTTCAGAAGCACATAGTAAGTGCTAGAAGATAAAATCAACTCTTATGATAGGTATTTTGAATGATATTGATACAAACTCTTTAGTGTGAGATCAGAATATGATTACAAAAAGAAACACAGGTATGAAATGGTAATTTTAGAAAATTTAGGGAAATATACTGATGTTTTATCTGTAGTAAATGTGGTAATGAGGTTGCTTTATTCATGCAATGAAGAGATTTTTTTTTTTTTTTGTGCGGGTCCTGGTCTTGAACTTGAACTCAGGGCCTGGTACTGTCCCTGAGCTTTCATTGCTAAAGGATAGCACTTTACCAATTGAGCCAAAGCTTCACATCTAGATTTTTTAGTAGTTTATGAAATGATCTCTCTCCTTTCTTCTCTATTTTCTCCTTTTCCCTCTCTCCCCCTCCCTCCTCCTTTGTCCCCTCTCTCCTCTTCTCCCTCCTCTTCCTCCTTTTTTTTCTTCTTCTTTTCTCCTTTTCAGCCACAGACAGCTGCTGAGGATATGGGTGGTTGAATGGCTGGCTTTGACTATGGTTGGAGATTTGCCATCAAGTGGGTCATGGGGTGAGGTAGACAAAAGAAGACAAGGGCCTTATCAAGGCTCTGGTCAGAATGCTGCAATCATTTAAGGAATCTAAGACATCTTGGCTGATCAACACAGAGGTGACAAGGATGTGAAAGACAGTGAAGAAAGGATGTACTCAGAGACAGAAAAAAGTAGTTAATTATGGGGGACCCGTGAAAGATAGATACATAGCTAGAATAAATAGATTCCCTAATGGAACAAGAAAGTGAGAATGTAGTAGTCAAGCACAATCTCATAATGGATTCTTTTTAACTGGGACTTGCAGAACTGAAGACAGGATCTAAGAAGGAATAATCTTAGGGGCTAAGGAGATCAAGGATTTTGATTTTCCAAGAATATCTGGAAAAAGCAGTTTGGAAAGATGCTGAAGATGTTAAAGAGTGAGGAGAACTGAGGCATGTCTTCACTTATGCAACAAGTAGTGTATCTTTGTAGCTTTTGTTTTCTTTTGCATATGTTAATTGTACGAAGGGTAGTTAATTATTCCATTTCTGTTATGAATCATTTTACTCAAATGCATTCCTATACTACTTTCTTGTCTTCCCCTTTAAAAAAAAAAACTTTCAATGGGATTGATGGTGTTATCTTTCTGTAGCTTTATGAAATAGTTCATAGTCATCTCAAATCAAGTACTTTGATCCTTCTATAAACTGCAGGCTAACAGCTTAACTTTTGGAGACAAATTACTTCTCTCTTTATCACACCATTAAATGCTGCAATGAACTACTGTTACTGATGTAATTTTGCCATGTTATCAGGGCATTAGATAATATCTTTGATTAAATCTGAGCCTCATTGCCACATACAGACATCTGTAGATCATTCTATCTGCCTGGCTGGCTTAACAAAAAGTTAGAAAATTTCTTAGAAATATTCTAAATCAAACCAAATACAAAAATTCAAATTTGCATGTTATTTGGGTATTGTGTTCCTAATTTATATAAAAAAGATTATACAGTGAAGGTTATAGCATTGAAGCAATTGCAGTCTAGAATATTATGTTCTCATAAACTGATATTTAAGAAAAGTGGTCAATTGGCTGGCAAGTATCCATACAAAATCATTTTAACTCTATCAAGAAAGTAGAGAAAAGAGATTAGGATGCCTCATGGGCTATTTACTTATTCTTTATTATTTTATAGTCAAATACATAATTGAGAAGATAAGAAGTAGACGCCAACATGAAAGCGAACAGTGGTATGGAAAATAAATCTCAAATAATGACATGTAGAACTGCATAGCAAAGTCCTTTATGTAACATTCTCTCTTAAGGAAAAACAGAGGAATTAGTTTCTGTAAAGGAAGGATGGTCAGATAGTATTCAGTAGGAAATTTTGCTGTTTGATTGGTATCAATATCAATATGATTCCAATATATGAAGGCTTTCCTTTGGTGACCAGATTACTAATTCTCAAACTTATAAACAGTACCTACGCCATCTATTGGCAAAATGAACAAAGTGCAAGACTATCTGCAAATCCTGGTTTAAGGGCCTGCTGCAGGCATACCAGCATATCTTTGTAAGCCACATAAACTAATAATTATATCCAAATATTCTACCTAATGCATAACAAAACTGGAATCAGTGCTGCACATCATTATTCTATTAACAGAAGATACCTTAGTGTAGAAATCAATTCATCATAATTTTTGTCTCCACTTCGATCTTGTTAAATATTGTTTAACTTAGTAAGTTCCACTTTGTTCTAGATGAAAATGTATTTTAAGAGTAACAGCAGCAGTACAACTGTTCTTTGTATATTACATTAGAGGTCTATGTTGCCATTATTGTACCTTATAGTGGAGGTGTATACATTTTAGTGATGTAGACATACAGACAATTCTATACAAGGTACTACTTTAAGGGATATAGAAAAAAAATGACATCTATTTCAAAGTTTTTAGTTCTATGTGTCCTTATTCTATGTAGCCATGAATTTTGATTAACCTGTGGAACTGTTTTTTCATTGAGAGTCTAACTTGAAGACTATGAAGCAGGAAAAATATTGAAATTAAGAATTTACTTAAAGAACTCAAAGAAGTGCTTGGTATATCCTTTAATTTGTTTAGGATTTCTTTATTTGATTGCTTTTTAAAGGATTCAGATTTTAAAACCATTTAAAAATGTAAACAAAATGAATTCCCATTTTCCTAATTCATCAAAAAAGTAGTGTTATTATGAAGTGATAATACCTTGTAATGATTACAGAGAAAATACCTCATGGCAGAAAATTGGTACACATTTTAGGAACATTAATGTGCCTTATTAAATTTAATCATGATAGTTGATATTTTCAACTGCAGAAAGAAAATGCACATCCACATGTCAATGCCCCCAAATTAGAAATTAAAATGTCTGAAAAATATTTAAAAGAAAAGCAGCCTATCATTTCATATCTAAATATTCTTAACAAAAACTTGTGTCATGCTAATATTTTTAAGTTTTAAGACAACATTTATTCACACTGTGTTACATTTAATTTCAATGCTATCACAAAAAGTACACCATCACCATCTTTATTAGAAAACATGCTGTGCAAAAAAAAGTATCCCTTTAAGGGAGTAGCAATGCTTATTAAAGTAAATAATACACAAATGACAAAAAAGCCATGATGTCTTTTTTTCCTTTTTTTTTTTTTTTTAACATTCTATACATGTTCTGAAAATGGAAAAGGCAACTTGGTTGTATTTCAACTCTAGAGATTTTCTACCATAAACACTCAGGTTTCATTACTACAGTGTTTCAACTACTAAAATATTAACAAGTTAAGAACAAGGATTGCCACATGTGTTTTTGCTTGAAGGGCCAGTAGATGGGGTTTATGAGGTGGAGGTTACGTTTGCAAAACTCTGTAGTCTTCACGCCTATGCCAATGGTCATACCAACCCTTAGACATTAAAAAGTTTTAGTCTGTATCTGTATTTGTAGTCATTTTTCATATTCAGAATCATTTCAGCATGAAATTTGCTCAATTTTCCAAGAGGCAAAACCCAAACTTCAAGTATGTGTTTGCATTTTCAAATGATGATCTGCTATTTCTATGAGAGGAGCCTTAGCAGTTATGTTTTTCTTGAGATCATGTGTTCTGTATGTATCTAAGCCTGGTAAGGGCTAAGGCTGCTAAGTTTAGAAAATTCGTTTTATAAACAGACGAGAAAATACACAGTAAAGTGCAAAACACTTCAATTTTTTCACTGATAGTGAAAATAAAGACATTTTGATCCATACAAGATGTAAATAAAGATAGAAGTTTTCTTTGTGAAATTACACTATACCAATGATGGAATATTGCAGTTTTGAATTATTAAAATCACTTATATATAATGTCATATATATATATATGTATATGGTCTTCTAGCCTGGTGGTCAAGTGCAGAAATATCAAGTGAAAGATCGATATGAAATGTCCAGTTTTTCTCTTTGTGGATCAAAATAAGAAAATAAAGTAGTTCTGAAAAATCCCCACAGAAGTGTACAATGATCTCATTTATGGCACCTAATGAGTCACTTGGGAAAATGGTATGAGGAAGCGCAGTAAAAAAGAACATTTACCCAGAGGACATATTTCAAAATACTGTCATAGGGAAATAAAGGTTTGACAAAGGTACAGAGAGATGAGAAACATTCTTTCTCTACTTGTACTTACTTTTTGATTTTTGTTGTAAGTTTCCTGAGAAGCACTTTTCCTTACAATGCTATTCCACACTCAAGAGGCATTCATTATTTCAGTTCTCTAGTTTCAAACACTCCATCACAATTTGCATACATTTTGAGTCAAAATTAATCATGCTGTTCTCTGATTAAAAATATGATAGTGGTAATTTGGTTACTTTACAATTATTTGAGCATGTAGGAGCCACATTTTTCTTATTCTCAGATGCATTTGGAAAAAAAAAATTCCATCCTTAGTTAACTCAAGAAGGAACTGCTATTTGTCCCTCCAGATGCTCATCTGTGACCTGACCACAAGGAATCTCAGGAGGTAGTTGAAGGTGGAAAGTGAAATGAAGGTATTGAGTATCAATGTTAATTAATGCTAGGAAAAAATTAGAAATAAGAATGAGAATATTTGGATGTTGTGAGGAAAATTTCCAATGCTTCTTAGCCACTTCAAAAGTGGGGATTAGGACTAGGGTCTAGCTCAAGTGGAAGAGCACTTGCCTAGCAAGTGCAAGGTCTTGAGTTCAAACCCTAGTGCCACAAAAAACAAAACAAAACAAAAAAAAAAACAAAAGTGGGAATTAGAAAAGGAAGGAACCATCAAACGTGAGAAACATTGAAACCTAGTTTATTGATTGAATTTCTAAGTACAATTTGGGTGAAAAAGAATGGACATTGTAAGAAAGGTGATATGGTAACAAGGAAGGAGTAAGTTGAGACAAGAAAGAATTAATAAGTTAAGAATTCTCTGTCTGCTATTAAGCTCATTATTACAGCCCTGATATGAAAAGGCAGAATTCACAAAAATTGGAAAAGTGAACTATGAGCATCTTACTTTAGAAATGACAAACCAGAGGAAAATATAATCCCCCCCTTGGGTACTTTAAATTTGACTGCTTAAAAGATCACTAAAGACCTTTAAGTCACCAATTTGATATAACCTACAAAATATTGTCCTGTACAAAACACAATTCTTGATGGTTCACACAACACTGACTCAAAGACAAAATGTAGATAATCAGAACTATATGTTACATATTCATATATATATAACAAAGTAAAAATCTTCATATGAAAATGCCTTACAAATTTTACATCAAGCACATTTTATTGATATTAAATGCATATTAATATCATCTATTTCTACATTCCAATATTTCCAGTGTGCAATGGGAGTTTTCTGATCTTTTTCTGCCATCTAGTGGTATAGCCAATGATTTTCTTTTTTAAAAATGCCATCGTACATATCGAGTCCAAATTACAGATCTAAGTAAGCCCTTTACCACTTATAGAGTTGTGAACAAGCAGAAATAGAAATTCCGTGAACATATCAGTCAGCCACATAACTTACTAAGATTTCCTTTACTATTTACGAAATACAAAATTTCAAAGTTAGATTTAGATAAGTTTGTTGCCTGAAAGTAACAGTCTCTCAGCTCACACAGTTCAGGGAACTAAAATAGAATATCACCATATGAAGCTTTAAAGGACTGAGTAACATACATGTATTGTCTTGATGTCTGTAGCTATGGACACTCACATTGTAGGAGTTTGTAAGTGTACCAATTGGTCTATTCAGTGATGATATAACTTCATATATACATATTCAGATGTATATAATACATATATAATTATATAATATATACCCATATGTTCATATATGCAAATATGTATGCATATACACACATACACACATTCACACACACACACACACAAAAGCACGATTTTGGAAGCATAATAGATATGCCAGAGATGAACAGCTTGAAAGATAGAAGACAGAAAGTAGACACATGGTAATACAGGAAGAGGCTAGGACAAGATATAGTGTCCAAATGAACCAGTTCCCCAAGGGCCTACTTTCTTCAGTTACAATCAATGGATTAATCTGTTGGTTATGTTACTTGAACTCTCATTATGCCATAGTCTCTAGGAACACCATTGACCCAGCCAGTGGTATGCTTTACTACTTTCCTAGGTACATCTTAACACATTGAGGTGGAAAATTAAGATTGATCACCACACATATCTTTATAGTACATCACTTCATTTCTAAAGTAATCAAACTTTTATAGTTGTATGTATTAATGAAAAAAACATGTACTTTAAATTTATTTAAGAAAGGAATTGATGGATATATTTTTAGTTTCAAAATTTGGCAAATAGAGAATGCTTTAATAAGAGGGTGAGTCAGCTTTACATAAAAATACCTAAATTGATGACTGTATTTTGGCAAAAACCCCATATTCATTGGCTAATCTACTATCCAATGAAAGTGGAGAATTGCCTTTTGACTACTACAAGGCCTCAGCTGAGAGGAAGGGTTCATCCTGTCAGCCTCATGAGGTGATGCTTTGTATCATTGGTTTCGAAAATAGACCATATTTATCTTATTGGGAGAAAAGTAAATTAATTTATTTTCTCCTAGCTGTTAGTATTCATAATTCTATTTATTAACAACTAAAATTACAAATATGCGTGATAACCATATGCGATTGTTACTTTTTGCATGAATTGACTGCTACTAAAAACCTTGAAATAAAAATCTCATAAAAGCTCAGTGCTGATCACTCACAGCTGTAGCCCTGACTACTCAGGTGGCTGTGATTTGATGATAGCCTCTGAAGCCAGTTTGGGAAGGAAAGTCCCTGAAACTTTAGTTAACCACTAAAAAAGCTGGAAGGATAATCACTAGAGTTCCCAAAGAAAACATTGTAAGTGACCATCTATTCGTGAGTGGATAAAGAAAATGTGATACATGTACAACATGCAAACTATTCAGCCCTTAGTAAAAACAAAGCTGTAAGTTGTTACAATATACATAATATTTGCTTAAATATGCATGAATATATTGGCTCACAGACAAGTTTTTAACCCAATATTCTATTAAAGGCAGTTATTGTATTTTTCTGAACCAATATTTTTGTCTTTGAATAATATTACAAATTTTGCTCGTTAGCATCAAATAACAAATCTTATGCTAAATTTTACTCTCCTAAAGTCAATAAACATCTCTTGATTATCTTACCCTACACATTATAGTTATTTATACTAATAACAAAGTTAAATAGTAAGAGCACATTTATAAAGATTTTGATAAACATTTTCAAATTTTCTTTCAGAAAATAAATTAAAACTCCAAGGAAAAAGTTTTGTTTGATATCAAACCTTAATATCTTATATTGTGTATATAGTCTTATCCATAAATTGACCCAAAGGAAATAATCTAAAAACTCAAAACTTATACCATACTTTAAAATCAAAATTCATTTCAATGTCATTTATTGCTTAGAAATATTGAAAACCATGGGAATATTTAAAGATCTATTGTCAAGACTGTATTATTTGTAAACCAATATCTTTGTGTGTATTCCTGTTAGCATGCATGAATAATGCACAAAGTCACATTAAAATTGCTTTATGACGTTCTTGTCATTAGTTTCTTAAACTGTTTATACCTACTTGTGTTATCAACAGGAGCACACTAATTACATATTATATACACATTATTTTCTCATGTTTTAAATTATTAGCTTAAATTCATTATAGGAAGGATATTTTTTTCTTTCTTATTTTCAAAGTGATGTAAAGAGAGGTTACAGTTTCATACATTAGGCCTTGGGTACATTTCTTGTACTGTTTGTTACCTCCTCCCTCATCCCCCTCCTTTTGTCCCTCTCCCCCATGAGTTGTTCGTTTGGTTTACACCAAACAGTTTTGCAAGTATTGCTTTTGCAGTCAATTGTCTTTTTATCCTGTGTCTCTCAATTTTGGTATTCCCTTTCACTTTCCTAATTCTAATAACAGTATATAAAGTTTCCAATGTACTCAGATAAGATACAGTGATAGTGCGGGTACAACCACAGGAAGGGGATACAAAAGGATCATCAACAACAGAAGCTACGATTTCACATGGCATGTTGAGAGTAATTACAACAGTGATCTATCACTCGTTTCCATTGCATGGAGTTCACTTTATTTAGCATTATCTTAAGCATTCATAGAGGCATAGCTATAAGGTCTTGTGATCCTCTGCTGTGACTATCCTAAACCTATCTCCCTTACAGGAAGGATTTAATCAATCCAGTTGCACAAATAGTTACACCTACTTTATCCCTCTTCTTGTCCTTCCTTTCCCAAAACAATTTCAAAATGATTTTCTTTCCTGTTTTTGTAGTTGCAAATGAACTATTAACTGTCCTAAGTCTTAAATAACTTCAGAACATAAACTTTGAAAATAGATTAATGTTAAAGGTAGAAAAGAACTAACATTTCTACATAGTCATTTCTGCAACACTATTCAAATCAAACTTTAGACTATATAAATGAATAAATAAATAAAGAAAACAAGCAAGTGGATCAAGTTTCAATTAATACCAGCAACTTTTCCAGTGAGAAAGGATTTAAATGTTACAAGTGCATCTCTTTTTTTTTTTATAGAATTTAAAAAAAATGTGTGTGTGTGTGTGTGTGTATGTGTGTGTGTATGTGGGTGTTTATTTTCTGACCCCCAGTCTTCTCTATTTTCTTCTCATACCATTGAAGCTTCCAGGGGAGATACACTGCTGTGGTGATGCGTTCTATCCTGACCCTTGCTGTGACTGTAGATTTTGTAATCTAAGTCAATTTCATTCACAGCAGGGACCATTGGTAAAGTATTTCAATCCAGGAGAGAAAATTGGTTAAACTCTTCCATTTCTGCTGTCCAAAACATATCTATGGGCAACTGACTTTCAAAATATCCAAAGGACTTCTTGTCTCAATATGGCAGGTATAGACATTATAAGTTCAGGTGAAATAAACGAATGCTTGTGTGCGCACACACACACACACACACACACACACATCTTGTTTATTTGGCCATTTTTATTAGCTATAATTTTAAAAGAATATGTTTACTAGTCACAAAGATGCTAAACACATCTCAAAAATATAATCTATTATAACAAGTATGGTATAGGATTGTGGATGCATTTCAAACATGTAATACTCCAAATAACAACCAGGTAAGCAAAATATTTATAAATTGACTCAAGTCTAAGTGAACCAAGGAACAGGTTTGAGCTAATGATGTGAATAAAAAGAGATTTATCCAACCTTTTAAGAATTTGAGCCATGTTTTTCTGCTTCCAAATTAAATTACAAATATTTATTTTGTAACAATTTTCAATGTGCCTATAAGAATCTTAAATTTTATTCTAATTTTAGTGGAAATTACTGGCGATGGTAGTAGAAACCTGTCAGGTGTGCGGGATATCCCATTTGAACTGCTGCCATAGGCAGCAAAGGAAGAGACTGATGTTGTCACCAGCATGACTAGTATAATGTGGGCATCTGGCCTGGATTTTGCCAAACAAATCCACTAACAGAAATATGGAATTAGTAGAGCATAATGGAAAGAAACGGGGTACCTTTGGAGATGGTACTGGTATCCATGTTGGTAGCAAACCTATCATTCGGAGACAGCACTTCAAGCTACAGAATTCAATATTCAATACCAGAGGTGACAACATCTTGCTACAGGACATTTTGGGGTCTAATTTTCAGCTACAGAATGCTGAAGTATTTATACTATTGGGAAGTATTTATATTATTGTATTAATAAGTTTGTTTTATGCTTCAATGATATAATGTTTTCTTCCCTACAACTAAGAATTCTAATTGATTGTGTCAAGAAAAAGGAAGGATGAATGGAAATGGTAACTTTGATTTGGCATTTTTTAAAGTTGATGACTCAGGCATATAACTGCTCCCAATTTGTCAGGTCTGAAGCAGTATATGGTACTAAGAAACCTATTTTTAGTTAAGAGATGATTGAACTGGGTCATGCATAACAAGTTTAAATCAAGAGAGCTTTTACAGCAAGCCTGAGTTTTGTTTGGGGACACTTATACATAAATTAGCAAATATATAAATGATTAACCATAATAACTTCATTTTCACTTGAAATATTCATCTATTCACATAGTTCTCTTTCATATTCAAGGCAGAAGCAAACGGTGTTTTTATGTTTGTTTTCTTGATCCCTGGTTCTAGTTTCCAGAAAGCAACTTTATTATTATTCTGTTAGCACGCCACATATGAAAAAAGATTATATGTTAAAAAAAACAAAAATATACTTTCTGTAAAAATGATGGGAAACTGTTTGCTAAGATATGAAGTCATGATAAAGAAGAAAGCTGTATATCAAACAGACTTATTGAAGCTAATTATTATTATTGACCATTGTTTTCACAGAATAATATTTTAATAAGAGGTAAGAGGGTAATGGAGAACATGGATAAAAATTTCAAATACTTTTAAGGCCCATAAAACATAATTATGTGACTTTAGCTATGTATATGACTATAGAAAGAGGTAAGAGGAATGAAAAAGTATTACTCTCCTGAAGAAATTTTGATTTTATTAGAAAGAAACTTAATGTCATGCACCTCCCAGACACACACAATTGTGCATTAGAAAGAAAAAAAAATCTATCCCTAGGCTTAATTTTATCTACAGTATAGAATCTTATACAATCTCTTATTTAAATTATGTCCACAATATATTTCTTCTTCTTTCCCCTTCCCCTTTTTCTTTCTGGAAGTCTTTGTTGAAACTCAGGCAAGGACAATGTAACTTATATGACTTAGAGCCATGTTAACCACACTTCTCTTTCCAGTTAGTGTATTATTCCCCTTGAAGCTTGGTTTAATGTATAGTATTAAGCTCGAATGATTAAAATTCTGAAGAATAATGGGTGAAAATACCTTGACTCTTAATCTATTGGAAAGCTCATGCTACTTTACAGGTTGAAGATTTTATTAATGCTATAGAATATGGAATATACCTTTATTATAATACATATTTAGGATGTTTTCGATTTTATAAGTTTCTTCTATATTCCTTCTGTACTCTTGTGAAAAGTATTGAAAATTGTGTTTTCTGGATTCTTTAGGAAGTCAGTTTCAAGTATACTATAGCATTCAACTAAATAGTTGATAAAAAAAGAATGAAATGAGAGTTTTGATGATTCTGAGTCTTAAAAGTTAGTTACAGTTGACTTATATGGAATACCACATTTTTTGAACCTATCATGAATTCATAGTCTTGATTTCAGGATCATACACTTGATTCATTCTTGAATACTAGGTTAAAAAAAAACTACACTGCTCTCAAGCCAAAGTGCATCTTAGCGTTATTGAATAAATAATTTTGATATTTTATTAATTAAAGTTTAAACTCAAAGTATTAGTCATGGTTGTTATTACAGCAAAATATTGGAGACAAGTTTGTAAGGAGAAAAGGTATTTAGTTGACAATAGTGGAGGTTCAAGGGCATGTTGGTTTTATTAGTTCTACTTTGGTGAAAGCTACCCTGGGAGCAGGAAGTTGTGGTCAGGTCCCAATGATAGCTGAGAAAGCAGGAGAAAGGGATTAGACTAGGACTAGAAAGAGTGCCAGAGAGCAAGAGGGCAAACAGGCTTTATGACAAACCTCCTACCCGGGCAGTTCTACATGAACTACTGTCCTAAAGCAGCCCCAAATCTCTTAAAGATCTTGCATTGCCCCTGTCTCCTAAGGATTCCATCACCTTACAATAGAGACACTTCAAGGACCAAGGGCCAAAACTTGAGCATATGGGCCTTTGGAGTAACACTAAACAGTTAGTCTGTAGCAGGTGGTAACATGATTTGATCACTGTGTGGCAAAAACTTGTTTATTCTGCATTGCTTTATCATATTCATGATAACATAACACCATACAATATCTAATGACATAGTCTAACCATTATCATATGTTTCAAAAATGGTAGTTAGCTAATCCTAGCTACCCAGGAAGTTGAGATTTAAGGATCACTGGTGAAAGATAGCCTGGACAGAAAAGCCCCAAAACAAGTATGGATCAGGTGGTAGGGCACTAGTATTAAGGGGGTTAAAAATAGGGGAAATAGGGCTAGGAATATGGCCTAGTGGTCAAGTGAGGCCCTGGGTTTGATTCCTCAGCATGATATATATAGGAAAAGCCAGAAGTGGTGCTGTGGCTCAAGTGTAGAATGCTAGCCTTAAGCAAAAAGCAAAGAAGCCAGAGACAGTTCTCAGGCCCTGAGTTCAAGCCCCAGGACTGGCAAAAAATAGAGAATATGAGAATCTTCCATCAAGGAAGAATGTACTGGATGGAACACCTGTGCTAAAATATCTTTAATATTAATTATTTATTAATATTAATTTTTATTTTTTTTCCAGTTCTGAGGCTTGAACTCAGGGCCTGAGCACTGTCCCTGGCTTCTTTTTGCTCAAGGCTAGTACTCTACCACTTGAGCCCAAGCACCATGTCTAGTTTTTTCTATATATGTGGTGCTGAGGAATCGAACCCATGGCTTCATATATATGAGGCAAGCACTCTATCACTGGGCCATATTCCTAGCCCCTAATATTAACTTTTACTAAAACTGCTTTTGCCATATGACCACTTGATTAATCTGAGAGTAGAGAATTTGAGACTATAAGCAGAAGTAGAACTCCTCTGTGTCTAAAGGCAATATTCTCACTCACAAAGGAGTAAAATCCATTCATTCACAAAGAACTGGCTATATTTTTTGGCTACTTACAACACATGAAAAGAATTATAGGTACAAGACATTTTTCCCACTAAGTTTTGTATTTGAAGCAGTTAGAAGCCAGAGATCAATTTCAAACCATCAGCTTCCCTTTCGAGTTTTTTTTCCACTCTCTCTGTGACTTTTGAACAATGGATTCCTGAAACTCAAGTAGAATAGACATAGTAATTATGGTTCTTCATTTCATCATTATAACTAATACAAAGTGTCTGGTACATAGTCATTGTTCAGCAAGTATGCATTGACAGAGGGGAAGAGGAATTTTTCTCTGGAAATGCACCATAGTAAAATGTTCAGTAAGACTGGTAAATTAGTGTGCTTATTTTTCCTGAATATTATCTATAAACTAGGACAACTAGAATAAAACTTCTTAAACAATTGCTTTGGTATAGCTTGCGCCTATGGAAACTATTAGAGATACTATACATGATTTCCTTACACACAAATCACTTTTTCCATTGTTGGTCAACAAAGAATATGCATTTTGAGGAGTTAATCACATTGTAGTTTGGGATTGTTCTCTAGTCTTTTGAGATTTTTCTGTGTAACATTAGGTAAAAGTAACTAACTTACATGTAAGTCTATGGGACTTCATGTATTGAAATTTAACTTTGTATATATACTTGTGATAATTAAGTAACATGATGGCTCAAAGGTTTCTTTAATGAGTATATTTTCGCTCATTATGAATTGTTTACTAATGACTTTTTTCAATCAATTATGAGTTAAGGAAGCTTATAGTTTTTTACAAGGTTACATTCATGTTGAATATTGGCTGCTTTCCTATTCACATAAAAATTCAGGAAATGCAGAGGGTATGGTGATAGCTGTTGTTTTGATTTTCGTGTTGCTGAATATTAATAAAATTGTTTGATCTGGAGGTCAGCAATATTTTATTTTTTTATTAACGTGTTTAAGAACTGTCTGTCTTTTTCATTTGAAGAAAGAAACAGGATGTGGAAAATATTTAGCTGCTTAGGAAAACAATTGCCACATACTACATCAGTTACCATATTACAGTCATGAAATTCTGTAGTACTTTCCAAAACAGCACAGCTTAATTTTATTTGTTTGTTTTATGCACATAAATATTTTCCACATGTATGTACAAATGTCTCCTGGTTTAAGCAGAACTCACAAACATTACTTTTTTCTTCTTGTCACCCCCCTACACACTCATTTTTTTTTTTTAACATGTAAGAACGCTTAGAAGTACTTGCTGAAACATGAAAAGGTAGAGGAAGCCTATTAAATCGTTTGCTCAGGTAAAAATACTTTATCACAATCCAAAACACTTGCATCTACAATATAAAATAACCTTTCCTTCCATAGATGTTTGATTTGAAATACATAAAGGTAAACTGAAAAAGAGTTACAGGTTTGTCGAATTTGAGAGAGCAACTCAGAAGAACTGAGTTCTCAGCAAATACTGTTAGCTAAGAAAACACCTCCAGGTTTTTTGAAAAGCCTTTTTGCACCGTCCCCCTAAAAAAATGAGATAGCTCAGAACGAACATTTGTAATGAGGTATTTCTGGGACATTTACATAGAGCTGGTCATAACTCCCTTCCCTTTCTTCATCATCACCCAAAGATGACTGGAGATTTCAAATTACATTATGATATCCATATGCTGCTATATTAAAATACAGTGCAGACATCTCAGTTTTGAAGTTAAAGGATCACCCATTGCTTTACAAAATACAAATGTACTCTGAGCATTTTAATTATATGTTGGTCTCATGTCAATTATTTCTGTGTACCAAGTGCTACTTTGTTTGTAATCTCATTAGGATACAAAACCTTTATGTAGAATACATTTCCACTCATTAGATAATGTTTCTAAGGAAAAAAATATTATAGAGGGCATAGAAATCACGTAATCTAGAGCTGCTCTTAACTTATCAAAATAATAAAATTAGTATTTAAAATGAGAATAAATTGTTTCATATATAATAGGATTAGTTTGGCAAACCTCCTCACAACCAAGAACTAAACAGAACAGAATCTGCAAAAGAAACAAGTATCTCTCTTGTCCCGTGCCAGGCAACTTACAGGATCTGATGTAAGCATTTTGAACTTCTATGTTTTCTCTGTATAACTAAACATCAAAATAAGATCAGAGGGGGCTGGGGATATAGCCTAGTGGCAAGAGTGCCTGCCTCGGATACACGAGGCCCTAGGTTCAATTCCCCAGCACCACATATACAGAAAATGGCCAGAAGCGGCGCTGTGGCTCAGGTGGCAGAGTGCTAGCCTTGAGCAAAAAGAAGCCAGGGACAGTGCTCAGGCCCTGAGTCCAAGGCCCAGGACTGGCCAAAAAAAAAAAAAAAAAAAAAAAAAAAAATAAGATCAGAGGATCATTTTCTCCTTAACCCCAAGTAGAAAGACCAGTGTGTGCCACTCTTGTAAGTATATGACGTATCAACATATAAATTTATAATATTCAAAAGAGAAATGTAAATAGTGTGTGCTCATCTCTGATTCTATAGAGTTTTGTGAATAAATTTCTATTAATCTACTGGCAAATAGACCCCAAAATTCTATAATTCATGCTCTTTCTGGATGAGTTTAATAAATAATCTGCTATTTTTATTTTCTCTTCCAGCTCCAATTGCACTTCTATAGAAATTCTAAATGTTTATATATATATATATATATATATATATCCAGTTATTCACATTGTAAATATCTGTCAACTAAGTAAAGCACGTTCAGAGTACTTATTGCTTTGAAGGAATGTTTCAGCTCACTCCAATGAAAATAAGTTTAAAAAAGCTGATTCAACATACAATTAAAGAAATGCCAAATCAAATACTTGGTACAGATATATTTCTAAGTATCTATGTTTTATGTATATATTTCTAAAAAAGAAATATACCAAATCAGGGTGAAATAATGTACTTAAGATTACATCAATATTAAGATGGATTTTTCTTACACATGAACTCATTTAATTCCTTTTCCTTTCTTGCTTAAGTACATGGATAATTTACAGCACAAAGTCAAATTGCAATCCAGCCTGTGATATCGGAAATAAAAGTTGGAAAAACATAGAAACACGGGGTATACATTGTGAAAGTTATAGTAAGGTATAGACAACAAAATACAGAATAGAAGAATGCTCCACCTCCTCCCCCTCCCCAGTTGTTTCATATATGGTAGGTTCTCCTGGTTCTATGCCCCACCCCTCTCCTCCTAGTACATCAACTCTCTTCCTTGCTTGCTCTGTTTCAGAGTGCCTCCCCACAGTAGTTATCAGTCCCTAAAGAGAGGAAGTCTCCTTTGGAACTGCGCATCAATCTCTCACATTTGTAATCGTCGCTACACTGAAGGTTGACATCTCAGAACTGAGCCTAGACAGGCAAATCGGAGGGGCTTTTATTTTCAATTAACCATCAGAAAAGTGGGAACTGGTGCCTTGGCACATGGCAGTGTGTTAGCCTTGAGAGTTAATAAATAAGCACACACATAAAGAAACACACACACACACACATATACACACACACACGAGTGAAATCGTAAGGTCCTGAGTTCAACCCCCAGTTCCAATATACAGCACACAAAAAGAACTACAAATTCATCATCATCAAAATGAGCAGGAAAAAATTAAATATATACGATTATATTATAATGACAATTACAAAATAAAAATAATATTCTGTTTGTATCATGATTTAAGGATGATTATAGTAGATGGGAAAGTATTACACAAAAAATTCTTCTGATGGGGCTGGGGATATAGCCTAGTGGCAAGAGTGCCTGCCTCGGATACACGAGGCCCTAGGTTCGATTCCCCAGCACCACATATACAGAAAACGGCCAGAAGCGGCGCTGTGGCTCAAGTGGCTGAGTGCTAGCCTTGAGCGAGAAGAAGCCAGGGACAGTGTGCTCAGGCCCTGAGTCCAAGGCCCAGGACTGGCCAAAAAAAAAAAAAAATTCTTCTGATGGATTATTCTCACTAGTACTTCTCTGTAGCAATATCTATTGATGATGGTAGAACATTAGATAGGTAGCTGGAGAATTCTGTGATTATCTTTTGCTCTATTTCAATGTACACCTCTAGAAAGAGAGCATAAACATTGGTAAAATGGGCCTAACCCCCTACATATCACTCTTGTAAAGAATATGAAATTGGTAAATACAACCAAAAAGTTGGAAATACCATTCTGTTCCATTGCCAACTATGCTACTTCTTTTGGTTTGAATATATTCCTCAAATTTTATGTCTTAGAACACTAAACCACAACAGCAATGCAATAGTGTGGAAAGGTTTGACCTTTATGAGATGAATAAGCCACAAAGGCTTATGAATTATGAATTAAATGATGCTTTTATCATGGAAGTAGATTACTTATTGTGGGAAGGGTTCCTCATGAAGAGAGTTCAATTCAAACACACAAGCTCCATTGCCCTTTACCCATGTTATAGCTCAGGAAGGAGGTCCTCATTAATTGTTTGCCCTTATGCTTACACTTCTCAGACACTGGTACTGTGGGATAAATAAACATGTATTGCTTTATGTACATATTGTTGGTGTTTGGATATGTGTGTTTCTTAAAAAGGTGCAAGTGTTGATGCCTTTGTCCACAGCTAAGAGAGTTAATTACTGACTTGTGACTATGTGGCATAATGAGTGGATTAAACCACTGATGGATTTATAATTTGATGGGAAGTGTTGCAAGTTTTCAGAGGAAGGGGGATAGTAGAAGGAAGTTGGCCCTATGATATATGCTTAAGAGCTGTATCTTCTCATGAATTCTCATCATCTGTCTCTCTGATTACTGGTCCCCATGAAGTTAGTAGGTTTACTCTTCCATCTTCTTCAGCCATGATGTTCTACTTCTTTATAAGCTCATTTCAGTACAGTCAGTCAACTGTGAACTGAGCTCTAAAATCATGGGCCAAAATAAATTCTTCTTTTAAGCTGTTTCTCTCAAGTATTTGTTATAGCAATTTTTTAAAGGTAATTAGTGTGTACATGTAACAGCCATAAATTTTTAATAATTCTTTTTGTAGTAAAGTTATTTTGGTATATTAATAACTGACCATGGATATGCCTGGATATCCAGGTGCTATCAGGGAAAAAATATATTTTCTTAATGTTACAAAGCAAAGGTAAATATCTTACTATACTTTTAGTATGTTTGGTTTCATTTTATACTGTTATGTACCAGATTTGATTTTTTGAAATAATTTGATATTTGATCAACAGCAAGTAAGTTTATCATGAAATCTAAATTAATGATTTGTGCAAGAATATTGAAAAATTCAGTAGCATTCTGATTTAGGAATTTATAACCTTTTCAATTTCTACAAGTACATACATGTTAGAAAGTACATGTTTGTAAGTATACACAATTTGAAGTATGTAATTCCATCAAAATTATATATTAATATAGCCAAAACAATAATTTAAACTACAGATTTCAAATTTGCCCCGCAGTGATGGAGATTTTAAGTACAAATTATAATGATGGACTTTAATTAAACATATTTTCTATGCCATCTGGAATTCTTTCTCAGTCTAATAATAAGTAAGCTTAATATAATGTTCTCAGCTAATAGATTCTGTCAGATTTATACTGTGGATTTTTGTGTGGTTGAAGGACTATTTGTGTGTTTAAAGGAAGTGCTTGGTTATTTCACTGATGTGTGACTGCTATGGATTCTTATTTATCTTCATATATCTAGAAACAAATTGAAATTTACTGAGATGTTTTTTCTTTTACTTTGTACAAGCAGTAATGAAAGAAATCTTATTATGTGTGGAATTGTACAGGGTCCATAGGACAGTACCCATTCCCCTTTTTAAGGACCTATAATTTTTTAAGGTTATGCTATATCTCTTCAGCATGGCATGTTTATGGGAAAGAAAACCATGGCCATAAACTAATCCATATATTTTTTATTATAAAGCAAATAATTCATCTCATTTTTTTTGGTCCAAGAGTACTGAAAAGAAATTTCTAAACTTGTATGTCCCTTGGGAAATGGGAATGATTGTTATTCATGATATCCCTTGGACCACGCCTGAATCTTTGCGAAGGAAATGATGTATATGGTCATGGTAGAAAGAGCAATTATATGGCTAAAGGTTTGGCACATTGAGACACACAATATCAGACTGATCTCTGGCCTTCTGAGGAAAACAGGTGATCTAGATATTCAAATATGTCTACAAAATTAACATCAATGAAAACTCCAGAGCTGGGCATTTGTGGCTCATGCCACGGTTTGAAGCCAGCCTAGAGCAGGAAAGTCTGTGATACTCATCTCCAATTAACCACCAGAAAACCGGAAGTGGTGCTGTGGCTCAAGTACAGTGATAGGCTTGGGCACAAAGAGGCCCAGGGAGTGCCAAAGCCCCAACCCCCACCACCTTAACGCCACCCTAGCTCCACCCCCCAAAAAAAGAAAGAAACTGAACAACAATAGCAAAACCCCAACCCTTTGGATACTGAGGCATCCATATGCTTTCTGGTTGGTGAACAATTCAGTGTTTCTGGAGGATTTTTTTTTTAAATCTGAATTCTATGGGAAAAAAATATCGAAGCTTTGTGCATTAGACCCTCTAGCACAGCCCTTTATATGTACCTTGATTTAAGTGATTCTGATTAGTATGATTTCAATAAAATGGCAACCAAATGCAAACTGTTGTCCTCAGTTTGGCTAGTCTTTAAATAAATTCATCACTCTAGAGCCTCATAGGTTTCCTCGAATTTGCAGACAGATGTTGATCAGAAATGGAAGTAGATTGAGACTATTGAAGTCATTGTAAACAACTAAAATAAGATTAGTGTTAATGAAGACTGTGTCCTTAATTTGTGAAATCTCTACTAAATTCAATAGTCAATGTCAAAAATGTATTGCGATGTTGCAGCTTTCCAAATTACTTCCACCAAGAACTCTTCATGTCTCCCTGGAAATGTTGCCAGCAAGCCTGTAAGAAAGACACATTCTAGGCTCTGTGAAATAGTGTTTCCTATTAGCTGATTGACCCGAGTTTTTCCTTTGCAATTTCCAACATTACATCTTTCATTATAGAAGCCAAACACGGACACTGCTTTATAGAAATTTATGATGCTGTAGAGTAGCAATATGGTCCAGTGAACACAGAATGAGACTGACTAGTGAGACTTGAATATCCTCATTAGAACTTTACCACTAACAAGAATTTCTCACTTTAAAAAAATTAGTAACCTCTCTTGACCTTTTTATTTATCAACAAAATAAGATATTTGGTCTTGATTACCTTGGCTCTCTTTGGTAGCTCGTAGGGTGGTAAAATTCTCTATATTGTAATGCTTCAATTTCCTTGTACATAGATAGGGGCAAGGGACATCTTTATATGAATCTTATTTAACAGTATTAAGAAGTAACTAAACAATTTCTAACTATAGCAAAGAAATAAACTTACCCTATATGGGTATCTTATGAGCCAATTAAAAATTTGGATCGTTTTCCCCAAAAGGTAAAACCACACTAGATTTATGAAGAATCAGAATTTCATCGTTGGGAGAAACACAGAAGTTTGAAAGAGAAGAGCAGAGATGAAACGTCTTTGTTTTTACATGGATATATTTTTAAACTGTTATATAACATTAAGTTTACTTGAAATAAGTCTTCAAGAGTAATTTAACGTCTACTTATTGGTTGTATGTCTGTATACATTTTATTTTGTTGTTTGTTGTGTAGCCACCACCCAATACTGCATTTTAATTGAAATGACTCATTCCTACAGAAGATGAATGATCAGCTAAGAGTCACAGTCTCAAACTTGCCCACAGAGATCTTTGTTCACTAGTGCGAAGGAGTTAAATGCACAGAATATACAGTCAATCAGGCCAAATTGAATCTTAGCTGCACAGACCACACCCACTAGCATTGCTGAGCTTCATGGTTTACTTTTGCAATGATGCTATTTTATATGACTGTAAACTATTCAGTTTTCATGGTAGAGTACTTTGAACCTAATATGTGATGAGTAAATGGCAATTGCTCTGAGGTGCTGATGAAGTGCCATTTCTTTTATTCACTCCCTGTGCTTTATCTTTCAAAATAGCCTTCACACTAGATTCATAACATTTTTTTTCTTGTTGTTTTTACTACAACACTCATGACTATAATTTACAGGGTCACATCCAGCTGTGAAATTAGTCTTATTGAGTTAGATCAAGCTGTTTATTTTGCCCCTGCTATTTCAGTTACTCTGATGGAGTACTGTGATTGGAGTTTTCAGTTTATTTTATAAGATCACTTCTTCCTCATGAGTATTTAAAGATATGCACGTTTTCAAGGCTGCTATTTGGAGGACTTATTATCATAACTTTGAAAATACGTATAAACGTGTACATAATATGGTGGTAGAAAGATGTTAACTTGCAATGAATGTTATCATAACCTTAGTAGTTTGTTACTGGAACTTTATGAGAAGAGGGAACTTCCCTCTAAGCTTTTACAACACCATTGACAGAGACACCCCAGCTTAAATATCTAACTTGCAGTAAGGTGCAGACCATTGTGTTAAGTAAAAAAACATTTGCAAAAATTACCTTCACTCTGCATATTATGTAGGGCATAATTATTGCATTCATAAGTGAATAGAAATACCCAATTTAGTTATAATTTATCCTTTTGTGTTTTAGCATAATTATGTATCCCTTTGATTTATAATTTAAACTGTCAGAGGTATGTGCAACATATAAATAGTTAGAACCGTCCTCTATTTTGCACATGTTGAACTTTACATGTTTACATCCTTAATGAAGAGGCAGACACAAAAATTGTAGGCTATAGAATAAGAACAGAATTTTAAAATTAAGAGCCAAAGTAATTACACATTGTTAAGTTTAGAGCTTTACATGGGATTATTATTTTTTTCTCTAAAGAATAGATTTTCTAGTTATATTATAGTGCTTACCATGTATTGTGGTGATTCTGAAGAAAAATTGAAATGACTTTCTCTAAAAACTGCAGTCATGAATTCAACATATGGGGCTGGGAATATGGCCTAGTGGAAAGAGTGCTTGCTTTGTATACATAAAGCCTAGGGTTCGATTCCCCAGCACCACATATATGGAAAATGGCCAGAAGGGGCTCTGTGGCTCAAGTGGCGGAATGCTAGCTTTGAGCAAAAAGAAGCCGGGGACAGTGCTCAGGCCCTGAGTCCAAGCCCAAGGACTGGCAAAAAAAAAAAAAAAAAAAAAAAAAAAAAAAAAAAAAATTCAACATAAATCCTACAAAATCAAGAAGAGTAAGTGTAGGGGTGGGTTGGGTGAAAATGTTGAATGCAGTGACATCCATCAAGACATACTGTGTTCACAAATTGTTTGCTAAGTGGAAACTCCTTTGTACAATTACCTAAAGATAAAAAAGTTAAAATTAAGAAAAAAAATGGCTTAGGAGGGAGATAAGCTAGAACCCAAATCATTCATCAAAAACCGTTGGGGAAGGGAGGGAAAGTGGGAGAAAATGAGGGACAAGATGTCAGACAAGAAATGTACTCATTACTTTCATAACTGTAACCCCTCTGTACATCATCTTTACAATTGAATTAATTAAAAAAAAAAAAAAAAGAATGGTTGAGTTTGGACTAGGGAAAAAGCCCTCAGAGCACAACAATGAAAATTTTCTATTTGCTCATAAAATTGTTAAGCAAAGACATTACTATGCTTAAAAATAAGAGCTAATAAATAAGAGCTTTGGTGTACGCCACGTGACTACTGCATATGATTTTGGTACACTGGGTATTGTATATATGCCTTCCTGATCTAGGGAAGGGAAAGAAAAACGAGGGTGTAAGATATCACAAGAAATGTACTCACTACCCTATTATGTAACTGTACCCTTTTTGCACAATACCTTGTCAACAAAATTTAATTAATAAAAAAATTAAGTTAAAAATTTAAAAAAATCAGAAAAATCATATTATAAGTAAAATACTTTTCTTTTTTTTTCTTTTTTTTCCCTCAAATTTTTATTATCAAACTGATGTACAGAAAGGTTACAGTATCATACGTTGGGCATTGGATACATTTCTTGTACTGTTTGTTTCTGTATCAATTGAGATGACTGTATGGTTTTGGTCCCTTATTCTGCTGACCTCATATATAGAGTTTTTTTATTTGGACATATTGAACCATCTTTGCATGCTCGGATAAATTCCACTTAGACATAATGAATACTCTTTATAATGTGCTGTTGGACTTGGTTTGCTAGTATTTTATGATAATCAAGTTTCTGTAATTTTTGTTAATTTGTTTGCTTGCATGTTTCTTTTACTTATCTGAGCCCATGCATGCCTACAGGGTGAGTGTGTCTATAAATAAAATAAGAGCTAACAGTCTGTGCAAATATTCTTGCACTTTTTGTGTAGAGAATTTCACATGACTATCTTCATCCTCTCATTATATATTTGCTTTTAGGGTTCTCAAAATTTCTTTATATCAACCCTTTATTACATTGTAATCAGAAAATAAAGTTTATTATTATACAACTCTTAGTAAGTGGTGAGCTGAGTGTGAAAAATGACTTTTCATAAAACAATTTTCAGACTGATAAAACTGTTTTTATGTCTACATTGCTAATAATCAAAACCAGGAAGTTTTATTTATGAATGAGAATGTAATAGCCAATAAAACTGTATGGGAAAAGAAGAATGAGTTGAAAAATATGAGAAATTTGAGGAAAATACTGTTAAATAATTTGGGCTGTCACCAGAAATATTATCTCAGATATAAAATTTAAAAAATATACATTAGATTCATCTTTTAGGTTATTCTAAAAAACTTGTAGTAATGGACACTATTTAAGTTCATTTAAAGCTTGCTGAGTATGAATTACAGAAGTTACAGTTCAAAGACAAGTTATAATGAACTCTAATTGACCTCGGTGTAGGCCTACTTTCAATGTGTGTTGTTAGACAATTTATCAACTGACAAGATGAAAAAGAGAAAGAGTTTTGGCTTATATTTATTTATCCTGCTTACATTTTAAAGATAACTTATTAGGTTTGCAGTATGTTTTCTAGATGTAGAAATAGACTCTGAATCTTTCCTGGCCTTGTTTCTGGCCAACTTATGTCCTATTTTTCTGAGTCGATTTTTCAGCCTATTTCCTCAGGCACTAACATGTTATATAAAGCATTATGTCCAGCCCTTATTTTACTTTCTAGTTCTTTGTTACTAACAGTCTGTTTTATTGTATAATAAATAATGCATAGTAAATCAGAAAAAAGAACATTTCCATTGTTTACTGTGTATAGATATAAAAGCTAATCCTGACTCTGTGATTATTACTCAAATCTTATATTTTATCTCTAAGCAGAATTTTTATTTTAAGCATTATATGATAGATACTTATTAAAATACAAGTAGTGTTAGTTATACCAGAAGCTCACACCTGTAATCCTTGGTATTTATTAGGCTAGGTTATATGAGAGGATTATAGGCTTCAAGGCTAGCTCAGCAGAAAAGCCTCAGACTCCCAGGGCCTCCTCCAGGTGAGGTAAATGAACCACTGAAATACCACACTGACCTGGTCAACTTTCTTGATGGATCCATACTGTTAGAACAATGTCTGGACTACTTTAAGAGGAGGACTATTTTTGGAGGGTGTGGTTAACCGAGAGTAAGCTCTTATATACAGTATGATTCATGTATCACTACTGATACTACTTTTATTTGTGTGATACTTCATAAAATCTTTTTATGTAATACAAATGTTTAAAAGTGCTTACCTAATTTTCTAGTTTGAAGAGGAAATAATATTAAAAAGTCTTCTAGACTAAAGAATTATCACCTATTCTGATGAGTGATCATTGTGCAACAAAACTATTCATTATAAAAATCAACTATTTCATGGAGATTATCTATCTATTTATCTATCTATCTATCTATCTATCTATCTATCTATCTATCTATCTATCTAGATATCTATCTAGATATCTATCTATCTGTGGCTTGAACACTCTGCCACTTGAGCCACAGTACCACATTTGGTTATTTTGAATAGTTTATTGAAGATAAGACTCTCTTTGACTTTCCTTCCGTGGGCTGGTTTAAAACCTTGATTCTCAAATCTCCGCCTCCAGAGTAATTAGGATTATATGCTTGAGACATGGAAGCCTGGCTTGCTTTTTCTTTTTAATGGATAAAAAAACATGTAAAAATGTACATATGTCCATGTAATGTTTTGACATATGCACGCACTCTATAATAGTTAAGTCAGATTAAGCATGTGTTTCTGCCTATGACTTATCATTTCAAAATTTTCAAATTCTTTCCTATAACTTTTGAGATACATAGTGTATTATTGTTGTCTCTAGTGACCTTGCCACATAGCACACCAGAATTTCTTCTTTTCACTGAACTGTAATTCATTACCTATTGGGCAACTTTTCTAATTTTCCCTAATTTCATCTTTTGGAACTCTCCATGAGATCAAGGTATTTATTTAGACATATTAATGAGCTCTTGGAGAACCAGTCTTTCTGTGCCTGGCTTATTTGACTTAATATAATGATCTGTAGTTTCATCCAACATGTCAAAAATGGCAGGATTTCCTTCAATGATATGACTATTATATATATGTATATATATATATATATATCACATATTCCCTCCTACCCATTCATCCTGAGACAGATACATATGTGTTTTCCATTTCTTTGTCATTGTTTATATGGCTTTAATGAACATCAGATTATAAGGATTACACATTTAGGGAGATTACTCATACATTTAAAAATATTTTTCTTCTAATTCATTGTAAAAACATTCACTGTAAATATTAATATTAAAGCGAGGTCCTTTTTAATAATCATTACTTATTTATTGTCAAAGTGATGTACAGAGGGTGTACAGTTTTATACGTTAGGCCATGAATACATTTCTTATACTATTTGTTACCTCCTCCCTCATTTCCCCCTCCCCCCTCTCCCTTTACCTCTCCCCTCATGATTTGTTTCGTTGCTTTACACCAAATGGTTTTGCAAGGTTTGCTTTTGGAGTCGTTTTGTCTTTTCATCCTTTGTCTCTAAATTTAGATAGGTCTTGAATAACAAAGTGCAGGGTGGACTATTACTTGTGGAAAGTAGTGAATATTCCAGAAATGTAGAACTAGGATTGTACTTCGAACCATAAGACTATTTAAGGAAGAATACTTCATTACTAAGCTGGTCATTGGTGACTCACATTTGTAATCGTAACTACTCAGGAGACTAAGACTTGAGACTTTTATTTCTAAACCAGCCCAGGCAAGAAAGTCCTTAATACTCTTATCTCCAATTAAGCTCGCAAAATGCAGGAGGTCAAACTGTGGATCAAATTATAGACTGATAGTTTTGAGCACAAAAGTTTAAGTACAAATCCAAGGTTCTGAGTTCGCATGCTAGGACATACCTACCGCCCTTCTTCCTCTCCCCCCACCCCCAAGTCCCTTCATTACTAAGGACTGATAGAGTAGAAGTTAAGGGGAAGGGAGAGTGAATAAAACCTCACACTTTTTAGAAATTTTCTCATTTCAGGACTCGATCTAAATTAAAACTTTGAAAAAATGATGAGTAAGCTCCAACACACACACACACACACACACACACACACACACACGCACACACAGACATTTCTTAATACATATACACATACACACACAAACAAAACAGAATTCACATAGTTTGCTTTAAGTAATTTAGACACTGCCTATGTGATTTTTATTGTTGATGGTAATAATGTGAGTCAAGTGTGAAAACTAAAAATACAGTTCTGTTCCTCCTGACCTCATAAAATGTCCCAGTACTTTAAATAGGCATTAGCAGTCTTTTCAGAGGACAGGACTCTGTGCCTGCCAGTGGGTTTAATTAGTACAAAATACTATTCATGTAGTACTCACCAGCTGTAGGTCAGAAAATAATTTGTTTCTCTGAATTGATGAAATAGATGCTTGCTAATATTTTTAGACTAATTATTCTTGTTTTATTGTATTTTTGAAAGTGGGCTTCAGCAGTTTTAATAGGAGTAGCAAAAAATTATCTTGTTCAGTTTCTCCTTTTAGTGTTGTGCTCAAAGGCTGGACTTCCTAAGTAGCTTTGGTAACTTCATTCTTTTGTGATTAGTCACATATCTCACATGTTCATAAGTTTTATTGTGCTAATATAAAGAGAAGGAAATCAATGCTATGGATTGAGATTTGAGTAATGGAATATGTCTATCTGAAAGCTCTTAGTGTGGCTCTAGAAGTGATTCACATACAGCTTAGAGTGCAAACTCTAAGCACACAACCATGATCAGTTCTTGGTGGGTTATATAAATGATAAATCAATCATGCTGTTGTCCAATAAAGCACTCAAGTCTTGTGTAGATTCAGCAGAAATCTTCTGTGATATTAAGGTCATATATTCAATGATGACAAGTTATATATAAGTATTCTGTTGGGTAAATTGTATGTGTTTCACTCTAGGGTAAAGGCAACACATTTCCATTTCCCAGGTCATTGAATGTTTCTGCTGTCACAAACCTTTTTCCAAGGGTGAAGAGTACTGAAAAGATGCAATACACAGTAGTATTAAGATAACAGAAAACACATACAAATACACAATACAGAAAATACATCAATACTCAAATACCCAAAACAAAAAAATAATTTTACCTCTAAATTTTCCTTTTGGAAAAATTTTGATTGTCCCACAAATATTTGGGAAAATACAATCTTTTTGTGTGAGTTTCTAATAAAATCAGTATGAGCCAGGCGCTAATGTCTCACACTTGTAATTCTAGCTATTCAAGAGGCTGAGACCTGAGGATCGTGATCAAAGCCAGCCCTGAATGAAAAGTCCATAAGATCCCATAAGAAAACCGGAAGTGGCACTGTGGCTCAAGTGGTAGAATGTTAGCCTTGAGCTGAATAGCTCAGGGACAACACCAAATGAGAGTTCAAACGTCATTGCTGACAAAACAACAACAACAAAACAAAAACATATCTTTGTTTTTAAATAGATACTAAACTCTAAACTAAAATTTCCATTGAGCATTCAAATTCAGTGATTCCGAGAACAGCGTATTGGGCTTTGTGATATGCTCATACATTTATTAAACACTTAAGTCACTCACTTATCTTCCTATTAGTTTGGCCAGCTGTGTAGCTGTTTCTCCTCTGGTACTGAATTCATGAAAGGACAAGAGTATTCTTGTTGACATACCTTAAATTGTCACTGTCCCATAAGGGCTCAAAGTAATGAAGCAAGAAATTGAGTTGAGGGGTAGAGAGGACTCCTGACAATAACAGCCTCAAACTATTTGGTCCTAACCCTAAGACATGGCCTTGGAGAATTCTGAGTCCTAAATGTGCCACTTTTGATGATTCTATTAATGGAAAAGATTTAGTCAATCTATGTGTCCACAAGAATCTAAAATTATTTATGAAGATATTTAAAAACCTCACTCAATTCTGTTTTATGTATAGCATAACAAGATAGCAAGAATTTTGATAATTTTTTAGTGATAGGCCAATGGACTAGAAATTTAATAAACATGGAAGTATTCAACATTGTTTGCTTTAAAACTAACATCCTAGAGTGAAAAAACGAAAGGAAAGAAATGTAGGGTGTCTCATATGTCAATTTGTACACACACACACACACATATATGTATATATGTATATATATACATATATACATATACATATATATGTGTACACCATTACATTTTCAAAAAAGTCACTAACTGGAATGTTTGTCTTAAATAATTATTGATTTTTAGAAAGTTCTATATTATATGTATATGTGTGTGTGTATATATATATGTGTGTGTGTGTGTGTGTATAGACCATACCAAATGTGTATAGTCAAAATCCCATAGAGCAAACTCAAGATTTTTGATGTGCTGATAATGTAACAAGAGGTAGTACCAGAAGCAACAAATACTAATGCACAAAGAGAGAATACAAGGAAAGACAAGTCAACTTTGGAGAGTCAGGGTAATCAGTTTAATTTCATGGCTTTAATCAGCAAAGCCTATACATTCAAAGTTTATCTGTCTCTTCATGACATAAAGGAGTACCTGTGTTCTATTTTTAGAAATGTCTATATTAGTATCTTAAAAAAGATATTATGTATTAGTCCAAGTGAGTGCTCCATTAAAAGTAAGTGGGTTTCTTCAAATGCTCAAATCTTATGCTAAGATATTTCATCCCTTCTTAGTTGATTTTGTTTCATGTTGAGATAGAGAAGAGTATAGTTTATATCTTACTCATGTGCATATATCCAATTGTCCTATCTGAAGAATGGTGTCTTTGTTTTGAAATCTTATGGGAAAAGATGAAAATAAAGGCGTAGGCAATGAGTTCCTGAATAAGAATTCAATTGCTGAGAAAATAAGAGCAAGAATAGACAAATAGGATTCCATCCAATTAAAAAGTTTCTGCACAGCAAAGGAAACACTTGCTATGATAAAGAGATATTTTACAAAGTTGAAACAAAACTTTGCCAGCCTTTCTTCAGAGAAGGAATAAATATAAACACTAAAAGAGCAAACCTTCTTATTAATAAAATGGATAAATAAATTTAATATATAGCTCTCAAAAGAAACCCAAATGGCAAACTTATGAAGAAAAGAGTTCAGTGTCTTTATCCATGAGATAATACAAACAAAATGACACCAAATTTCCACCTGACCCAAATTTAAAAGTATTATCAAGAAAGTAAACAACCGATCTTAGTGAGGATGAGTGTGATGTGAAGGAAAATCTTAAACACTGTCAGTGCTTATGTATGTGTAACACTTGTCAAGACTCATTGTATTCATAAACTGCTTTGTAAAATGGCAAAATAATAAAATTTTGCAGACACCATGGAAATGAAAATGTAATTGAAAAATTAAAACACAAAATTATTGTTTGATTTTGCTATACCACACTTGGCATATATCTGATGAAATTTAGGTCAATATACAAGAGAGTTACCTGTATTTTTGGTTTTTACAACACTATTTACAATAGACAAGCTAGGAAATCATCCTAGGTGCTCAACAACTGATTAATGTCTAATGGAAATGTAGCATTACACACACAGAGACACACACATACACGTACACAAATACAAATCTAAAATTGTGTACTCAGTCATCATCATGTTGGGATGTTGCATGTGATAAGTCAAAATCAGAAAGACAAACAATTTGGTTTCTTTACATGTGGAATATAGAACTAAATAATAATAATAATAATAACAACAATAATAAAAATAAATGATAATGCAACATGCATTTACCAGGAAGGTTGCTGGGAAAGGAGTACACAGGAAGGGGAAAAGATGATGGATAAAGTATTGTGTGAAGGACATCAAGCATGTTATAGGAATTCATAAACATAATATAATCGGGCTGGTAATATGGCGTAGTGGCAAGAGTGCTTGCCTTGTACACATGAAGCCCTGGGTTTAAGTACTCAGCACCACATTATATAGAAAACAGCCAGAAGTGGTGCTGTGGCTCAAATGGCAGAGTGATAGCCTTGAACAAAAATAAGCCAGGGTCAGTGGTCAGGCCCTGAGTTCAAGCCCCAGAACTGGCAAAAAAAGAAAAGAAAGAGAAAAAAAGAAAAAAAAGAATATAATATAATCAAATCCACTAAATATAAAAGTTTATGGTATTAAAAAAAGAGTAATAGGGTGTGTATTTATATCTGCATGTATATATGGGAAATTTATAATAAAATCTCTACATACAATTAATAAATTCTAATATTTCAAAAGCATATAAGTAAATTGTGTATGGTTGACTACACATATAATTCCATCACTTTTACAACATTTTTTCACACAAAAGCATAAAAGTGAGGGATTGAGGCTTCTCTGAGCTACTTTAAGAGACCCTACCACTCTCAAATAAACAAATTATTTAAATAAAATAATACAGGAAAGACTTTCTGTATTCGAATATGTTCTGGGGTAATTATTTTCAAAGCTAATAAAGGTTAATTCTATAAGCAGAAGTAACTGATGACTTTGTAAGTAAGGAATAATTTACACCTGATTTTACACAGATGTTTTACAATAGATATATTTCTGAATACATCTGTTCTGTGTATTTTTCACATTTCTGTCGCAAAGGTGATATTTTGTGCTGTAATTCTGTCATTTAATCATATGAAAACCTGCCAATTCTTATTAACATCTTGACATTTTATTGGTATAAACTTATCATAAGTTCTTCTAATAGAGAATAGATTTAAATGCATGGAGCTAAGCTCCGTGTGTGTGTGTGTGTGTGTGTGTGTGTGTGTGTGTGTGTGTGTGTGTGTGTGTCTGTCTGTCTGTCTATTGAATCTTGGTTATTAGAGCCTGAAAGGTTTATAGTTTGCTATTTGGGATACAACGGAAAAGCTAAAGAAAACAAAGAGAATAGATGTTTGTAAAATTATTTCTTATTAACTTCTACACCCGGTAACTCTGATATGTTATGTCAAGCTCTGTATATTTGGATATAACCCAGTGGAGATGCAATAGATTTTTATTTATCACAATGTGGTTTTTCTGTTGTTCTACAGGAGGCTTTTAACCTTTCAACTGCTACTAAATTAAAGGCATCTTGGAAAGCTTTATCTAGACTAAAAGAAAATCTGTTTTCTGGAGCTGTAACAATACTCATCAAAAAGACTGACAATGCTCCACTGATTACTCTTGGCACAGGTGGATATTGTCTATGGGAAATCTCACCATGATAGTTTGCCTCTTCTGTAGATGATTACAGGAACATGATCTTCATCCTAATATAATCTGTAAAACACACACACTGACCGTATAACAAGATGCCCCCTCGATGTAAATTATCAATGAGTTCTTCAAAAAATAGTATTTCTCAATCAGGTGTATTCATGTGAACTCGACCAGTATAAAATTATATACAAAAATGCAATGTAACACACTCAAATGCAATGTAACACACTCATATTTTGGATAATCATGTCAAAGACAAAACTAAGTTTCAGATGAATGTACCAGGGCAATTTATTCAACAAGATGGTAGGACATTGAGTTCTGCCATATTAGGGAAGAGCTAGCTTACTCTACAGAGCACAGAAAAGAAATAAAGTTATGGTCATTGTTTTGATTATATTCATTGCTTTGTTTTGTTATAATCATGGCTTTGTTAAAGTGGGATTTTGGAAGGTAACTTGGGAGGGATTTTAATCTGGTCTTGAGATATGTTTGGTGATCTGTTAACTGTAAGGAGAAGTATGTGGACATTTCAGAGAACAAAGGATTGATCATTTCTGTCATCTATGATGCTGAGTCATTTCTTGAATAAAATCCTCATCACTTGGTGGTGCACTGAAGACAAGCTTTCATACTGGTTCTTATAGGTAGAAAGGGAATGTCTGTTAGATCTGACAGTTTTTATCTGGTAAAACAAGTTTGCACTACTTATCACGTGGGGAACAGTTTGAAGTAAGCAATGTATAGCTGTTTATACTTGATAAGAATTTCTTTATTTTCCAGTCCTTGGACTTGAATTCAGGGCCTGAGCACTGTCCCTGGCTTCTTTTTGCTCAAGGCTAGAACTCTACCACTTGAGCCACAGCACCACTTCTGGTTTTTCTGTTTATATGGTATTGAGGAATCTAACCCAGGACTTCATGCATGCAAGGCAAGCACTCTACCACTAAGCCATACTCCCAGCTCTGAAAATAATTTCTTGAAAATAGTTTCTTCATAAGGTCTATGATTTCCCTCATTGGTAATAATTAGTATATATCTAGGATCATCCTAGCAGAGAATCACAATAGCTCAATAGCTGTGTAATATGATCCCCAGGCAAGCAACTCTCAGCCGGGCAAAACAGGCCAGAGGTGCCCCGCCCTGCTGAGTCCACAGCCTAGTCAAGTCCAGGCATCAAAGGCAGCGGCCCCACAGCAGACAGAGGAGCCACAGTTCCTGAGACTGCTCACATCCCCATCTACAGAGGACGCCCAAGGCCTGCCTGCAAGCTGTGCGAACCTCAGAGACCCACAATTGCACCAACAGGGGAGAAGGGTCAGAACAGATCCACCCCTTGCCAACTGAAATCAAGTCAAACCAGCCATTCAGGAAAATAGACTGCAGACCATTGCAGGGAAACCAGAGACTGGGGAGAAACCACCCAAAAAAGGAGGACTCCTTTTTTTTTTTTTTTTCTTTTTCTTTTCAAACATATTTTTTAACATTTTTTTTAAATTTTCTTTTTAATTTTTTCACATCTGAAACATCATTGGTTGTGTTTTTTTGTTTGTTTTTTATTTGTTTGTTTGTTTTCCATTTTTACCGGTTTGTTTTATCAAGTTTTTTTTTTTGCTTGTTTATTTGTTTGGGTTGTTCCTTTTCTGTTATTTTCCTTTTTATTTACTTTTTCTCCTTTTGTAAATAATTTTTCTCTGTTTTGTGTATCTGTCTTCCAGTATTTTTACTTTATTTCTCTCATTGCGTTCTCTTCCTTTAAAAAATTACTTTCCTATGAATAACACCTCCACTCTTTTCTGCTAACGCTCCAGTGTCTGTCATTTTAACCTTGTTCTTTCTACTGATTCTACTCTTCTCCACATTTCCACGTCACTGAAACTAAACCAAAATCACCACCACCCCCCCAATACACTTTACTCTATTCTCTTTACTACCTCCAACTTACCCTCCTGACTTACTGCCTGGACCTCCAGGTTCCATTGACTCCTGGTTATTGGATAGAGGGTATCCCAGCTTAATACGAGTGAATCAAAGGGGTTTATAGAGAAAGCCAGTCCTAAAAGAACTTAATATAAAAACAAGAATTGCGTACAGGGTTGTAACAGTAAATAAGTAACTACTGAATACAGGGCCCAGGATCGGTTGTTATATTGAAATTGTATTCTTTAGGAACACCAAATCTAACTTTATAGACAGATATAAAAGTTATCTGTATATAATTGTGAACTTGTAAGATTTACACAACAGTGTAAACAGTGTAAACAGTGGTAAGGGCTGCTTTGGGTCTTAAACGGTGCTCACAGGTGCTGATAGACTGGCATTTCCAATTCAAATGGGCAGAAGAAACACAAGAAGGATGGCCAACAATGAAGTCTTATCCCCCACTCAAAGCAAGCAGGAAGCAGAACAGTCAATCAAAAACATAGAAGAGAACCCCAAAAATGCTCTACAAAGTCTACTGATAAACAGCATAAATGAAAAGTTTGAATCTCTTCAGTCAATTATGTTAGAGCGTGAGGAGGCAAAGCAAAAATTAATGGAGAATTTCATGGCATCCACAAGTAGAAAGATAAATGAGCTTCAAGAGTCAAATAAAAAGATAGCTACCCAGCTTAAAGATTTGAGAGACAACACTCAAAACCAAATTAATGAAGTTAATGAAGTAAAGAAGTCCATACAGGACCTAAGAAATGACATGGAAATCATCAGGAAAGACCAGTCAGAAGGAAAAGAGATTCGAAATCAAATAGCTAGCCTACAGTCCCGACTAACTGAGGCAGAGGATCAAATCTCAGGAGCTGAAGATTCCTTAGATTCTATGGAGAAAGATAAAAAATCAATACAAATCCAGTCCAAACAACAAAACAGATCGCTACAGGAGATTCAAGACACAATCAGGAAGCCCAATTTAAGGATAATAGGTATTGAGGAAAACTTGGAGAAAGAGGTTAATGGGATAGGCAACCTATTTAACAGAATATTAGCTGAGAACTTCCCAAACATCCCGAAGGAAAGGCCTATACAGATACAAGAAGCATTTAGAACCCCAAATCGACCAGACCAGAATAGGACATCCCAACGACACATTGTGATCAAAACAGCTTCAGCAGAGTGCAAGGAAAAAATACTCAAAGCTGTTAGGGCAAAGAAAACAATCACATATAAAGGAAAAGCAATCAGAATTATCCCAGACTTCTCAGCAGAGACCATGAAAGCAAGGAGAGCCTGGAATGAAGTATTCCAAACTCTAAATAAAAATAACTACCAACCAAGAATTCTGTACCCAGCCAAACTCTCCTTCATAGCCGAAGGTCAAATAAAAGTCTTCCAGAATAAGGAAAAACTGAAACAATATATCTCCACCAAACCAGCCTTACACAAAATCCTTAAAGATGTACTATACAGGGAAAATAATCAAGATCCCAACACAGACAGAGAAATGAGCCCTAATTAGTAAACATCAGATCAAGAAATGGGAAGACACAGCTTTAAACAAGATAGTGATAATGAAAGGAACAAATAATCATCTCTCAATCCTAACTCTCAACATTAATGGACTTAATTCTCCAATCAAATGACATAAGCTCATAAGTTGGATCAAAAATCAAGATCCATCTTTCTGCTGCTTCCAAGAGACACATCTATCCAGCAAAAGTAAACATCTTCTAAAAGTGAAAGGCTGGAAACAAATCTATCAAGCAAATGGCCCCCATAAGCAGGCTGGAGTTGCAATCCTAGTATCAGACAAAATTGACTTCAAATTAAAAAAGGTAAGAAGAGACAAAGAAGGTTACTACATACTAGTAAAAGGATCTCTCCTATAGGAAGAAATAACCATTCTAAATATCTACAGACCAAATGCAGGAGCACCCAACTTCATCAAACAAACACTACTGGCTCTAAAAATACTCATAGACCCAAACACATTGATAGTTGGGGACTTTAACACTCCACTATCACCTCTAGACAGATCAACACGCCAAAAACTGAACAAAGAAACCACAGAAGTAAACAATTGAATAGACCAACTAGACTTAATCGACATCTACAGAATATTCCACCCAGCAAGGACAGAATACACATTGTTTTCGGCAGCACATGGAACACTCTCCAACATAGATCACATCTTAGGGCACAAAGAAAATCTGTACAAATTCAGAAGTATCAAAACCATTCCCTGCATTCTCTCAGACCACAATGGAATAAAATTAGAGCTCAACTCAATCAGCCACCACAGAAAATCCCACAATTCATGGAGACTAAAGAACACACTGCTGAACCATCAGTGGGTCACTGAAGAAATTAAAATGGAAATTCAAATGTTTATGGAATTCAACCAAGTTGAGAACACAAAGTACCAGCTCCTTTGGGACACAGCAAAGGCAGTACTCAGAGGAAAATTTATATCTCTGAGTACATACATCAACAAACTGGAGAAACAGCAACTCAGTAATTTAAGGAAGCACCTTAATTTTCTGGAGAGAGAACAGCAAGCCAAACCCCAAGTCAATAGACAGAAGCAAATAATTAAAATCAAATCAGAATTAAATCAATTAGAGATGAAAAAAACCATCTAAAGAATCAACAAAACAAAGAGTTGGTTCTTTGAAAAAATCAACAAGATAGACAGACCCCTGGCAAACCTGACTAAAAAACGAAGGCAGCACACTCAAATAAACAAGATAAGAGATGAAACAGGTAACATCACCACAGAAATAACTGAAATTCAGAAAATAATAAGGGACTATTTTGCAAACCTTTATGCCAACAAATTCGAGAACTTGGAAGAAATGGATGATTTCCTAGAAAAAATTGATATTCCCAAACTCAACCATGAAGATTTAAACCTTCTAAACAGACCCATATCTAGTATTGAAATAGAAACGGCAATAAATGATCTTCCATCCAAGAAAAGACCAGGTTCAGACGGATTCACTGCAGAATTCTACAAGGCCTTCAAAACAGAACTCACTCCAATATTTCTCAAACTCTTCCATGAAATTGAAAGAGAACGTTCACTACCAGACTCATTCTATGAAGCCAGTATAACCCTCATCCCAAAACCAAGCAGAGACTCATCACGGAAAGAGGACTACAGACCAATCTCCCTGATGAACATAGATGCAAAAATTCTCAACAAAATTCTGGCCAATCGATTTCAACAAGTCATCAAAAAAATCATACACCACGATCAAACTGGATTCATCCCAGGGATGCAAAGTTGGTTTAATATACGCAAGTCAATTAATGTAATCCACCACATCAACCGGAGCAAGGTAAAGAACCACATGGTTTTATCTCTGGATGCGGAAAAAGCGTTCGATAAAATCCAGCACCCATTTATGCTAAAAGCCCTGGAAAAACTGGGATTCCAGGGAACATTCCTGAATATAATCAAGGCAGTTTATGACAAACCAACAGCAAGCATAACTCTAAATGGGGAAAAACTAAAGCCATTCCCTTTAAAATCAGGAACAAGGCAGGGATGTCCACTCTCTCCCCTGCTCTTCAACATAGTACTAGAATTCCTAGCCAGAGCAATTAGGCAAGAAGAAAATATAAAGGGGATCCAAATAGGAAAAGATGAAGTTAAACTTTCTCTCTTCGCAGATGACATGATCCTATACCTAAAGAATCCCATAGACTCTACCCCCAAGCTACTAGAGCTGATCCAAAACTTTGGCAAAGTTGCAGGATATAAAAGAAACCTTCAAAAATCAATGGCCTTTCTCTATGCTAACAACCTGAAGACCGAGGCCGAAATCAGGAAAGCAACTCTTTTTGCAATAGCCCCCAAAAACATAAAATACCTAGGAATAACCTTAACCAAAGAAGTGAAAGACCTCGTTGATAAGAACTTTAAAAGCTTGAAAAATGAAATTAAGTCAGAACTAAGAAAATGGAAAAACCTCCCATGCTCCTGGATTGGGAGGATTAATATAATCAAAATGGCAATATTGCCAAAGGCTATCTACAAATTCAATGCAATACCCATTAATATCCCAACACCATTCTTTAATGAAATAGAGGAAGTAATCCATAAATTCATATGGAACAATAAAAGACCTAGAATAGCAAAAACACTCCTAAGCAGAAAGAACAGTGCTGGAGGAATTACAATACCCAACTTCAAGCTGTATTATAAAGCTATAGTAATAAAAACAGCTTGGTATTGGCACCGGAACAGGCCTGAAGACCAATGGAACAGAATTGAAGACCCAGAATTGAACCCACAGAACTATGCCTACTTAATCTTTGATAAAGGAGCTAAAACAATAGTATGGAAGAAAGATAGCCTCTTTAACAAGTGATGCTGGCAAAACTGGCTCAACATATGCAACAAACTAAAACTAGATCCTTATATATCACCCTGCATCAAAATCAATTCCAAATGGATTAAAGACCTTGAAATCAAAACAGATACCCTGAAAACACTAAAGGAAGGAGTAGCAGAAACACTTGGGCTCCTTGGCGCAGGATGGAACTTCCTTAACAAAGACCCAGAAAGGCTACAAATCAAGGAAGGATTGGACAAATGGGACTGCATCAAACTGCAGAGCTTCTGCACAGCAAAGGACATAGCTCGCAAGATAAACAGAAAGCCCACAGACTGGGAGAAGATCTTTACCAGACATTCAACAGACAAAGGCCTCATCTCTAAAATATATGCAGAACTAAAAAAATTACCTTCTTCCAAAAGAAAACCGCAAAGAACCAATAGCCCCCTCATCAAGTGGGCTAAAGACTTACAAAGAAACTTCTCTGATGAGGAAATGAGAATGGCCAAGAGACATATGAAAAAATGCTCTACATCACTGGCCATAAGGGAAATGCAAATCAAAACAACATTGAGATTCCATCTCACCCCAGCAAGAATGTCATATATCAAGAAAACTAATAATAACAATTGTTGGAGGGGATGTGGCCAAAAGGGAACCCTACTTCATTGTTGGTGGGAATGTAAACTGGTTCAGCCACTCTGGCAAGCAGTATGGAGATTCCTCAGAAGGCTAAATATAGAACTCCCCTATGACCCAGCAGCCCCACTTTTGGGTATCTATCCAAAAGACCACAAACAAAATCACAGTAATGCCACCAGCACAACAATGTTCATCGCAGCACAATTTGTCATAGCGAGAATCTGGAACCAACCCAGATGCCCCTCAGTAGACGAATGGATCAGGAAAATGTGGTACATATACACAATGGAATTTTATGCCTCTATCAGATAGAATGACATTGTCCCATTTGTAAGGAAATGGAAGGACTTGGAAAAAGTTATACTAAGTGAAGTGAGCCAGACCCAAAGAAACATGGACTCTATGGTCTCCCTTATTGGGAATAATTAGTACAGGTTTAGGCAAGTCATAGCAGAGCATCATAAGGCCCAATAGCTATACCCTTATGAACACATAAGATGATGCTAAGTGAAATGAACTCCATGTTATGGAAACAATTGTTATATCACAGTTGTAACTACTTTCAAAGTCCTATGTGTATCTGTAGCTTCTATTATTGATGATGTTCTTGTATCACCTTCCTGTGGTTGTACCTACACTATCTGTAATCTTATCTGAGTATATTGGAAACCGTGTTTACTGGTATTGGAAGTAGGAAATTCAAAGGGAATACCAAATTTGAGAGACACAGGGTAAAAAAAGAGAAACACCTATAAAAGCAATACTTGCAAAAATGTTTGGTGTAAGTGAACTGAACACCTCCGGGGGGGCGGGGAGGAACGGAAAGGGGGGGAGGGAGGGGGGTATGAGGGACAAGGTAACAAACAGTACAAGAAATGTATCCAACGCCTAACGTATGAAACTGTAACCTCTCTGCAGTTTGTTAAAAAAAAATTAAATAAAAGATTAAGAGAAGTGCAATGAATTCCAAGATATGGAAACAGGACATTTTCCATTGTTGTTTTTTAATATACTATAAGAAATTATTTCTTTGTTCTTCACTATGATTAAGCCCCTGTTGTCATTGCATTTGATTTCAGTACTCTGTGTATTATGTCTATGTTTATTTGCGTTAGAAAAGGGAAGAGGAACATCAAAATGGGTAGAACAAGGGCAAAGGTGAAGTAATTCAACAGTGAAATTCACAAGACTATATGTTGGGAATTAACTGTACCACTTTGGGATGCAGGGAGAGAAAGTAAAAGAATGAGTGAGAGGGTAACAAGTTTGGCACTTACAAAACCATATGCTGTAAACCAACTGTATAAGTCATGGGGTTGGGCAAGGGAAATGGGAAGAGGGAAAACGGGAAAATGAGGAAGGAGGTAACAAGTTGGATAAGAAATATATGCACTGCCTTACATATGAAACTGTAACTCCTCTGTACATCTCTTTGACAATAAAGAAAAAAATCACCTTGACATAAAATTAAATTAAAAACATAATTTCTTGACAATTATTCCTCTCTGAACTCTTTCTCCTCTTTATCATTTTTAGTTTAAACAAGTCATGAGTGTGGAGGACATATCAAGGGTAATATCTCTAGGATCCCTTTTAGAATATGCATAATAATAAAATAGATGGATAGAAAACCTTCCATTATTGACTGAGAAGTATTTCAGAAACGTGGAGAAATATGAAAACTCATTTTAATGTCTGTGTTTGTGTGCACATTTGTGCACATTTGTGTGTGTGGGAGAGGAAATAATATGCAATTTGTGTAGGAAATCTGTGGAGAACCACAATTCCTTCCCTTTCATATCCCATATTGAATCAGTCACAAAACATGAAAAAATTCCAACTCCCAATAGATTCTGAATCCTATATGGGTATTTTCTCCTGTGACTTGCAGTCTACTAAAAACTACTGACGTGTTTCAGACTTTTAGCTTTGTCTTTTGAATAGAGACAGCTAGGTAGGACAGGTCGTGTTATCTGGATGCTTGGGAGGCTATGAAAATAGAATTGTGAATTTGATGCCCAAATATGCTACATAGGGAGACTCCAAAACCATGTGTCTGAGCTTGACTCTTGGCTTCCATAGTAGTTGAGTTACCTAGAATAAATGACCTAAATATATGATCTTTAGCAATGTTTGACGCAAATGAACATGCTCCAGAGATAGAAAACTAAGAAGGAAGCATTTCATGTGTGTTTTACCTTCTTCTCTGCTGTCAAGGGAAAAAAATCATAGAGAAAATGACATTGTTACAGTCTGAAAAAACATGGGAAAAATAGACATATATATCTTGTGAAAATATAATAAGGACAGAGATAGGAAGATAACACACCACACACACACACACACACACACACACACACACACACACACACACAAATTTCAATTTGTCACCATTCATCAGGTAGAGTCAGGCCATATAGAAAAATCTTTAATCATGTCATGGGAAGCACCTGTCTGAGGATTCTCTCTGAGGATGTGCCCTTAGTTTATCATGAGAATGATCATGAACTGACATTAACTTTTAAACCTGTTCTGTGATAACAAAACCATCATCTTACATATTTGGACTGATTTTTCACTCAAAATAGTCACAAGTACTTGATAGCTCTAGTAACTGGCTGATTTGCATTTTTAATAGTATCCTAAATGACATGTGAATTTATATACACGGACAGACAGACAGATACTCTAACCTTGTCTTGAATCACAATCATCCTTCCTTAGCTTCCTGATGATGCATTATTAGTTTTAAATAAATAAATTAAAAGTATTTTAGGACAATTAAGAGATACTAATGAAATATCATACATATATTTTCTATTTTTAATTTAATGGGGGTTGGGAACATGGCCTAGTGGTAGAGTGCTTGCCTTGCAAACATGAAGCCCTGGGTTGAATTATTCAGCACCACATGTATGAAAAAGCCAGAGTGGTGCTGTGGCTCAAAAGGAAGAGTGCTAGCCTTGAGCAAAAAGAAGCTAGGGACAGTGCTTAGGCTCTGAGTCCAAACCCCAGGATTGGCAAAAAAAAAAAAAAAAAAAAAAAAAAAAAAAAAAAAAAAAAAAATTATGGTATATTGGTTTTGAAGACTGAATACGAAATTATCTGTGAATAAATAGTCCAGTGTGTTACTAGATCTTAGAGTTTATAATAAGATTTTTATTTTCTACTGAAGTATAGAACAGTTTGATAAGTAGACATATAAACATTTTCATTTCTATGTTATTGTGGTGCTGGAAATTGAATATGCACATCTTAGGTGAGCACCTTGTTATTGATCTCTGTCTACCCATTCTGTAATTTTTTAAGGGAAATTTGAACACTAATTTAAGTAATCTCAAAATCTGGAACTATGTATACAAGCATTCTGGTCCAAAATATTGTGGTCCAAAGCATTGTGGATAAAATTTTTATTTTTATAAATATTGTCAACTTTTTCTTGCAACTAGTAATAAAAGACATGCTTGGAAACTTTGGAATCACTTGATACTTTAAAGTATAATTGCTACATCATTAAGCAGACCTTTGTGATTTGAAATGAAAAGATTTACATGAATGAAATTAGGACTGATTTTTCCACAGTAGAGGAAATACTACATATAAGGAATTGAATTGAAGTTTTCCAATTTTAATTCTTTTTTTTTTTTTTTGGCCAGTCCTGGGCCTTGGACTCAGGGCCTGAGCACTGTCCCTGGCTTCTTCCCGCTCAAGGCTAGCACTCTGCCACTTGAGCCACAGCGCCGCTTCTGGCCGTTTTCTGTATATGTGGTGCTGGGGAATCGAACCTAGGGCCTCGTGTATCCGAGGCAGGCACTCTTGCCACTAGGCTATATCCCCAGCCCCCCAATTTTAATTCTTAAATCAATGAAAATTTTATTCTTAACTTCATAAAGAATGTCAGAAATATTAAGTCCACTGAGCCAAGATACAACAATATTCTGTGAGCACAGCTCAGATAAACTACTTACTAGGATATTGAGAAATAAAAAGAAATATCTTGTTTATTGAAAACTTTCTCACATTAAAAACATGAAAAACATTAACCTGGTTAAATACTAGTCATTGGTTTGGCTCAGAATTATGCGTTCCTCAAATCTATGTCATGTATGATTTTGGACTGAAATTCATAGAACCAGTGTCTGAATTGACTTTTTGTTTATTATAATCCTATCCAAATAAATTAAAAGGTAAAATGCAGGAGTGAAGCAATATGATATACTTCTTAAGTTTTGTTTTTATCATTATTCTCTTCAGAAAGTTCCCCCCAAACTCATGAGCTTTTTACCTAATCGGTATCATTTTATCTCAGATACAGTGCTAGGAGCTGGAAAAATACTTTTGTAAATCTTACAATCATAAAGTTAAAAAATAAATTATAGTCATTTTATAATGTAAGATTTATTGCTATAACATGCATTTTTATATTATACCAACGACAAAAAGAAAGAGAAGGACCAACTGTATGATATTGAGTCAGTACATGTTTAGACTATTCATAAGCATAATAGTTCAAATGAATCCATTTTGTAAAAGTATTAAATTTAGGTGATAAATACCATTACATAAATATAAATAAATATATATGAAATGCAAGTAGTATAAAACATATTAGTTGTACTAAAAGAAATGGAGAATCATAATAATGTACAGGGATAAGATACATGATGACTATAGAATACCATCTACTACTTTGCAAATCTAATGCCAAATGACCTTAGAAGTTATGTCTCCAAGTTTAGATTTTCACACTAAGAAAACACAAAGGAATAAAAATATATACATAAGACATTTTTATTAATTAACGAAGTGGTGACCTCGTTCTTTCTGGAAGAGAGTAAGGAACATAATCATGAGTTTTATGTTCAGTTTATAAGAAGTACAACATTCATATCCTAGATTGGCTAACTATCAAGTGACACCACCATTAGAAATTCATAACAAAAATGCAATGATACAATCTTGAAACAAATTAAAAAATTTACATTTAGTTTCCAAAATTTTATTTATTAAAATATTCCAAAAATGTATTTTGGTTACTTGAAATGGTGTGAGTAACTATGCAAGATATCTAACTTTATACATGTAACTGTTAGACAAGTAGTGCAAATAATTTAGATGTTCCTTCCTGAAATGAGGTTCTCTAAAGTACAAAGATAGGCCACAAAGTAATGCGTCTCTTCAGCTTCTATGTGCATACATTTTCTAGATTTGTGAATATTTTATTTACAATTAATTTTTAATATTCTATTAATTCAGTTAAAATGTGCAAAGAAAGTACATGCTTGAAGTAGCCTGGGCTGATTAACATTTTGGCCTCTTTTCATTTTTAATTTTTTTATGTTGGTTCCAGGGCTTGAACTCAGGGCCTGAAAGGTATCCTGGAGCTTCTTTTGCTCAAGGCTACTGCTCTACCACCTGAGTCACAGCTCCATTTCCATCTTTGTTTGAGTTGTTTATTAGAGATAAGAATCTCATAGACTTTTCTGCCTGGATGGTCTTTGAACCTACATTCTTAGTTCTCAGCTCTGTAGCTAAGATTACAAGTGTGGGCCACCAGTGCTGAGACATTTTGGCCACTGTTAGAGAAATTAAGGCACCCTTGATCTAAGTGTTATTAACTGAATTTTGAATTTTTATTGAGATTTGTTTTCATCAAATTTCCAAGATTATCATTGGTCCTAAACACAGATACGCAATTTCTGAAGTTTTTGTCCAGCGGTTTATTTATGTGGTTTTCGTTTATCAGTACTCAGTTTCTATGTTGATTACTTAGAAGATGATATTGAGGAGCTGTGTTTAAGATTGTTCCATGACATCAATTCACAGGATAAATATTAGTCTGTAATGTGTATGAGGCTAAATTTATTTTATAGGTACATGTAGAAACCACACAAAGATAATAGGAGAGTCATAAAGATTAGGTCAATATTTTTCAAATAAAAGTGATCTAATGAGAATTAGTACTTATAACATTTTTAAGTATGCCAATTTATTCCAAGAGATGCAATCTTTGGATTTTGGAATAGGTTTCAAGACAATACCTTTAAAACAAGACCCCCCATGATCCCAGGCCCAGAGTTGTAAGACTGGTATTTTAAAAGAATGGTAGATCAAAATATTAGCAACCAAAGTTATCTACTGTTAGGTCATTCTGTTTAGTGTGGATATTTTATTGTGTAGAAGACTAAAGAATTGCTCTTTTCACATTCATGAAACAAAAGAATATGCCTATTCATTATAGTTTAAGTAATAATAATAAAAAAGTAATATTTGACATTGTGAATACTTTCTTACCTACAGGGTTATTGTTACTGTGATTTTAGAAAGACAGAATGGGAGAGACTTGCCAGTTAGATAACTTGCCTAATATCATGCACTTGGTAAGTGGTGGAGCTCTTTCCAAATTGAAATATTTGAACACGAATGTTTCCTTTCATCCAGTTTCTTCTCACGGCGGGGGATGGGGGTATCATTTATTTCTCTAGAACTACAGATGTAGTTCATTTATCAAATTTAAAATCTTTACTAAATTCACACGGTGTATACTGGTATTAGAACTAGGAAACTGAAAGGGAATACCAAAATCGAGAGAAACAGGGTAAAAGACAAACAAGTACAAAAGCAATGCTTGCAAAACTGTTTGGTGTAAATGAACTGAACAACTCATGGGGGGAAAGGGAGAGTGGGGAGGGGAGAGGGGGGAATAAGGGAGGAGGTAACAAACAGTACAAGAAATGTATCCAATGCCTAAGGTATGAAACTATCCTCTCTGTACATCAGTTTGACAATAAAAATTAAAAAAAAAGAGCCATTTTACTTAAGTCCTAAATGTGGCGGTATAATAAAACTTAAGCATTTAAAAAAAATAAATAAAGTCACACTTCTCATGCGATTAATTCAAAATTCCTTGGCAGAACTTAGAAGGACTTCAGCAACTTGTTTCTAATCTATTCTTCAACCTTTCTCTGCTCCCTTCCTAGACTATCGTCATAGAGATTTACCTTTTCCTGATCAGAGCTCTCCCTCCCTAGAATACTTTTAATAGTCTTACCTGCTTAACTCGATTGGAGACATTTTGGAGAGGCATGACATAGTCTTGTGACACCAAAAACAGGCCAGATTTTATCTCCTTTTTGATACTAATTTGTACATTTTTTCTCATAATTTGTGCATCTGTTTCATATTAGCAACCATGATTGAAATATAGATAACTTGTAACAAGATCCTACTTTGTTCATGTTTGTGTTTCTGGTCCTCTGTTCTTGGTGAACCTATTTGTGCTCATTGTCACCTTTTCTACCAGTAAATTTTAATCTATCATGGATGTGCCCTACAATTTAAATATGAACTTTCAAATTAACTATATATTTATAAAGGTAGTAATTATAGTTCATTTTCATATTTTCATTAGCATGCCAAGTATTTTCCTAATGAATAATTAGAATTTTTTAAATCCTTCTTATCAAGGGCAAAGAGATTATCTACTATTAACTAAAATATGGCTTTGGCTGATATTTAAAATCAATGACAGGTATGTCAGCATAATTAATATGCAGATATTAAAATATTCAAAATAGATATTATTTATCTGTACCAAAAACTAGGTTGCATCATGCATGTGTAAATTTTTCTTCTAAAGGATATTGAAACTACAGCCTCTCAAATATCTATTATTTATACTAATTTTATATTAGAAGCAAAAACAGATGATAGATGAATAAGTAATCACTGACTTGTCCAGGAATTAGTAGAATGGAGTTCTTTTGAGTTTTTATGTTTAGGCTGTATAAATGATATTTTCTCTTGCTTAAATAAATTTAGAAGCCAACCCAAGAATATAAATGATGCATTATTTTATGCACACATATTGTATCCTTGCTCATTTTCTGGAGATTAACAAGAGGACTAATTATGATTCTTCAAAACATCTAATTCTACTCATGATATGAAGGAAGGATAATGGGAACTCATCTTTGACTATATTCATTCCAAGTGTACCATTCTATTACTGCTAACAGTATATCAGCAATGGATAAACTGGCACTTTAGAATTTTAGTACATTCAGCATTATCATTTTCCGTATGGAGAGGTAGTATATTAAGTGTATTGCTAGCATATTCATCTTCCACGTATGTGTTTCTAAAAGAAATCATTCGCTCATCTCTCCTCTTTGAATTTTAGCAAGTCAAATGATTTCATCCCAATTACAGACTGTATTCTTTCTTCATATACTATGTAGGCTTTATTTTTCTCTTAAAGCCTATACAGCTCTTGACAAGAGCCCTATTGAAGACTGCATCATTAATAACACTAGGTGGAGTGGTTTATTTGGGTAATGCATTATTTCCAGTCTCCTACTATGATGTGTTAAGACACAATCTTGAATGATGTTTCTGAAATCTCCTCTACCAAGGCCATTTGCAGCTATATCTCGAATCCTTGAAGATCTTGACAATGTCAAGAGGAGAGGTTAGGTTTACTGGCCTTGATGGATGTTACCCAAACCTTTGAGTTATTAACTTCAGCAATGGATCATTGTGTAAAATGTGAGGAAACAGACAAAATGATTTTAGAAGGGAGTTTCTCAGACTTTCAGAAAATATTATACTTCCCTAGATTCTTTTAAATCATGTCCAAAATTAATTAAAATATTATTGCTTTATGTGTTAAATTTTAGAACAAGCCTAAAAATACAGACTCAACTCTAAAATGCTAGACATAGGTCTTTAAATATAATAAAAGTAAGGTAAGCAAGTTCAAATTATTTAGAATATTTTCTTTTGTTTAAAATATAATACTGTTTTTCTTTTTAACATGATAATAAATGCATATATTTTTCCTTCTTTACTCATAGTAAGTGGAAAGGAAAAGCAAGTGTAGGTTAATTCACATGCAAATTATAGTGCTATCACTGTTAAGTATTCTGATATTCTTTGCTGGCTCTTTTTACACACAAACTCAAGACTAGAAGCAGAGATATTAGTTTCCCTTTCTTCCCTATTGCTGACCTAATAATTGTGTCTTGTTCCTGACTGAAAACTTCAAGTTCAAAGCTAGGTAGAAGCATATTGGCTTGTACCTCCAAAGTGCATGTTGGAATAGAAAGCTTTGCCTTCATTTTACCATAGCTTCCAGGTTTCCCAAAGCCATTGTTGTCTTGTTGCTTGATTCCTTTATTTTTTGTAAGCTAATAATTTCTTTTCTTCTTATAGTTCATTAACATATTGGTAGTTTTACTTTATACAGGTCTTGTAAACCATTTTCAAAAACTTTTAGAAACAGAGTTCTAAGTCATTTAGTAAACCTGAAGAAAAATGAGGTAGAATAGTAAATATGAAACAACTGGAGAGCTCATAATAGCTATCTGCCTCAAAATATTTTTCCTGAGGATATCCAACTTTCATTTTTAACACAAAGAATGGCAACAATTCTTCATACATCAAGAGTAAGTGAAGCGACCCAGACCCAAAGAAACATAAACCCTATTGTGTCCCTCATAGGGAATAGCTAGTACATGATTAGGCTAGTCATAGCAAAAGATCAAAATAGCCCAATAGCTATACCCATATGATCACATAAGATGATGCTAAGTGAAATGAACTCCACTTTATGGAAACAAGTGTCATATCACTGTTTTATTTATTTGCAACATGCCATGTGAAACCATAACTCTTTTTTTACCTGCCTGTTTGTTTGTTTGATTGTTTTGTTTTGTCTCTCTTGCATTCCCTCTCTGGGGTTGTACCCCGCCCCCCGACTATCCCTGTATCTCATCTGAGTACCCTGGTTACTGTTTATACTGGTATTAGAACTAGGGAAGAGAAAGGGAATATCAAATTCGAGAGACAAAGGATAAAAAGATAAACCATTCCAAAAACAATACTTACAAAATCACTTGGTGTAAACCAACTGTACAACTCATGGGGGAAGAGAGAAAGGGGGAGGTGGGGACAAATGAGGGAGGAGGTAACAAGTTGAACAAGATATGTATGCATTGCCTTACATATGAATCTGTAACCCCTCTGTACTACACTTTGACAATAAAGAAAAAAAAGAGAAAAGAAAATTGAAACACAACAAAAAATAAATAAATGCCAGAAGCCTTACGAATCATATGAATTAAAGGTGGAAAAAATATCACACACACACACAAAAAAGAGTGCTATCGGCATTAGAGGGATAAGAGGTAAGTACATTTAACTGGATCATTCCAAATGTGCAAACCAAGACAAACCAAACTCAGCACGCAATTTGGCTCCAGGAAAGAAAAAAAGAAACCAAGAGCAAAAATACATACATAGTCTTACCTTTTCCCTAACAATTACTTCCTCCGCCTCTTAAGATGAGACATACATGAGACATACATGAGAAGCAAAAACAAATTTCTAGAAACAAAAGAGATAATAACCGAGAAGACCAAAAAAAAATCTAAAATTCTTATTTTGTAGGAAAAAAATAAAGGGACCCTTTCAAACTAGCCCTTATCACTGCTTTCATTGTCATCACTTATCTCCATTATGGGCAATTTATGAAGCTTTGGCCTCCCTGACACCACATACAAAACTGTATTTCACACCAACTGGTTAATATGCTAATAGTTTTCATTACTTGTGATATTTCTTTTAAAATGTTGCATAAGTGACCCACACTTATGTTTAATATCCATAAGTACTAGGTATGTTAAAAGTTGTATAATTTGCCTGCCTTAATGTATTAATGATCTGTAGATCATTTACTCCTCATCTTTTGTTCATTACTCTTATATATTATAAGTTTAATGTTATCCTTGTGTGGATTTCATTATGTAATAATACTTTTGTCTTATATATATCAGAATGTTTCCTCTTAATTGATGGTTGACTGCAGCTTATTCTTTCTTTTTGAATCTCTGGACTTGTGCATCCAAAATATAAAGATAATATCATGCTACTTATCTATCTTAATTATCCTATTAAAGTTTGACTTTATATAGCTAAAGTTAATTCACCAGCCTTTTCCTTGAAGTAAACAGTGAAGGACTAGTTCAGGCCTTGAGAATATTTCACACAATGCACCCTTTCTTTCATTTCTCCGGTCTACTGAAGAATTAATATTCTCCTTAAATATTAAATTTAATTTCAGGTATTAGGTTATGATTTGATAGTATGAAGTTCAATAAAAAGGATATGTTGGTATTGGAATATAATAGCAAAATACATTCTTTGGGAAAACAGAAATGAAATAGTTCCTTGTACACAAAATATTTTTCTAGGGGATACTTGTTGAATAATAGTGACAAATTTATCAATCATAGTGTACTCTAGGGCTACTTCAAAACTTGGAGTGAGATTACTTTTGGCAGGCTACAATAGAAACAAGTAAAATGAAATTTAATTTAAACAGGGCAGTTAAAGAAAGAAACAATTATTATTGCTCAGCACAGCCTAGTGGCACAGCAACCAGCCAGGCTATGAGCACAAACCACCAAGGAAAAAGGGGAGAGAACTAAGAATGAAACCAGAACGTAGACTTCGAAATAAGTAATGGAGCCTGTCAGTACATTTAATGTACATTTAATATACCAGCTATGTAACCTTGCAAAACATCAACTACCAAAAACCAAAATGTCAAGTCACATTGATACAGAATCAGTGATAAATGCGAATTATTAAAAATAGATTTTTATTAACTTCATAGCTCTTTTCAGGAAGAAGAAGAACAACAACAAATCCCAAACATGTCAACGTCCACAGAACCTAACTCTGACAAAGAGCTTCCTTTTATTTATTTTCTGTACTGTTTCAAGTACTTCATATAGAATCAGTAGGTTAGGAATTCTGGTGATCTCTATACATACCGGAAGAGGGGTTTAGAGATGCCCATCTAATGCTTCAGGAAATGACCATCTGAAATTTAAATTGTGGAAAATAATAAAATTGAAATTTTCAGGAAGCCACAGATACTTGTCAAAATAGAACAACCAAGAATTAATAACAGTTTATTCTTAAAAAAGATGATGGGGGGGGTGGAATTATTAGAATGGGAAGTTTATCTACATCTAGTAGGTTAGTATGGAATGCATTTTTAAAGTTAAAGTTAATCATTTTTTTCCTTTACTGGTTTCTGCCATATTTATATAAGAATCATGAGAATCCACTGAATTGCAAGTAGTGGAATAAATAAAAGTAAAAAATGCTATTATTGGAAAATAATAATTTAAAAGTTTATACATGTTAATTTATATGTTCCAGGTTACTATTGGAAAAAATGTTTTTAAGAACCACCTATTTTATATCTTTTTACAAAATAAAAATACTCTACATTTTAAAATTTGAAACCCCAGGCTTGGGTTCCTTAAACTTTTATTTCTAAACCAAATAAAGCCTTATAGCATTTTTCCAGAAATGATCATTCTGACCATTCTTTTGTTATATTTTAAATGCAAAGATCCACTGTCTTTGCCATTATTTTCTTAAGAGAAATACTGACTTTTTTCTATTGCTCTTTCAAAATGTATTATTTTTAATAACATGTAAATATATGCCTAATACTTATGACCTCCCCATCTCTTTATCTTTAATTAGCTCTTTGACTTTGAGGCCACATTGATCTTGCATTGTTCTTAATGTTTCTCTATATCCTTTGAAATCAGAGTCTGTACTGGCAAAATATTCTTTGGTGTCTGACCTTCATTTCTCCCTAATGTCTTTACAAAAGCATCACTCAATTCTGCTCTTTGCTTGCCTTCTATAACCCCGTACATCTCATCAGAATTTTCCCTTGAATGTCATCTGGTTCATGTTCCTTTTATGTATTCTAAATTGCTGCTCATTGTTCTTGTCACCTTAATGCTCTCTTTGTCTTTTTATAGTGTTTGCCACTAATCCCAAGGATTCTTACACAAGAATTCTGTGATCTACAATTAATTTCCTTCTTAAGTCCTTTGTTTCTCTCTTGGCTTTTTATTCTTTTTGACGTAGTCACTTTTCTTCTGTTTTTCAAAGACACATTGAATACTCAAAAGTCTTTATTTTAGTACTTTAGTTTGAATATGAATATTTATTTACAGAATTTCTTTAACTGGATTTCTCCCCTTTTCTTCAAAATCAAGCCTGCATTGGCCTTCTGTTATGTTAGTTTGCAGCTAAAGTTCCTTTTAAGTTTTTAGAGTTACCCAAACACCTTTATTGTTCTCAAATCATTATTATGTTGAGATATCCCATGCAAAATGACAGAAATCAAGAAATGTATAATCAGATCTTTTAGTGTAATTAACAGATAATAAACACATTATTAACAAATTCAGAGGAAAAATGACAATTAGAAGAAAATGAGACATATTTATTTTTTTTAATGAAATGAAAGCAGTCCAACAAAGGAAGTATTTCTAAAATTATATTAAAGTTTAGATGATTGTAAGTTATGTCTCTCTACTTAACAGCTACAATGCTAACCAGCTAATAAAGTCGAGTTTCATGGTTTTACATAAAAGATGCAGTATATACATTGACATGAGTCCTAGGTACTCAGTCCAAGTTGCCAAATAATTGTTTTTGGCAAGTGGTTCGGATGTTAGAGAAGAAAATGGAGTCTATTGGCAGAAGACTTTTTTTCAGGTTAAAAATTATTTGAAAGATGTGATATTCAATGTATTAAAGTTGGAAAGTGTTTATAATAATGTATCAAGTTTTACTTCAGGGGAAAATTAAGTGGTAGTCTTACTAGAGAATATGAATCTTAATGAGGGCAGTGTGGAATTAAGTGAGCAATAGATTATTGACAATAGATGCTGGAGTACTTCCCTCTTAACTGCTAAAGTAAATATATATATATATATGTATATACATATATATATAATGAAATGGTGGGTGTACTGGAACTTAGCTTTGCAAAAAAATTTTTTTTTCAATTCTATGTATCTTTTCTTCCTTTCTATTATATCAACATCATCTATTTCTCACTGAATTTAGAGATCATATCTGTCTTTAGGGTAGAGCTTGGCAGAGATCATGTGGGAATCATAAGAGAAAAATAGCAACTTTTCTTTGTAACTTTTTTTCTTACTTCCAGGACCAAAATCTCTTTTCTGAAGAAAGTCTGCTTTCATGAAGGGGGATTAGAGCAAAGCTTTCATCTTCCAGAGTTCCATGGATGCATCTTATCCTTTCAGAGTCAATATTACAGGCACCTCTTATGTTCTGGTCACTGGTTATATTTGTCCAAATCTGTGCCAACTGTTTGTTATGTTTTTTAAGTGATTTTTTTTTCATTTTGTTATCAACTACTCCACCTACCAATTAAAAACATCATTTCTCAAGATTCTGTATAAACCTAGACTATCTTTTCTATTATCACCGAATCTTTAGCTGAAGGATCTCAGGACAAAAAGGCCTTCATGCTTGTCTACACATTTTCCCCAACTTCTCCCTGAAACCTCCCTCTTGTGAGCAGGATTGACGTTTGTCTAAAGTCACTGCACAATGCACAGATGGGCCCTGAAAAGCTTTCTTAGTGGGTTGAGTATGTGTGTACTTCACAAAAAAGGGAAAAACTCTCTTTTTTTCTTTGCTAACACAGCTATTATATTTCCAAAAGATAGAGGCCTAATAAGTGATAGCTATTCTCCAACTCTGTTATCTAGGTACTATTGCAAATATGCTGTGACATAAACCACTTTTTACTCAATTCTACATTGGAAGTAGAACAACTTAATAATTTAAACTATAGGCCACTTAATGGGCATGTGGAATTGATCCAGAGTACAGTGACTTCCCTTTTTCATAAAGCAGCAATGAATGAGTGTGGATATCAAATATGAGTCACCATTTTATCTTTGGGCTCATTCTGGCTGACTGATACAAGCAACAGTGATTCTGAAAAAAGAAATATACTCATTCATTTACAGATATTATCACAGTTTGTGACAGGTGGAATGGAGTAATCCAACTAAATTCAGTAAAATGGAGATACATTTAAAATGCAAGTGACAATAAATTCATATGAAAAATCTCAAAAGGAAAAAAGAAATTGGAGATTATAGTTTATATAAACTATGTTAAATAGAGGCAGAATGTCAAAAATTCATGCTCAATATAATGTGATTTCCTTTTCTATTATTATTATTAGTCGGTTGCGGGGCTTGAACTTAGGGCCTGGGTGCTGTCCCTGAGCCTCTTTGTGTTTAAGGGTAGTGCTTTACCACTTGAGCCACAGTGTGCTTTTGGTTTTTGAGTGGTTAATTGGAGATGAGAGTCTCATGGGGATTTTTCTTTCTGGAATTGCTTTGAACGGCAATCCTCATGTCCCAGTCCCTAAAGTAGCTATGATTACAGGCATGAACCATATACAAATGTTCCAGGTTATCTTTATTTATTTATTTTTTGCTTTGTAACAGTTTTTGCAACTTCTCAATATTTCTCTATTTTATTTGCCTTATGTGTAAATTGGTATTAATCCTCTATTCTATGTAGTTATTATAAAATTAAATATTGCAAAACATGTAGAAACTTCTGTATCTTTGTATTCAGTATTCAGTATCTTTGTATTCTTCTAATATCCTGTTAATATCACCACCACCAATAACATTCCTTGCTGCTCTGGTTTAGATATACTTGATTTATATGCGAGAATCCTGGTCCTTGCTAAGAGATGTTTCAAGCTATAAGAGGACTCTAATGGAAGATGATTAGGTCATTAGAGACACTCCCCTTGAGAAAGATTAATATGGATCACTTGGCATCCCAGTCAGTTCTTGCAAAAAGGGTTTGCTTTTTTTGGCCAGTCCTGGGCCTTGCACTCAGGGCCTGAGCACCGTCCCTGGCTTCTTCCCGCTCAAGGCTAGCACTCTGCCACTTGAGCCACAGCGCCGCTTCTGGCCGTTTTCTGTATATGTGGTGCTGGGGAATCGAACCTAGGGCCTCGTGTATCCGAGGCAGGCACTCTTGCCACTAGGCTATATCCCCAGCCCCAAAAAGGGTTTGTTTTTATTATGATAATTTCATGTGCCTGGCCACTCCTCTATACAGCTGTTTCTTTTTCTACTTTTCTGCTATGCTGTCAGACATCTAAGTGAGCCTTCAACAGAAGTTGAACCATCAAATAAATCATTTTTGGTCATGCATTCTTTGAAATTGTGAGAAAAAAAATTTAAAGCAAGAAACAAAACTTTTGTTAGTATAAGCTACAAGGTGTGAAGCACTTTGTTATAGCAACAGAAAACAAATATGAAAACCAATAATTGCTATTCTATTCAACTCTCCTCTACCATGACAGTGCAATTTCCTCTTTGTTCCTTCATATTTGTACCTAGCCCTTTTATTTTGTCTCCTTTGTAAGGTCTAATTCCTTCACTGAAACTTATTGGATATATATCACCTCTTTTTTCAGGCAGTTTCCCAGTCTCAACTCTTCAAGAGACAAATTCTTTAGTGGTTTAATGGAAAAGTGAATAAATATGAGATATCAGGGGAGAGGTGGGGAGGACAGAAAAGAACATGAGTCTCAAGATGCATCTGCTAAGATGAAAAGAATTAATGATTAAGGTAACAAGGATTGCAAAGATTTGCACTAGAATCAAAATAATATGCCAGTTTTTAGAGATAAATGAAACTACTACGAGTTCAAAGGACTTCAAGGAGTTTAGGAAAGTTAAACTTTTGAGGATGTGTGAGTTGTTAAGTCGGGGGGCAAATGGGAAAATATAAAAAGAAACTTGTACAAATCTGTATAGGTACTAGTCACTCCAAATATGTTTCATTTTGACCTCTTAAGTCATTAAGATTATATTTGAAAGGCAGCATAACAGAAAAAAGCAACAACACAAAAACGAATGGAAGTGTTTTAAGAACCATCACTATCTCTGACTTGAGTTACTGCAATCATTTACTAACTCACTTGGTTGCTTCCTGTCAGGCCAGAGTGATAAATTTAAAAATCTAAGCCTGCCATGTTGCTCTACTCTGTAATAGTTTCCAGCAAATCTTCAGGCTCTGAAGCCTGTGTGCATTCTACTATGGAAACAATGCATAATAAGTATCTTGTCACATGTCATTTCCACTCATGACATGAAACCCTTGAGGGGGATTATCTAACCAGTGTATCACCAGCATTCAGCTCAATGTCTGATCCATGCTAGATGCTCAAATTTAATAATGAATTTGGCCATGGGGGATGATTAAAATTTGAATTAGAGAAATGGATGAAATATTTTTGAGGCCTTGTCTAAGCCATAATTGTGCAATTCAGATTGTTTATAGCCAAAGTTTTGTCCCTGGGTCTGCAATATTAGCATACCTTAGGAAGTTGCTTAAAAGGTAAAAGTTTGAAGCTTACACCTGACCTGTGGAGTCAGAGTCTGGGATGGACGACAGTGATTTTTAGATCTGTGTTTCAAAAGATCCTCCAGGTATTTCTGGTGTACACTAGTGTGAAATGCCAGTCACTATGCTATTGATGTCTCTGTATGAAAAGCATTTGTCTAGTGACATAAATGGGTCATGGCTATAAAACTACTGTGCATTATTAATCGGGCATTAACTTGCTTCCAATTCCTTTTCAAGGTATAGCAGTGATGTTTTTTCTGTGCTAATTAGAATGTTTTCTGTGGGTTCAGTGAGAAAGTCTGTTTTTATCTATTCAAATATAGCAGATTGATTTAATTTTTGTCCTCTCTGGCATTCTTTATAAAACTTGAGGCTGAGTCAACAGCTGATAAAGATTCAGAACTTGTCTCCTAACTCAGTTATTTATTGACTTAGTCATGCAAATGAATGGAGAAATTTGTTATAGAACAGGTTTAGGGCTATTAATTAGCAACCAAATGCAGATAAAGAATCAGAAATGACAATTTAAGACTTTCAAAGTAGAAAAAACACAGTCTTTTTATTGACTCAGGCATCCTTTTGGCATCTGGCTGAGTGAGTCAGACATAATGCAAACCATAACAATAAGTTTATTTTTTCATAGCTCATCAGCAACATTTCTCAGTTGCAGTAACTGTCTTTGTTTTTTTTTTTTTTTTTCACTCGTGAGCATGTTATGACTTCTTGTTCTCCAGATTTCATTATGAACATTGTTTGGAAAGGTAAACACAGCACGATCAAATCAAATCGAAAGTGCAATACTGTATTGAATACAATGGTCAACACTGTCACAAACTCCTGCTTCACAATGAGGCTAGTAATTAGATCATTTCTACACTCGAAAGTCTTTACCAAATGTAATCGATAAAGTATTTAAAGTTTCTTTCCATACTAGTGAATATAGGGATCAAAGTGAAAACAAACACAAACCATACACTTTGTTCTTCATATTGTTCTACATAGTTAAAAAGTACACTAAGGGTGATGTAAATGAGATCTCATTTTATATTATTTGTTCAATAGTAAAGAACTGTAGATCCTGTCATTTCCAAATCATCTGCATGCACTCTCATCATCTTAGGATGATGCTAGGGTTGAATTTATCTCTACCTCTCTCACACTTTATGAGTCAGGCAAAATTCAGAGAGGTTAATTTGTCACAGAGTTATTACAACATAATTGTACTGATTCTGAATTCAGTGCTGCTGGAGAAAATATTGATTCACTTGAACACATTTCTGTCTCTGTTTCTCTTTGTCTCTATCCTCTCTCTCTCTCTCTCTGTTACTTATATAACATGTATGCATTGGATGTATTGAAGATAACAGAGGAAAATTGGATAGTTATTTTTAAATGGAAATTGTTACAATTTTTAAAGATTTTATTAGTCTTTATGACTTTTGGATGTATTGAAAATTCTGAGTTACAAGTGAAGGATAATGGAGACTGAAGGAAGGTTGTAGCTCAGACTATTACAAATATTTAAATTCTATATGTGGTAGAGAGATAGCTAAATATAATTAAATATACTTCTAATTTTTCAGAAAAGAACATGTTTGTCCATTCAAGTTATCTTCCCTATGTTCAGACAGGTAATGGCAGAATGAAGGCAGCTTGTGAGTATTAAGGCAGAAGATAGTGTGTGTGTGTGTGTGTGTGTGTGTGTGTGTGTGTGTGAGACAAAAAGGCCCAGATGATTCTCTGTAAACACAAGGGAACAAACTTTGTCTTTTTCTACATTAAACGCATGTAGAAATGAAAAGTAAACATAAAATCATGAACCAACAACCATCAGGACAACAGGGATCGGGGTGTGTTCAAGGAATAGGGAGGAGGCTAGTGTGGCTAGAACAAATGAAGCCGGAGGGTTCTCCAAGGTGAGAAGACAGAGGATGCAGTCTATCATTGCTTTTCACATTTCTCTTCTGACTTTTCCGTTGAATTCATTGCTATGTACAACATTAACACTAACACTAATACATGTGGCTGCAGCTCTCACTCAACATTTCGATGTAGAAACCTGACAGGTACAGAAAACTCAGGAGCAGGTATGATTTCAGCAATGCCTTCCTGTTCTTCAGGCTTTATGGACATGGAAGAAAACCTACAGTTGTTTCCTATTCATAGCACATGTTTTACTCCTACCTAACTATTCCAGTACACACTGGACTAGTATTTAGAATGGCATGAATAGCAGGCATAAAAGAGATCTATGGTACAGACAGGGAATTCTGTGCCTATAACCTCGCATATCACATGGACTGTGGATTAAATTTAAACAATGGATTGCAGAAAATGTTGTTTTCTTTACCATGTGCATCTGTAATAGTATGCCACAATACTCAAAATTAGGTCAAAGCAGATAACTGGAATGTATCTGGGTTGTAGTAAAAAATAATACAGAACAAAACTGGAACTTTACATCAAACTATTTGAAATATTTTCTTTGCATGATCACAATGTAGATATTTGTAAGGTGAATTAAAATAGAAAAAATATTCAATGAGCCAATTATTTATGCAGCACAGCTTTAAAGATGCTCATCAACAAAAATTCCATCAAATAACCCTTGAAACAATAAACTGCACAATGAGAATTAAAAGTTCCAACAATACCCATTAGGGTATTCTACTGCACCATTGATTCCAGTAGTATCAATTGCTTTCAGTTAGCTGAACTCCTGAGTGTTTATTGGAAAAGACTAATAAAGGACAATCAATCTTCTTTTTAACCTCACAAGGGTAGCTTTAATGAATTGAATGCTCTTGTTCTTGCTTTCCATTTTAAACACATAACTAGCAAGAATATCTTGAACAATGACTTTTACAAGTCTTTCCTCTCAAAAAATAAGAAAAAATTAAATGTCCATGACAGAAATGTTAGTTTTTGACTTAACATGTATTATATTAATATAACATATTCAACTATGTATTATAATTTAATATATTGATATATGAGTATACCATTTACATATGATTTTCTGAAGGTTAAATCTACACTAACTGCTAGTGTGCTAATATGATCTTCATAAGAGTCTCTGAAGTATAATCACACAAATCTATTGTAATTTACCAAATTTGTTAGCTGCTAATTCTAAAGAAAACTCAAGAACAGTAAACACACAGACAGGGCAATGTTAACTGTGTAGAATTTACTCACTACAATTGAGAAACTTCATCTACTTTCCATTAATAAATATCATTGTGGTGAATAAAAGAATTGAACATTCCTGTCCCACACTCAGTATAGGAAAACTGTGCTGTGAAATGTCAGGCAGTTCAGCTCGTTTAATGTGGGCATGTATGATGAACAAGTAATTATAGAACAATTGTCAATAATTTCCTCAGGAATTAATTTATCAGTGTTTAGTGCTTTGGAATCCTTTCTGTGGCTATATAAAATGCTTTTGCCTTAGGAGAGAACAATAGGATGGCTATAGCATCCTGAGTTTTCCAAGTAGTGGAAACTGTAATAAATGCAGGACCATGGCTAACCTTGATCATAATTTGCATGTTATCATAGTTAGGATAATGCAATGATCCTGCCTCACATACTTTTTAGGCCAAGCTCTGCATATGCCCATTTTAATCTATAGAGGCTAGCAAGCAAGGGACCACTCCAGTTCCAGACACTTCTGCATCTGTGTAGAGAAAGAGCTAATGGTAATAGTAACTAATGGTGCATTTACTATCTCTAATAGGACTGAATATTTAATTTACCACTCAATTCATCTGTCTGTAACTTGCATTCACATAAGCTATTTAATATTTTTGGGGGAGTGTGTGTGTGTGTGTGTGTGTGTGTGTGTGTGTAGGCTTTTAAAAAAGTTACAAAAACTACAGACAAATATCACACACCAAATGTCTGTGCTTGCTTGTTTACCTTTCTTCCCCCCTCCACTTACATGCTGTAGAGCTATGAACATTTTCCTTGCCTATTACTTGGAGTGGAAAATTAAAATCATATATTTTCTTTATTATTGCTACCAAGGCAGTAATATGTATGATCTAAAAATCTGTCTCAGAGGAAGTGCTGGAAATTTTGTTGGTGAGTTAATATAATCCACAGCATGTAAATTTTTGAAGCCAAAAAGTATAAAAATGCAATGTGCATCATCAGGTAAGAAGCAGATTGTTTTTCTTACATTTCTTTTTGTGCCTAGATGTCAACAAACAAACAATTATAAATCATTCATGATAAATTATAAGCTAAATCTGATTTTAATAAATATATTACATGCATATTATATATAATGCATAGACATATAATTCAAACATGCAATTTTATATTTATTGTTATATATTAAAATATACTTAGGTTTTGATTCATTCTCTAAGCACCACATTTCTATTTTTTCATGAAAGTGAGTAACAGACAATGAATTTGCAAAGATGACCAACAGTACAGTCAGATTCAGAGGGCTATGTATAAAGGAAAGGACCAAAGCACTTGGTGGCTTTATGAGCTGAGTTTCCAAAATTCTGAGGGACTCTTAAAAGGGGTAATGATTAGACAAGGCTGCATGAAGCTAGATTTAGTGCTGAGGAGTAGAGGGTACCTACTAATATCCACATGATCAAATAAATTTCCTTGTGGTCAATTAATAGAAGACTCGTAGATGAGCTGTACATACTGAAAGAGTAATTAGTTAGTTGTGATAGGATCTGGAAAGAGATTTCTGTATGTTCTACATTTTGGATTTCAAACTGTAGGCACTGAAGAAATGGGGAAAAATAATAGGGAAATTTATGCATTTAGCTTATTTAGTTTAGAAAGCTCCATTGACTCACAGAAGAGGCAGAAATCTAAAGCAGAAACAATAATTGGGAAGTTGTTTTGACATTCAGGTTTTGAGAAGATGGAGTAGACATTTAGGGATGAAAAAGGGTTAGTGTAAGAAGTAAAAATATGGAAAACTATGAAGAGATGTGCCATCACAAGTTGCTTTCATTAGCAAGATCTTACAACTACTTAGTCCAAACTCTCTCTTTCTCTCATTCTCTATTTATATCTCTCACACATAATTCAATATGACAAGAAAAGAATGACAACACTTGTCAACTGCAGAGAAAATATCTTTTTTTATTTTTTTCCAAGTTCTTTTTTTAAGTTTTGGTATCTAATTTAGCTGCATAACAAGATATTTGAGTTATCACTGTGTCTGTTCTGGATGCTGGAATATAGGAATTTAGAAACAGAAATCCTTTCCTAGTATGGAGTTTGCCTCCTAGGAGGATGTCATTGATATTGTATCACTTTAAGTCTAAAGATAAATCAATGGAGGAGATTTAATTTAGAAGACTTTGCTCTCAAATAACAAATAGAATCTACTTCAATAGAATGTTTCCCTAAGTGAGTAATGATTTCTTTGTAAGGATTAATAGTACCCACAAATTCATAGTTTCTCAGATCTGAAGCAGATCTTCAAAAACAAAATGCTTTTAAAGTTTGGATGAAATAAAATAATAAAATAATATTATTCTAGTCATGTCTGTAATTCTAGCTCTTCAGAGGATGGAGGATCAAGAATTTGAGATCAGCTGAGACTATATTGTAAGTTAGAAACTGGCCTGGAACTATATAGTTAGCCTTTGTTTAAAAACAAAACAAAATAAAACAAAAACAAAGCTAGACAATAGTAGATAATACCTGTAATTCTAGCTACTCAGGAGACTAAGATCTGAGGGTTGCGGTTCAAAGCCAGGCCAGACAGAAAAGTCCATGAGTCTCTGTTCTCCAATAAACTACTAAGATAAAGCTGAAAGTAGTTCTGTGGCTCAAGTGCTAAAGTGGTAGCCATGAGCACAAAGAGGCTCAGTGACAGTGCCCAGGCCCCAAGTTCAAGCCTCAGGACTAGCAAAACAAAAACTTTAAAAATACTACAAAATTATTTTGAAATAATTTGAAAAATATTTCAAAAATAATTTGAAAAAGCTTTTGAATACTTTTTGCCTTGTTTGAAAAGATATTTCTAAAGGAAATTGTACTAGATTTATTTTCTCATCTGAGTTGAAAGTCATCTAGAAATGAATTACTTAAATTTATTTGTTCTACCGTAAGTATTCTAACTAGAAACAATTACAGTACATGAATACAACATGAACACTTACATAAACCCATATACCAATGCACACAATGTATGTACATGCATACTCCCTACCTACCTATCTACATCCACTCCCAGATGACAGAAGCTTTCTATCAGAATTCTTTTTCTCAAGTATATCAATTACAATAGAAAAAAATCATTTTTTACAGACCACAGGCCAGAGACACAGGTGGAAAGATAAATGAAAGAAAAGTTCCTTGATGGAAGAATGAAAGTTTTCTCATCATTCTTGGTCAAACTTTGAGCCATTTATAAGAAGAGATTTTATTTTTGAGAACAATAAACGGGCATCCAAATTATTCAGTGGAGAAAAGATAATTGGTGATGCAGAGTTTGGAGAGACAGGCACCCACATATGTGGCCTTTAGAATCTTACAGTTGACATGTCTAGATGCTAAGAAATTACAAGAAATTTTTAAAAGATGTAGAGGATTCTCAAAGGTGTCTCTTATTTTTCCTTTGTTTTCACTGGTGAAATATATCTTTTCAAACTATGCTGTAGAATCATATATTTTTGTAGCTGAGTTTTTTTTTAAATGAACTATCAGTATGTCTGTGAATACGCCATTTCTACCCAGTTGCTATTACTTATTTTGTGGACTGATGAATCAGGAATAATTAGTGGATATGTTTACAGCTCTTTCCTCAATGCTTGCATTATACAAGTTCCTGATCTCCGGAGAATCGCTCTTTGACAGGTTTGTTCACATGTTTGCCAATACTTGCCAATACTGAGGAGAAGTTAGACAGCTCTGGCTAGGTGTTAAGGACAGAGAATGGCAGCCTAGACTGACTGTAACCTGGGCGGGGTGGCATAGTAAAACATCACCCATCTTGTTCCTACTGAGCCCAATGGGATCCAGGTCCCAAAAGCTGTGCTCATCTGATTGGCTGTGACTTGGCAGGTGTCCTAGCTCCTGTGAAGTGAAAAGTTCCTTTTGTATCTATGTGCAGAGATAGGTATCCTTTAAAAGGAAGCTTCCGGGTTGGTGCTTCTGAGTTGACGAGGAGGGGGAGGGGGTGGGGGGGAGGGGGGAAGCGGGTGGGGAAAAGGGGGAGAGGGAGGGGGGAGAGGGAGAGGGAGGGGGAGAGCGAGCGGGAGAGGGAGGGGAGAGGGAGGGGGAGATGGAGGGGGAGAAGAAGGGGGGGGGAGAAGGAGGGGGAGAGACTGTAGTCTCTGGGCTCTGGGGCTCCCTCTTGCACAAGCTATGGTACTTTTGCTTTCAAGTAAATTCACCTGTCTGTCCTTTAATTCTTTTTTATTTTGTTTTCTTTTCGTTTAACTTTAAAAAATTTTTCAATGTACAGAGGGGTTACAGTTACATACTTTAGGCAATGAATCCTTCCTTCCTTCCTTCCTTCCTTCCTTCCTTCCTTCCTTCCTTCCTTCCTTCCTTCCTTCCTTCCTTCCTTCCTTCCTTCCTTCCTTCCTTCCTTCCTTCCTTCCTTCCTTCCTTCCTTCCTTCCTTCCTTCCTTCCTCCTTCCTTCCTCTTTTTGCCACTCAGGGCCTGGGCACTGTCCCTGGCTTCTTTTTGCTCAAGACTAGCACTCTGCCACTTGAGCCACAGCGCTACTTCTGGCCGTTTTCTGTAAGTGGTGCCCGGGAGTTGAACCTAGGGCTTCATGTATGGGAGGTAAGCACTCTTGCCACTAGGCCATATTCCCATAAATGAGTGCATTTCTTACCAAACGTTTTACCTCCTCCTTTGTTTTTCTCCCACCTTTCCCCCTTCCCGACTCTCTCCCCACAATCCCAGAACTTGTACAGTCGTTGTACAGCATATAGTTTTGAACTATTGCTGTTGCATTGGTTCGCCTTTTACCCTTTGCTCTCTCCATTTTTTTTCTTGCTTTAATCAGCCGAGAAAATGAATCTGAACCCTAGACGGTATCAATACCTAACCCTGAAAGACTACACCTGCTGAGGTAATCGCTGCCCTGACACTTGGGGCTCTGGATGTTACAGAATCATCGTTTATAAAACACTCAAGTGCTAAAGAATTCTTGCAATTCTACCTTTAACTTTATTTTATACATACTCATTAAATAAAGTAAAACATTGTATAACTGATATGTATATGCCAGTTTGAAACACTGCTGTACAATGTAGAACGAGATCACATTTACATTTGTTCAGCTTCCTCTTCTGTCTCTGCTGATTTCAGTGTTTAAAATAAGTTTCTCTCAAGTAAGTTCCAAGTAAAACGTGAAGAATGAGAGCAAACGTTCTGCGCTCTATCGAATAGATGTTCAGATTAGTTTTGGATGAATGATTTTTAACATGTATACTATTTTTAGGTGTTCAGTACAAAAGGTCACTCCATAAGCGCTGCTTGATACAGTGATTCTTCTTGCTCTAAGAATGTTCAAAATGCTTTCACTGTCTGAAATGACTTAATTTTGCATGGCAATTCTACCATGAGACAAAAGGAAATTATACCCTTCTTGTAATATCTTTAACAGGCGAAAATTCAACATGGACATGTTTTGTTTGATTTTAGTTAAGGCCTGCATAGTTTAAATGAAACTATTCATTATCATTTTAGTTATCATTTATTTAGATTTAGAGAATATTTTTATAAATCATGAAATGCCAATAATAGCCAATAGGAAACCCAAATTAACATCACAATGTTTCTATTTTTAATTAAAAATAAGACTAACAAAGGAAACAATACTGGCACAATGAGCTTTGAAACAGATTCTTAAGGAGAATATAGTCAGCATGTGATTTGAATGAAAATAAATGGTAGCAGTTGAATGCCTTTTATAACTGGAGTTGTGAAACTAATATGTCACCACATCACCTAAAGTTTGTGTATGAGATCAGTACCTCTATGGTTGTTAGGAGGAAACAGCAAATAGGGTGACAAAAAGTTAAGTTTTTTTTTTTTCTCAAATTTTTATTATCAAACTGATGTACAGAGAGGTTACAGTATCATACGTTGGGCATTGGATACATTTCTTGTACTGTTTGTTGCCTTGTCCCTCATGCCCCCCTCCCTCCCCCCCTTCCCCTCCCCCCCCAGGTGTTCAGTTCACTTACACCAAACAGTTTTGCAAGTATTGCTTTTGTAGTTATTTCTCTTTTTTTCACCCTGTGTCTCTCAAATTTGGTATTCCCTTTGAATTTCCTACTTCCAATACCAGTAAACACGGTTTCCAATATACTCAGATAAGATTACAGAGATAGTGTAGGTACAACCATAGGAAGGTGATACAAGAACATCATCAATAATAGAAACTACACATACACATAGGACGTTGAAAGTAGTTACAACTGTGATATATCACTTGTTTCCATAACATGGAGTTCATTTCACTTAGCATCATCTTATGTGTTCCTAAGGGTATAGCTATTGGGCCTTGTGATGCTCTGCTATGGCTTGCCTAAACCTGTACTAATTATTCCCAATAAGGGAGGTCATAGAATCCATGTTTCTTTGGGTCTGGTTCACTTCACTTAGTATAACTTTTTCCAAGTCCTTCCATTTCCTTACAAATGGGACAATGTCATTCTTTCTGATAGAGGCATAAAATTCCATTGTGTATATGTACCACATTTTCCTGATCCATTCATCTATGGAGGGGCATCTGGGTTGGTTCCAGATTCTGGCTATGACAAATTGTGCTGCGATGAACATTGTTGTGCTGGTGGCATTACTGTGATTTTGTTTGTGGTCTTTTGGATAGATACCCAACAGTGGGGCTGCTGGGTCATAGGGGAGTTCTATATTTAGCCTTCTTAGGAATCTCCATACTGCTTGCCAGAGTGGCTGAACCAGTTTACATTCCCACCAACAATGAAGTAGGGTTCCCTTTTGGCCACATCCCCTCCAACAATTGTTATTATTAGTTTTCTTGATATATGACATTCTTGCTGGGGTGAGATGGAATCTCAACGTTGTTTTGATTTGCATTTCCTTTATGGCCAGTGATGTAGAGCATATTTTCATATGTCTCTTGGCCATTCTCATTTCCTCATCAGAGAAGTTTCTTTGTAAGTCTTTAGCCCACTTCATGAGGGGGCTATTGGTTCTTTGCGGTTTTGTTTTGGAAGAAGGTAATTTTTTTAGTTCTGCATATATTTTAGAGATGAGGCCTTTGTCTGTTGAATGTCTGGTAAAGATCTTCTCCCAGTCTGTGGGCTTTCTGTTTATCTTGCGAGCTATGTCCTTTGCTGTGCAGAAGCTCTGCAGTTTGATGCAGTCCCATTTGTTCAACCCTTCTTTGATTTGTAGCCTTTCTGGGTCTTTGCTAAGGAAGTTCCATCCTGTGCCAAGGAGCCCAAGTGTTTCTCCTACTCCTTCCTTTAGTGTTTTCAGGGTATCTGTTTTGATTTCAAGGTCTTTAATCCATTTTTTAATCAGAGAAGGAAAACAAAGCACCAAACTTCTTGAATTCACAAGAAATATACTATGGGACTTAAGGCCTCCATTTCATTTGGCTATTAGGCATTAGATAGTGCTGTTTCAAATTTTACTTGATGCTCTTAACTGAGTAGATGAATTTTCATCGACAGAAGTTGCTTTTGGATAGGTACGGTTTGCATGCATTCTCTCTAATAGTTAAACAAGGAACTATACAATGAATTTGTATTTAATCAAATTATAATTAACAAAGGGTAGGTAGGGAAACGATGGGTGAGAATGTTGGCAGGAATGATGTTGATCAAGAATCACTGTGTTTATCAACTGTCTTGTTAAATGGCAACTCCTCTGTATATCTAAAATAATTATAAAATTACAATTAATATAAGATTCAACCTTTGATAAATCACATCTCAATCAATACTTGACTTAATAAATTCATCACAATTAAGTAAATTCAGAAAGGTTTTTCTGTGAATGTTTTTACACTCAGTATACTTATAATACTTTTTTCTGAAAATTATTTTAAGTAGACAGATAAAATCTTAAGAAAAAATAACACTGAGGGCTGGGAATGTGGTTTAGTGGTAGAGTGCTTGCCTAGCATGCATGAGGCCCTGGATTCAATTCCTCAGTACCACATAAACAAGCAAACAAAAGTAACACTGAGTGTTTCCCATTCTGTTGAAAATTAAGTTTGATAACATTTGAAGAAAAACAGTCACCACTGACAGAGACAGATACTTTGATTTACAGGATTGATTATTGCAATAAAATTCAAACCTATATAATCATTTTAAATAATCAAGAGATTAATGCTTTAGTTCTTCTTTCTAATTATAACCCCATCTACTGTTCCCAGAGGTTTAGGCAATTCTGATTCTTTTCCTTATAATGTATATTATGAATATTCATGCTAAAATGAAAACTATTAAAACAAAGCATGAATTATTTACATCTGCCAAGAGATGCATTAACTTCATGGGATATTACTAATTCACAAAGGCTTTGAACATCTACCTGAGGTCAGTTCCATATTAATGATACATTATTCTAAAAATAATGGGCAATTGGAACATGGGCAATTTTCACTTGAAAAAGTCAATAGAAGTCTACTGCGATGTATAGTAAGAATGCATCTGTGTCAGATAAAAATATTCATTTTTTAACTCTGTAAATTAGTCATAAAATAGTAGCTTCTAAATCTCTGTCTTGTGGAGTGGAAACAATATCGTTGCTCCTAGGACAGTGTCCTCACAGTTACAGGTATTTTACAGAGATTTTAAAAAGCTGGGGTTTTGTTTCATGCTGACATTTTGATAGCATCACTGTCACATCACAATTCCCAGGGTAGAAGGACTTCAGTGAGGTGAACCTAGAGAGCTTTACAAAACACAATTAAGGAAATCTCTTTTCTCTTGATGCCAAGCCAACTCAAAAAGTTGACAATGTGTCAGACAACTTTTCATCCATTTAGAATTAGTGTACTTGGAAAGAATGAAAGCCTAAAACAGACTATCTTATAAGTTTTGTGAGTTAATGAATGTCTCCACGTTTTCACTTCCATCTGTCATGGAACTGTGTGGTAGGAAGATGTGTGCGTGAAATGAATTAATGCAAATTAATCACTTTATGTAGCTCCTATAGAGCTAGTATGAACTCAAGGAATGGAACAAGCTCTCAAATAATCAATCTCACTCTTGTACATTCTGGTAATATATAGGAAGCTACTTAATCTCTCCAAAGTCCAGGATTCTCAGTTGTGGAAACTGAAAAGTTAAAGTACAATCAGATGTGTTGTGCATGGGTTGGGGAAAGGGATAGATGTTAAGCATTCAGCACAATGAATACCAAACCATAATACTCATTAAAGATAGTTTTTATTCTGTGATCAGTGTTGTTCATTTTCATTTCCATGATTTGTTTAAAGATGGGGTTAAGTTACTGTGCTGCTAGTCAAAGTTTCAGGTGTAAGGAGTTTGTAGTTCTTTTTGTCTGATCAGTTACTAATAATATATTGAAGAGAGATACAATGGATTAATTGGATTAATACAGGAAAATTCGTATTAAAATTATTTAAATTACCTCATACTCTAGGTTATAGTGCCCACATATATATTCACTGTTTTAAGGAAAAAACTATGGCAAATCATTGAACAATATACAGTTTATAATATGTGTGCATGACAGATTGCATTGATGATTCTTTGACTAATTATGATTTTATTGAAGAAAAAAAAGGAACATTTCATGTCAAGCACTTCTGTGGTATGTAGTATTATGAAATTAACTGTAGGCATTCAGATTTCTTCTGAATAAAGTGTAATATACAATACATTTGCAGATACATTTAAAATGTATTTATTGAGTTTTATTGTATTTCTGAGATACTTTTCTGTATTTTGAGTACATAACATTGAAAAAAACAAATAAAAGTTTGCTCTTGAAGATATCCTTGAAAAATATAATAAAACTAAATATATTAGAAATGTACTAGAAATGTATAAGAAAGTAGATCTATGCAAGTGATTAAGAAACACGAGGGATTAGTAGATATGACATGGTACAGAAGAAGGGCTCAAGTTTTAGGGAAGTACTGGAAGGAAGGCCTGGGAGGCAAACTTATATTAGATCATAAATCTGAAGGTGAAGGTCCTCTATGACTCTCCAGGGAGTATGTTCCAGGAAGAGAGATGTAATTGTCAAAACTTCCTGGAAATATGAGTAGAGATTCATATATATTAAGATTGCAGCCTTGTAGAATCCTTTCCTTTCCTTTCCTTTCGTTTCCTTTCCTTTCTTTCTTCTTCCTTCTGCAGAACACTAAAATAAGAAATTTAATTTTCTCTCATAGTTTTATTAGCAACTATTAGCTATACAAGAGGTTTTATTTAATATGTTCATGCCACTTTCAACAGGCTTCATTTTGTTTGTCAACCATGGGGCTTGAACTCAATGTGTAGGCACAGTCCCTGAGGTCTTTTGCTCAAGGCTAATTCTCTACCATTTTGAGCCACAGCACTATTTCCTCAACAGTCTTCATTGTTCAAACTCACCCCCTTGGGTCAATTTCTCTCATCTCCCCTCTCCTTAAGCCAGTCTCATAATTCTTCATTAATCTATTTTCACATACCTAATATTTAAAGCATTCTCAATCCATTCACTCTGTTGTCCTTTCTTTTCTTACTAGTACCCTCACACTGGACAGAACCTTTTTTTTCCCTCTCATTCTTTTTATTTTATTTTATTAAATTTTGCTAGTATTGAGGTTTGAACTCCAGACCTTGAGTTTGCTCAGTTTGTTTACTGAAGTGGCTCTTTATCTCTTATGACAAGCCTCCAGACCTGTTTTTGCTGGTTATTTTACATATAAAAAGTTCCAAGCTTTTCTAAGCCAAATAGATTCAAGCAACAGTCTTCTTGATCTCAGCCTTTTGTGTTGCCTGTATGCATGTTTGTTTTTTTCCTTTTTGTCAGTCGTGGTGTTTGAAGTCAGGGCTTGGTTTTGTCCCTGAGAAACTTTGCTCAAGACTATTATTCTACCACTTTGAGCTACAGTGCCACTTCTAGTTTTATGGTGGTTGATTGTAAATACGAGTCTCATGGATTTCTCTGCCCTAGCTGGCTTTGAACCATTATTCTTACATCTTATCCTCCTGAGTAGCTAGGCTTACAGGTATGAGCTACCAGTGCCTGGTTTGCATGCATGCAATCCTATCACTAGGGTCCTAATTAATTTTTTAAATGTATGTCAATTGTTCAAGAAATTTTCTCTGTGGTATTTCATACATGCATAAACTGTGCTTTAGTTAGGTTGACAAGTTGCTTAATGTCACTTTCTCTATTACTTTTTTCCCTATTATTCCACAGCTCGCAGTGAGTTTCCTTTTGTCACTTTTATTCATAGATGTACTGTATTTATAGTGTTGACCTTTTGATATTCTCTTTTCCTCTCCTACAATTTTATATAGTGTACATATAGTGTGTGTGTGTGTGTGTGTGTGTGTGTATCTGAACCTATATGTTAACATTTAGGTTGACAATTCACACATGTGACTTCTCTTTTGAAAATGGCTTACTTTGCTTAGATCTGATGACATAAAGCAAACCAAAATTATGTGATCCATTCTAAAGCATCTAAGCTTTTCAGATTGTACAGAATCCACATTTTCAGAAAGGGGAATTATTAGTTTTTTAGGGGGAGAAATGGAAAGAAGAAAAATAAATAGCTAGTGGATACCAAAGAGGTTGCTTTGAAGGCTGTTTCAGATTGGTATTAATATAGTGACTTAAGAATTATTGAATATAGACTTGTGTGGCCTTATCATAAAGCAGAAGGGAGATGAGCATTTTATCTTAGCACAAAATAGCTCACAAATTTGCAAAGCAACAGAGAATTGTTATCAGTGCTAAGAGACTTCCTTCTAGGTAAAATGCCTTATTAAGAAATCCTCCTGATATTATTATAATTAGCATCCCATTTAATAGGTTCTCAAATCCCTACACTTTAGCAAATATATTGAATGACCTGCAAAATATAGAGCATATATAAATTTCAATTATATTCTTTAAATGAAGAAAGAGACCAAGTTTAAAAGTTATATTTAGTGATAATTGGAAAAAAGAGAAATAACTTGAAAGAGAAGCTCATACTGGGTAGTGGCATTGGACTCATTTTCATCCTCTGTGCTACTGTTGTCAAATTTCTCCAAAGTGAGTACTAAAAAAAACAGCACATGTGTCAAGAACATGAATACTTAAGCTACGTTTAACTCTTAAAATAAGCAAAGCCTGCACCATTATTGTAATCTGAATGACACTCAGCTTGTGTTTTGTGTGCTTCCCATTTGAAAATTACAACTTTTTACATAATGCAGTGATAATACTTGAAACCACAACAGCAATCTCACAAGTCCACCTGACTCCAGCTGAATTACTTGCGAAGCAATGAAAAGCTATGCCAGGTTCCTGAAATTTACCTGATCATCTGTGTTTGGCTGCCTCAACCAGATGTCACTGCAGACTGTTGGGAAAGTCAAGGAGAAATGAAGCATAACTAAGGAGATGTAGAAATGAAATCTCACCCTTCAAGTATTCCCCCCTCCCCCATGCTGATGACTGCCAAGTTTAAGTCTACTTTTATTCATTTTCAGCATTTACTCTGACTGGAACAACGGGTCCGAAAATAACGTCCATTTATCCGTATCACATGCGCAATTGCAACTTTTCTGTAGGATCATTAGGCTTTGAGGAGACTGACCAAAGCACAGTGGTTTCAGAGGCGGACAAAAAGAAAATGTGAAATTCTCAGGTGCTGAGGGTTGGGCAGAAGGTACAGTGTCAGTACTGTAAGAACAAAGAAAAAAGAAAAAGAAAAGGGGGGCCGGGATCGTAATTAAGTTGTAGCACAGTGAATGCCATACCATTTTCTGGATAGATGGATAAAGTGTATGCTGTTCTCAGCACTACAAGAATAAAAATACTTTCAGTATGATCTAGTGTTCTCTGCATTACCAAACAGTTTCTTAAAGACTTTCTCATTAAAAATAGAAGCCAACCATATCAGAAGCTTGGACTGTTATAGTTAAAGTCAGATACTTTGTGGTAGGAGGAGCATTGTTTCTTCTTCTTGGGACTAGTTTTCTGTAATTTCTGGCTAGAGCGTGTTTCAGTTTTTCACAGTGAAATACTTTGGCTTGGAAATCAAGTCACCAAATATCTTTATGATATACCTGCTTTTTTATTTTCTTTGTTTTTTTTTTGTTATATACATTCTTTAACCTGTAATTTTAGAACTAAACTAATTATATAGCAAGGATCATTCTTGTTCCTTTATTTTAATTAATAACAAATTCAATTCTTTAAATATAATTTAGGCATAAATGCAATCATAATACCCCTGTGTGGCACATATTTTGATTTACCATACTATAACTCTGACCATGTTTTTGTGGTGCTGAAAGTGTAACATTGTAGTAAAAATGAAATAAAATGTGAGGACAGAGGGATGAGAAAATTACTCCAGGAAGTTCAGGAAGTTAAGAGTTCACAGAAATAACAATGAAAACAAACCATTTCCTCTCCCCCCGCCCCCCCCATGGAAACATTTGTCTCTAGTTTGATCAGAAATTGATTAATTGTAGAAGCCATTTCTGTAAAAGCAATTGCCTAGAGACTTTTCTAAAAGCAATACTCTCAAAAAATAGCAATCTTGGCAGACCGACCCAAATTTTGGGGCCTTCAAAGTTATGGTGAAACATTTTGTTCTGTGTTATTTCTTATGGTTAGTTTTTACCACACTATTGTCTTAATTCCTCCTGTAGATTTCTTTTTTTTTTTTTTAAGCAAGGCTTTTCGACTGCAAGCAACAGAGGTAAGTGAGGGTTTACAAAGGACTATAATGATCTTAGGTTCAATAAAACAAAGGATCTGGGTTTTTAGGGAGAAATTATGTCTCTCTTATACTTAGGAAATCTAGTCCCTGCCAAAAGAAGGCAGGGTTGACATGAATATTTCTGATTCCTCACTCTTTTCAACTCCCATACCTCTTTTACCTTATAAATTAGCACATTTGCATACATAAAATATACCAAAAAAACTCAATAAAAGCATGGTTTAAAAATATTCAGCTAATTATATGAGAATGTTCATCGCTTTTCCCTATAAGGCAAATGAATATTTATCAAGTTAAATTCCAAGATACTTATTATCTCCCTTGCATTTTGAATATAATTATATTAGAAGGCAATTGTTCTTGTGGGTCTAGGCAGAGATGAAAAGATTTGTATGCACTTTTTAAAAATGCAAAACAATCATAGTTGTTTTTATCATTAAAAAAGTAGATCAATATTTCTCTTTCCCAGCTGAAAAATAAGCTGTAAAACTTAGTAGTTCTAATGATATTATTTTAATGAAGATGGTTGAATAAAAATAGGTTATAATTATTTCTGGAAACTTAAATTTATAAACATTAGGAAAAATATCCAAAAAATGGAAAGGAGCTTTTTAATATGCTAGTTTAGTCTCAAACTTAAAAAATAATGTAATGTTCCTTAAATTATTTTACTGATTTGTAATCTAAATCTCATAATAATGAATAAAATTTATGCAATAACATATAACAAAGGCTTTTATTGTATTAATGAAATTAATTGTGCAGAGAAAGTGAAGTAATGATTTTACATGTTCACACACATAATTTTTTTAACCATGCACAAGTTTTTTCTTTGGTTATTTTTCTATACTTCTCACACAATCACTCACAATACACAATGCCTAATAGACATTTACACATTCATCATCATGTGTTTCCAACTATTTTGAAGTTCTAGAAAACTTAGAACTATATTTTATTATTTTCTTTATTCTAAGATCTTATCAAAAGTGTTTTACATCTAGTTATTGTCACATATATGTGTATATACATATATACATACATATATATATATATATACTCTTAGCAGAAGGAAAAAATAAAACACACATTTGGAAAATGTTATGTAACAAGTAAATTTAATTATATTACACACCAAATAGTTTTTAGGTACCTCTTCTACATATAATATCTGTTATTTTGTCTCCTATCATTATTCCTGAAAGCTGTGTGACAAAATAAAATATTTTATAAAATTAATTTAATTATTTATAATTATTCTATAATTTTATATTATTATAAAATATATTTATCTATATATCCATTTTACAGAATTGGTTAATGTCATTTCAGGTTACATAAGATGTAACTTTGTGTCAAATTATACTAAATGCTAAATGTCTACTGTAATAATTATTTTTTAAGAAGGTAAAATTCTGGCTGGTTGAGTTAGACAGTAATTCACAGAATTACTGAAATAATGAAATGCTCAACATCTCCAAAAGTTTGAATAAATTCCAAAAGAGATTAGCTCTGGAGAATTTTATGGCCAAATAGGAATAGAAATATATTACTGCTTAGAACTCTTATGAATTCATATAAAAATACTCTATGTACATGTGGTTTGGATTGAACTAGGGGAAATGGAAACAATCTTTTGGACTCTGAAGCCTTTTTACAAACTTTCTCATTAATTTTGATAAATCCCTTTTAATATGGCAAGGAGTTCTACCTAGGCTTATCAATTTAGGAGTTATACTTGTACTCAGTGGACTAGAGTCTTCCCTAAGCTAGTTATGCACAACACCTGCTAATGTTAATAGACATTCCACATGAGTGGCCAAGTTTGCCATAGAGTCATGTGGAATTAACTAATAATGAAATTTGGTGAACACTACCTTCCATTTTTCCATTTAAGGAATATTTGTTCCTTTGCATTGAACCCTTTTCATAATTAACTATTTTTATATGCTCTCACTATATTTCAGAGGTGTCATCATTTTTCTTTGATATTATATAATCAGGAAATAAAGAATAACATTTTTTTAATTTTCTCATTTCAATTATAAATCATTCCACTGGATAGTGTTATTAATTTATGTATACTGAAATATGTTCAAGGAAACTTATAAATGTATAATATGTGGCTTTTGCCAGATCCTTATAAGGCATGGATGAGTGAATTGCTGTATAGAAAAGAGATAATGATTAGCTTATGGATGAAACTATTATAATTTTAAAGTAACTATTATTATTATTATTGTTGTATAAAGACAAACAGGTTGTACTTGCTGTTTTGAATTAGTTTAATCTCTCTTAGCCTATTTTGTTCCTATCCCCTTCCACATTGATAGTCCCTCTTGTAATATTCTTTAATCAGTTCTTTGCACAGAAGACTATTCATTTAGATTCTGCTTCATGCTTTCTGTGAATTCTTTCCTATCCACAAAATTCCTTTTATCATCATATTGTTACCTCATCTAGGTACAAAGTACCTTAATTTTCTTTGGAAAAGCTAAGAGTATATTCCATGTTTGGGTGCTTTATTTTCTTAAATAGAAGATGAATTCTTATATTTTAGAAATTCCCTAGGCTCTTATGCAATCACTTGTAGAGGTTTAGCATGTGGACTATTACACATGGATTTTATATTTATAAAAAATACAATACTGAAAATATGAAATCCCTGACATGCATTAGTGGGAATCATTTGCATTTGTCAGCAATGAAAAACTTTTTTTTTTTCTTAAAAACTTCTATAGCTTGGAGAGTGTCCCTCAAACATCCTGGTGTATTATTAATGTACGGACAAAAGAGTAGCTGATGAAAAGGAAGTTTTAATCATTTCTATGACCTGCATCATGTGATATCAAATGAAAAGAGGATCAACTCTTACTCTCTCACTTTTTAGCTTCCAAGTTTGTGTCATCACATTTTTATTATTTAACATATGTTTGTATATATATATATGTATATGTATGTATGTATGTATCTGACACTGGAAAGTTGAGAGAAATATAAAACACACTTTTGTCCCTTGGGAAATGCAACCTTTTGGAATGACAGAAGAGTCAGTTGCTAAGAAGTTACTACAATTATCTGATGCACAAAGAAAAGTGAGGAGTTGTTATGGGTCTACAAATAGTTCAGGGAAATAATATGCTGAGACAGAAATGAAGATTTTTACAAAGCATAAAAAATAAAAGGCATATTAAATTTCTTATGTTGATGAGGGATCTGACTAGGCAGATGTTATATATCCTCTGAAGAGAGGATCATAACAAAGGGATATAAATTGAAGCGTTATCAGAGTATTGGCGGTAATCTACTTGAGCATACTCACTAGCAGAGTGAATATAATTGAGGAAGATCAGAGAGTCAAGCACTGGAATTTCCAGAACAATCATTTTTTTTTTTTACAAGAAAAACAAGATTTTTTAAAAAAGAATTCTAAGAAAAAAAGCAGAAGAGAAATACCTATACATTTATAGATGTGTATCTTAGTCAGTAGATAAACATTTGGCTTTAGTGAAGCCTTCCTATACTTCCTATACATTTGTTGTTTGTTTTCTTTTTTTTTTTTTTTTGGCCAGTCCTGGGCCTTGGACTCAGGGCCTGAGCACTGTCCCTGGCTTCTTCCCGCTCAAGGCTAGCACTCTGCCACTTGAGCCACAGCGCCGCTTCTGGCCGTTTTCTGTATATGTGGTGCTGGGGAATCGAACCTAGGGCCTCGTGTATCCGAGGCAGGCACTCTTGCCACTAGGCTATATCCCCAGCCCCTGTTTGTTTTCTTTAATTCATTTATTTCACCTGCCATAGATATAATGTTTATCTTGAATGTCTTTTCCAACTTCTGGTCCTGATTGACCCATCACCTTTTCAGAAAATCATGTAAAGGATTCCCATAATATTTAGAGTTGAACTTATTAGTGATAACAGAAGATAGCTAGTTGTTTTGTTCCTCAATAATAATACAAAATCTTTTAGGCACCATACCTTCTGATAGGCAAGTGTGAGTTTGCAGTTAAGTATTAGATAATGGGATGGGAGAGGAAATTGTCCTACATATTTTGTTCTTCTAGCTCTCTGAAGTGCAGTCATTAGAGCCCAAACTCTTGCTAAAATAAGTGCTGCTTAGATCTGGGAACTAAAGTCATAAAAGCAGAGAGAAAAGAGTAAATAAAGCTTGGTCCTAAACCCAATAAAGAAATCAAGCTGCAGGGTTGTTTTTATTTGCATTTCCTTTACTGCCAGAAATGTTGAACATTTCCTCATATGTTTCTGTGCCATTTTTATTTATTCTCCTGTGAAGCCTCTCTTTAGCTCCTTTGCCCATTTAATAATTGGTTAAATGGGCTTGGAGGGATATAGTTTCTTGAGTTCTCTGTAGATGACAGATATTAGGCCTTTGTTGCTGTGCTGGTGAAGATTTTCCCCCATATGGTTGGCTGTCTTTCTAGTTTAGTGGCTATGTCTTTAGCTGTGCAGATACTTTCTATTTTGTAATACCACTCTTAGGCATCTACCCTGAACAACAGGTCCCAGGATACCATAAAGACATCTGCACATCCATGTTTATCGCTGCACACTTCACAATAAACCAAAATGTGAAAACAACCCAGATGCCCCACTACAGAATGGATCCCAAAACATGGTACCTGTACACAATGCAATACTACATAGCGATTAGAAATGACAAAATAATGATATTCGCAGAGAAATGGTCATATCTTGAACAAATAATGTTGAGCGAGACAAGTCTAGAACACAGGGAACAAAGGCGCATGGTCTCCTTGATATATGATTGTTAGGGGAGGGGGGAACAGTAGAGACCAAGTCTGCAAAATAACAAACTTATTTTCAAATGGTATTTCTATATGTTTGGGTCAGCGAATTTACATTATGTATCTAAAATCAAACAATTACCAAACAAACATAAAAAGGTCTAGGATAGACCTAACAGAGGTTCATAGCTCAACAGCTATGTAAATATGATTGTATAACATATGTACAATAATCAGATAATGCATATATTGACAATGTTTGTTAATAAATAAATAAATAGCCTCAAATCATGACCTATCATGTTTACTATCTGTATATGTATGAGCAAGAGGTTTAACACATATTTAATTCAGAAACCTATAAGAAGCAATACATGAAATGTGTTAGAAATAATAAGGAATATATTCCATGACACATTCATATCGCTCTTAAATTGAAATTTTTACATTTAATAAAAAATGTAAAAAAAATCCTCAGCTACATTATAATCATTATATTTGCAAATTTATATTTGGTTATAGTGACATGAAAACTCCTCTGTGTATGTGTGTGCGTGTGTGTGTGTGTGTGTGTGTAACTGAGATAAATGAATATACATATATACGTGTGTGTGTGTGATATGTTTATCTCTTTATTCTTATGACATAAAATAATTACTTCCCCAGATTTGAGGAAGACATTTCCATGTGATTCAACTTCAATATTGGTTGTCTTTTGGTTTTGGTTTTGGCCAATATTGGGGCTTGAATCCATGGCCAAGGCCTGGCCCTTATGTTTTATGCTCATAGATAGTGTTATACCAGTTTCAGTACACCTTCACTTTTTGTTAGTTAATGTTAGATAAGTCTTCTGGACTTTCTTGTACAGGCTTATTTCAGATCTGAGTATTGCATGAGATCTCAGCTTCCTGAGTAGCTAGGATTACAGGCATAAACCAGTCTTTCAACTTGCATATTGTTTTAGCATCCAAAAAACATTCAGTGATATATATTTTCAAAACTCAAAGATACAGAAAGCTTTCTTCCATGGCAGGAAACCTTTCTGATCAAGTTCTTATATTCCTTCCCTTACATGGGTAGAGTCTTTCCTTACAGGGGTACAGCCACAGGTTTTGGGACTTTAAGCATCTGGTGCCAGGAAGTTCCTAGATCTTTGATCTTTGTTTTGCTTGGAAAGATGTGACTACTTCTAACGTAGTTAAAACACTGGATTTGGTTTACTTTATAGTCTTTCCCATTGGTTTCTGTGTGACTTTTTTTGTTATAGGACTCTTTAATCTTATGTAAAATTGTGGTAAAGTAGAAAGAACAGGAATGTGTTACAATTATCAGTCCACTTGAGTAAAATCACCTCATTATTTGACTTTGAGAAACTTAGTTTAATAATATATAATATGCTTCTAAAATGATCATCATTTTTTTCCCTCGGGTTAGATAGAATCCAAAATTAAAGCAAGTTCTATACCAAGATCAATGAGAACAAATCAGCAACACTCTTAATTTCAATGACAATATTTCTTCACTGTTTCCAAAACACTTCAAATTTAATGTAAGTTTGTCTATTTTCCTGTATCTCTTTTATGCTTATATTCAAAATACATATGTCTGAGCACTTTTTTTTTTTAGTTAAGAAGTATTTTTTTTAATGTAGTGCAGTCTGGCTTCACCCTACAAATCGTCTTGAGTCAGCCTCTAGAGTGCTAGAACTAAAGGTGTGTGCCATCCTGCCAAGGTAATTATATTCATTTTTGGATGACTAAGTAAGAATTACAGCCTTTCCTTCTCTTTGGTATAAATAATGTAGTCTTATATCTCTATCAACCGCATAATTACAGTTGCTTAATGCAGTTCAATAACTCTACATAACTACTAATTTATATTGTATTCCATAGGCCTAAACGTACCAAAGTCAATTTCACACTATCTTAAAAAAATAAGTTGATGCATAAAAGATGTATATAATTATGTATCTTTTCAATACTTTAAGAAAATAAAAATGCAGTTAATAAATTGTAACTCAATACTTCAAGAAAATATACACATTTGTGCTTGAATTATGTTAACCCTTTCTGAAAATATAGTTATTGAAAGTGAATAAACACAATGCTTTAATTATTGAGAACATTTAGCCTCCTAGAAGTAGCTCAGAAATTTATACAATTAATAAGAATCCACAGCCCTAAGTTACTTTAGCAACAAAAATCATTATTCCTTATGTAAACTTGTCTATTTGTGAAATTATAGAAACATGTAATAACACAATATTGCAAATTGACTTCCAAAACAATTTTCAGAGAAAAGAAATGGAAATGATTATAAAAGTAAATAACCTAATCAGTACAAGAAAGTGTTCATAGCAGTGATGCTTAAATAGATTTTATGTTGTTGGAACTAGCCATGATAGTAACAGCATGTGAAATAAGATCAAGCATTTCTGAATATATATATATATATATATATATATATATATATATATATATATAGTACATATTATTAAGCAGAACATTATAGCAAACAAAAAGACAAGGTTGTCATTTTAACTAAAATCCCAATAATTCAATTAGAGTAAAAAAAGAAAAAAAGAAAAGAACTAAGCACTAAGCTTAAGTGGCTTATACCTATAATCCTAGCTACCCAGAAAACTTGGAAATGGCACTGTAGTTCAAGTGGTAGAGTACTTGCCTTGAGCAAAAGAAGCTCAGGGACAATACCCAGAATCAGAGTTAAAACCCAGCACCAGCAAACAACCACCACAACAAAACAACAGCAACAACAAAAACAACTACGATTGTCAATGCCTATGCCAATGAGAATAAAACACAGAGACTCATGTTTTGAAAATGTTAAAGAAAGATTAGAATCGTTTGAATCCAAACGACCTCCATATAACCTCTTGTCTTGAACACTTGGACCTCAGCTGGTGACACTATTCAAGGAGGTAAAAGAAAACTTAGGAGATGAGACTCAGTTTGAGGAAATCTGTAATTGGGAGTTGATCTCTCCACAGTCTGCTTCATGGACACTTTCTATGTAACTATCTTTCTCGTCTACAATGAGTAGAAGAAGTTCCTGTACCATACTCCTGCCATACATACATTCCTGCAACCATGATCTTGAGACATTAGGATTATAACCAACAAAGGAGCAGGTCTGCTTCATGTTTCATAGAACTTCCAGACAGAGGAAAGGGTGAAGAGAAGCTACTTAGAGAGGTAATTCCAGGTAATTTGAAGGGCTTGAAGAATTTACATGTACTCCTTATATATAAGTAGTACAGCTTGTCCAAGAAATTTTAAATAAGAATCAAGCAGTGTTTTTTAAATTTTACTGCTTGTGTTTCTTATTTTTTTCTTTTTTTTTGATGTACTCCCTTTTGTAACTGTTTTTGATTTCTGTACTCTTTTCCTTGTATGTAACTTCTTCTGATTTGGGATGGTGGAGAGGAAACACAGAAACGAGGAGACAAAGTGTGAACTAATTCATAAGTGATGGTCACTAAACACTATGTTGGAAATGAACTACACTGCTTAGGAGAGAAAAGTCAGGAGAGAAAAGCTGGCAGAAAATGAGGGAGTAGATGACACTGTTCAAAACGAAATACCTGACTTATGTAACTATAATCCTTCTGTATATCACCATTACAATAATATATTAAAAATAAAATAAAATAAAATAAAATAAAATTACAAAATATCAACTCACAGTCCAACAAAATAAACACTAAGAAATGAATCCTCAAAAGGGAGAGGGGCTGCTGCTGTGTGAGATCAAAGGGCTGGGAATAGAGGAAGAAAGAAATGGAGAAGAATGCAGTCATGGAATTCAATGTCTATCCTACAAATTAAGAAAATTGAGACGTTGAGAGGGATGAGAAAGGAGGATGAAAGGGATAACATTGATCAAGACACATTGTATTCATAAACTGCTTTGTTGAATGACAACTACTTTGTACAACTCCTTGAACATAATAAGAAGAAAGAACCCATTCCTGTCTAGATACATTAAAAACATCTAAAAAAAAAATAGTAAGGCGCTTTTTTTTTTTTTACATTGCTTGGATCAAAACCAGGGCCTTACACATGCCCTGCCACAAAAAAAGAAATGTACAGTCTTGAGTTTTTTAAGAGGACTCTTGAGTCTTAAATGATATATGAGAGAAAATAAATTTTCTAAAAAGTAATTGAGAATTTGACTCAAAACAGACATCAGCAAGAACAAATTAAAACAAGTAGAATATTATCTCGTAAAAAAAGGAACATACTTGTCAATTTAAAATAGGAAATTCCATCAATCATCTAAGAATAAAAGTGAAATAATCAATTTTCAACAATAATACAAGATGATAGAATTTGAATATTAGGAAGCTCTAAGGTAGGTAAATTGATTTCATTATGTTTTTTTTCTCTAATTGATTATGAAGTATTTGAATGTAGAAATTACTTATTATCAACCTATTTATGTTACCAATAGCTCAATAAATCCTGGATGAAGTAATGGAAGAAAAAGCAAGCCTAAAAAGTAAATGGGTAGATAATATGATAAAGCCATATGCTTAATAGCACTGCAAGTGAATCTTTGTGAAATATTTATTTTAAAACTATTTTTTATCAACTCTTTTATTCTTGCTTTTTATTTTGGGATATTAAAACCATTCTAAATTCTAATTTTTATCAGCTATTTAAATTTAGTCATCAACTACTTCCCTGGCTATATTTCCAATTTCATAACCTTGTATTTTACCCCAACATCTTTATCTTATAAGACATATGTTTAAAACATATTAAAAGACCATGGAGTTAGGGAAGATGGTGCCATCATATAGGTAGGCACCACAACTCACTCCAACCAAATAGTGAGCTGGGAACTCCAACACCCAATGCCCCATCAAGAGACCAGCAAACCCAACAACCAGAACAAACAGAGAAACACAGGTAATGAAAATGAACAAAAAAAGAAAAGCCTTTAACCAGCACAGAGCCAGAAAATCTCTGGGGTACCCCTCCCCCCCCACACACACCCCGGCCGGAACAGGGCCTGGCTGGGAAAGCAGCTCGGGTGCCGGTAAACAGGACTGCAGACCGTCAACGACCAAATAAGCAACAGCTGAAAAGTCCCGCCATGAGTGCAGAGTCCAGAAAGCAGGAGCTCTATGGGCCCCAGACTGCATACAGACAGGACCAAGACAGACAGCAGCATGGGAGCCGAGGCACGGGACCGAACAGCCTGGACCAGACAATAACAGCAGGGGAACTGGGTGATGCAGATGGGGAGAGCCAGATGGGGAGAGCCAGGATTGCCACAGCCAAAAGATCGATTGCCACACCCCAGCCTGGAAAAGCCCACAGCAGTGCAGGACACACACACAATCCAGGACCAGTAAGGTCCCCATTGCCCCCTACCCACCCCCCATGGGAGATGAGCTCTAGCTGAGACCCAAAACCTCATGTAGAGCTCATCACAAGGGGACAAAGAAACTAGAGCTCCCTCCCTCCCCCTCCCTACTGGCGAGGAAACAAAAGAGCCCCATATCTGGCAACTCTAGGACCCTATAGCTCCTGGGAGGACACAGGAGCTAGCAGCGGATGGGGTGGAGCAGCACCCAACAAAGTGGCCATGAAACACCTTAGACCAGCAACGCCCAAAGCCCCAGATGGGGAGCCTGAATCTTTCCTCACCAGCCCCCCCCCCCCCCCCAGCAGGGACCCAGGGACTTGTAGGCATTTGAACGCCACCTGAGGTGCCCTGGTTCATGTGGACTTTTTGAACAACAGTCACGGACTTGCTGGTGTGCAATACCAGCCCAGCAGGGACACCTGAGCCCGAGCACCCCCCCCCACACACACACAGAGGAGGTGAAGAGAGCCTGTGGGCACCAATCCACGCCCAGACTCTGGAACCTGCTGGGGACCACACATACCACCCCCACAGTAGATTCGCTAGAGGACACAAGCACCTTCCAACAATCCGGGGCAGTGCACCCCACAAGACCGCACATGCACGTGCCCCACAGAGGACCAACGTGGGTCAGTGTGCTAGCTCTCCAGAAGGAGGATCTCGCACCCAACCCCCCACTGGAGCGCACAAGTGGGCAAGCTGCCCTCTCAGCAGCAACACCCGCTCTGATAGGTGCACTCCGCACAGGTGGGCGGGCCACCCCTCAACATCAACAACTGCTCTGACAGGAACACCCTGAACAGGTGAGCAAGCAGCCCCTCAGCGGCAAAACTCAATCTGAGAGATGAGCTCTCTTGACACACAGCAAATAGCGGGGAAAGAATCAAAGAAGAGAAAAGTCCCCACGCCATGCTAAATCAGCAACCCACAAACCCCCAACAGGGGCCCACAAGGGTCACCACAACACAGTGGCAGAGCACAGTCCTGCAGAGAAAGACACAGAACCTACCCACCCCTAACTGCGGTGAGGGTGACTGCCTTGACAACAACCAAGGCGGTCACACTCACTCATAGGGTAGTAAGGCTCAACAACCAAACTCAAACCCAGAGCCAGGATACAGATAAGTACTCACTGAGGGACCAGAGGGAACCAGCACAAAGCCAAGCCAAGGTCGCCACCTACAGGTGCAGATCTACAGATGCATAAATCACAAAGAAATATTACAAATTTCCTGAAAGGTCAAGCCAACTCACCAGCTCCAAAAAGTAGTATGACCGAGGAGGAGATGGAGAATAAAAAAAACAACTGAGACTAAGATAGAAGAAATCATCGAAAGCCTCAGGACCAAATTCAGAAAGCAGTTCCAGGAGTTTAGAATGGAAGTATTATACATCCTTCAGGAGGTCAAGAAAGAAATGGAAGCAAAAATGAATACTGTCTACTCCTTCATTAAAGAAGACCTTAACATCCTGAGAAACGAAATGCATGAAAAAATAGATTCAAAACACAACTCATTAAAAGAAGAAACTACCACAATGAGAGCTGATCTGGCAACCATACACATTTCACTCGCCTCATTGCAAAACACACTCGAAGCCACATCACAAAGAATTGATCATATTGAATCTCAATTCTCTCTTTTGGATGACGATGCAGCTGATAAGGATGAGAAGATTACCACAATCCAAGAAACTGTCAAACTCTAGGAAAGACTAATCCAGGAGATGGTGGACAGGGAGAAGAGATATAATATGTGTAAAATCGGAAAAGATGAAGGAGAGGAATATCAGAGCAGAGGAATACAACACATAATCAATAGAGTTATTGCAGAAAAATTCCCCAATCTCACAAGGGATAACCTCACCCAAGTAACAGAAGCTGACCAGACCAGACCCTAGAAAACCCTAGGGTCTGGCAGACAAGACCCTAGAAAATCCTCACCTAGGCACATAATTATCAAGACCTCAGATCTCAAGAATAAAGAGCAAATTTTGAATGCAGCCAAAATGAAGAAAGAGCTATGTTACAATGGAAAAAATATCAGAATCACACACCTCTCCACACAAACTTACAACGCACGAAGAGCCTGGAAGAACACAAACCAAGTCCTCCGGGCCAACAATTGCCAACCCAGAATTAGATACCCAGCAAAATTAGAATTCACCTTTGAGGGAAAAACCAGATCCTTCCATAGAAAAGAGGATCTAAAGGATTATGTGAATAAAAATCCAGCCTTACAGCACATTCTAAGAGGGGAACCCCACCCAAGAGAAAACATACAGGAATCCCAGACAGAAACAGAAAGAAACTACAATAGCCAGCACCCAACATGAAGAACAGATCAATAAAGACAAGAAAGAAGGGAGAGAAAAAACATCCTAACAGGAAAATGGAAGGGAAAAAAACACACTTATCCATGATCTCTTTGAATATAAGTGGTATAAACTCTCTGATAAAGAGAAGCAGACTGACAGAGTGGATCTGTAAGCAAAAAGTCACTGTCTGTTGTTTTCAAGAGACCCATCTTACAGCAAGGTACAAAAACAGGCTCCGAATGAAAGGATGGAGCAAGATCTTCCAAATAAACGCACCTACCAAAACAGCAGGGGTAGCCATCCTAATTTCAGACAAGCTGGACTTCTCATTAAAATCAGCTCAAAAAGATAAAGAAGGGCACTGCATTTTAATACAAGGGAAAATCCAGAATCAAGACATTACAGTGATAAATTTATACTCACCGAATAAAAGAGGCCCTAAATATGTCAAACAAATTCTCACAGAACTACAGAAGAAGATAGACCAAAACACAATCATAGTGGGAGACTTTAATACTCTATTCTCTCCAAGATAAAGATCCAACACACAGAGGATTAGCAAGGGAGCAGAAGACCTAAGTAACACTGTATCCCAAATGGATCCGACAGATCTGTACAGAGTTTTTCACCCTACAGAGACCCAATACATATTCTTCTCAGCAGCCCATAGAACATACTCCAAAACAGATCATGGCATAGTCCACACAAAGAACCTCAGCAATTACAAGAGTATTGATGTTATCCAATGTATTATATCTGTTCACAGTGGAATCAAGGTAGCCCTCGATAACAAAGGATACCACAGAGGCTACACAAATACTTGGAGGCTAAACCCCATCACTATCTAACACTTGGGTCACAGAGCAAATTAACGATGAAATTAATGAATTCATAAGCCGCAACAACAATGAAAATACATCAAAACGAAACCTATGGGATACAGTTAAGGCAGTGCTGAGGGGCAAGATCATTGCCCTCAGCACTTACATGAAAAGAATGGAAGCAGAGTAGGTGAATAAACTCACGATGAAACTAAAACACCTGGAGAAACATGAAATAATTAAATCTAAAATGACTAGGAGGAGAGAGATCACAAAGATTAAAGAAGAGATAAATCTGATTGAAAATAGAAAGACCATTAAAAAATAAATAAAACTAAAAGCTGGTTCTTTGAGAAAATAAATAAAATTGACAGACCCCTCACAAGACTTACAAATAAATAAATAGAAGAGAAGAGACTCATATCCATAAGATCAGGGACTCCACCAGAAAAATTACAACAAATGCACACGATATTCAAACAATCATAAGGAGCTATTTCCAAAACCTCTACTCAGCAAAAAACAATAATTTTACAGAAATGGATCAATTCTTACAGAAGTACAAACTGCCCAAACTGAACCAAGAAGAAATAAATCAACTAAATAAACCAATAACTTACGGTGAGATACAGGAGGTAATCAAGAACCTCCCTACTAAGAAAAGCCCAGGCCCAGATGGATTCACCAACGAATTCTACAAAACCTTTAGTGAGGAGCTAATACCAATACTCCTCAAACTCTTCCGCGAAATAGAAACAGAGGGAGAAATCCCAAACTCATTCTATGAAGCTAATATCATACTCATTCCCAAACCAGGCAAAGACCCAACAAAAAAAGAGAACTACAGACCAATATCACTAATGAACACAGACGCAAAGCTCCTCAAGAAAATATTAGCCAACAGGATCCAGAAACTGATCAAGAAAATCATACATCATGACCAAGTAGGCTTCATCCCTCAGTCACAAGGATGGTTCAACATCCGTAAATCAATCAACGTAATTCACCACATAAACAGATCTAAAATTAAGAATTATATTGTTATCTCAGTCAATGCCCAAAAAGCCTTTGACAAAATACAACATCCATACCTATTAAAAGCTTTGGAGAGAACAGGAATAGATGGAACATTCCTCAAAACAATAAAAGCCATATACAACAGACCAACTGCTAATATCATATTAAATGGGGAGAAACTTAAATCATTCCCCCTAAACTCAGGAACAAGACAAGGATGCCCACTCTCCCCACTTCTGTTCAACATAGTGCTGGAATCCCTAGCCATAGCAATAAGGCAAGAGGAGGACATCAAAGGGATCCACATCGGCAAGGAAGAAATCAAGTTATCCCTATTCGCAGACAACATGATCTTATATCTGAAGGACCCAAAAAACTCAGTACCCAAACTCCTACACCTAATAAACCAATTTGGCAAAGTAGCAGGATACAAAATCAATCCACAAAAGTCAGCAGCTTTTCTGTACACCAGCAATAGACAAACAGAAAAGGAAATTATGGAAACAATTCCATTTACAGTAGCCAAAAAAAGAATAAAGTACCTAGGGATCAACTTAACCAAGGACGTGACGGACCTATTCAATGAAAACTACAAAAATCTAATCAGGGAAATCAAAGAAGACACAAGGAGATGGAAAGACCTCCCATGCTCATGGGTAGGTAGAATCAATATAGTGAAAATGGCCATATTGCCCAAATTGTTACACAAATTCAATGCAATACCTATCAAAATCCCAGCCACATTCTTCACTGAAATAGAGAAACCAATCCATAAATTCATATGGAACAGCAAGAACCTAGAATAGCCAAAGCAATTCTAGGCAAAAAAATAGTGCAGGAGGTATCACCATACCAGACTTCAAGCTCTACTACAAGGCCATCATAACAAAAACAGCATGGTACGGGCTGGGGATATAGCCTAGTGGCAAGAGTGCCTGCCTCGGATACACGAGGCCCTAGGTTCGATTCCCCAGCACCACATATACAGAAAACGGCCAGAAGCGGCGCTGTGGCTCAAGTGGCAGAGTGCTAGCCTTGAGCGGGAAGAAGCCAGGGACAGTGCTCAGGCCCTGAGTCCAAGGCCCAGGACTGGCCAAAAAAAAAACAACAAAAAAAAACAGCATGGTATTGGTATAAAAACAGATCGAAAGACCAGTGGATCAGAATTGAAGACCCAGAAATAAAACCGCACTCTTACAGCCAACTGATATTCGACAAAGGAGCTAAAGACATACAATGGAATAAACATAGCCTCTTCAACTACTGGTGCTGGGAAAACTGGTAAACCATATGCAGAAAACTCAAAGTAGACCCAAGCCTATCACCATGCACCAAGATCAACTCAAAATGGATCAAGGACCTCAATATCAGACCTGAATCCTTGAAACTACTGAAGGACAGAGTAGGAAAGACACTAGAACTTATAGGCACAGGAAGGAACTTCCTGAATAGAGTCCCAGGGGCACAACAAATAGGGGAAAGACTCAACAAATGGGACTACTACAAATTAAAAAGTTTCTGCACAGCTAAGGTCATAGCCACCAAAATAGAAAGACAGCCAACGATATGGGAAAGGATATTTACCAGCACAGCAACAGACAAAGGCCTGATATCTGTCATCTACAGAGAACTCAAAAAACTAAGCCCCTCCAAGCCCAATAAACCTATTAGGAAATGGGCAAAAGAGCTAAAGAGAGATTTCACAAGAGAAGATATAAAAATGGCAAAGAAACACATGAGGAAATGCTCAACATCCCTGCTAGTAAAGGAAATGCAAATAAAAACAACCCTGAGATACCACCTCACCCCAGTTAGAATGGCCTATACTCTGAACTCAGGAAACAACAAATGCTGGAGGGGCTGTGGGGAAAGAGGAACCCTTCTCCATTGTTGGTGGGAGTGCAAATTAGTACAACCACTTTGGAGAACAGTATGGAGGTTTCTCAAAAAGCTCAATATAGACCTACCCTATGACCCAGCCATACCACTCCTAGGCATCTATCCTAAACAGCAAAACCCAAGATATCAAAAAGACATTTGTACTTCCATGTTTATCGTGGCACAATTCACAATAGCCAAAATATGGAAACAACCCAGATGCCCCTCCACAGACGAATGGATCCAAAAAATATGGTACCTATACACAATGGAATACTACATAGCAATTAGGAATGGTGAAATATTGTTATTCGCAGGGAAATGGTCAGAACTCGAACAAATAATGTTGAGTGAGACAAGCCTAGAACACAGAAAACAAAGGGGCATGATCTCCCTGATATATGACTGTTAACAAAGGGAGACGGAGAGACAGTAGAGACCAAGTCTGTGAACACTGTATATGTGCTTGATACATTGTATATTGCATATGGGTCTTCCTAACCTAGACAAGGCATGGAAAAACAGGTTGTAAGATATCACAAGAAAAGTACACACTGCCCTACTATGTAACTGTACCCTCTTTGCACAAACCTTGTAAAAAAATTTATGTTCAATTAATAATAAAAAAATTAAAAAAAAACAAAAAAAAGAAATGGATCAATTCTTATAGAAGTATAAAATGCCCAAACTGAATCAAGAAGAAATAAATCAACTAAATAAGCCAATAACTTACAGCAAGATACAGGGGATAATCAAGACCCTCCTAACAAAGAAAAGCCCAGGCCTGGAAGGATTCACCAATGAATTCTATAAAACCTTTAGTGAGGAGCTAATACCAATACTCCTTAAACTCTTCTGTGAAATAGAAACAGAGGGAGAAATCCAAAACTCATTCTATGAAGCTAATATTATACTCATTCCCAAACCAGGCAAAGTCTCAACAAATAAAAGAGAACTGCAGACCAATATCACTAATGAACACAGACGCAAAGCTCCTCAAGAAAATTTTAGTTAACAGGATCCAGAAACTGATCAAGAAAATTATACATCATGATCAAGTAGGCTTCATCCCACAGACACAAGGATGGGTCAACATCTGTAAATCGATAAATGTAATACACCACATAAACAGAGCTAAGACCAAGAATCCCATTGTCATTTCAGTCGATGCCCAAAAGGCCTTTGACAAAACACAACATCCATACATGTTAAAAGCCCTGGAGAGGACAGGAATAGATGGAACATTCTTTAAAACAATAATAGCCATTTACAACAGACCAACTGCTAATATATTAAATGGGGGAAACTAAAACCATTCCCCCCTGAACTCAGGAACAAGACAAGGATGCCCACTCTCCCCACTTCTTTTCAACGTAGTGCTGGAATCCCTAGCCATAGCAATAAGTCAAGGGGAGGGCATCAATGGGATCCACATTGGCAAAGAAGAAATCAAACTATCCCCATTCATAGATGACATGATCTTATATCTGAAGAACCCAAAAAAACTCAGTCCCCAAACTTCTAAACCTAATCAACCATTTTGGCAAAGAAGCAGGATACAAAATCAGCCCACAAAAGTCAGCCGCTTTTCTATACACCAGCAATGTAAAAACAGAAAAGGAAATTATGTAAATAATACAATAATACAATAGCTAAAAAAAGAATAAATTACCTAGGGATCAACCTAACTAAAGACGTGAATGACCTATTTAATGAGAACTATAAAAATCTAAAAAGGGAAATCAAAGAGGACACAAAGAGATGGAAAGACTTCCCATGCTCATGGGTAGGCAGAATCAATATAGTGAAAATGGCCATATTGCCCAAATTTTTATACAAATTCAATACGATTCCCATCAAGATCCCAACTACATTCTTTACTGAAACAGAGAAAGCAACTCATAAATTCATATGGAACAGCAAAAAACCTAGAATAGCCAAAGCAATTTTAGGCACAAAAAGCAGTGCAGGAGGTATCACAATACCAGATTTCAAGCTCTATTTCAGAGCTATCATAACAAAGCAGCCTGGTATTGGTATAAAAACAGACCTGAAGACCAATGGAATAGAATAGAAGACCCAGAAATAAAGCCTCATTCTTACAGTCAGCTGATATTGGACAAAGGAGCTAAATAAATACAATGGAAAAAACATAGCCTCTTCAACTACTGGTACTGGGAAAACTTGGCAGCCATATGTAGAAAACTCAAAGTAGACCCTAGTCTATTACCATGCACCAAGATCAACTCGAAATGGATTAAGGACCTCAACATCAGACCTGAATCTTTGAAACTACTGCAGGACAGAGTAGGAAAGACGCTAGAACTTATAGGCACAGGAAGAAACTTCCTGAATAGAGTCCCAGGGGCACAACAGATAGGAGAGAGTCTCCACAAATAGGACTACTACAAATTAAAAAGTTTCTGCATAGCTAAAGACATAGCCACTAAACTAGAAAGACAGCCAACCATATGGGAAAGGGTCTTCACCACCTCCGCAACAGACATAGGCCTAATATCCATCATCTACATAGAACTCAAAAATCTAACCCCCTCCAAGCCCAGTAAACCAATTATTAAATGGGCAAAGGAGCTAAAGAGGGACTTCACAGGAGAAGAGATAAAAATGGCAAAGAAACATATGAGGAAATGTTCAACATCCCTGCCAGTAAAGGAAATGCAAATAAAAACAACCCTGAGATACCACCTCACTCCAGTTAGAATGGCCTATACTCAGAACTCAGGCAACAACAAATGATGGAGGGGATGCGGGGAAAGAGGAACCCTTCTCCAATGTTGGTGGGAGTGCAAATTAGTACAACCACTTTGGAGAGCAGTATGGAGGTTCCTCAAAAAGCTCAACATAGACCTACCCTATCACTCAGCCATACCACTCCTAGGCATCTATCCTGAACAACAGGTCTCAGGATATCAAAAAGACTTCTGCATATCCATGTTTATTGCTGCACAATTCACAATAGGCAAAATATGGAAACAACCCAGATGCCCCTGGCTACAGATGAATGGATACAATAAATGTGGTACCTACACACAATGGAATACTACATAGCGATTAGCAATGAGAAAATATTGGTATTCATGGGTAAATGGTCAGAACTTGAACAAATAATGTTGAGCAAGACAAGCCTAGAACATAGAAAACAAAGGGGCATGATCTCCTTGATATAGGACTGTTAAAGTAGGGAGAGGGGGACACTAGAGACCAGGTCTGCGAAACAAAAAACTTATTGTCAAATGGTATTTCCCACAGGTTTGCTTCAGCGACCTTACATTATATAAATAAAACCAACAACTACTAAACATAAAAAGGTCTAAAATAGACCTCTTAGTGGATCACAATAGCTCAAAAGCTATATATGTATGATCCTATAAGACAAGGATAAGCAAACTCTATTGTTGATGTTATATTTAAAGTTCTAGTGTGAATTCTCTTTGCCGTATGCCACGTGGCTACTGTATATGTTTTTGGTATACTGAGAATTGTATATATGCCTACCTGACCTAGGGAAGGGAAAAAAAAAAACACGAAAACGAGGGTATAAGATATCACAAGTAATTACTCACTGCCCTATTATGTAACTGTCCCCCTTTTGCACAACACCGATTCAACAAAATTTAATTAATAAATAAAAAAGAGAAGAATAAACAAAAAAGACCATGGAAAACTTTCAGTAAAAATGCATACAGTAAATACTTGATGAAGTATTCATTTCTAATTGAATGGATAAAATGTTGATTGAAAATAGTGTGTGTGTGTGTGTGTGTGTGTGTGTGTGTGTGTGTGTGTGTGTGTGTGTGTGTTTGTCAGTCCTGGGGCTTGAACTTGGGGCCCTAACACTGCTCGTGATCTATTTTGCTCAAGGCTAGTACTCTACTACTTGAGCCACAGAGCTACTTCCAACTTTTTCTGTTTATGTGATACTGAGGAATCAAACCCAGGGTTCCATGAATGCAAGGCACTCTACAACTAAGCCACATTCCCAGCCCAAGTGAAAATTATTACATGGTTGTTCTCACAAAATAAAACTAAATTGTAAATATAACAAACCACAATAACCTAGCTTATAGATGGATAAAATGCCATGCTAACTTTTTTGTATGTCCCCAGAAGCCATGTCTATTCTTCTAAAGTAAAAAGACAAAGTGTCAAACTCTCATCTGTGGAAAACGAGCAGGTCTTATGAATGTATGAAGCCGTTTGACTGTGAAATGCATGTTCTTTGTTTAGTATCTACTTTTATTATAGCAGAAAGCATCTTTTGAGACACCTGGCCACCAGATTCTCGCATGTTTTGAAGAAACATTCCTTTTCTGCTTAAATGGAAGAAGGGTTATTACAAATCACAGACATTACAAGCCATTGTATTGGTCGAATATGTGTTTGAGGGAAGTAGTTGTAGAAACTCAAGAAAGGTGCCTTCCCATTTACACTAGCAGTTTGACAGAAGTATAGGCTTAGGTTTGTCAGTTATGTAAAATGACATAGTCAACAAAAACATATTTTTTGATTTTCAGTTTTCAATAGTTCTATTTTCATAAGTCAGTTCAGAGAATAGTGTAAAACATTAAGTGGCCTGTGTGATGACATTTTAATCTGTGTGACTTACTATTGTCTTGATTCCTTGGCTCTGACAGATCTGCTGGAGGATGTTGTGTGTTTTCTTTGTTGTAGTCAGAGTGATGTTTCCCCAATAAAGCCAGCATCAAAATTTGTAAAGTTTGTGACCATGTTATCTTAACTGGAAATTGAAGACTTAAAAGAGTTGATATAATGTTATCAATAAATTGACCTTATAAAGATATTACCTTGGGTTATCAAGGTCATATATGATAATGGGATGCTTAATTGTCAAAAAGAAAAAGAGCTAATGCTAGAGTGATGGGCTATGACAAATGTTCAGCTAGCAGTGTTATCTTTGAGGAAGAAAGGTCTTAGAAATGCACGCAGCCTCTAAAAGCTAGAAACTGCATAAAACAGATTCTCTTCTAGTACCTCTAAAAACATACCTGTTAGCATGTTAGCATTTTGATTTATACTGATGAAATTATTTCAAACTTCTGACATCCAGAACTATAATATAATTTTGATTTGTGTTATTTTTGGCTACCATATTTGTGGTCATTTAGTACAGCAGAAGAAGAAATAAATATATTCTCTGACATAGTTTTAGTCTTTCAAGCTAATCCCATTGGTGTTATGTAATATGACTTATGAATATGTATATGATAGAATAAAACAAAGGCATGGTACTGATGTTAATTTCGGCACTGTTCACAATGGCCAAGATAAGGAAACAGTCTAGATGTCCTGCAACAGATAAAGGGATCAATGTATAATGGTTGTTTTTGATACAGCATCTTACTTCTCATCATAGTGCACGCGTGAGACAGTCTGCATACTTTGTATTTCTTTTACTTACTGAGATCAAGGTGTGTGCAACTAAGTTCAGATTCCCTACATGGAGGCAACTCTTGAGGACTTTTCTTTCCCACTGGCCTAGAACCACAGTTGTACCAATCTCTGCCTCTCAAGTGCCTAGAATTACAGGCATGAGCCACCGGTGCCCTGCTATAAATATAATGCATGATGGTTTTTAACAAAAGTAATTTTGCAAAATTTGTATCCCTATTGCAATAGACAGATATAAACATATAATTTGTATATATGGCTGGAAATAGTACAAATGAGTAGTTCAGAAAATAAGAACTGTACAATGCCTTCAAGGAACAGAAGTCAGAATATACATGGATGGCCCCTTATTTTGTGGGACCATGAGATTTCTGTTTTGAAGAAAATAAGATGAAATAATTAAATGTGAGCATCAAAATAGAAAGTATTACTGGTCCACAGGTTTGAGATCAAATCTCTGTATTGCAAAATGCTGCAGTCACTGTGAATTGAAAACAAGGCTTATAATATTAACAACCATAGATCATTAGTGAAAGGAGAGATGTTGGAGTTATAGAGATATGGTTTAATAATGGCCATGACTCTTACTGAAAAGACGAGTGTGTAAGCCTACTCTACCACTTCAAATCTGATCTTATATTTATGAAATAAATATAACAATATGTATAATGTCAGTAAGCAAATATATTTAAATTTTGAGGGCTCATTAGATTTGGTTTGGCATCATTCACTGGACAAATTCTGGAAAAAATAGGTTGTAATATACCATGGTGAAAATAATAAATATCCAGCTGTGTAGAGTAGTATTCATCCTAAATAATATCCTTCTCCTTTGTTTTATTTTTAATTTTTTTATTTTTTTGGCCAGTCCTAGGCCGTGAACTCAGGACCTGAGCACTGTCCCTGGCTTCTTTTTTGCTTAAGGCTAGCACTCTGCCACTTGAGCCACAGTGCCACTTCTGGCCATTTTTTGTATATGTGGTGCTGAGGAATCGAACCCAGGGCCTCATGTATACGAGGCAAGCACTCTTGCCACTAGGCCATATTCCCAGCCCCTCTCCTTTGTTTTATTATATGATTACATCATATGTGTCCTATAAAAATTCTATTTTTAGAAAAAGAAATCATAAATCAAGGCAAAATTACTTTTCCATTGATTCTTCTATTCTGCACTGACATAAAATATATAAATATATATAATACAAAAACATACATATAATATATTTTAAATGTCTTAATAATTTAAAAGTAGAGTAACTAAAAAGTAATCTCAGTTGTAAATAGCCTTTATTGTACTTGGATATGAATTCAAGGTTCTTATTTCAAAGACTCATCCTAAAGTTCTCAGATGAATCCCAATAAAAGATTAAGTTTGTATTCCTTTTACCTGCTTACCACTCTTGGAAATTTAGTTCTGATACCCCAAATAGAAAATTATACTGGTTATTCCTTGATCATTCATATTTTTGTGAATAGTAGCCTATTACAGAACACACTACTTCAATTCAGGAACACAAGGGGTCCTGGCAAGTGAAGTTTGCTGGTCAGATTAGAAGTCTCCTGTCTTTTCAAGAGGGTTTCTAAGGGATTTTATGCATTAGAAACCCATGAGTGTCTATTTCCTACATGAAATGCATCCAACAGCTGCTGCCTTTCTATTCTTCACTTTCCCTTTCCATGTTCTTTCATTTTTCTGATTACATTAGGGAAAATGTTTGGTTTGAAGCCAGTGGTGTTTTAAACACCTGCTAATCTCCCTTTGAAGGAGGGAAGTGTTTGCCAGGTCTGGCCATCTGCGTCCAGCAGAGGGCTAGAGTGGCACCAGGGGGGCAGGATGCAGTGGGTACTCAAATCCGCATATCCTGAATCTTTGAATCAAGAGGTTTTCCTTCATTGAACACTTAAGTGGGGGTCTCCTAGCAGCTAAGGAAGCCCTGGAGATGCGTAATTAAAAGAGTCCATTATGCCCTAAACACAGCGAGACTGTAGCTACTCCCAATTCCCATAGAATTGAACCAGCTCCTTGTGCCCACAGCAAAGTCTGTGCTCTCGTTCACCCGGAAGTTCAGGACCACAAGTTCAGTGTGGGAAGACCAGTGTGAAGGGCAGTAATAATGTAGGGAAACTTCAGGGGAAAGCAGCCTTGATCTGATTGTAAAGGATGCGGTAGTTAAGCTAGCACCTGGTTTTCCCTAACACCCATGCTTTATCATGCCTCGTTTTAGATCTAATGAGGTCTTCTGGGAAAGGACATTCGACGTACATGTTCAGTATACACAAATTCTTAGACAACAAATGATATTATGAAAACCTCAAGTCTGTGCTGCATGTAAGATATAATGTCTTTTGTCTTTCTAATTTTCCCAAGAGTTAAATGTAGTGTTAACTAAAGATTTCAATATTCAGATGAAGTCCTCATTACTTTGTTTCCCATATTATTTATCTTATTGAGTTTTTGAAATGCAATAAAAATACATTATCATGAATTATGTAGAAACCATGTTACACTCTGGAGATAGAGACAATGGAAAATCAAAGGGAAATGTTCCAATCTTTTCTAAAACCTAGAGGTTAAAGGTAAATGACAAACAAGTTATATAACAAGAGGAGGAGTTTCTATGGAAACAAAAAATCAAATTAAAAATATGAATATCTTAGCTTAGTATGAACATCAGAATTTTATCACTAAAACAGTAAAATTTTCAATTAAAAACATAGGAATACTAACAAAATTTATACTAGCATACTCAATGTTTTTTTTTTTATTATTATTACCAAAACTGCAACTACTTGAAAATGTATCACATACAAAAAGTAAATCAAGGGAATATTTTGTAACTGCACGCTCTTGTACATGAGTACATTTGTTCATCAGAAATGACCTGGGGCTGAGGATATGGCATAGTGTCAAGAATGCTTGCCTTGTATACATGGAGCCCTGGGTTCGATTCCCCAGCATCACATATATAGAAAATGGCCAGAAGTGGCACTATCATTCAAGTGGTAGAGTGCTAGCCTTGAGCAAAAAGAAGCCAGGGACAGTGCTCAGGCCCTGAGTCCAAGGCCCAGGACTGGCAAAAAAAAAAAAAATGACTTGATACCTTAATTTAAAATATTTTCTCATGGCAATTAAATCTTTTCTCATGATATAGGAAAAAGTGTTACTTTGCTCTGTTTTTAAAAAGTAAATTTTCATGATGTTCCATTTTTGTTAAGCATTTTCATATCAAATACGGGATTTACTTTCTATAGATTATAAATACAATATCCAAGTAATGCTTAAAAAGAAGAGTGTATCATGTAGTAGATTGACTCACATTAGTTTACATTGTGATCTAGTGAATTCTGATCATATTAATGTATTTTGATCATTAATTTTTAAATACATTGAGGTAGGATGAAACTTGAAAATCTATTTGAACATAAGACTGATACTTAATATTACTTCTGTGGAATGAAGGCACAGACTACTTAAAACAAACAAACAAACAACAACAACAGATCTTACGTTCCGATCAAGACAAGTCTATAGTCACATAAAATGATTTTATCATTGACTCCCTCTTATCACTGACTTCCCCTTAATTTTTACTAGAGGGTAAGAATAAAATATGGAAGAGGAAATTGGATGGCACTATGTCAGAGAGACAAATACCAAGTGTAATTTCTGACCTGAAAAAAGTACTTCAAATAACACTAGTAAATATATTGCTATCAGGGTAAGAATCTACATTTAAATTACATTGTCAAAGGAAGAAACAGTTCAAGAATTCCACTGTAATGTCATATATATATATTCATCAATATCTAACATTATTATTTCTACAGCATAAGAGTACTGCTAAAGTAGATAGCACTAAGCAAATGTGTCAGGAATAATAGGGTCTAGAACAAGTTTATTTACCCACAGATTTATACCTTAGAAATAGAAACAAAAGCTCATAACTCTGAATGTCACAGAACTCTGCCAGTGTTAGGTAAGAATGAGAAAAAATTGGAATATTTTTCCACTTGATAACAGGTCCTTAAGCACAAACTCTGTGCTCTGTTTAATTATTTATCTACAGCGCCAGTGCTCCATAAATATTTGTTGAGGGAATGAATATATTTTACAATAAAGTATGCTATAAAATAAAGTGCAATGTTCAAATTATTAGCAGCGGAGGCCCAAAGAGCTCACATCTTTGCAAGTACTCTAGTCCACCTTGAATTATTTAAGAACTAACTTGAAGAAGGGATATTTGACTTGAGAATGAATCATATATAGATGAATTCTAAATTTCTACTCTATTTGTAGGAATGGCTTATGATTCCTTGACAAAAGGAAGACATTGTTTTCCTCAGAGAATAAGAAAATGAACAGAGAAAAGAAAGGATTTATTTTGTATAAAATATGTTACATATTAAAATGGTGGTACATGTTTCCTCTAAACTTAATATTATAAAGCTGACAACCATTTAAATTGGAAATTCTTATACTTTGATAAAAAGCAGTAAAACAAAACATTTTTCATTGGGGTTTGTAACAGGAAGCATTGCAGTTCATTCTAACTAGATGCCACAAAATTTGTTCAATTACAATTCCACCCTCAGACAAAACTTTCCATAGGAAGTTGGGTCAAAGGAGATCTTAGGCAGTCAATTATATGGAAGCTAGAGTTTGATGGGTCTATAACAGATTATTAGAAAATGGAACAGGTGAAAAACGTATTAATATAATGTCTCTAATATGAATGGTAAAAATAAATTGTATTTATAATATTCTTCTGGTATGTGATATATATACATATACATATATATATGATATTCATGTTTGTTGTTTCAGCCTGTAGTACACAAGGGATTAATGTATATTTCTATTGTGTGAATCACCTAAACTTGAATAAGATCCAGATGGTGGCACACCCAATTTTTTTTTTATCAGCTTTCAGCCTATGCATACACATCAGTGGATTCTCTTTCCTTCCTTCCTTCCTTCCTCTTTCTTTCTTTCTTTCTTTCTTTCTTTCTTTCTTTCTTTCTTTCTTTCTTTCTTTCTTCTCTTCCTTCCTTCCTTCCTTCCTTCCTTCCTTCCTTCCTTCCTTCCTTCCTTCCTTCCTTCCTTTCTTTCTTTCTTTCTTTCTTTCTTTCTTTCTTTCTTTCTTTCTTTCTTTCTTTCTTTCTTTCTTTCTTTCTTTCTTTCTTTCTTTCTTTCTCCAGTCCTGGGCCTTGAACTCAGGGCCTGAACACTGTCCCTGGCTTCTTTTTGCTCAAGGCTAGCACTCTGTTACTTGAGCCATAGCACCACTTCTGGCTATTATCTTATTTTTTTTCTTATTTATTGTCAAAGTGATGTACAGAGAGGTTGCAGTTTAATACATTAGGCCTTGGGTACATTTCTTGTACTGTTTGTTACTTCCTCCCTCATTCCCCCCTCCTCCTCCCCATTCCCCTCTCCCCCTTGAGTTGTTCAGTTGGTTTACACCAAATGGTTTTGCAAGTACTGTGTTTCTAGTCTTTTTTTTTGTCCTTTGTCTCTTGATTTTGATATTCCCATTCACTTTCCTAGTTCTAATACCAGCATATATAGTATCCAGTGTACTCAGATAAGATACAGTGATAGTGCAGGTACAACCACAGGAAGGGGATACAAGAGGATCATCAACAATAGAAGTTACAGTTTCACATGGCATATTGAAACTGATTACAACAGTGATATAACAGTCATTTCCATAAAATGGAGTTCATTTCACTTAGCATCATCTTACGCATTCATAAGGGCATAGCTATTAGGCTCTTGTTATCCTCTGCTGTGACTAGCCTAAACCTGTGCTAATTATTCCCTATGAGGGAGACCATAGAGCCCAAGTTTCTTTGGGTCTGGCTCACTACACTTAGTATAATTTTTTTTTCCAAATCGTCAGATTTCCTTATGAATGGGGTAATGTCATTATTTCTGATAGAGGCATAAAATTCCATTGTGTATATGCACCACATTTTCCTGATCCAATTGTCTACTGAGGGGCATCTGGGTTGGGTCCATATTTTAGCTATGACAAATTGTGCTACGATGAACATTGCTGTGCTGGTGGCTTTAGTGTGTTCTTGTTTGTGGTCTTTTGGGTAGATGCCCAAAAGTGGGGCTGCTGGGTCCTAAGGGAGCTCTATGTTTAGCCTTCTGAGGAATCTCCATTCTGCTTGCCAGAGTGGCTGAACCTGCTTACATTCCCACCAACAATGAAGTAGGGTTCCCTTTTGGCCACATACCCTCCAACATTTATTATTGTTAGTATTCTTGATGAAGGACATTCTTACTGGGGTGAGGTGGAATCTCAATGTTGGTTTGATTTGCATTTCTTTTATGGCCAGTGATGTAGAGCACTTTTTCATATGTCTCTTGGTCATTCTCATTTCCTCATCAGAGAAGTCTCTTTGTAAGTTTTTAGCCCACTTGTTGAGAGGGCTGTTGTTTCTTTGCGGTTTTGTTTTGAAGGAATTTTTTTTTTAGTTCTGCATATATTTTAGATATGAAACCTTCCATTGTATGGCCGGTAAAGATCTTTTCCCAATCTGTGGGCTTTCTGTTTATCTTGAGAGCTATGTCCTTTGACCTACAGAAGCTCTACAATTTGATGTAGTCCCATTTGTCCTTCCTTTCTTTGATTTGTAGCATTTCTGGTTCTTTGTTAAGGAAGTTCCATCCTGTGCCAAGGAGCCCAAGTGCTTCTCCTACTCCTTCTTCTTGTGTATGTTTAAGTAATGAAAAAGGGTTACACTTCCATGTTAAGAGTATGATGCTTCCTGATTACCCGTTCTATTATTGAATTACGTTTTTGTTTCACCCATACCAGAAGGAGAACATACAAATGATCTTCCAAGAAAATTGATGGTTGGAATGAGGAAAGATCATTCATTTCATCACTACACCTTTTAGAACTATCTTCTCTATCATGATTAACCGAGTTGTAAATTACAGTTCCCAAAAGAACAATAATAGTATCTTTGCATTTTAAACAGTATAAAAGCTTATTAAAAGTGTCCGGGAGTTACTAAATAATGTGTGTGTGTGTGTGCATGTGTAAAATATTTTTATCTGATACTTAAATAAAACATTCCCATGACCTAGGGTATCAGGCAGAAATTCATGCTACTCAACTGGACTTTCAAAGCCCTCTCATAATTTTCCATTCCCAGTGTTTTGTTTTTAAGTGTTTGATGTTAAGTTGACACCATCTTTGAAACTTCTTATAAACTTCATATGCAAAATAACAGAATATGGAAATAAGACTAATGAAAAATATTTGGGGTGTGTGTGTGTGTGACAGGGAGAGAGAATATTCTGTAATTGAGCATATAAAAATAAAAGGAAAGAAATATTCAATTTGATTTCATAAATATTTACTGGTTTAACATTTTGTGTTTTTCTTTTAATTTGGCTTTCCAATCAGAAAGATGTAGACTGACTAATGAGTTCATACAATTTTCTGATTGACAGTTCAAGTTTTCTGAATGAATTAATATATAATACTTCTGGATAATTATCCAAATCATTTATTTTTACATTTGACTTAAATGAAACTCAGTATGAAAATCCATTTTACTTAGTGTGTAATAGGAAATCAACCGCATACAAGAAGCAGCGCTTTTTTTTCCCTACACTGCCCTCAATACAACTTAGAATGTTTCTAATGTCAGACATGAATGAGATTTTCCCATCCACCAAACAATATCCAGTGGCCAGAAATTGGTTGCCCCAGAGTTTAACTCAGTTCTAATTCTTTGTACCTAAGAAAGAATTCCCTTGGAGGTTATGAGTTCACTCTCAAAACTTGTCTCTCAGTTTAGATGCTTGTATTTGCCAGTCCTGGGGCTTGAACTCAGGGCCTGAGCACTCTCCCTGGCTTCATTTTGCTCAAGGCTAGCACTCTACCACTTGAGCCACAATGCCACTTCCGGCTTTTTCTGATTATGTGGTTATGAGGAATTGAACCCAGAGCTTCATGTATGCTAGGCAAGCACTCTACCAATAAGTCACATTCCCATCTGTTCTGTGATATTTTTTAACAAAATTTATTTTTGTACAATGTAATCAAAATATATGATCAATAAAATTATTTCTTCTGTTTGTGAAGGAACTAGTGGATTATGCACCATAAGACATCTGTAATGAGAAGTTTTATGGTAAAAATTTGTATATTTGTAAGAAAACTCAAACATGCGTACAAGTTTTTAACTGCATGTGTCCTAAATCATTATGACTGTAATGCAATCTAGGTATATTGTTCTGCTACTATGTGAATATTCTGCCATCTCAAATTTTATGTATTAAATCTTAACAGTCAATGTAACTGTGTTGGTAGATGTTTAAAACCTGATTGGACCATAAAGACTTCTTGTACCATGTTAAGCCAGAGTGTAGGACTCAATCTGTGAAGCAGAAAGTGGCTTTTGCCAATAGTTGATTTGATTGTACTTTGTTCTTGAACCTGCCAGACTCTGATATATAAATTACTTTACTTCATAAGTAAATGAAGACTTCCTTCTACTTTTTCTTAGAATTCTTTTGTTTCTTCTTATTTACACTGCTTCTAACTTCATTAAACCAGGAATGTCTACCAATTTCAGTAAACTCAAATGATATAATAAAATTTTAACTAAAACAATTTCTCAATATATAACCATTCCAGCAAAACTTACAATTAGCCAAGTATTTTAATATTTTTGTTCATCATGTTACCGGGAGAAGAGAAGGTAAAACATGTTACCTGAAATCATTATTTTGTTCTTTTCTTATTTTCCCCTACAGTATTGTTTATCTAATTATTGAGTTGCTTCCAATTCTACCAGTGATTCAGATACCACTATTGAGAACTCATTGGAGCCATTAATCCATTTTGATGGTTAATTTATGTGTCATTATGATTTCACCAAGGGATGCTAAAGTGAAAGGCTATTATTTGGGGATATGTATGTGGTCTATTTCTGGAAGAGATGAGCATTTCAATTGAATTAAACAAAGCAGATGGCCTTTCCCAAGGTAGATATATATTATACAACCCATTGAAAGAACAAAATATCTAAACAAGAAACAATGCAACATCAACAAAATGTTAGATGTAGGAAGGTTCACAGTTAATCTGCTTGAGCTCGAATATTTGTTTCCTGTCTTATCACTGATTTCTAAGCATTCACACTCATCTGGCCTGTTTTTCTTTTGTCTATGCACTATAACTACAACAATAGTTCTTTGCGGTCTCTACCTTCAGATGGCAGACCATGATACTTCTCAATTTCCGTAATTGCACAAGAAAATGTTTTATACTCTGAACTCAGGCAACAACAAATGCTGGAGGGGGAGGGGGTGCAGGGAAAGAGGAATCCTTCTCCATTGTTGGTGGGAATGCAAATTAGTACAACCACTTTGGAGAACAGTATGGAGGTTTCTCAAAAAGCTCAATATAGACCTACCCTATGACCCAGCCATACCACTTCTAGGCATCTATCTTGAACAGCAGGTTCCAAGATATCAAAAAGACATTTGCACTTCCATGTTTATCACTGCACAATTCACAATATCCAAAATATGGAATCAACCCAGATGCCCCTCCACAGATGAATGGATCCAAAAAATATGGTACCTATACACAATGGAATACTATACAGTGATTAGAAATGGTAAAATATTGTTTTTCGCAGGGAAATGGTCAGAACTTGAACAAATAATGTTGAGCGAGACAGGCCTAGAACACAGAAAACAAAGGGGCATGATCTCCCTGATATATGACTGTTAAGATGGGGTGACGGAGAGACAGTAGAGACCAGGTCTGTGAAACCAAAAACTGCTTGTCAAATGGTATTTCCCACAGGACTGGGTCAGCGACCCAACATTATGTAACTAAAACCAAACAACTACTCAACATATAAAGGTCAAAAATTGACCTCTCAGTGGAATACAATAGCTCAAAAGCTATGTATGTACGTTCATATAAGACTATTGTCGACATATTGTCTAACGTCAACATTACATTTAAAGCCCTCGGTGAATTTTCTTTGGCGTAGGCCACGTGGCTACTGTATATGTTCTTGGTACATTGTGTATTGTATATATGTCTACCTGACCTAGGGAAGGGAAAGAAAAGCAGGGTGTAAGATATCACAAGAAATGTACACACTGCCCTAATATGTAACTGTATCCTTTATGCACAACAACTTGTCAAAAATTTTTTGTCTAACTAATAAATATATTACAAAAAAAGAAAATGTTTTATAATATACATATACATATATGCTCTGCTTCTTCATGTTTTTGACTAATACTTCCCTGTATTTTGTTGTAGACTATGAAGACTGTACTTGATTGCTTATTCTTCAGTATGTATCTAAGTTTAAATTAAAAATTGGAAGATATCAGGGGTATGATTATTATTATTGTATAATTTGCATTATAGCCTGATATGTAATATTCTGTTACTAAGATTACTAGTATGTGACATTACATAATACTCCCTCAGTTATTTAAAAATGAAATTTTTATCATGAACCTTTGAAATATCATTAGATGATAAGAAATAAAAGAAATATAAACAAAATACATAGGATAATTTAAGAGGATTAGACAGGACAATATGTATGAATTTAATAGGACTGAATTGTTTGTGAAAAACTGTCAACACATATCAATATAGGAATTGAATCAAAACAGTTTTAAGTTTGAAATATTTTCCAAAATACAGTTTGTTTAGTTTTTATTTCTTCTTTATGTGTTCCTTAAATTAATGCAGAAATTCTTATACTTAGAGGAAAATGTACTATAAATTTTTGCCCTAAATGTGACAACATATTTGTAAGATATTAATGTGCTTATTAGAGAAACATTCTGTATTTCCTTTGAAACTCTCATAGTGCTTTTTTCTTGTTAAGAAAATATTCAGCCATTTGCCTTAAGCCTTGCTATTTCTGGGTGATATAATCCTGAAGAGCACTGGTGATGAACAATTTTAATAGAGAGTAAAAACGTACCTTTTTTAAGAAAAGGATACACTCCAATGGACATAATTTCTTTTCTAGCAGACAATATTTTTCTCAGTTTCTTGGTTTGTTCTTTGAAGATCAAACATGTAAACATCACATTGCCTTTGGTATTCTTCATTTATGTCTATGCAGAATTTTTGGTCAATTCAGGTAGAGTTACAGAATACTAGACAAAAGCAGAAAAAAGGCTAGCAGACAAAGAAAGTCATAAATTTGATTAAAAACATTTAGGAGAGAAAGAGTAATAATTGCTTTTCTCCTTTATTTTATCCATATTCTATATTCAAATGCTAGATAATAAAAGTATTTGAAGACAATCGTGGCACATTTGTGGGGATATTAAAATATAGAACAATTACAATTGCATGTTTTCTTCTTGAATATAATCTTATCGGGTTAATGCAAGAGTACTTTGTGAAGAGTACTTTGTGAAGAATATATAGAATGAATAAACTTATTTGAAATTAAAGTATATGAATAGATAATAGTGTAAACATTTCCTATTAACCATCAAGAATTCCTCCATATACTCCCAGGTCTATCTTCCTCTTGACAGATAAGTTAAACTGTGCTGTAATTTATAGGTAAAATCATCACCTAAGTATTCTTTGGAGACCTAGATAGGAATATTTGTGAATATTCCACTACCTCATATAAAGAGGCACAGTATTGGCATATAATTTGATCACATTATTCTGTATGTTGGAAACAATCTGTAGATTATTTACAGTACTAATATAATGTAAACAGTGTACACATTTGTGTTAAATACCAATAAAAGACAAAATAATTTTTTTCTGAAGTATTTTTTATCTAAACATTCTTTCATTTGAAAATATTTTGTTGATCCATAGACATAGAAGTCTGGATCATTGATGGATAAGTGTTTAAATAATGTTTCCCTTTATTATACCTTCTCTGATAGACTATGTAAGATAATATTAACATGTTCAAAGGACTCTAATAATGTATTCCAAATTAAGTGGATTGAACAATGGAATAATTTTTGGTCACTTTAAACAAAACCAAAATGATTATTCAGATGATTTAACATTCTTTAGAAATTGATCTTTCCAACTTTTCAACAAAGAAACAAACATGAGAAAAGGAGAGGGAGAAGAAAAGAGAGAGGAGAGAGAGAGGGAGAGAAAGAAAGGAGAAAAGGAGTTATGAAGTAGGTGGAAAGAAAGAAGAAAGAAAAAGAAGGAAAAAAGAAAGAAGAAAGGAAAAGGGGCGGGGGGAAGGAAAGAAGAAGAGGAAAAAAAATTCCTAATAGAACTTCTGTCTAGTTTTTTCTGGGAAGTTATCTGATAAATTGGTAATAACATCAAGTTTTATAAGAGGAGGTTAAAAAACAATGTTATAACCAGATTTCATTGCTCTGGCAATTTATCCACATAAACTCGATCCAAGTTACATGCCACAGAATGTGCAAGTAATTGAATTATTCTCTATATGTCATCTATTTACTTATTTATTTATTGACAATACTAGGGTTTGAACTTTGGACATTTTGTTTGCCAGTTAATTTTGTGCCCCTTGCATCAGATCCTAGCCCTTTTTGTTTCTATTAACTTGAGAATAAACTCTCACTTTTTCCTAGGCTGTCCTGAGATTCTATTTTCCTATGCAGGCTTCTTGTATAGCTTGGATGATATTTGAATCCCATGATGCTCAGCTATTTAGTGATTATAATGGAAGTGGATCTGACACCCACCCCCCACCCCTGGGGATATCTGTCCTTCAACTATAATCCTCAGCTCCCAAATAGTTAGGATTATAGTCATGAACAAACACAACTGGTTTCCTATCTCCTTGCTGTGAAACGTAAAGACATGAATACTCAGTATTCTTACTTAGCTAGACAAATGTAAAGCAACCAGATTTTGACTTATTTTCCACTTGTTACTCAAAAGTAGCATATAAAAAATATTAGTACGTCAAAACATCTAACAAACTTTGGTGCACCTAGAAAGAATATTAATAATTGATACTCTGCCAATATTTGAATAATCCCACAGAGGACAGTTAAAATTCATGTAGGTACCTAAAGGTAAAATATATAATTCAAGTTACTAAAGAAACATAAATGGGAGCTTCATTATGGATACGGTTCAAGGTAAAAGTGAAATAATTCTCTAAGGTTGAGTGAAATATGCACATATAAAACCAAAGCCAGGGGAACTATGTTTGTAGTTCTATGGAACTATTCTGAATATGTGTACATGTTGTAAAATACTGATAATGTGTTCCTGATTCTGATATGCTAGAGGGTTCTAGACAGTAGTTATATTTATAATAATGTCAAAATGATGGTTAACCTTTCATATCTTCAGCAATAAACTTGAAAGAGGAAAGGTTAATTTTGACTCATAATTTTAGAGATTTTAGTCCATGACCCCTTCATCATATTACTGTGAGCTATTGGAAGGCCTATCATCATGGAAGCAAGGGCAAGAGAAAAGGGAATCAGGCCTCCATCTACAAGACATGACCTATCCCCATCCTATTTCCCCTCCAATTTCCTACTTTTATTTCCACATAAGTACCTTGAGTATTATGACTGTGTTAGCCTGCTGTCCCACTCTTCATTTGTCCAATGCCCTCCCCTTAACGTCATTCAGACATGACACACTTTAACTTCTTTTTTTTTTTTTTTTTTGGCCAGTCCTGGGCCTTGGACTCAGGGCCTGAGCACTGTCCCTGGCTTCTTCCCGCTCAAGGCTAGCACTCTGCCACTTGAGCCACAGCGCCGCTTCTGGCCGTTTTCTGTATATGTGGTGCTGGGGAATCGAACCTAGGGCCTCGTGTATCCGAGGCAGGCACTCTTGCCACTAGGCTATATCCCCAGCCCACACTTTAACTTCTTGATATTCATTTTGTTAAGTTGTCTCTTAAGGGAACTTACCATTGCTATGGCATAATTTACTCAGTTTGATCACACATACACACACACACACACACACACACACACTTTTATGGTCATGTGGTATAATTTTATGTAGCTTAAGGTCAAACTTCCACATGTGAGAAAAATGATGTTCCCTTTGCCTTTCTAAACCTGACTTCAAATAGGAGAAAATATAATCTTTAAATTAAGGCATGCCCACAGTGATCTAGGTGCAGGAGTTAGGCTGGATCGCTAAAAGTTTCCAGCATCTTTCAGTAGTGACATCAATTGGAGACCAATGCTTTAACACATGAGTCATTAGCAGATATGGTAGATCCAAATTATATTACCTAGTGTATGAAGGAGCTGGGATCCAAGAAAATGAAAAACTATTCAAGCAGCAATTAAACATTCAGGACTCCTACTGTTTTCAAAACTGCCTTAGGCCACATTTAGTTACAGAGGCCATGGAGGCAAATCAATAGAGAGAAATGCCCCATTTATTCTACATTGCTGGCTAATGAGGTGTTATAACAAAGAATTTTTCCGGTGATGTTACCCGTTAGCAAATAAAAATGTTTTAGGGGAAGTCAGTTTATTCTACTAGCATTTATGTCTTAAAAATATTCTTATTATATGCTTCCACCATTTATTTCTATAATCCTCCAGGTTCTCATTTCCAAGATTGGAAAATACGTTTATTTTATCTTTATGGCACTCGGGATCAAATTTGGTCCTATGCATATGAGCAAATATTCTACAATAGAGCAAAAAAACCCAACTCCCCAAATTAAAAGTATGAACATCATAATTGCTCTCAATTTTCTCTTTTTCTCTCCATATATACATATACAAAATTTTAGAAATTATCTTTAAGAAATGTAGAAAGGAGTTACCATGTAATACAGTTTATGAATACAATGCATCTTGATTAAATTAAGTAGAAAGGAGAAGTTTGTTTATCTTCTCTAATTGAAATAAATTTGAAGTGGAAAATGGAGAAAGAGCTGTCCATATGTGAAGTTATTTTCTCTTCATAAACTTTGAAAGACAATGCTTTGGCCTGAACTCATTTTATTTTTTTAGGTTTCAAGGCTCTTTTTTTCTTTATTGTCAAACTGATGTACAGTGAGGTTACAGTTTCATACGTTAGGCATTGGATACATTTCTTGTGCTGTTTGTTACCTCCTCCCTCATTTCCCCCTCCTCCACCCCCTTTCCCCTCTTCCCCCATGAGTTGTTCAGTTGGTTTACACCAAATGGTTTTGCAAGTGTTGCTTTTGTAGTCGTTTGTCTTTTTATCCTGTGTCTCTCGATTTTGGTATTCCCTTTCACTTTCCTAGTTCTAATACCAGTATGTGCAGTTTCCAATGTACTCAGATAAGATACAGTGATAGTGCAGGTACAACCACCTTCATTTTTCCCCACCTCTTCCCAACCCATTTTCCTCTCTCACCATGAGTTGTACAATCAGTTTACACCAAATGGTTTTGTAAGTGTTGCTTTTGGAGTGGCTTGCTTTTTTATCCCTTGTCTCTCTATTTTGGTATTCCCCTTCTCTTCCCTAATTCCAGTACATGTATATACAGTATCCAGGGTACTAAGATCAATTACAGTGATAGCAGGGGTAAAACCATGGGAAGGGAATATGAGAGGATAATAAAAAGTTACATTTTCACATGGCATTTTGAAAATAATTACAAAAACAATATACCACTTGTTTCCATAACTTGGTGAACTCCTCATTTTAGAAAGAAGAAGTTGAGCTCTATCTTAGTGAAAACATTTGTTCATACATTAGGTGTTAGTTTCATCATGCCACACTTCCATCAGTAAGTGAATCCATACAGTATTGTTTTATCTAACAGCAAGTACTTTTTTGTTGCTGTATTGGTCGAGGTCATGGGCCTGAGGCTCTGGCCCTGGATATTGTCTTTGAGTTCTTTTTTGTGCAAGGCCATAGCTCTACCACTGGAGCCACAGCACCACTTCTGGCTTTTTCTGTCATCAATTGGAGATAGGAGTCTCATAGATTTTCTTGTCCAGGCTGGCTTTTAACTATGATCCTCAGATCTCAGCTTCTTGAGTAGCTAAGATTATAAGAATGAGCCATCAGTATCTGGTAGCAAGTACTTCTTTAAAACCCCTACAGATCACACAATCTTTAACTTTTACTTTTACTTTTTACTTTTTATCTTTTACTTTTAAGTCAAAGTCAAGCTATTTAGTCCAGGCTAGCCTGTATCTTGCCCATCTCCTGCCTTGTAATGGTACTGCTGAGACTAAAGATGGGTTCCACCATGCCCAGCTATCACACTATTTTTAAGATGCTCTGTGTCACATTCTTCTAACCCAAATTAATAAGATGGAAAAGATGTAGAAAGAATGAATCTCTTAATGTAATTCCACATATGTTTAGATCATTTAGTATACTGGAAAAAGCACACATGTAGGCCAGTTATTGTAATAAGACCTTTAACAACGACCTTTGTATTGAAACATTATAGATGATTAATATGTATTTTTAAGAAGGAATAAAAATCTCAGTATATTTATCATAGAAAGTTCATATGAATTAATGTGCAATAAATATTGGGATATGTATTCTTTATTACAGAAGTGTTCTTCGGCCGCCAGTGATTATGATACCAGCCATGTATATAAAAGCAGGAATAATGTGGAAACTCTTGCTGAAATACAAAATACTACAGACAAGGTTTCTCATGCACAAAATACTGCTTTTAATTGGTCCTTAACTAAATTAATTAAACTGGTATGACTCATTCTCCAGTCACAACTGAACTTGAAAAACACAAAGGGATATGTCTGGGATAACAAATACTAAGAGTCATGAATTACTCCTGATTTTCATATTAACAAGGGAGTTCAGCCTAGAGAAAAAAGGTTAATTTGTTTTTTTAATAGGCTTTTAAAAGCCTGATCTGGTCCACTGTGATAATTTATGGTTAATCATATGTTTAGAGGCAAAAAGGATTAATCTTTTAATATTAGAGCAAGTTTTCAGTAACATAAAATGAAATTCTCTTTAGTAACTTTAGAAGTCAGGTCAGAATGGCAAATGGACCCTAAGCACATGGAAATTGATAAACAGAGTAAGTAGAAGACTGGACATTCTATATACAAACTAATTTCTTATTCTGTTTTTTTCCATATTTCTTACCTTTAACATTATTTCTACCAACTTAGGTGCTGGTGGCACTGTACAATGATGCATTTAGGAAGAGCTATTTTCCAAAATAAAAGACAAATCAATCTCTCTTAGTCAGTCATTGACTCAATGTAATTCTTAGAACCCAAATTTACTAAATTCTATCACAGTTACTTAAAAAAATTGAAATATTATAGACACAAAATCTGCTACAGAAAATCAATGGCATAGACAATACAAAAGAGTGTAAGTCCTCATGACCATTTTTGCAAGCTCTTTTGTGATGATATGTGTCCTTTATTTAATAAAGATAGGTGAAGTAAGACCTGAAGTGCCTCAGTAATGACTTTCCTGGAAATAAAGTTTTCAGAGAAGTAGTCAAGTTAAAGAGAGAACAATAGGTTGGTGTGTTATTTAATATACCTTGTAACCTTATATAAATGGGAAATTTACATATAACAGACAACACAGAAGAAGGACAGTCTAAATACATACATGGACATGTCTGTGGAGTTATCCATATACAGGACAAAAAATGAAAATATTCCTAGCAAACGTAAAACATTAGGAAAAAAAATAAAGGATTCTGCCCTAGAACCATCAGAAGCATTACAATTAACAAGTTGATGCGCAATTTCCTGAACAGAGAGGCAGTGTATTTACATTGTTTTAAAGCTCTCAAGTTTTTTTTTTTTGTTTTGTTTTTTGGTACTTGCTTTTGACATCTTCCATAGTGTCAATACTTCAAGAAAGGACCCAGAAACTTGAATGATACGAAACTTCATGAACTGTCCATATTTTCTTTAAAAAAAATAAATTTCATGGTTCTGAATCAAAAGCATTATTTCAGAGAGCAGAAACTGTACAAGTTTGTCTATATATTCATATTCATTAGACTTCCTGAAATCTTTAGTTTTTTGTGACATTTCTGGCATGGGGATGCAAATCGTTCATGAGTAAGTTGGATACATGACAAATCAAAGTTACTATTATATTTTCACTCCTGCCTACCAATTTTGGTACATGAATAGAAAGAGCATATGACTTTGATCATTAGAAGTACAATTTAAAGACCTTCTTGTTACAGATTTTGGAGGAAAAACACTAGAAGACTACTGCACCTAGTGGTTGGGTTTTTCCATAGCTAGGATATAACAGTTTTGTGTACCATGTGACCAGCCATTGCTTAAAATGGAATTCCATTAAATCCCAATCTCTTCCTCTCGTAGATTGAGCCAAAGTGCCTGCCTTCTTTTTGAATTTATTTTTCGAGAGAATTATGTTTCTAAAGCCTGAACAAGGTTGCCTTCATAAACTGAAATAAAATCGAATGTTTCAAAACTCCTCAACCATTGATGCTAGTCTCTAAAGACTTTCTTTTGCTCTAACAAAATTCCAGAGGAAACAAGTAAAAGGGAGGAATGACTTATTTTGATTCAAGGTTTCAGAGGTAGCAGTCTAGGCCCATTTGTTTAAACCATTTATCTTTGGTGAGGTAGTTCATCTTGTACACAATGGAAGAAACATGTGACAGAGGAGTCTGCTCAATTCATGGCCGCTAGGAATCATACAGAACAAGAGAGAAATGATCCAGGGAAATCATGCTATCTTGCAAGACTCATCCTCAGTGACTTTCTTCCTCTAACAGCCTTAATATCAACTTCAGTAGTGAACCCATCAGTGGACAACTCTTTTAAGGATCCTCATGATTCTATTTCCTCTCCACAGCACCTCCTGTTGGGAAATAAATCTATTCATGAGCATTTTGTGGAGTGTTTCATATACAAATCATAATAGATATCTCAACTTGTTTTATTCCTCGAGCTAGGCCACAGGGGTTTGTAATGTCAAGGAATAAATCAGGTTTTGATCTAAGTATTCTAAAACATAAACAGTATACTTCATTATAAAATCTACCAAGAAATGAGTATTCCCCAGGTTATAAAATATGGATAATAGGTTAAACTCACCTTCTTATTTGTCATAATTTCGATAGGTTTCATGCTTACATTTCAAATTTGTGTGTCTATTTGATCTTATCTTTATATATAATTTGACTTTTAAAAGCAAAATGAAAAATATAAAATTTGAATTATTTTTGGAATGTCATACTGATTCTTCACTAACGAAGACAGATTCAAAAAAGAGCCTATTTGACCAGTTTTGTACCATGTTTCAAACAATGTTGTAGAAAAATAAGATAGATATTCTGTCTTGATCTCTTTATAGTTGCAAACAAATTATTCCTTCCTTCAGGAATTTTGCAAAATGATTTTTTTTTCCTGGAGTCTAAATTGAGCCATTAGTTTCTCCAACACAAGGAATAAAAACAGAAGCCTTTCTTCAGGAGAGACTCAAGAGTGACTTAGACATAAAATACCTGGAGTTGGAATTTATGTGTCATGTTGCCCAACATGGGTCTAGATTTAGGAGTCTTCAGTTTTAGAGATATGACAAAATAATTGGTTTTAAATTATGGTTGCTTAAGGAGGTTATCATAATAATGAGATCACTTGGAATATGTAACAGGAAATTATTAAACTGATTAGACTAAAATTATGAATTTGTTTTCTAGTACTGGGGATTAAAGTCAGACATTGTACTTGCTAGGCAAGTTATCTACCAGTGGAGCAAAATACCTAGGGCCTTTAGTTTTGTTGTTGTTGTTTTTCTTTCTTTCTTTCTTTTTTTTTTTTTTTTGGTCTGGAGTTTGAAATGTGGGCCTAGGTAATATCCTGAGCTTCTTTTGCTCAAGACTAGAACTTTGCCACTTGAGCAACAGACCCACGTATGGCTTTTTCTGAGTATTTTTATTGCTGGTGAGAGTCTCAGGGCCTTTCCTACCTGGGCTGTGTTCTAACCATGATCCTCAGATCTCAGCCTCCTGGATTACAGGCCTGAGCCACCGGTGCCCAGTTTGCCTTTAGTTTTCGCTTTTTGTATGTTTCCCTCCCCCACCTCTCCCCCACCTCTCCCCCGCTAGGATCACAAGCTAATGTTGCCTAGTGATGCCTTCAATTTTTATCCTCCTGTTGCTGTTTCCTGAGTAGCTGGGATTACCAGCTGGGAGATACCGCCATGTCCAGCTCCCAAGATTATACATTTCAAACACAATTAAAATTATTATATAAATGATTATGTTATATGGTGAATACAAAACATAATGAAAAGTTAAATGTAATGTAATATACAAATGTGGTCATTTGTAAGCAAAGATAAATTAAGTAATAATTAACACTACTATAAGATTACTTGCTAACTTCTTATAATAAAAATATTAAGCTCACCAAAATCCAATTTAATTTAGAAAGGCATTACTTATGTATTTACTTTATAGAAATACATTTATTTCACAAATTTAATTCATGAATGAATAGGAAATTTGCTTATCTGCAATGGTTGTAGACTAGCTTTTCTTTGTTATATAAACTCTGGATTCTTACATAACTATTAAAATTATGTATTGTCTGTTTATAAATATGTGTGGATATCTATGCATGTTATATAAGTAAAACTATATTACTGATCCACATATTTTTTGTGTATTATGCATGTAAACTTTTGTCTGTTTTTCTTTGCATTCAGATATTCTGAACCAGATCTGAAACAGATCTTAATTCTAAAGAGCCCAATCTGGATAGGAAATTTTGTATGTCATTTTTACAAGTCAAGTCTAGAGGAGTAGAGATAATATATATGATGCAAATTCATTGGAGTTTATATTTAGAAAGTTTACCCTTAATACAAATTTAAGTATATATAATGTATTATGCTTATAAGAATGTTTTTGATATTTTTTCCTAAGTGATTCAGGGACTTAGGTTTTAAAGAACATTTACAAATAGACTTAAGCGTATTTAAAGACTTTGCTTTCCAAATAGGTTATCGAACAGCTATTTGTTGCTTGCAAACTTGAGGTGTTTTTTTTTTTTTTCTTCACAGTTCTATTACTGGGAGAGAGATAAGGGATGAGGGACATGTATATGTCAGCAGGATACTTAAAGGTATTTACTTTATAGCAAACACTGTGAACATCAAAGTGAGGACCCTAGTCACACTTAGATTCTCTTGTGCACATGGTACTGACCATCAACTTACAGACTCAATCAAAGTGTGACAGAGCAGCAGGGATGTTCCCTCTTCTCCATGCAAAGGACTTGGCAAAATTTCAATAGAAGAATTCTAAACACAGACCTTTCCTCCAAAGAGAATCAGAGAGGGGTGGGATAAGGGAGAAATAGGAGATATTAAGCACAATCTGGAAATTCTTTATCTTCATAAGGCTGATTATTAGGAAATTATTTATTTTAATGTAAAAGAATACACTTGTATCCAAGTCAACTGAGAGCCTATATTCTAATTCAAAATTACAAACTATAACTCAACTTTTACTTTTGTATAATTATGCCTCAACTACACAAATCTAAGAGTATATATATATACACATATATATACTCTTAGTATATATATGTGTATATATATATATATACTCACACACACACACACACATATATATATATGGCTTCGTAAATATTTTTTCTTATGAAGGAAAAGCTCTATGTGATAAAATTAAATATTTAATAGCTGTTAAATGTATGCCATGTTGTGAAAATCACTTCTGATAGAATAGCAATAACATTACATGAATAGCAATAAAACTAATAGAATAAATCACTTAAGGGAAATATCATATTAGTGATCAAATGATTGAATGCAAATGTAATTTGGCTTTACTATTTGCATTTATATTAAATGACATCAAAACTTCATTATTTTCCTGTTACTTAAGAAGAGCACATTTAGTTCTTTTTCCAATGTTATATTAGAAACTAATATTAACACAATAGAAAAAAATCTTTCTTTAGCATACACATATTTGATATTAAGTCCATTATATTTAATAATAAATTTTTCCCTCCGAAGGATGCAACTCACATAACCACAGATTGATTTTATTCCAATTAATTTTTATTGAAGATTTCACTGGCTACAACATTCATGCAAAGGAAAATTGCCAGTTCCTAGTGTATTAATGTTCCATGACAATACCACATACACTGAATGCTTCTAGATAACAGAAGAAATTCAGACAAACTTTCACACAAACCACAGATACTAGAGTTGTCTTTTAAATGTATGATAGCATTATGTCTAAAATAATGCACATATGAAATCCCAAAATGCTTTATTGCACAAATACATGTCACTTAATATTTTAGCAAGTTGTGATTTTTTTGCTTAAGAAATATCTTGCCTTGATGTTGATGGCTGTTAATGGGTGAGAGTCATGTTTGCCATTGGATGAAACATCAGTGGGCCATTGTTTAAAATAAAACAGTGAATTTTCTATTTGAGGTCTTTTATTATTCCATATGAATTTTTGGATTGCTTCCTCTATTACCTTAAAGAATGTTGTTGTTATGTCCATATGAACACATATGATGATGCTAAGTGAAATGTACTCCAATTTATCAAAACAAGTAGTTTATCATTGTTGTTGTTATTTTCAATATACCATGTGAAATTAAGCCCTTTTTCTTTTGTCTTTATTTCCCTTGTTTTTACCCCTGATGCCACTGTAACTGATTTTGGTACAACGGATATCGTATGTACATGTATTGGAACTAGTGAAGGGAAAGGGAATACCAAAATGGAGAGACAAAAGCTAGAAAGACAAACCTATGCAACAGCAATACTTAGAAAACTGTATGGTGTAAACCTACTGGGGGAGGGGGAGGGGAAGGGGGAGAGGGGAAATGAGGGAGGAAGTAACAAGTTGGATAAGGAATGTACTCACTGCCTCATGTATGAAACTGGTAACCCCTCTGTACATCACTATAACAATAAAGAATTTTTTTTTTAAAGAAGCACAGGTTTAGGCTAGTCACAGCAGAGGATCACAAGAGCCTAATAGCTATGTATGAATGCATAAGATAATGCTAAGTGAAATGAACTCAATGTTATGGAAACAAGTGATATATCACTGTTGTAATTACTTTCAACATGCCATGTGAAACCATAGCTTCTATTGTTGATGATCCTCTTGTATCCCCTTCCTGCGGTTGTACCTGTACTATCACTGGATCTTATCTGAGTACAATGGAAACTATACATACTGGTATTAGAACCAGGAAAGGGAAAGGGAATACCATAATTGAGAGACACAGGATAAAAAGACAAACGACCACAAAAGCAATACTTGCAAAACTGTTTGGTGTAAACCAACTGAACAACTCATGGGGAGGAGAGGGAAAGCGGGTGGGGGAGGGGGCAATGAGGGAGGAGGTAACAAACAGTACAAGAATGTATCCAGTGCCCAACATATGAAACTGTAACCTCTCTGTGCATCACTTTGACAATAAATAAGAGAAAAAACAAAAAAGAAGGATTTGGGGATATTGATGAGTATTGAATTGAATTTGTAGAAAGCTGTTGGCAGTATTGCCATTTATAGGATATCAATCCTCCCAATCCAGGAACACGGGATATTTTTCCACTTACTTAGTTCTACTTTAATTTCTTCCTTTCTTTTTTTTTTCTTTTTAGGGCTTTTAAAGTTTTCATCTTAGAGGGAACATCAAAATGGCTAGAACAAGGATAAAAAGTGAACCAATGCAACAACAATACTTACAAATTTAACTGTACAACATTGTGTGTGGGGGAGGGAGGGGCAAAGGAAAATTAGGAGAAAAATGAGGGAGAAAATAACAAGTTTCATAAGAAATGTTCTTGCTACCATATTAACTGAAACTCCTCTGTATATCACCTTGACAATAAACATTTTTTTTAAAAAAACTGTTTTGTAATATTCTTTCCATTTCCTTATAAATACAGTAATGTCATTTATTTTTCACAGAAGTATAGAATTCCATTGTGCATATGTACACAATTTTTTTTGACAGTCCTGGGGCTTGAACTCAGGGCCTGGGCACTGTCCCTGCCTTCCTTTCACCCAAGGCTAGCACTCTACCACAGCACTACTTCCGGCTCTTTCTGTTTATGTGGTGCTGAGGAATCGAACCCAGGGTTTCACGCAAGCTTGGCAAGCACTCTACCACTAATCCACATTCCCAGCCCCACGTACACAATTTTTTTGATCCATCCATCTATGGGAAGACATCTGGGTCAGTTCCATATTTTAGCTATGCTACATATTACTGCTTTGAACATTGTTGTGCTAGGAGCTTTATTATGGCCTTGTTTGTGATCCATGGGTAAATACTCAGAAGTGAGGTTGCTGGGTCTATATTTAGCCTTTTGAGGAATCTCCATACTGCTTTCCAGAATAGTGGAACAAGTTTGCACTCCCACCAACAGTGTAGTAGTGTCCCCTTTTGGCCACAACCCTGATGTTGTTTTAATTTGCATTTCTCTTATGGCCAGGGATGTTGAGCATTTCTTCATGTGCCTCTTGGCCATTCTCATTTCCTCATCAGAGAAGTCTCTCTTTAAATCATTAGCCCACTTATTAAAACAGTTAACTTAGTTATGTGGCTTGACTTTTTCTTTGTGAAGTATTTCTCTGTTTCATACCAATTGAACCCCAGGAGAGATTCTTTCAGAATTAGATTCAGTCTTCTCAAATTCTAAAAGTACCTTGTAAAGTAATTTTATGCAGTATTACATGTTCTTTGTTGTTATTCCAATAATGTTAACCATATCATCAGTATCATTCTTTCAAGAATCCAGTCTTTTATTTTTGTTTATTCATAAGTAACTTTTCATCTCTCGAAGTTTTACATGAGATTATAGCTGTTCAATCACATCTTCATTCTCTAGTTCTAATTCTATCTTTGGCTATTTCTACCATATCTTCAGGTACTTCCCTCTTGAACCTCTCAAAGTCCTCCATGATAACCAGAATCAACTGGTATGCTGTATCACTAATGACTTGTGTTTCACAAATATTCATAATGTCATCTAAGTGATAAATCATTTTCAGGAACTTTTCAATTTACTTCATTTAAGCACAACAGAGAACATTGTCTGTGACTACTACAAAGTCATAAAATATATTTTGCAAATAATAAGACCTCAAGGTAAATATTGATGGCGTTGCAGAATTGTTATACACTGCCACGTGACCTTGTAGATGATCAATTCACATTGTCAAGATTAGTAATATTTTTTGTAAGAATTTCTTTTTTTTTCTGAGCATTAGGGCTCATAGCAGTTTTAATATATTCAGCCAGACTAATTAGATATATTATTGCATGGGTTTTCTGGGTAACTTATGAGACACAAATATAGGTTTAGTACAATTTTAAATGCTCCATGAATTTTGAAATGGTAAATGAATTTCAACTTGGTTTCTCTAGCCACAATTGCCTGTAGGAAGAGGAAACCTTCTTTTGAACACTTGGAATCCAGAAACTGACTTCTTGCTAATGAGACAAGTCCATCAATAGAAGACCATTTCTTCTGTAGTGTTCTGTTGTCAGCATATATCATAGGTGGGTCTTCTAGATAAGTTGCTTCAGCTTCTACATCAGCACTTGGAAATTTTCCCAGCATTTTGTGTTATAAAAATATCACTTTTCCTAAAACTTTGTGAACCAACCTCTGCTAGTTTCAGATTTTCCTTTGGCAAGATCCTTACCTCATTCAGCCTCCTGAGGATTAAAGAGAGTTAGGACCTTCTGTGGAATAAGCTTTGGTTTAATAAGGAGATGCTTTGGCTGTCTCTCCAGACCACTAAAGTGTTCTCAGTATCAGCAATAAGGCTGCAGTTTTTTTTTCTTTCCATTTGTGTGTTCATTAGAAAAGCACTTTTAGTTTCCTTCAGGAATACTTTGCCTTTGCCTTCACAGCTTGATGAACTACTTGATGTAAGAAACCCAGGTTTCAGCTTATTTCAGCTTTAGATGTTGTCTTTTTTAAATTTAGCTTATATGCTTGCAATAGTGAAATACTTGTGACTAATTTTTGCTTGAACACTCAGAGGCTTTTTTGGTGTGGCTAAAGGGCCTATTTGTATATTATCCATAATATTTTCTAAAGTAGGAAGAGACCTGAGGAGAAGGAGAGAGCTAGAGAAATGAGTGATGGTAGTGACAGTCTAAATAAAAAGAATTTCTTCATCATATGATTGGGGTTTGTGCTGTACCACCACAATAATTAAAATAGTAACTGACATCAATGTTCCCTGATCATCAATCATCTAATAACGACAGCAAGGCTATGAAATATTGTACAAAGTACTAAAATGTAATGCAGGGACTAGAGAGAACCAATTTGTGAGAAATTTGCACAGGTAGACATGCTTAAAACAATATTGCTACAAACTATTAGTGTGTAAAACTGTAATATCTATAAGCACAGTAAAATGAAGCACAATAAAACTGGCATACCTGTAATTCCTTGTACTATAAGGCCAGGTAAAATGGATCAGAAAGTATTCTTTACTTAGTGGAAAATAGGTTACTTTGTACAAATGCAACAACCTTTGCAATCTTCTGAAATTCATGTCCTCCCAAATAGTGGTGACTGCTCTCTCATTAAATGTTCTAGCATATGGCTAAATTAAAAAGTTTTTTAATCTATTAAATCATTTCAAATACTATTAAATGTGAAAATACTATTTGATTCCACATAAGCAAATATTTAAAAGAAAACACAGTATTACAATGGCACACAAATGAAAGGAAAGCAAAATCAGTTGCTCAGTCTACAACATATTTTTACTGTCTTTTAAAGCCATGGTTTAATTGATTTTGAATTTTATTTGAGACTTTCCAAGTTATATTGGAAAATAGACATTGTCTGTTCTATACTGTTATTCAGCTAGCCTTAAGTGATAGTCAAAATATCTCTTAAAACATGAACTATTCCTTTATTTTTATTTATTTATTTATTGGTTGGTTGATTGGTTGGTTGGTTGTGGGACTCTTGAACTCTAGGCCTGGGCACTCTCCCTGAGCTCTTCAGTTCTAGGTTCTACCACTTGAAATGCAGGGCCACTCTGGTTATCTAGTGGTTAAATGGACATAAGAGTCTCATGAACTTTCCTGCACAGGGTGGCTTTGAACCATTATCCTCAGATCTCAGCCTCTGTGTAGCTAGGCACGAGCCATTAGCCCTCAGCTTTACAAGCTATTCCTTTATAAAATCATGTATCTTGGGAAGCAAACCAAGTGTGTCAGAAAAAAAAAAACATAGATGAGTAAAATACTCTCATGGCAGGGTTAGCTAAAATAACATTTTAGGCAAGATTAGTGTCATCATTGTTAATTTATAAATTATCTTTATTAGCTTTATAAATTATCTCTAATAACTGCCTGATGCGTTCTCACTTTTAAAAGAAAAGTGTGAAGAGAAGATGTACACTTCTTATTTCACAAACAAAATTAATTTGTGCATGGGCCTCATTCTTATTTTAACACTGTTGAGCTGCAAACTCTTGAATATTTCTTTCTTGTTTCTGAGGAGGCTTGGATCTTGTCTCCATGTTCATAAATGAGATAAATTACACTGGGTGGTTATCTGCAAATAATTTCCACAGTCAAAGAGAATATGTTTTTTTAGGCAAGTTTTTAAAGACTATATTTTCTGAATTTTTATTGGCAACATTTCATACAAGAAGTGGTTTGGAGAAACGAAAAAGTCAAATATCAAAACACACACAGAAGAAACAATTTTTTTCCTCAAAATTCTAGTAAAGTTTAGGTCAGGGAAGGGAAGGGGGAAACTGGGCTAAAGGAATGGGTGACATAGTCTGAAAGAGAAAAAAGAGAAATGTGCTCATTACATGACTTATGAAATGGTAGCCTCTGTACAACACCTTAAAATAACAATAAAGTTGTTAAGAAATTAAAACTCAAATAGTCATTAAGTGTGTGAATAATGTCCTACAATATTACTTATTCATGAAAAGCAAAAAAAAATTTCAATTAACTACCGATTAAATGCACATATAGACATGAAGTGATTATTTCCACGACTCATAAAATTTGCAAGTATATTGGGAACTTCCAGTATAACTATATGGACCTTTACATCCCTCCAAAAGTAATCCCACTAAGCCAGAGAACCATTCACTAGTAGAGAAAGCTAAAAACCTGAATTTAACCAGGTTGTACCTATTTCCATTATTAATATTCTCAGGCCTGCTTCAGCTAATGCAAAATGCAGATGAATTTCCAGTCCTGCGGAATTAACTTTTGGAGAAGAGGCTAGAGAGTGACATCGAGTTTCATAAGGAAATCAGCTAGGAAATGAAAAGACCACTATATGAAATATCTTCCTCAATTTAGTACTGCACTGGCTTTTGATGATCAGCTAGGTCTCTCCTCATGCAAGAAAAGTCATATCCAGAAAGCAGGTTATTAGTAATGTGAGTGATAGAAATCACTCAAAGATAAGCAATGCCTAAGGTTATTAAACCATCTTACTCTAATCTTGTGATTCTCAATCATAGATATTATCAATCACCATTTAATTAATGACATTTTAATGTTGTCAGATACTAAATTTCCTCTGAGAATGTTTTATACTGAATAGATATTCTTTTTATTCCCTACAATCATCATTAGTTTTTAAGGTAAAGATAATAATGCTTACAAATATACCAAAGAGAAATATAAATGTGAGTACTTTATATAAATTTTTTGGTTTTTTTGGAATGTGAAAAAGTTTCTTTTTAATTTTTTAACTAGTGGGAGAAAGAGGCACTTTTGGGAAAATGATATTCAAGCCACCAGTTTCCGAATGATATCTGGATTTCTCAGTATGTAGACATTAGTAGTATATATGAAAGAAACAAAATGAGTTTTTTATTTGGGGGGAATTTTTAAAGCTATATAACATTTCATTGTCAAAATCCCAGGATGATTACATTTAAGTTTTAGATTTATCTCTTCACAGTACAATTGTTACATTTTAGATTGATCTCTGTGTAGTACAATTTGTTTCTAATATGCAAACCTTTATAACTAAATAACAACATTGTCTATGGCCATACCACTCCAAACGTGCCCGATCTCATCTAAATAACAACATAATTTTGTACAAGTCTCTTGTAGAAAAATTGTCTTTTAAAAATCTAAAATACCTGGTACAGTGTGAACCTGGTATCCAGATGATTTAATATTTGTAAAACTTGTTTGCTTGTTTCAGTTCCTCATGGATGGGTCTATATTTCATACTTAGTTTTCTTCTTCAGACATTTGGCTATTGTGCCAACAAAATATAACAAAATCGTATAGAATAAGCAGCCCATAATAAGACTGCTTACAAGATCTTAGTGACTGTAGCTAGCATGAAATGCCCACAAAAAGTAGATTAGTGTTTTTCCTGATAAAACAACATTTATAAATAGTTCTCCTCTAGCTAATAATTATATTTTGATCAATGTTTAATGCACCTAATGCTCTCTCATTTCCTCATCAAAGTTTAGGTGCCATGGATAACTGTGTGGTTACACTCCTAGAGGGCTCAGCTGGTTCTCTTCTTGCCCTCTCACCAAGGCAGCCTTCTAATTCTGGATATCATCAAAGCTTACATTGTAGAGATGGGACTTATCTTTAAATTTCCACACATTTTTGTGAGTTCTTTATGAAAAATGCATCACTTTCATAGTTAACATAAAAATGTCATCTTCTTAGTTCATAAGTGGCTTACAATTAATTCTAGCATTTGGGATTGCAAAAATCACTATGCTATGTGATAATTATACACAATTGCTTTTGGCTTTCGATTTAAGACACTCGGAGTCACCAATATACCATTTTCTTATGGACTCCAAGAAAATGTCTTTAAGAGGGCAAAAGGAGCTCAAAAATTTCCCGGAAAATTGAAAATTTCCCTATAAGTGAGTAAATTGGTATCATAAAATAGCTTCTGTCATTATCAGTCTAGCCAACAGTAAAACAGTCATATAGAAGAACTAGACAAGAAGAAAAGTGATCATCTTAGTGAACTCCCCAACTACAGAGCTGGTGTTAGATCCTTATTATGGCTATGACTATTGTGTTCTGCTTGTTTATATTCACATATCTATTTACTACAATTTCTGCAGATCATATACTGACAGCAGTGAAAATGTGATTCTTACAAAATCTATTTTATTGATATTTTCCTGGTGATATCTCAGTTTGACTACCAATGATCTGTTTATTTGAGCATGAAAACTTAGTTGTAATTAATAAGACCTGTTACAAATCTTATTTCAAAGTTAGTGAAAATAACATTGTAAGATCATATCTCATATGATTTTCTCTTCCTTCCCTGGTACTGAAAAGTCAATATAATTACATCAGTGTGAGATACTATCTTATTGTGATTTGGAAAAATATGAAATTAAACATTATTGTAAAATAATTTATAATAGCAGCATAAAATTGTTAGTAAAATGGTTAAATAAAATACCCCAAACTATCTATTTTAACTGGCCAGCACATACAAAATTGGCAGATTTATATTGTCATAAAGAAAATCTTTACAATGTTACTTTTTAATACTTTGTTTAGAATATTCCAACTTTAATGTTAAATTAAAAGAAATCAGATTTTAACCTTAAATATGTTGGAGAATTTTATTTTACTTTATTTTGTCAGTCGTGAGGCCTGAACTCAGGGCCTGTAGCAATATCTCAGCTATTTGTTCACAGCTAGTGCTCTATCTACCACTTTAAGCCACACATCCACTTTAGGTGATTAATTGGAAATAAGACTGTCACACTTGCCTGCTGGGCTGGCTTTGAGCCACCATCTCCAGAACTCAGCCTTCTGAGTAGCTAGGATTACTAGGGAGCCATCAGCACCCAGCTTCTTTTGGATAATTACTTGTGAATTATTGTTATCTATAATGACACTATAACTTCATGTCTGTTTTTTGTGTTATAAAATGTTTTTACTATGAGTCTATTCAACTGGCATCTTCGTAGAGAAAATTATAGAAAACATTTCACGTTTGAGTATATATTTGTTGTTATGATAGAACTTATGTAGTAATACTTGCTAAATGTGGGGGAGGGTTAGATTTTATTTTCCCCAGTCAATGTAGAGTTATTTTTCTTTTACAGTGCCCATAAACACACAGCCATTCCCACTGTCAACATTCAGCATGAATAGTTTGCTTGCTCCAACATGTGGGAGATGGTTAAAGCAGCTTAAGCCTTTTTTAATGCTACTAGTGCCTTTTTCAGTCACTTCCATTTCTTTTCTTCTTGACCTTCCCACTTTCTCAGTTCTTAGTTTCATCTGAATCCTTATATAGGGAAGATAAGAAAGATGCTATGTGATCAGCTTTTCATTCTGTACTACAAAAACAAGTGAGTATTGGTTAAGTCCCTATTCTAAGATATTTGTTAGAACAGCATGAAATGACTGAGACAATGAATCTGTACCTCTTCTAAACATGTAAAAAAATGATTCACCCAATCATTTACAAAGATTTAAAGTAAAGGAAATTGAGGAATTATATGTTACTGTTTTTCAAAATGATCATCATAATCTCCTATATCTCACTTGTATTGTGAACATTTCAAATTTGAGTCTCTAACTGGATTTACCTATATCCCAGAAAAATAAGTATGGGATAAAGCTAGTGTACTTTTAGTTAGGGCTTATATCTTGTCATAAATATCCAAACAAAAGCTGGATAACCAAGTTATATGTTGACATTTTGTGTTACCCAGGGTTTTCTTTTGGATACAAACTGAACAAATATCAGACAAAGATGGAAGGAAATTTTGGCATCCATTTACTCAAGATGTTGTGTTCTTCAATTATTTATGGATAAAATCAATTTGGCAAAGTGCATTGTACAGTACAAATAATCTTTCTGAGGGTCTAGTAGTGAGTCCATTCACTCATTGTGAAGCCTGTTATCCCTTCTGAAATTCCTGACTTCAAAGGCACCTATAATATCTATCAACAGAGAAATAAGTAAAAACACAGGAGCTCTGATGATTTTCATCTGAAAACCCATTTCCTATAGAAAAAAAACTATAATTCTTACCAAATGATTCCTTTTTAAACAACCTCATACTATTCAAGAAGGAAATCTTTAGAATTGTTGACTTTACTGTTTTTGAAAATTCTCTAACTTCTTTGAAAATGTCCTCAGCAGGAAACTGATTTATCCTTGCCATCTTTGAAACTACAAATGTCTAAAGAGCAAATATCCTGTTTTGGGGTATATGAAATTATTACATGTCATAGTGAAAGCAACTCAAATCTCATAGATAATTCTATGTCTCCTCTACTCCAAGTATTTAGCTGTGAATTACCTTATTGACATGCAGTTATTCTTCTGATAGAAACAATGTTATGATAGAAACATTTTCTGAACATCTACACCATCTGTTACATCTAAATGGGTGGAAGAACCTGTGAAACTGCTTTTGAATGAGAGATTGCTTATCCAGGGTTTATTTTGAAAATAAGCTCTCTAAAAATCCCATGACAAGATTGGTCATAATTAACTATCAAAGTCTTACACCCTAGGGGCTGGGGATCTGGCTCAGCCGAAGAGCACCTGCCTGGCGAGTGCCAGGCCCTGGGTTTGGTCCCCAGCTCCGGAAAAAAAAAAAAAAAAAAGACAAAACTACAGTCTTCCACCTTGTTCCAATAGCTCACATCTCATATGTATTTTGTTAAATGCTGTGAGAATGACCCACAAACTGTTCTAAGTACTGGTGTCATTGAAACTTGTATTCATTTATACTAAAAGATAATATTTGAGTACGAAACATATGCATTTAAGTGATTCATTCATATTAGTCCTTATATTCTTTTTAGATTTAAAACATCATATAAACATTGCTCAAGTCTTTACTGTAGATATTCAGTAAGACACCAAAAATATCTCAGAAAAGTGAAATGAACATGACATAGATCCCTCACTTCTTTCAAAAGGATAGAAAGAGATCCGATGGCAAAGAAGTAAAAGGAGACCGTTTTCCATAGAACACATGAACTTTCTCAAATTTATAAAATTTCATTAAGATAATATAATAGTTGTCAATTATACAATAATAAAAAATTTCAAGCACAAAGTATATGACCATTTGTTGTAACAAGTATAGGACTGATGGACTAACTTAAGGTAACATCACATAGCTTTAATAGCTATGAGATTAAATCAAATAAAGTATACATAGATGTATTTAAATATACTTATGGAATCCCATTAATGTGTCCTATATTGAAAGGAGTATTGACATGTGATTATAGAGTGAAGAATGATGAAATCACATGTCTTTAAGGTTTGTATACAATTCAAACTAAAAGCTCCTTTTAGCTATTGAACCTCTTCTTCCATAAGAAAAGTAAAAATTATAGTCACTCCTCTTGTTAACTGTTTAGCATTAATTACACTTTTTCATACCACTGACCACTTCTCATATGATCAAAGTCTAGAGACACATTGCATTTTCACAGTACATTTTCTTTTGAGATGTATTTGTAGTAATATTTTACATTCAGATAACCTAAAATTACTTTTCAGTTTTACCTATGTCATAACGCATAAGAGCAACATAATTTTCACATCCTCCTATTAAAATTTTATTTAAAAGAGTAAACTTTCACAACCAAGGGAGAAATATGCATTATTAATCATTTTACTATTAACTTGATTTCCCAAATTGTATTCACATTAATGATGCATAATTGGGGTTCATACATATGATCACTTACAAATATTTGATTAACAAGAAAATATCATCAAAAATTCTTTATTTTTGTTTTAAGCAAGTGGAGGCAAAGGAATAACTAAATGTACGAACTTCCCAAGGGATTGTATTGGAAAGATGGTGATTTGACTGTAAATCAAGATTGTACAATCTTCTGGGAGTTATATTGCTGATGCATTTGGAAATAGTCAAAGTAAAAACAACAAAAAATTAATTTAAAAATAAGATTATTAGTTCCACAGAGGTAGGCATAATTCAGAATATGAGTTTGAGTACAAAATTGCCATTTATGGCATGATGTTGAAGGGTACCAGGTGCAGTAAAACATGGGTCCTGCAAACCATAGACGGTATCGCTGCCATGGTTCTAGTTGAATAAGCTCTGATTTGACATTCAGGAGGCAATCTACCAAGTAATAACTAGGAGAATTTTGCTGGGACAGTATCTTCACATACTTCTGCTTTCTTTCCTTCCAACTTAGAAAAAATTTATAAGTATTATTGCATTTAGAACTAAAACTCAGAAGTAGGAAAATTGTTAATTTTTGAATCATTTTGTGGAAAACTAGATTGGGAAAAAGAAAAACTAAACATAAAAGTATGATGAATAAATAAGAAAAATCCGGTGAACTAGAATGGGCTCTAATCTCTTTTGTATACTCTACATATTAATTAAAATGTGCTAAACTGCACACATTGGAATAAGAAAGGAATAGGTTGGATGTACCTTCTGGGTTGAAAGTCATTTGTGGACAGTTTTGAAGTGGAAAAAAAGAGGAATACCATTGCATCTGATAACATTAAAAATAAGTTGATTAATTCAATTTTGAGATATTTAGTTAGCAATTCAATAGCTGTCCTTACCTTTCAGAAAATATACTATTTTGCTGGGAAGATAAACTCGAGTTAAAATATTAGTCAGTCATAAGTAATCAAGAAAAAAAATCTTGTTTGTTGTGGAAAAGAAAGCTTATATTCCACCATATCATTAGGCTTAAAAAAGAGATGTACGCTTGAAAATAAAGTTTTTTTGTGATAAAATAAATGTTTTTGGTTATCACTGTTTTTTTTTAAATCACTTTAAGACACATTTCTTTCCTCTATTTAGATATACATAGGTAGGGGAAAGGATTGATTTTTCTGAAATAGAAAAGTCAAGTTAATCACTATTTACCAATTCTCTTTATTTTCAGACCATTATACTTTTGTGAAGATATATTGTATTCATAAACTGTTTTGTTAAATGGCAATTTCTTTGTAAAATTACTGAAATATAGTAAGAAAAAATCAAACAAAAAAAAGAAATCCTGTACATAACACATCACCAACATAATTTGACCAGTAGAGGGAGCCATTACCTACATCAGCAGTCAACATTTGAAAATAGGCATTCTTTACTTATGAAACTATCATAAAATCTTAAAATCAGTCTATCAAAACTTTTAAATACAAAGTAAATAAGCAAAGTAACTAAAAGGATTTCTGTGTTTCTAGTAAAATTAAGCAATACATTTATTGTGATTTCTCTAGAAGAAATAATATCCTTACGAGCATGTGTAGTTTTAGGCTCGTACTATAATTATCAAATGTCAGTAAGAATAGAGAAAACATAATATTAATATTTTCTTCATATTATTACTAATATATTTTAGGTTCATTTTTTCACAAAAAACCTGTCAGATTAGATACCTGTAAGAGACATTTATTTTACTATTCTCCATGCTCATTTCTTTTTTTTCAAATGGGAAGCCATGCCTTATGTCCTAAAAGATATGAAAACCTACTTGAAAATATCTTTTAATAGAGAAAAATAAAATAAAATAATGTGTGTTTATCAAAAAATAAAAAACACTTTTATAGTATCTGTGCTTGCAATAATCATGACATGTCAATTACATTGGTACAGTGTTTAAGAATTTTGTATTGATTATAGCATTTTATAACAGGCAACTTCAAGACACCTGAGATTATTCGTGTCATTTTGTGACTGGGTGACAAGCAAAGGTTACAACACATTATTTTTTTTAAATCAAAACTGAAAGCTTATCATTAATAATCTCCATGTGCAACTTCCAGAACATCAGTTTGCTTTGCACAATAATAAATAAATTAGCATGTGTACTGACAGGAAAAAAAGGGAACTATTTAGTTGAAGATAATTCCTCACTTGTTCACAAATTCCTAGTATCTCAGTTGTGATAGTTCCCAAAGCATCATTCTTACTTGTATCAAGTTTACCACCCCAGCTTAATAGTTCAGTAAATGTGTGTTAACATTAACTCATGCTATGAAGAGCACTCCCAGACAGAATGTGGATATAGCACCTGCTCAGTGAAGCTCTCACATTTCACCTTCAATGCTATTTAAATAGTAAGAAACCAGTTAAGTTTGTGTGCTCTGGTAAGCCAAGAGCACATACTCTTGGCACTCAAATGTTTGTCCCACTACCCAGTATCACAGGCCTCTCTAGTGAGCTTGTTAAAACTCTGGATCACCAGACCCCATCTCATTGCTTCTGAACCAAATCTGCATTTTAATAAGATCCTCAGGTGTTTCCAAATGCACATTTACTTTGGGAAGCATGGGTACACACCACCACTTTGCAGAGATTTCTCCAGGGCACAGGAGACAACTTGACTTCCAGAGTCTCTAGTAAAAACAAACACTTGTGATTCTACAACGGGATGATTCTGAAAACCTATAAGAACTTTATGGGTCCCTTGGTGTTCTACCCCTCTCAAGCAATTCTGCTGAGACTGTGGCAGAGTGCTTAAGCATTTTCACATGATAGGCTTAATTTAAAAATTACAAAACCTTTGTTTCCTACTTATCCTATCTTTCTCAGTGGAAAGATATTTAGCAGAAAGACAATTAGGACTGTTATCCCAAAATTTCTTTTATTTTTTAATGTTCTCATTTATTTATTTGTGGTACTAGAGATTGAATCCAGGGCCTTACTAATGATAAATTTCCTACCTCTAAGCTATAGTCCCAGACCCATATATTCTTTTCTTACATTTGTCTCCAAAACCTTCAATTAAGAAAAAAAATCACTTCTAACAGCAGATTTTACAATTTGATTTAAGAAAAAAGGAAATATATTGACTGTGTCAAAAAACTCATATCCTTATCAACAAAAAGCTTAGTGCAGAAACTTTGACAAAACACAGCCGAGAATGAGTTAAATGTCAGTACCTTCTTATGAGCAGGGGATAAGATTTAGTGTATAGACACTGATTATTGCTATTCACAAACCTGCCCTTATACCACTGCTGAGAAGGTAATAATCCCGGATGAAGCATTTTTCAAAAAAAAGAAATTCTGTTTATACTTGGCCAGATTATGTCTTGAATGAGCAAAGCCATCTCATCTTTATTATTATAATATAACATGGTCAGAAAATAGTGCAAAACTCATGAGGCAGAGCTAGCCTAGAAAATGAAAGCTTTTCCCTCTGTATGGAACTGGCTTTGCCTTCTCTTGCAGTGTGAGAGCTAAGGCAACCAAACTGCATACCTTCCGAAACATGAGCCTCTCATTGCAAAAGAGCAGCAGGAGAGAAATAAGAAAAGCATGGTCTTCCATGCTCTATGGTGGCATGAGGTGCTAAAAGTGCATGAATTGTGTTGTGCATGTGTGGAGAAAGTCATACAACTAGTCTCCTTTCACTCTCATCTGCTGCCCGTATCTCAGTCTCAAGTAATGCATCATGTTGTAGATGAGAAAAAAACAACATGTGTCTTATTTACAAATATGAAATGTGAACGTCAGAGGGTCAAAGCTAGGAAACTTGCTTTCAGTGTAATGTGAGTTGGGGAGCTGAAGGAGTGGTTGAAGTAGAAGAATATCAATTGAAACTGGAAATGCTGACAGAGAAACAAGAGGTTTATTAACAATTGATGATTCTGGAGGATATAGAATATTTACCAAGTGTCAGTATCTTATACTTATAAATGATATTAAGAAGGATGAAAGTTGAGAAGTCTGAATCTAAGCCAGCCTGGGCAGAATAATGTAGGGGACTTTTATTTCCCATTAATCAGCAAAAACTGGATGTGGAGCTGTGACTCAACTGCTAGAGTTCTAAGCATGAGCAGAAATAAATAAGGGAAAGATGCCTAGATATTAACCGCCAGTACTAGTATAAATGCATAAGAATAAAAAGAAGAGGGAAGGGGTAGAGGAATGGGGGGAGGGAGGGAGGGAAGGAGAATAAATTGATTGTTCATCAAATCTCAGCTTTCTTCTGCACTTTTGTCAATAATGTATTTTAATAATATATTGATATGATTTTTACTGTAAGGCAGTTCTGTTAACCTAACAAAAAGTTTAGGAAGGTATGGTAAATGACTCATCCATTAGGCACTGGGAACATTGAGAAGTGTTTGACGGAATCAATAGTCATTAACTGTCTATCAAAGCCAGGACTAGGTTTAATAGGAAGATGTATAGTTGGAGAGCTTCTCACTAAGCTTCACTGAGCTGATATGTATGCTAGGGCTAAGGGTTGACACCAGGTGGCACAAACCAACCATTTCTCTCTTTGGGAGGTTACAGTAGCCTGTCATCAAGCCCCAGTTGGAAAATGTACCTCTTTCGGCCTGATTCTTCCTATCTACACATAGTTGTACTCATCCCTAAGAAATATTGTCCCAAAACATATAAGCAGGCATTACTAACTTACGTAGTAGCCCACGGTCCCAAGCCAACTTGATAATTCACTTGAATTTAAAAGGAGCAATGCAAGAAACTGTTGAAATTCCAACATAAAATATACTGTTTTTTTTAATCGAATATGAACATTTTGTTTCATTTTCTATTTTGTGAACCATTTGCTTGCGGGTGGAAACATTTAAGGCCTTAGCTAGAGAAACTGGAGCTGTACATACCATTTGAAAAATATCAAAATTATAAAACTGTAACATAAATTATGTTATGTTTGTACTATCGGTCTCTTTCACCCTATTTATAAAATGATCTGAAAAGCATGCATCAACCCTCCATTCAAATGCATACGAATCATACTATTTTTATAAGTGTCAGATTATAACTCTTACCAAAAAAACCTCATAAAGCTTCCATTATATTGCGTTCTCCTTTTTTCCCAGCAAAATAAAGAAAGGATGAGAGGAAGATTGATATGTTTTAGGATTTTTATCTGTATAATGTACTTCAGCACATATTTGAACAAATAGGAACATTTTCACTACAATTCTATGTCACTCAGGCTGTTCACATAGAAAACCAAACACAGTTTTATAGAATAAATGATGAGCATTTGACTATGGAGTGAAAAGAAAAGAGGAAGCCATGGCCCAGCACCTGATACCTATCAACTCAGCTACTCACGAGACAGATATTAATCAAGAAGATTTATATTTGTGGCCAGCCTGGGCAAAAAATTAGGGAGATCAACAACAACAGGAACAACAGCAAAATAGGGTGGTGTGATACACAAGAGGCAGAAGCAGAAGTATTGTGATCCAGGCAGGCCAGGACTGACAATGGAAGTCTAGCTGAAAATATCAAGCATAAAAGGGTTGAGAGTGCAGCTCAGATGGTTGAATGCCTGCCTAGAAAGTACCAGATTGGGAGTTCAAGGCCCAGTATTATCAAGGAGAAAGTAAGAAAAGAAGGAAACTGATAAGAATATAAAAGACAGAGTATGAAGATATTATAGACATTGCATCTGTCTATAATCTGCATGGCATAAAATATGCTTTAAAAAAACAACAGCAGTAATATACATAGCGATCATATGGAATTTCACTTTATATATGCTCTCCGTCTTTGTATAGATAGCCATTCCTCTCTAGAAATAGGCTCCAGATCTCAGAATGGCCACTCTCCCTGAAGGCTTTTCCTGCTCAGAAGTTTTAATAGATGGTCACAAAAGCGTTCTTCCTAAGAACATCATCCATTTGGTACCTTCTTGCTCACTTGTAAAACTTTGGTGTCCAACCTATGGGATGATATCCCATTTCATTTACTTTTAATTATTATTGTGGTGCTAGGTTTGAACCAAGGGCCTTGTGCAACTAAGGCATACACACTTACACTGAGTGACACACTCAGCTTCAATTCCACTGTATTTATTTATTTATTATTTTATTTATTTTTTTTACCAGTCCTGGGCCTTGGACTCAGGGCCTGAGCACTGTCCCTGGCTTCTTTTTGCTCAAGTTTAGCACTCTGCCACTTGAGCCACAGTGCCACTTCTAGTTCTTTCTGTATATGTGGTTCTGGGGAATTGAACCCAGGGCTTCATGTAGAGGGGGCAAGCACTCTTACCATTAGGCCATATCTCCAGCCCCTCAATTTCACTTTAACTTAGTCATTTACTACCTTGATATTCCTTTTGTTTCAAGCTTTACCTATCCCTGTCTGTTCTATCTCTTGCATAGTGAAAAATCCTACTGGGGCTCCTCCCACCTTTGAGCTTTTGACAAGTGAGGTTGTGAGGTACCATTTAGTTATCATGCCTGATCCTTTTTCTAGAATGCTCTATCTCTGTCTTCTCTTACAGCAAAATCTTAGTTTATTCTGAAAATCTGACTTGAAAGCAAGCTTGTGAAAAAGGTTACACCTTTTCAAGCCGAGACTTAACTTCATCTTTCATGAACTGAAACATCTGTTTCAGACAACGGACAACAAAAGGTATATTATACTGCTATTAGGTGTCTCTTTTATTTCTTATCCAAGATTTGAAGCAAAGTGTTTCTAGGCACTTTTCTATCGCCAGTTTCCATTACAAAACACAGTAGTAGGAATATGATAGGGGAGTCTTAAATAAATAAGTGATCAGAGGAAATGAGTGATTGACCTTCATCAGATTAGAAAACAGAATTGATCATATTAAAACCTTTTCATTTTCTCATTCATTACTACAAACTTTTATGGTTGACACAATTTTTCAAACTTTATTTAAAAGTACGGATTAATATTTGTTGGATCTTTCTCATGTCGGATTTATGTAGCTTAATTTGAATAAGAAATAATGTTAATCAATGCCATTTTTCTATTTAGTTCTCAGAGTGTCAGTGCAAATTTCAGCTCTCACATAGTGAATTGAAGTAACGTTTGGTATATATTTATTTATAATACTCTACAATATTTGGTAGATTAAACTTTTATATTAGACTTTTATACTTTTTATTTCTACTTTTATTTATACTTTTTATTTTTCTCAATGTTGAGATGGGAGTAGTGTTCACTATTACATCATTGGATATAAGCTACTGCTTTTTTGTGGCTCAATATTGAACTCTGACAAATGTTTCTTGATTCTACTGATGTTATGAATTTTTAATAGAAGTAGGTTATATTTATTTATCTGTTAAATTATTTTCAATCTTGAATAAATTAATTGAGTCAGGTTGTATCATCTTTTTTCATGTATTGATGGTTTGGATTTGCTAATATTTAGGTATATATGTGTGTGTGTGTGTGTGTTTGTGTGTGTGCGACATTGCTTGTAGTTTTGTTGTACCATGATATAATATTTCAATATTCATGTCTCTCCTATTCTCATTTTTAGTCATATGTTTAGATATTGTATTGATTTTGTTTGACTTTACTAACTTTTCTACAATCACATGATTAAGTGAATAAAAATCAATTCAGAGAAGTGGATGTGTGGCTCAAGTGGTAGTGGGAGCCCTGGGAACAAACTTTAAGTAAGAACATGAGGCCTTAATTTCAAGTCTCAGTATCAGCTCTTCACACACACACACACACACACACACACACACACACACACACACAATCAAGTCAATACAACAAACTAGGGAAACTGTAAAAAAGCAACTTATTATTATTATTATTATTATTATTATTATTATTATTATTATTATTTGTCGGTTGTGGGGTTTGAAGCCAGGGGCTGGTGCTCTCCATGAGCCTCTTTGTGCTCAAGATTAGAACCTGCCACTTTGAGCCACAGCACACTTCCAGTTTTTGAGTGTTTTTTTGGAGATAAGAGCCTCATGGGAACTTTTCTGCTTGGGCTGGCTTGGAACTGGGATCCTCAGATCTCACTCAGCCTCCTGAGTAGCTAGGATTACAGACATGAGCCATTGGCATCCAGCCAAAACAATTTTAAATGTACGGAGACTATTAGCTTTCCTTTTTAAGCATTAGCCTTATGGACTATCATGAGAAGTAAAATGATATTTTGTGTTTAGGGCTAAAGTTAGGTGCGTGTTTATATTATTCCAGAGTTAGATGCATATTCTAAAGGATATTTATAGCAGAGAAGAGTTAAGAAAAGAAGCAACTGTAGGAAGAAACTGTTGTTGACTTGGTATTGACTAGTTTTGAAGTATGTAGTGAATTTCAAATTTTACATTTTTACCAATCGCAAGCCAAACAAAACCTATTTCAATCATTTAATGAACTTGATTGTATCTTTTTGTGTAAACTGTCTCAACGAATAATACTATGCCTAGAAGTTGCGTTTTAGCTTATTGAACTTAACTAGATATATTCTCTTATCCACTTATAATTTATGAAACATATTGTTCCTTATGTTTGAAAGTATATTTAGTATTAAGGAAAAAGTAGACTATAAAATGCAGTAATGACTTTTTATTTCTTTATTGTCAAAGTGAAGTACAGAGGGGTTACAGTTTCATATGTAGGCAGTGAGTACATTTCTTATCCAACTTGTTACCTCTGACCTCATTTTTCACCTACCTTCCCTTTATCCCTTCCTTCCCCCAATAAGTTGTACAGTTGTTTACACCAAATGGTTTTGTAAGCATTATTTTTGGAATGGTTTGTCTTTTTGTCCTTTGTCTCTCAACTTTGGTCCTTTGTCTCTCAATTTTGGTATTCCCTTTCCCCTCCCTAGTTCTAATACATGTATATATAGTATCCAGGGTACTAAGATCAGATAGAGTGATATCAGGGGTAAAAACACAGGAAGGGAATATAAGAGAAAAAATGTACTGCTTCACATGGTATGTTTATGTTGAAAATAATTACAACAATGTTACACCACTTGTTTCCATAATGTGGAGTTCATTTCACTTAGCATCATCTATGTGTTCATAGGGGCATAACTATTGGTCTACTGTGATCTTGTGCTATGAAGAACCTAAACCTGTACTAATTATTCCTTATGAGGGATACCCTAGCCTCCATGAATCTTTGGGTCTGGCTCACTTTCCTTTTTATGTTTGTTTGTGTTTTTTTTTTTTTTCCCCCCAAGTCCTTCCATTTCCTTATGAATGGGGCAATGCCATTCTTTCTGATAGAGGCGTAGAGTTCCATTGTGTATATGTACCACATTTTCCCGATCCACTTATCTACAGAGGGGCATCTGGGTTGGTTCCAAATTTTAGCAATGACAAATTGTACTGCAATGAACATAGTTGTGCTGCTGGCTTTAGTGTGGTCTTGCTTGACTTTTCAAATGAAATATGTATGCAGAATTTTTCTGTGCTGAAATGTAATTCATTTTCATTTCTAAAGGATTCTTCAAAGTTATTAATTAAATAAATTTGTATTATATATTGAATGTTAATATTAAAATGATTATTTTTAACATATTAAATATTTTTCAATATTTCTGTTTATTCTGGGGAAGAAGGCACTGATGCTATAAACATATTAAAGTGATTTTTTTACATCTAATGCAACAAAAAAATTAGCCAACAACAAATTTGTCCACCATCATATAAATCAGTCAGAAAAATTACCATTTAAAGATATACATATACATCTATTCACATATATAACATCTGAGTATTCTATGAATAAAAACACAAACATCCACATTTGTAAGAATGTAAGCACAAATCATACTAATGCATTTATTATATAATATAAATGATATAAATATCAATGCTAAAAAGACAATAAATTTGCTGCTGCTCTAGATAATTTTATTATACAGAGTTTAGAAGAAAATAGCTTATTTATAAGCACAAAATGGAAAGCATAAAGCCCATAATAAAATAGATGCCTTGAATGATGACTGAATAAATTCATTATAGTCAGTGTATATCTGTGAAAATGAAACTGGGACATTTGAGCTGTGGAGTAGGGTTAGCATAGATTAAAAGTGAGAATGATGGACGGGGAAAATGATGGAAGAGGTGACATTGATCAAGATTCATTGTACTCAAATTCACATGTTGATTTGAAGCCTATTTGTGCAACGACTTCTTATCTATCTTTCTTTGTATCTATCTATCTATCTACCTATCTATGTATTCTATGTAGCCTTATCAAATAATAAAAAGAAAGACATCTGATAAGACTGCTACTTGGTATAAAAATACTAAATTGGTAAAGTTGTCTAGATCCTTCTGAGAGAGTTGCTTTCATTCTACAGTGGAATACTCATATTTGTGTAGATCAGTATTTAATCCTGTGGAAGAAGAAATATAAAGATGTGTGAAGATAATTCACTTTTAAACATAAAATAATTTTTGCAACCAGAGGTAACAGGAGTAAGAAAGTTGATGAGAAGTAGGAGGAATACAATTTCAAGTTTAGATGCAGAAACAATAAAGAAGCAGCAATTTGATGGTAATTTTTGTCCAAAGACATTAAGACTCGAGTCAGTGTGTAATCTACACTGAAATCCTTGCATTTTCTCTGGATGAAATGGACAGCTCAGATTCATGGCAATAACCTCCTGGGTGATTTTGTCCTACAGACTTTCCAGTTCATTACCTTCTTTAGTGTTTTAGTCTTGGGAAAACCAATTCCAATTCTATTAGAGAACTTCTTGCTATTATGGCCTTTTGTGTCTTTTTCATTTTTTTTAATTCAAGATTTTCTCTTCTGCCTTATTTGACCATATTTTAAAAGATAACACCCTTTTTTACCTTATACCCTGCTGCTTTAGAAAGATATCATGTTTCTATTGCCTTATATATTAATGTATAAGGTACTTTATATTATCTATCAATTCATATCACTATATATCAATAAGCTATATTATTCTAAACTTGTGTAGCTATTGATAGAAAGATAGATAGATGATAGGTAGACAGATAGATAGTGATATCTATATGGTAATATGTTACTAACACCTAAAGCATATTGGAAACTATTTCCATTCTTGCTTAATTGGGATATTAATATGGTTAGAATGACTGAAAAACCTACTTTTCTAGAATATTAAAAAGTGATTTTCCCTTATTTACTCTTCCCACAAAGCAAATCAAAGTCAGAGATTTTTTTAGAGCAGTATAAGCCAGAGGTACATTCTACATATTCTGCATTCCTGTCAGTTATTAAATCAGTGTTCTTCATTTTCTCAGTGTAGCCTCATGCTCCTGCTAAAGTGATGGGAACAGTTGAAGCTGCTGCTTGAATTTTACCTGAATTTTTCAAGTAATCCAAGCAGAAATAGAAAGTTTGCTTGAAGCACTGTTGTTATTCTTCCTTTCACAAGTTGAGTCATCCTCCAAACTGTCAATCAAATGTCCTCTCTGTTATCTTGTTCCACTCTCTTAACCACCATTGCTCATAATGTCTAGACCTCATCTGTTTTCTAATTTTTGGAAAGACTCTTAAACATATAAGCCTCATTATAGATATAGGATAAAGATATTTATTAAAATACACTTGTAAACAAAATATTTTATTAAGATATTCTCTATAAATTTTGGTAAATCCTTCATGCTAATATGATTGCATTTTCTCTGTTATACAAGTTCTTATAAAATAAATGGTTACATACAGCTATAGAATATTGGAAACGTCAAATAGCCTAGTGTATATTCATTTACATATTTTAATACATTCAAACGGTCATTTTTAAAGGCTGTGTTCTTTCAGAAGTGTTATTATATTGCCAAAATTATGGGAGTTTTGGGGGGTAGGAATATTAATGAATTTGTGATATTTTTATTGAATGTCTACAGTTATTTACCCCTAAAGTATGTAATAATGTCTATATACATCTGGCCCTGGACTTGGAGAGACTGCATGTAGGCTTGTATCAGCTAGATTCTTCAGCTGCTACATCTAAGTGCCAGCTCCATACATTGTGGTGTTAGGCTTGTTAGTACTTTACAAGGAAACTGAGTTGTCCATTATTTCCATGATTAAGGTAGAAACTATAGTATCAATTGTATGGTTTCTTACAATCTGTGTTGAAAAGTCTTAAGCTTGCCTCAGTTCAAAATAAGTAGTACACAAAGTATATAGTGTAAAAAGTTTGCATGATTACTCAGTCCACTCCATAAAAATATCACACACATGTAATTATATTCTCTCATTAATAAAATCACTCTTAGGTGTTTTTTCATGCATCATAGCACTGGATACTTGTCTGATTTCTAGTTCTTCCAGTTTAGAGTCTCATGATATTATTATCTCATATCTTTATTATCTCTTCATGATTGAATTTAATATTTAATTTACTTTCTTCTTTGTTTATGCTCTAGTAATGCGTCATTTGTTATGCATTTTTCATCACTGTTTAATCATGTATAAAACATTTTTCATTAAAATACCCTTATTTTTATTAGATGTATTATTTTAAAAAGATTGCATAGGTGATACACAGAGGGGTTACAGTTATATAAGTAAGGTAATGAATATAATTCTTTTTGAAATGTGTAGATGTGCAGTTTTTTTTCAATTTCAACATATCAATTTGTGAGTACAATGCAATCTTAGTCAATGCCACCCATTTCTTCATCCTCACCCATCTTTCCAACATCCATCTAAGTTATCCAAACTTTTCTTCAATTTCAAAGGTTTTCCCTTTGTTACTATATATTTTTTTCATGTGTTGTATTATTTTAGTTTATATTCAAGTAGCACAGGGATTATGGATGTACTTATATTTTACAACCTAAATTTGAGACAGTCTTTACATTTTTGTAGCACTTTATTCTTTCTCCTGTCTAAGTGGCTTATTTAGTGTATAATAATATCATAAAACAGGGTTTTGATGGGTAAGTTTCAATAACTAGTTGGACGTAGAATACCTAGGTTGCTTCAAACCTAACAATGAACTATGTATATTTATGCATTATTTGCATGAGAGAAAAACAAAACCTGCACAATTTTAGAAAACAATTTCTTACTGGTTTTTCATAATTTGTATGTTATCAACTTTTTGCTTGCTTTGGGATTTTCCTCACTTCCCTCAGTCATCTATTGCTTTCATCTGTCTTCTGCATCAGTGGAACTAACACACTCTTGCTACATTTGCAATTTAATACTACTTTCCCAAATTTTCAGTTTTGGTGATAACTTGTCATTGAGGTTGGCTAAACATTCCTTTTGTTTGTTTGCTTACTTGCTTTTTGGAGATAGGCTCTCACTCTGACTGTGTTTGCACTTACTGTATCCTCGGGTCAGTTTTCTGTGTGATGATATTTTAGGTGTATACCACCACTCCTGGAAAATTGTATGTTTAATTTGGTTATTTGCTCACATTGGCAATCAACAAAAGTCCAAAAATATGTTAAAATTACTTCTATTCTTTTTACAAATGTCCTGAAAACAAGTTCAAAAGGAATTTTCTAAATATGAAGTGCAATGGTATTTTCAACAGCAGCATGAAAAAAGAATTCCTGTGTATGGTCCTATTTTTATTTTTAAAAGGCTAAGCAATATAAATGCCTTAATTTTCAGTGTCTCATTTGATGTTAGTTTTATACAGAATGCACTACCTGAAACACACATATATCTTCAGACTAAACAAGTATATAACAGTTTCTAGTGCACAGGAAATAATGTACTTATAACAGCATCTTGTGCTCAGGAAATAATGTACTTTGAAAGAGACTGTGATCATTAGGGCATAAAATTGAAGGAGTTTTCATGTATGTCAAGAAATAATATGAAACTTTTTCTCACTGCATAATTGTCTAGCAAAACTAGGAAATTGCTTTGTATCTGTGATGAGCCCTTTGATCCGTTAGGCTCCATAGGAAGTGTTTCCTCCATGTTTCCAGATAGAGAATCATTTTTATTCTCTACACTTAGATTATTCTTGGGAGATTTGGTAATTATATTATTATTTGTAAATTTACCAGCATTAAATTCTCATAATCAAAATGTCTTTCCTCTTGTAAATTAAGGTAATAATTGCTGGTCAAACTTGCTCTATAAGTCTAAGTGTTACTTAAACATTTACGTGAGGTGTACATTTTTGTGATAATGTTGCATAAAGATGACAATTACAATATTTTAGGAATGCAAATTATGGAATTTTTAGAAATTTTATTTCTTGTAGTGAAGTGCAATTTATTTCCAGAGATAAATTTCAATCTCATGAAAAGGTGAATACAATAGTATTCACTCTGGATCAAATATTGAAATTTATATATATATATATATATACATATATATGTATAACTAAAGAAAACTAATATAATCTAAATGTTTATTTCTTTAAGATATTTAGAATTCTGTGTTTAGCTCTAATTTCTAAGAAAAGTTTTCTTTTACTTGTATAGAAATATATGTGATGTGTGTGTGTGTGAGTGTGTGTGTGTGTGTGAAGTAGATTTATTTTACTGTAGGTAGCAGCTTTTATGAGTTCACAGAGACAGAACATATTCATAAATAACAAGTTATAAGAAGTAGACTTATTATTGGCAGATAGACATCAAGGGAAAACACAAATCTTGAATTCATTATAAGCTCCTCTCCACGGGCTCCGAAAGTTGCAGTGGGAAGATGGAGTCTTGACAAAGTATGTCTCACTTGTATTGTAGATGAGGTACTTGGGAAGTATCCAATCCTGAATTTTATATCCCGAGGTCACATGCCTAATAATTCATTTAAAGGCTTTCTGTTTCTAAGGAGGAACTGAAATGGAGTCCTACCTGTTCTGGCCAGTTCTTCTTTAGCAAAAGATACTAAATGTTCATCATTCTGCTGTTGTCCTTAAGAAAGTCAAGCAAAATAAAACAGAAAGCTGTGTTAGTTCAACACCTCCCAGAAACTGTTCAACAATGTACAGGACAGCCAGGAGCACAGTTTATACACAAGCGTAGTGTCCAACATTTAGTAATTCATATTTTGCCAGAAATGCAGCTTTTCAATTTTTGTAAGTCCAAAATATATTTAAGTCCTATGCCATTATTTTTTCTATGTATGTTTTTCTTTTCTCTTATAGAAAGTCTCAAATTTCTATAGCCTACTATGTGTTGATAAGATTCTGGAGAAATAAACTACATAACAATCTGAAATGATTAACTGATGTATTGTAAATTCTTAGTTTCTGGATTTGAAACACGAAACAAAAAAAGAAGGCAGACAAAGTTTAACAGAAATTTATGAATGTACCTGTGAATGCATTTTGAAGAATATTTGCAATTGTTAGTAAAGTTTTGAAATGTTTTGTAAGAGTTCACAAATTATACATTGTTCCATTAGTTAAAAATATTTCGAGATGTCTTTCTACTTAAATTTGAGTTTTAAGTTGATATTTTAAAAGGGAGCTGAGAGAGAGAGAGAGAGAGAGAGAGAGAGAGAGAGAGAGAGAGAGAGAGAGAGAGAGAGAGAGGAGGATAGATGTGGGTGGCTTTTCTACTGCTAAGCCAGGTAGGCTGACACTGTAGCTCAGATTCTTATTGCTGTGAGTTACCCTGGTAAGGTTTTCCAGCTACTTCTCTTCCAAACACACATATAGCCTTACCCACAAAATCTGTATACATTATTAATCAGGATTACAATAATTTAACCAATGATTTCTGTTTGAGTCCTTAAAGAAAGATCAATTACATAAACTTCTGGACTTTTTCCATTTTTGACACCTTTTCTACTTTATACTCACAGAACTCTTTATTTGAAGACCCTTAAACTCATAGGTCTCCATCATATATACAGTCCACCCTGTCCCCATATATATATATACATATACATACATATATATGTATATGTATATATATATATCACTTCACCTCTTGAACTAGGGAGGCTTCTAACTATTAAGTTAGTGTTATAATAAATTAATGTATGTAATATATTTAAAAAATCTGGGACTTTTCCTACAGTTCATTGTCTTTTTTGTTCTTTGCAAGCATTGAGTGTATTGTTTCCTCCATTCATATTATTTTTCTTTTATTTTAATTAAACTTTTCTCTTTATTGACAAAGTGTAGTATAGAGGGGTTACAGATTCATATGTAAGGCAGTGAGTACAGTTCTTGTTCAACTTGTTACCTCCTCCCTCATTTCCTTCTTCCCCCTCCCCCTTACCATCTCCCCCTGAGTTGTGCAGTTGATTTACACCAAATGGTTTTGTAGGTATTGCTTTTGCAATGATTTGCCTTTTTGTCCTTTGTCTCTCAATTTCGATATTCCCTTTCCCTTCCCCAGTTCTAATACCCATATAAACAGTATCCAGGGTACTCAGTTGAGATACAGTGATAGTGCAACAGGAAGGGGATACAAGCAGATCATCAACAAAAGAAGCTACGGTTTCACATGGCATGTTGAAAGTAATTATAACAGTGATAAAACAGTCATTTCCATAACATGGAGATCATTTCACTTAGCATCATCTTATGCATTCATAAGGGCATAACTATTAGGCTCTTGTCATCCTCTGCTGTGACTAGCCTAAACCTGTGTTAATTATTACCTATGAGGCAAACCATAGAGTCCACGTTTCTTTGGGTCTGGCTCGCTTCACTTGGTATAATTTTTTCCAAGTTCTTCCTCATATTATTTTTAACTCAGATCATTATTATTATTTTTTCTCAACACTCTTCTTTGAATCTCATGTCATTACACAGCATATTTCACTACCTCAACTTGTTTCAGCTAACAACAGTACTTATCTGGGCACTCTACCTCTTGTATTTAAGAACTATGATGGGATACTTCTCTAATAGTTTCCAATTGACTTCATTAAGTAAGACATCTTGTTACCACCTTTTCTTTTAGGTGAATCACCTGATTCTGCACTTATCCACTAAATTTCCTGGTCATTCATTTGATCTTGTTCTTGCCAATAATTGCAGATCTCTTAATGTTCCTAATCCTCATTGAAATCTTTATAGTTATTCACTTACAGAAAATTTAATATTACTAGCCTCTGTCTCTTCTTCCTGTTGTTTGTGAAACTTCATACTTTGCTAGATTCAGATTCCTACCTACTCCATGATTGATTCGGGGCTAACAAACATGCTGACTAGCCTCGTGTTCAATTCATTAAATTCATATAAGTTAATTTGAAGGTGACCCATAGTAAGAATGCACCGGATTACTGGAGTTCCATAGTCGTCACTCTAAAGTTCATTTTATCCTTTGTTCTCTACCTAAATAAGGAAAATCTCCTCTTGATATTTGCTGCTCACCTAGAATGCTTGTCTCTTCATAGCACTACCAAAGAAATCCTATGATGACTTTTCTTTATTTGTATTCCCGAAGGAAAGAAAAAATAAGAATGTAAGTTGTCACCCAGCAACAGTACTGTACACTGAACCTTCCTTTCTTGTAGGATGCTTGTGTTTCTGTCTATGGTGAGCATTGAACTTTCAATGGTCACATCCTCTCTCTGCTGAAGACATCAGTTCTGAAGTTGTTTCCTGTATCATTCAATATTCCAGATATTGCTTTGGTCTCATCAGAATAAAAACATGGTATTATTATAACTTCTATTTTAAAAAAGAATGCATTTTTCTTCCTTTGTACTTATCATATCCATCCTTTTACTTAGATCCACTTTTTGCAAAACCCTTCAACAAGTTTCAATGCTCAATCTTTGCAATTTCTGACTTCACATTCTATTGTGATGCTATTTGGTTCCCATTACTGCACTGAAATTCTCGTGTCCAAATCTCTAGTCCTATTTGCATTGCCATATCCAATGGTAATTTTTTGGAACCCATTTTATCCATTTATTGTCACGATTTTCAATAGCTTCGCAGTCCTTCCCTCATGAAATCACTGTTCACTATTCTGAGTTCTTACAGCTTTTCCATTTTTCTGCTAATTCAGTATGTGCTGTCTCAAATTTCTTACCTTCTGAATTCCAAATGATGAACAAACTCACAAATGAATTCATGATCATTATTTACATATTAGGTTATCTAAAATAAACTTGCATTCAAAAACATTCTTTGAGCAAAAGATTGCCTAATTGTAACTTCCCCAACCCTAGCTTTTTACATAGAAGTGAGATTCACAGTTCCAACCATCTATAAAATCATACTCAGAGGTTTTACATCTCTCATAATTTGTTGCCAAATTTATTCATTCATGTGTCTTCTATGATTTCATGTATGGTTACTCCATTCTAACAAAATGACAGCCAAATAGTTGGGCACCCTTCTTGGCACATTTTGTTCTCTCACCTAAAATCTAATCACATACTAGATCTGTATTTTTCTCTTGTTTTTGTAATTGTTTCAGAAAAGTTTGCTGCTTTTTTCCCTTTCAATATTTATTATCCCAAGTGTTAGAGGTAACATTAGTGTTACAAGGAATAAATGAAAAATCTGCAGTATATAAATGTCTATGGAAGCAATAACTGGGGGGGAGGGAGAGGGAAGGAAATATGAACTCAATTTCTTAAGTAATTGATGAACATTACATAATCATCTAAAATGAGAGTACATTACAATGAATGAAACATTACAGTGAATTTTATTAACTTTAATAAGGCATTTCTCTTCAAAGCTAAGTTTGTCTAACTGCTATGGGTAGGATTATAAGACAACTCCATGGTTTGCAAATTCTTGTTTGTTTGTTTTACAATTTCTGATACTACATAGGGAAATATTGCATCTTATTTCTTTATTTTTCATTTCTTTATTGTCAAAGTGATGGACAGAGGGGTTAGAGTTTCATATGTAAGGCAGTACGTACATTTCTTAGCCAACTTGTTACCACCTTCCTCATTTACCCTCCTCCCTCCTCCCCATTTGCCCTCCCCATGAGTTGTACAGTTGGTTTACACCACAAAGTTTTGTATTTATTGCTGTTGCCTTGGTTGGTCTTTTTATCTTTTATCTCTCTATTTTGATATCCTTTCCCTTCCCTAGTTCTAATACATGTATGTACAATATCCAGGGTACCAAAATCAGTTACAGTGATATCAGGGATAAAACCATGGGAAAGAAAGACAAAATAAAAAGCCATAATTTCACATGGTATGTTGAATATAACAACAATGATAAACCACTTGTTTCCATCAGTTGGAGTTCATTTTGCTTAGCATCATCTTATTTGTTCATATGAACATATCTTTTGAGCTATTATGATCTTCTGTACAAAATGGAATTCTATGCCTCTATCAGAAAAAAATGGCAATGCCCCATTCTTAAGGAAATGAAAAGACTTGGAAAAATCATACTAAGTGAAGTGAGCCTCACGCAAAGAAACATAGACTCTATGGTTCCCCTGATTGGGAATAATTAGTACATGATTCACAAACTCTAAAAGGCATATACTTTCTCCATAGTCTATCAAACACTATGCACTATGAAGGGACTTTTGCACTGTAACTACTTCCTCAAATGAGGTCACTTTATAAACTGTAAAATGATATGATAGGCTTAACTAAATTGCATACAAAGGAGTAAAGATATTCTGGTTATGGAGACTTCAACCATAGTGGATATCTCAAAAACTGGACTTGAATATGAAGGAAATCATGTGCCAATACATTGCAGATAACTGTTATCTACTGAGAACAATCCCAAGTTCATATCCACAAAGATAATTGGGATCTTGTTCCTCCAATCACATCCAGAAAGAAAAAAAATAATCAAAACAGATATATTTGCTTTACTTGAAAAACAATATTCACCATGGTGCGATTTCTAGAGACACAAAATTTTAGAGTATAAGTATACTTTCATTTTTCTAGGTAGTACTTATTTTTTAATATTAGTATACTTACTGAGTCTATCCAATCCTTCTATATATTTAGCTTTTCTTTGAAAAGAAATTCAAATTATAGCTTATTTGTTATTGGTTCTGATTCTGAGACAAGTACTACACTAGATTCTCCATTTAAAATTTTATATTTTATCATTCAACCAAAACTTAGAGAATTAGTCTACATAATCAAGTTAAGAATTGTCTTAAAAACACTATCAAAAATACACTGTATATACTCTTTTATTCAGAGGATAAGTTTCCTCTAAAATGTAGAGTTAAAAATAAACAAATGAGCATACGAAATTTGAGTCATTATGTATTATGCTTTAAGAACACAATAAAGTTATCATTAAAAATATTTTGGGCTTGTTGCTGGTGGCCCACACCTGTAATCCTAGCTACTTAAGAGGCTGATATCTTAGGTCTGAGGTTCAAAGCCAACCCTCCTGGGCAGGAATGTCTGTGAAACTTATCCCTAACTAACTACCCCCAAAATGGAAGTGATGCTGTGGCTCAAAATAGTAGAGTGCTAGCTTTGAACAAAAGAGCTCAGAGAGAGTGCCGACAAAAAAAAAATGTCTCAAGTTTTATAATCAGCAAGCTTCTTTCACGTTTCATGTGATGATTTCTTATGTTCAAGTATACCTCTTACATCAGTTATGGATCTGCTCATCTGGAAGACACTGCTCATCATTCTCTGATAATTTTCTCAAGTCTGTTTTCCATTTTAAAATCTCACTTTAGCTAAAGAACAAACTTTCAATAAACTTTCAACCTTTTAGTTTTTCAACTTCATTATACAGAAATCACCCCTAGCAGTTTTATCTGTATAGAAAAGCTCTCTTTGATAATGTATTATATTATAGTCTATCTCTTTAATTTTTTTAAATTAAATTTTATTTTTTTAATGCTGTACAGAGGGGTTACAATTTCATCTGTAAGACAGTGGGTACATTTCTTGTGTCTCTTTTATAAATTGTCCTGGAGTTTAAAATCAGGACTTACACTTCCAAGACAGGTACTCTAATCACTTGAGTTAAAGCCATGCCCCAACCTTGTTGGCTATAGTTCTTTTCTCAAACTGGGTGTCATACTTTTGCCTGGGCCAGCATGGGCTTTGATTCTCCTATTTATGGTTCATCATAGCCAGAATCACAGGAGTATTTTACATGGTCACATCTGGCTTTATTTATTTGTTTGTTTAATTGATTGAGATGGCCCAAACAGTAATTTTTCTGAAGTCTGTTTTCTACTCAGATAGGATTATGTGTATGAGCATGAACATGCAGTGATTATTTTAGTTTAGTGATTATTTTAGTTTAGTCTATTAAACACTTCAGTATTTTGTTTGTTTTATCATAATAGCCTAAACATTTTAATAATTAATTGCACATTTATTGGAAGATTCTTATTCTCTTATGTAACTACTGGGTAGAATTCTATCTATCATCAAAGTTTTCAGTTTGGTAATTCACTGATGAATTCTTGACCTTGAAGACCAGCAACATGGTTAATATCATCTGGATTTAATGTTAGAAGGCCTGAAAATACTGATTTTTTTTTAGTTTATATGTTCATTTATTAAAAGATACAGACAACTGAATGGTTTGTAAGTTTCTTGGATAGATAGAACATAGAAGCACACATTTACCTCCATTTTCTGTGACAGAGCAAGATGTATTTGTTCTTCTGTGCACCTTGAAAGTTTATCTTTTCATGCTAGTGTTTATATCCAGTCTGATTTATATGTGTTTGTGTGAACAACAGTTTTCAAGCTGCTTGGTCTTACTTAAAGTCCTCTTCCCGTAACCAAAAATAACTCTCTTTTCAATACAATTATATATTTTCAAAGATTTCAGTGAGTATTCATCCACCATATTATTTTGCTGGGACCAGTAGTCATTCTATAAAGACATCTATTTTTTTAAAAGAAAGGCTAAGAGTCTAAACTAATATATGCAATTACTTAGGAAAATTATATTATTTCCTCATCCATAAAACTAAAATTCTGTTTTTAATTTAGAAACATTGTGGGAGGTTTAAAGGAAGATATTCTGTTTGCACATTACAGCTTGAGGACACAGACAGTTAAAAGTGCATGTGTCAAACCAAGAAAAAGCAACTGATAGGAACTTTTGAATTCTTTCTCAAAAATTGCTGTGAAGATGGATTGGTTATGGGAAGAAACACATCTGGAATATAGTCATTTTATGGAGATTTCTTAAATAGAAAAGCCTGTCTTGTATAGCAAACATCAAGTAGTGTTAATAACATATGTGTTCTTGTTAATATTTGCTAAATTTTTGAACACAATAAACCTTCTCCTCTATCCATTACATATTAATTCTATTTTAGTGAATAGGAGTTCATTATTAAACATATGGGGATTTTGTGAGGCATTAAGTGATAGTATGTAGAAGATCATGCCAAACGTATATTATAGACATGGCGAGCAATAAAATCTGGGCATTGATTATTTCATAATTTATTTACCAATCAATAGTCATCACACCGGGCTGGGAATGTATGTGCCTTAGCTGTAGAGTGCTTTGCCTAGCATACTTGGAGCCCTGGGTTCGATTCCTCAGCACTACATATACAGAAAAAGCTGGAAGTGGAGCTGTGGCTCAAATGGTAGAGTGCTAGCCTTGAGCAAAGGAAAGCCAGGGACAGTGCTCGGGCCCTGAGTTCATGCCCCAAGACTAGCAAAAAAAAAAAAAAAAAAAGAAGAAGAGGAAGAAGAGAAAGAATTAAAAAGAAACAATAGTCACCACACATTCCCTAAAACTTGCATTGCACTTTAGTTCTGATGAATTTTCAAATTTGTACCATTAGAACTTAATCTACAATTGTGAAGAGAAGGTTTATATATTCAACTGTGATAAGGTGAAAATCTAGGAAGAGTAAAAGCTGAAAAGAGTAAAAATTGCTGTAGATCTCATCTGATTCATCTAAATAACCTTACTATTTGATGGAGTTTTTTTTTAAAAAAAAAAAAAACATGTAAGAGGGTCCCATTGCTAAAGCATGGTTTCCTGTAAAAGAGCTGATTCTGACAGTCTCAAAAAACGTTGAACATCCATATGAAAATGATCCCTACTATTAGATAAAACAAAACTGAAATATGTGGAAAAGACAATTTCCTGAGATATTTCTTCAGAGGAAACGACTTAAACCATTATGAAATACTCTTCCCCAGTGATTTATTTGGGTTTATTCTATATCAATATTTTGGTTTCCATTTATAAATGTAGTTAAAATATCCAGTGCATCCTGCTATCTGATTTCCATCACACTAAAGCTATGTTTGACTAATGACTACTTGAATAACTTCTTGTTTTACAATATCCTTCCTCATCCTGAATTACTCTAAATGTCAGTAATGCGTTCTGATGTGTCATGTCACTCAGCATAAAGCTCCTCATGTATTTTTGATATCACTCAGACTCTGGCAAGATAACTCTTAACATAAAATTGTTCATGTGAACTTTCCAAGTAAAAAACTCTAGCAGTAATATTTTTTGAGGAAAAAAATGTAACCAATGCAAGTTATTCATAAATAATACTACCCTAACAGCTTCCTTGATCTAGAAGTGGTGCCTAAAGCAACCCCATGTAAACCAATCCCCATCATTTTTCCAGTCTCTGATCTCCTCATGAATTTTTAACTCTTTATTTTTTTACACATATGTTTACTTTGAGGTCATCCAATAATTCAGTATGCATTTATGGTGAATATTACTATTGATTAAATTAAGAACATTTGAAGAAGCCATGAAAATAAAACTTTTGGTGTTTCATTTTTATACTTTCTCTCAGGTCTATTAGAATAATCAGTATTTAGTATATGTGATTCATGTTGAATGAGCCTGGCATATCAAATATGCATACAAGTGCAATAAATCTAGACAATATATCATATACCAGTAGAAACATCATAAATTTATAATAAAAAATGAAACAATGCAGACTTAGTATGTTGTTTCTGCCTGTAATGCTATTTTCTCCTTAGGAAAGATCTGGAGAATTCTAGTGCATAGTTAGGCTAGACAAAAAGTGTGTAAAACCCATTCTCTTCCCTCAATTATTCAGGAGTAAAATGATGGCCCCAACAACATGAAACTCTACAAAAACATAACATAAAAGAAAAGAGAGGGAAAAGGTCAATGTCTGGCTCAAGTTACAGACTACTCAGCCTAATAAATAGGAGGCCTTAAGTTCAAAGCACATGCTATCCAAAATGAATAAATGAATGAATAGATAAACAAAATGGGGTATTGCAATATGCCACTATACATTGCAGCATCTATGATTTTGGTGATATTTAAAACATTTTCAATAATGTTTCAATCTTTTCATAAATATGTCACACGTGGATACTCCAGCCTGGTCATGTCGTTCAACATGTTCTCTTGTCAGTCTCATCTTCCAATTACTGTTTGATATATGTATAGTATTAGTTGGAACATATAGATATTCAAAGAGGATCATGGCTTTGTAGCAGAGAACATAAGGGTGTTCTGAAATGCTTCACACTGGAACCTTACTCTGCTAAATTCCAGATCCACTGGAAGGTAACACTGGGGAGAACTGACTACACATATTAGAGTTTTAAAAACTTAACAAAATTTAAACATTTCTGATAGCTGAAACGAATGTGGCTGTCAATCCAAAGTAATCAAACTGTAAAGGAGAATCAAACCAGAATAATTTGACAAGAAACCAAAGTGCAACATCAACATTCTGGTTAAATAAGGTAATCTGCTTCCTGGATGGTATTTAGATTCTAAAGCTGTAGAAGAGTTAGAGGTTCAAATCAAGTGACTTATCTGGTGAAAGAGTTGAGAGGAGTTAGAGACCCCAGAAAAATCATTCTTATTGTATGATTCACAAATGTGAGGATACTACAGAAAGTGATCTTTGTACAGTAATAGATGTGCATATTTCTGGAATCTATGATTATGTCATGAGTTTTTTCTTCAATGCTAGCAACAATTTAAATGTGTATAAATAGATGAAGAAGGGAAAAAATACAAATGCTTCTTTTTTATTTCATCAAATTGAGAAACTCTAAAAAAATATAGAAGTTAATTACATTGCATATTAAAACAAAGATGACTTTGATAATGCATTATAGGTAGAGTATTTCACTTCAAAGAGTAGATGTTTAAACTCATATTAATATTAAATGTAATTCTAACATAAGTCATATGAATTATACATAAATAATGGGCTTCTATGCAGGATTTTGAGGCTTGCACAAATTGTGTAATGTTTAAGTTGTGTTAAGATATGTCTCCTCAACATACATTATATTTTGGGAAAAATTTTCAAAATCCTTTCCTCTACCTTTATGAAATGTGTCATACAATATTACAGTATTTCTGTGCAATAGCACCCTATAATATCTTGCCACGGTCTAATTGTAATTTAGCACACATTGATCCACTTAAACACATCCTCCTTTTCTTGTTACCCTTCCAACCTCTAATAACTACACTTCTAGAAACAATTTCTTTGATATTTACAAAGTTATATAGATAATGTCATAGATGTCTTTTGAAGTCTGACTTATTTCATTTATAATAATCTTCAGTTCCATACTCAATTGGTGAGTGACATGATTTTTCATTTTTATAACTCTGTAATATTCCAGTGAATATATGTTATTCCTTATTTACCCATTGATCAATACTTTCATTATTTCCATATCTTGGATATTGTGAGTAATGCTTTACTAAGCCTGAGGGAGAAGATATTTCTTTAATAAATATTCCAAATTAATGTTTCTGATATTATACTAAATAATTCTTGAAAACATGTTTCATGATTTGTTAGGATTCAGTTAATTTTAAAAGGATGGGTTCTTTCTTTGACTCATGGGAATTTGAAAACATGCAAGTATTTTGTATGCATTTTCATAATGTATGTGACTGTCCTTTATACTTTAAACTACTTCAATGTTCCTTATAAAACCAGTACAAAGTAATTATCATGTAAACAGTTTTCCAAATAATGACAATAAAAAGTAATTATATATGTGCATGTACATTTTAAAATACTATCTTTGTTGATTTAAGACATGAATACAGTATTATTAAATATAGAGGGTCAGATATAAATTGTGCTAAATAAAGCAGATAGCTGGCTTTGTTTTCCTTGAGAAAAAGTTGTCATGGAAATTAGTAAGTGATAGCCAAAAAAAGTTAAAATGCTGCAAAGTCAAAATAAAATTTTACCATAGAAAGAAATAAACTTATTTTAGAAAAAAATCCACAAATAAAAATGACAGAAAAAAAAGAAATTTTCTTTCTGTGATAGTGCAGGAAAGCGTTAGATAAAACCATATTAAGTGAAGTAACCCAGACCCAAGGAAACTGACTCCAGAGTTTCCCTCATTGGTAATAATTAGTATTTGCCTAGGATAGTCCTAGCAGAGGTTCACAATAGCTCAATAGCTATGTACATATGAACATATAAGATGACTTCTGTCATGTATATACATTTACCTGATTTGAGGAAGGGAAGGCGGACCACAGAAAGTTTGGGACAAAATGTCAACCAAAGCAACAGCAATATTCACTAGCACCTACATTTGAAAGTGAACTTTACAACTGGGGGTGGGGGGTTGTAGAGGCAGAGGGAAAGTGGAAAAAATGAGGGAAGATAACACTGTTCAAAAAGAAATGTACTCAAAACCTGAATTATGTAATGGTAACCCCTCTGTACATCACCGTCACAATAAATAAGAAAAAATGAGAAAGGAGGGAAAATAATTTAAGATAAAAACCAGATGAATATAATCCATTTAACAAAAGGCTAAAATGCTGAGTACAAACTGGTAGTAAATTTTTAATGAGTGGAAAATCTGACTTATCTTGAAAATGCAAAATAATATAGAAATCCAGGAATGAAATATTTAAAAACCAAATGATCCTAGTCTTCAGTTCTCAAATACTTTAATAGCATCACCATTGCAAGACATAATTAACCTATCTTGGCATTAGTAGCAAAGAATTTTATGGGATTGGAGGCATAAAGAAAGAGATTATTGTTTTAAACTTCTTTTAAAATTATTTTTACATTATTGACATATTAAGAGAATGTTACTGGTATAAATGTTTCTAATTTTTTTGAAAATTATTAAACCTATGTGGGATAGTTATCTCAACTAACATCTAATACACTCTAAAAAAAACCAAAATGTCCTTTTTTTCCCTAACTGATTGAAATTAATGTACTCCAGTATCTGATAAGTTAAATATTTAAAATGATCTTCTTATATTGTTGTAAGCAATATTTGTATATTTCAGTAATTTTTTATTGTTGTTACAATACATAGTTTTTATTTTGGATATATCCTTTTCCGATCAAGAAATCAATGAAGTGAACATTTTAAAAAGGTTGTTTTAAACAACTTGTACCCTGTACTAGTTTTCTACAATACAGACCATGAGAATGAAGCTAAATAAAACAGCAATCAGAGACAAATAGAAGATAAACATGAATGGTTAGAACCAAGAAGAAAAATTTTTAGTCTCACATATTTTACATTCATTTTAACTATATAAAATTTGAATTTGATTATGTCAGGTCTAAGATATCAAAATTGGAATAATATTTTCAGTTTACTTTTTCATGCATACCTATTTATTTTTCATTTCTAGCCTATTGGCATGTAAACCTTCTCTTTTACTCATGACTGTGGTGAAAATTAGATCTGCTCTCTTTTTCTAACTACTCCTCTGTCTCATTTCTTGTTAAAGTTGTGTTTGGAGCCCAATGTATCATTAAATTAGAGAAACTGCGAAATTAGGATATTAAGTAAATTCCTCAACGGTCACGAGAACTGAATCTTAAAAGATGCATGGCTTAAATTTGGAGACCTAAAGTCCTACTTGATATCAAGAAGTTTTGTAATTACTAAAAACGGAGCAATTTCCCATGAACTTTAAAAGTATGAGTAGATGTTAAATGAGAAATGAGGTATGACTCTACATAAAAACAAATAAACTTTAGAGTGGTAATCAAATAAAACTTATAACAAAGTACATTAGCACATCCTTAATGGTATGCATAATCCATATCCTACCACAAGGTTATTGAGTATAAATAGTAAACAAAGATCATAAGGAGACTGCAATTAATCTTTCACAAGGACAATTGCATTATTTTAGATCCTTAATGTTTCAAGTCTAGTGTCATTAGTTGATCCTATTCTTGTTTATTTTTTAACTCTGTTTAGTCAAACTGTGTATAGAAAGACTTCCTCAAGCACAGAGACAGACTCAGCCTTACACAGAAATGTTTTGAAAGTATATTATTGATAAACAAGGAAAACAATTAATTCAAGTACAACATAGGAAGCTAGTGAAAATTCAGACAATGTGCTAAATCTTATGGAGAGGTTAGAACTTTATCTCTTAGTGAATGATTATCATTGAAAAAAGTAGGAAAAGTTACTTTTTGTCATTAAAGAAAAAAAATCACTTACTTCAAACAGCAAAGTTTTAGCAAAATGATGTTCATGATTAAGTTTAAGATAGAATCACAAATATACTCAGAGCAGGAGCAATGAATTAAATGGTAAGACATACCAGAGCCCAATGTAGCAGACAAATGGAAGTATGTTTATTTAACAAGCATGTATCATACTTAATGATTATCATAGTCTTCAATGTTCAGGGTCAAAATACATAGTATTTCTATCTCAACTTTTCCTAACCTTTAAATTTAGAACTGTAAGAGAACAGATGAGAAAAGTTGCAGGTTGATCACTGACTAAAATTTGCCTCACATTTCTTTTGATGTTTTTCCCATGATACAAGGACAACATTCTAATTAGCAAAAATGGTCATCACTTATGGCAGTATAACAATTTAGCTAACTTATCTGTTTTGGGAAATTTTTCCTAGTTTAAAATTGAGTTCATATTAGGTGGACAAAGGACAGCAAAATACCCTATTACCATACAATTGACATGTAGCTATTATGGACTTTACTCCAAAAAAATACAAAGATTAACTTGGATCCTTTGGCCATTGACTATCTGAAATATCAAAAATGAAAGTTAAGGTGCTAAAGACTAAAGATTGACATTTTATAAAATTATTGTGTCCATCAAACGACAATTACACTTTTGTGTTTGTAATATATTAATGAGTCATAAAATCACTTCAATGGAACATGACCAAGAAACAGAATAAAATCTAATAGAAATGAATAATGTATAATCTATAGTATTTGACAAAATTTAACTTCAGCTGTGGAGTGTGTGTGTGTGTGTGTGTGTGTGTGTGTGTGTTTGTATGCACCCACACATGAGTGTTCTGGCCCATTGCTGTGCACTGCAATTTGTCTTCTCTTGCTTTCAGATCTTAAGCCTTAATATTCTGTGATAGATTGTATGGAAGTGAAATCATTGGGACAGATTTTGGTTTTGAATGAGATGAATACTCTTATAAAAATAAGAGGAGACAGTGGCTGGGGATATGGCCTAGTGGCAAGAGTGCTTGCCTCCTATACCTGAGGCCCTGGGTTCAATTCCCCAGCACCACATATACAGAAAATGGCCAGAAGTGGTGCTGTGGCTCAAGTGGCAGAGTGCTAGCCTTGAGCAAAAAGAAGCCAGGGACAGTGCTCAGGCCCTGAGTCCAAGCCCAGGACTGGCCAAAAAAAAAAAAAAAAAAAAAAACCAAAAATAAGAGGAGACAGTGTTCAATGTCTTTCCTCATATAAGATTTCACAAGAGGAATGATCTCACCCATAGCCCACCACCATGTCTGGTCCCCTAGCCTCTAAAATCAGTTTCGAGAGACCTGAAACATTACTGTTTTTTTATTTAGTTAGCCAAATGGTTAATTACTACAGCACTTGACTAATAAAGCTTCTGTAAGTATGATATTCATTATGCTCAAAAATACTTTATTACTCAAAAATGCCATATTTTAGACACACTTGGGGAAGACGGCGGAGGAGCGGCTGAGCCCTGCAGAGCTCCCTCCCATATCGTAGTTTTCTCACCTCATAGAAACTGTTTCTCCGAGAAAGACAGCCAAAGTAAGTTCTAACAGTACAGGGATTCTGAACAGGAAGGAAAAATCGACTTTGCTGGTCTGAAAACACAGTTTTGAGCTCCGGGCGGTGTCCCGCCGCGGCGCCAGCGCCGGCTCGGGCACAGTACCGGGCACAGCCCCCCGCACTCCGCGCAGCTAAAGCGAGAAATACTCCAGACGGCAGCCGAGCACGGAGGACCTGACATCGCAGAGACAGCGTGAGTACCCCGCAAAAAAAAAAAAAAAAAAAAAAAAATTATTCTCGCTTGTGCCCACAGTCCAGCTTCTGGAAGGCATCCCTGTCCCCACCGCCAGAGCAAAGCGCCATCTTTGCCACTGGCATAGGGTCAGACCAGACTGGAACTGAAGCGGGCCTAGGGAAAGCGAGGTCAAAAAAGCCATCTTTGAAAAGGGCAGGAGGGGCGGAATCAGTGAGAACCAGCTCCGCCCAGAAGAACGCCCCCTGCCCTGGCGGGAGGCGAGTCCGGTTCTTAGCCAGAGATGCCCCGCCCTGCCCGCCGGAACTTCTAAACTTAAAGCAAAAGCTGTGAGCAGCTACCAGGGGCACGGAAACAACAGACGGAGGAACAAACAGTTCCGGGGACAGCTAAACGGTCCCGTCACAGAGGAAACTAATTCCCAGCCCAAAACGGAGCTGCATTCCATAGCTACCTATGCCAAGGAGGCCGCCTCCCTCAGGCAAGCAACTCTTAGTGGAGCAAAACAGGCCAGAGGCGCCACGCTCTGCTGAGTTCACAGTCTAGTCAAGTCCAGGCATCAAAGGCAGCGGCCCCACAGCAGACAGAGGAGCCACAGTTCCTGTGACTGCCCACGTCCCCATCGACAGAGGACGCCCAAGGCCTGCCTGCAAGCTGTACGAACCTCAGAGACCCACGATTGCACCAACAGGGGAGAAGGTCAGAACAGAACCACCCCTTGCCAACTGAAATCAAGTCAAACCAGCCAATCAGGAAAATAGACTGCAGTCCATTGCAGGGAAAGCAGAGACTGGTTTCTTTTTCTTTTCAAACATTTTTTTTAACTTTTCTTTTAAAACATTTTTTTTAACTTTTCTTTTAAATATTCTTTTTAATTTTTTCACACCTGAAACATCATTGGCTGTTTTTTTTTTTTTTTGTTTTTTTTTGTTTGTTTTCCATTTTTACTGGTTTGTTTTATCAAGTTTTTTTTGTGTTTGTTTATTTGCTTGGGTTGTCCCTTTTCTGTTATTTTCCTTTTTATTTACTTATGCTTCCTTGTTAAATAATTTTTCTCTGTTTTGTGTATCTGTCTTCCAGTATTTTTACTTCATTTCTCTCGTTACGTCCTCTTCCTTTAAAAACTACTTTCCTATAAATAACACCTACACCCTTTTCTGCTAACTCTCCAGTGTCTGTCATTTTATCAATGTTCTTTCTACTGATTCTACTCTTCTCCACATTTCCACATCACTGAAACTAAACCAAAATCACCACCACCCCCCCAATACACTTTACTCTATTCTCTTTACTACCTCCAACTTACCCTCCTGACTTACTGCTTGGACCTCCAGGTTCCATTGACTCCTGGTTATTGGATAGAGAATATCCCAGCTTAATACGAGTGAATCAAAGGGGTTCATAGAGAAAGCCAGTCCTAAAAGAACTTAATATAAAAACAAGAATTGCGTATAAGGTTGTAACAGTAAATAAGTAACTACTGAATACAGGGCCCAGGATCAGATGTTATATTGAAATTGTATTCTTTAGGAACACCAAATCTAACTTTATAGACAGGTATACAAGTTATCTGTATATAATTGTGAAATTGTAAGATTTACACAACAGTGCTTGGTAAGGGCTGCTTTGGGTCTTAAACAGTGCTCACAGGTGCTGGTAGACTGGCATTCCCAATTCCAATGGGCAGAAGAAACACAAGAAAGATGGCAAATAATGAAGTCTTATCCCCCACCCAAAACAAACAGGAAGCAGAGCAGTCAATCAAAAACATAGAAGAAAACCCCCAAAATGCTCTACAATGTTTACTGATAAACATGATAAATGAAAAGTTTGAATCTCTTCAGTCAATTATGTTAGAGCGTGAGGAGGCAAGGCAAAAATTAATGGAGAATTTCATGGCATCCACAAATAGAAAGATAAGTGAGCTTCAAGAGTCAAATGAAAAGATAGCTACCCAGCTTAGATTTGAGAGACAACACTCAAAACCAAAGTAATGAAGTTAATGAAGTAAAGAAGTCCATACAGGACCTAAAAATGACATGGAAATCATCAGGAAAGACCAGTCAGAAGGAAAAGAGATTCGAAATCAAGTAGCTAGCCTACAGTCCCGACTAACTGAAGCAGAGGATCGAATCTCAGGAGCTGAAGATTCCTTAGATTCTATGGAGAAAGATAAAAAATCAATACAAATCCAGTCCAAGCAACAAAACAGATCGCTACAGGAGATTCAAGACACAATCAGGAAGCCCAATTTAAGGATAATAGGTATTGAGGAAAACTTGGAGAAAGAGGTTAATGGGATAGGCAACCTATTTAACAGAATATTAGCTGAGAACTTCCCAAACATCCAGAAGGAAAGGCCTATACAGATACAAGAAGCATTTAGAACCCCAAATCGACCAGACCAGAATAGGACTTCCCACCGACACATTGTGATCAAAACAGCTTCAGCAGAGTGCAAGGAAAAAATACTCAAAGCTGTTAGGGCAAAGAAAACAATCACATATAAAGGAAAAGCAATCAGAATTACCCCAGACTTCTCAGCAGAGACCATGAAAGCAAGGAGAGCCTGGAATGAAGTATACCAAACCCTAAATAAAAATAACTACCAACCAAGAATTCTGTACCCCACCAAATTCTCCTTCATAGCCGAAGGTCAAGTAAAAGTCTTCCACAATAAGGAAAAACTGAAACAATATATCTCCACCAAACCAGCTTTACACAAAATCCTTAAAGATGTACTATACAGGGAAAATAATCAAGATCCCAACACAGACAGAGAAATGAACCCTAATTAGCAAACACTAGATCAAGAAATGGGAAGACACAGCTTTAAACAAGACAGTGATAATGAAAGGAACAAACGATCACCTCTCAATCCTAACTGTCAACATTAATGGACTTAATTCTCCAATCAAACGACATAGGCTCATAACTTGGATCAAAAACCAAGATCCATCTTTCTGCTGCCTCCAAGAGACACATCTATCCAGCAAAAGTAAACATCTTCTAAAAGTGAAAGGCTGGAAACAAATCTATCAAGCAAATGGCCCCCATAAGCAGGCTGGAGTTGCAATCCTAGTATCAGACAAAATTGACTTCAAATTAAAAAAGGTAAGAAGAGACAAAGAAGGTTACTACATACTAGTAAAAGGATCTCTCCAACAGGAAGAAATAACCATCCTAAATATCTACACGCCAAATGCAGGAGCACCCAACTTCATCAAACAAACACTACTGGCTCTAAAAACATTCATAGACCCAAACACAATGATAGTGGGGGACTTTAACACTCCACTATCACCTCTGGACAGATCAACACGCCAAAAACTGAACAAAGAAACCACAGAACTAAACAATTGCATTGACCAACTAGACTTAATCGACATCTACAGAATATTCCACCCAGCAAGGACAGAATACACATTCTTTTCGGCAGCACACGGAACATTCTCCAAAATAGATCACATCTTAGGGCACAAAGAAAATCTGTACAAATTCAGAAGTATCAAAATCATTCCCTGCATTCCTTCAGACCACAATGGAATAAAATTAGAGCTCAACTCATTCAGCCACCACAGAAAATCCCACAATTCATGGAGACTAAAGAACACACTGCTGAACCATCAGTGGGTCATTGAAGAAATTAAAACAGAAATTCAAATGTTTATGGACTTCAACCAAGTTGAGGGCACAAAGTACCAGCTCCTTTGGGACACAGCAAAGGCAGTACTCAGAGGAAAATTTATATCTCTGAGTACATACATCAACAAACTGGAGAAACAGCAACTCAGTAATTTAAGGAAGCACCTTAATTTTCTGGAGAGAGAACAGCAAGCAAAACCCCAAGTCAATAGACGGAAGCAAATAATTAAAATCAAGTCAGAATTAAATCAATTAGAGACGAAAAAAACCATCTAAAGAATCAACAAAACAAAGAGTTGGTTCTTTGAAAAAATCAACAAGATAGACAGACCCCTGGCAAACCTGACCAAAGAACGAAGGCAGCACACTCAAATAAACAAGATAAGAGATGAAACAGGTAGCATCACCACAGAAATAACCGAAATTCAGAAAATAATAAGGGACTATTTTGCAAACCTTTATGCCAACAAATTCGAGAACTTGGAAGAAATGGATGATTTCCTAGAAAAAATTGATACCCCCAAACTCAACTATGGATCAGGAAAATGTGGTACATTTACACAATGGAATTTTATGCCTCTATCAGAAAGAATGATATTGTTCCATTTGTAAGGAAATGGAAGGACTTGGAAAAAGTTATACTAAGTGAAGTGAGCCAGACCCAAAGAAACATGGACTCTATGGCCTCCCTTATTGGGAATAATTAGTACAGGTTTAGGCAAGCCATAGCAGAGCATCACAAGGCCCAATAGCTATACACTTAGAAACAAATAAGAGGATGCTAAGTGAAATGAACTCCATGTTATGGAAACAAGTGATATATCACAGTTGTAACTACTTTCAACGTCCTATGTGTATGTGTAGTTTCTATTATTGATGATGTTTTGTATCACCTTCCTATGTTTGTACCTACACTATCTCTGTAATCTTATCTGAGTATATTGGAAACCGTGTTTACTGGTATTGGAAGTAGGAAATTCAAAGGGAATACCAAATTCGAGAGACACAGGGTAAAAAAAGAGAAATAACTACAAAAGCAATACTTGCAAAACTGTTTGGTGTAAGTGAACTGAACACCTGGGGGGGGGTAGGGAAAGGGGGGGAGGGAGGGGGGCATGAGGGACAAGGCAACAAACAGTACAAGAAATGTATCCAATGCCCAACGTATGATACTGTAACCTCTCTGTACGTCAGTTTGATAATAAAAATTTGAGAAAAAAATGCCATATTTTTTTATTTTAACCTTTTTTCTTTATTGTCAAAGTGTGGTACAGAGGGGTTACAGATTCATGTGTAAGGCAGTGAGTACATTTCTTGTTCAACTTGTTACCTTCGTCATTTTCCCTCACCTTCCTTCTTCCCCTTTCCCTCTCCCCCCAAGAGTTGTGCAGTTGATTTACACAAAATGACTTTGTAAGTATTGCTTTTGGAATGGTTTGTCTTTCAATTTTGATATTCCCTTTCTCTTCCCCAGTTCTAATACCCATATAAACTGTGTCTAGGGTATTTGGATGAGATATAGTGATAGCAGGGGTATAACCACAGGAAGGGAATACAAGAGAAACAAACTAGACAAACCACTCAGTCAAACAATCAGACAAAAAAAAAATTAAAAATATACAAAAGGTACGGTTTCACATGGCATGTTGATAATAATTACAACAGTGGTATAACTCTTGTCTCCATAGTGTGGAGTTCATTTCATTTGGCATCATCTTATGTCATCATATGGGTGTAGCTATTGGGGTATTTGGTCTATCATGACTAGCCTAATCATGTACTAGCTGAAAGCATAGGTATTGGCCATCCCAGAGGACCAGGCGGAGATAATCACAGGCAGGAGAATAAGGTTCATGAGGAGGTTTATTAGTGGGGCCATGGTTCCCACAGGAGAGAGAGCCACATGACATTTGCACCTTATCCAGGTGGCAGCTTCTCTCTGGGGGTAAAAGGGAAGTAGGTAGTGAGTAGGAGTGGCTCATTAGGTATGGGTGGGTCTGGGGTCTAGTGGGAGGAGCTGAGGACCTGAGGCTAAGGAAATGCTAACATTCCCCCATTTGTTGTTTATTAATAACAGAGGAGTGGTACCAGGCTGGGAGTATGGGCGGAGGTTGTTTCTTCTGGAACTACTTCCTGCTGAAAAGGGGCGAAGTAGTCGGGGGTCCCTGATTCGTTATTTGGCCTGGTACTGCCTAAGAAGTATATGACAGTTTGGTTGGTAAAAGTCCTCATCATTTCCACAATATGGTTATCAGGGCTAATGGGTGTCTGGTGTCCTCAGGCTACCTCCTGCAGCTTGGGCACATCAAGGAGTCACTGGGGCTGGGGTCTTCAGGGTCCAGATCTGTGCTGGGAAGAGAAGTGTAGTAAGAGGATGGCCTTGAACTTCAAGTTCCCAGGTGGTGTCCTGGGTGAGGATCCTGTTAAAAGAGACTTTTGAAAAGGTCAGACAAAAGGCTGACAAGTTCACAGGACCAGTTAACATGAACAACATGGGAGAACACACCCTTACACTATAGGGCTTATGTTTCTTTGGGTCTGGGTCAATTCACTTAAAATCATTTTTTCCAAGTCCTTCAATTTCCTTATGAATGGGCCAGTATCATTCCTTCTGACAGAGGCATAGAATTCCATTGTGTATATGTACCACATTTTCCTGATCCACTCATCTACCGAGGGGCCTCTAGGCACCAAAAATGCCATATTTTAAAACAAATACCCTCTTCCACTTAACACTCCATCTTTCTCCTGGGGAAAACCTCAAAGGGCCAATGTTCCTTTATCCACAAACAATTCTTTGGATGTTGAAAACCATAGAAGTCTTGCTTTGCTTCCTTGATTTGTAGGTTTAAGTTCTTTCACATTCAGTGAAACCACGTTTAGTCATTTTCACAAAGAAGATTCTACTGTATATGCTTACAAATGCTAATTAGCTCAATGTTTTTCTAATAACTTGTCTTCGCTTTCTTTTATAATCATTTAAAGTCGGTGCATCATTTTCCACAGTTTTTTTAAAATGGTAATGTATAATAATTCTGAAAGCTTGCATTTCCCACAGTTTTGCTAGTTTTTCATCTATTTTAAAACTTTCAGTACTTGAGTCTATATCAGTTGGCATCAATAGACATACACTTGAATGAAGCAAAACAGTGAACAATACACCTGTGGAAAATCATTTTTATCAATAAGCTTGAAGGCCCTCTCCCTATCTGGTCTCTATTCATAGAGAAGTAGACAAAATAAGAGCATTCCATTTGACTTATTCCACTAGGTTTCAAATACGCCATTTGACAAATTTTCTATAATTCTGTTCATCATTTCCACGAACCTAACAAGACTAAAAAAAATCCCAAGGCAGTCAGAAATCACAAGAAATATTTCTTAAAGAGTTATTTATTAAGGTACTATTTTGATAGATTTTTTCCTTTATTATCCATAATAATTGTACAAAGCCGTTTCAGTTCAACACAGTTTATGAGTACAGTGTATCATGATCAATTTCACCCCTTTCCTCTTTCTTCTCCATCTCTTCCAATCCCAACCACCCCTTTAATTTTTCCAGTTTTATTTTTGTACATATACTCTGAGTATTATGACTGTATTCTTCTACCCTTCCTCTCTTCATTACTGTATTTTGTTCCCTTTGACTGTAACCCCACCAACTCCTCCTTAAGTTGTACTTTTCTGATATCATTATTTTAGATTGTAGTTTGGTTGTTCAAAGTAATTAATAAATCTGTATATATGCATATTATGCTGTGTGTGTTTACAAATTATATATATATATTAGAATCAAAGGTATCATATTATATATATCATTATATGTCATTACATGATATACATATATATCATTTTATATATATATAATCATTATATATATATTAGAATCAAAGTATTTCAAGGTAGTCTAATATCTGAATCATTTCCCTCTATTCAATAAGCATCTTCACTGTTCACACAAAAGCATGGGCTGGCTCCCATTCATGTGATATAAAAGAATAACCAACATTGTAAAGAAATGGCACACACACACACACACACACACACACACACACACACCTATACATCGGTTTAAATTTAAAATATAAAATTTTCTGTAGCAAAGAGCAAAACTAAAAAAATAGTTTTTTTAATATAAAACTTTATGGACTAAATTACAATGACTGAAAGGTATGAATCTAATTTTTTAATGTTATGTGATGTTAAATAAAAGTCTTTACTAATAGAATTTAACAAATAAAAGAGAGAGTGAAACTTAATAGACCATTTTCCTGAGGAGTATTCTGTTCACATTACTTATGGGCAATGTATATGTGACACAATGAAAATGTTCAGTGTTAAAAATTAGAGAGTGCAGCTCAGAAAAGCTTAAGTGAGTCTTGGTTACCTGGGATTGATGCAAGTAATAATGCAGGTTAAGGGCTGGTGGCAGCAGCAAAGAGGACAATGGGTTTGTTTTAATGGGGTATCTTTTTCATACATTCCTAATGAAACTAAAGGCTGCTATCTTCTGGCACACACTTAACTTCATAATTTTTTTTATTTCTTTATTCACAGAATTACAGTTTCTTAGAAAATGTGCAATTGCTGTAACTGTAATAACTATACCAATGTGTAAGTTCTTTTCTCTAGGTGTTCAAACTCATTAGTTCTTATAAAGGAACAATGCAATAGCAACAGATTAAAGGTAAATATGATATTCTTAAATCATTTCAGGTCCTGACATCTATTTGTCTTCTATCTATGCACTTATTACCATTTATTCATCTATCATGTATTAATAATCTGTTTAATTTTATTGTAGTTTTATAGATGTAAGATATATAGGGAAATCTCTGCTGTGGTAATATTTCTGTGGGTATTTCAATAGCCTTATGTACATTGCTGTGTGTCTATCATCAACATTCAAGTCCAGAATAGTTGTTATCCCTCCACAACAAAACATACTCTGGAACAATATCTCTAATTCTACCTTTTCCCAGCATTGGCATTTGCCATTTTACTTTCCATAAAATGAATTTATCTACTTTATTCATTTCATTTAAGTACAGTCATATTTTTCCTCTTGTAACTGGTTTATTTCAATTAGCATCTCATCAAGGTTCATTTATAAGTGGAGTGTGGCAGAATTTTCTTCCTTTTAAAGATAGAACAATTATTTCCTTATAGGCACATATCCCCTTTTCTTTATCCATTCATCTCTTCATTGACATTTGGCATGCTCCTACCCTTTTATTATTATGCATAATTGTTTATGAGCATGGGTTTACAAATAACTCTTAAAATCCCAGGTTTAATTTGGAGAGTCTGTAACAGTAAGTGGATTTGTTATATCATGTGGGAATTGTTTTTAATAGAAGTGAACAATGTACACACACCTATCTCCTAACATTCATAATTTCTTCACATTCAATGTGCATGTAGAGTGACCAGGGTTGTGAACTTCTACTCAACACCATTGAAACAGTCATCTTACACCAGTGCGCCCCCATAGGTTTTTTTGTTTTTTGTTTTTTGCTTTTTGTTTTTGTTGTTTTTGTCAATCATGGGGCTTGTCTTCAGGACCTGGGCTTTGTCTCTGAGGTCTTTTGCTCAAGGTGAGTGCTCTACTACTTTGAGCCACAGCCATAGCACCACTTCTGGTTTTCTGGTGGTTAATTGGAGGTAAGAGTCTCACAGCCTTTCCTGCCTGGGCTGGCTTTGAACCACGATCCTAGGATCTCTGTGTAGCTAGGATTACAGATGTGAGCCACAGGGGCCCAATGCAGAGTCTTATATAGTTCCTTTTATATCCAATCTTTCAAATCCCATACATTTCCACAAGCTCTTCTCTTTATTCTTCAACATGCTTGTTGGAGTACAGTTGACCCTTTTATAACATTTTGCATTCCGTCTTGGAAAACCCAACTTCCTAAATTTTGTATAATCTGAGAATTTGAAATTAATGTATTACACAGTATATACATATACAAATATATATTATATACATATATATTGCTTAAAATATAATGTATATAATAATATAATATATAAAGTATGTGCACATATTCACACTGTGTAAGCACATGGCCATAGAAAGTTGGATTCAACTTGGTTGGAGATATGTAATTTACAGTGTATATTTTGGTACATAAGGCTATGAATGAAAATACTCAGAAAGAAATGTACATGAGGTGAGGAGGCAAAAAATTAAGGATTTTGAGCTAGAGAATAAGAAAATGCAAAGAATCAAATCTAGGACTCTACATAGGTAAGATACAAGAGAGGCTAGAGATAAATAAGAACCAAGAAATTATAAACTGGTAGGCTGTCTGAGAAAAAACAGTGATCAAATATGTTTAATGTATAGAAATGAGAAATTCAAAGCAGTGTCTACCAGTGTTTGAACAGGGACCCACAAGTAAATTCAGAGGTCTGGAATTGATTTTTGTGATTTAAAAGTGAATGAGGTAAGTAAGTAAACATGATTGATCATATGTTTTATTGTGTATTTTTGTACCCACTCTTCTAAAAATCAAACTTTCTGTTGTCATCAATCTGCTCCCTTTCTACCTACTTTTCTCTTTCTCTTTCCTGCCTGTGGCACCCTGCCAGTGATCAGCTATTGTTTGGAGACACTGAAATTTTAGAATGAATTTTTTAAATGAAGTAATGTAACCACTAGCTTTTACATCTCTATGCTTAATATGTGAAGGTTGTTGTGTGTTTATATTACATACCTGTTCACCAGTAGCAAATGGTAAGTGGGACATTGGACTCTGAAGTGACTAAAGTGTTCTGAGTTTTCATGGAGCATTTTTCCAACAGAGCCTTCATCAACTATGTAAGGGAGTTATTACCAGGTCATTAATATAATGTAATTATAATTTTATTTTCACCCCCTCTAAACAATCACAATTATTCCTTTGCCTTTCCCACTCTATTTACAACAGCAGTTGGAATGCATTCTGAAACATGACTAAAGCAGTTATTTCACCCTTCTCTGCATATTTGGTGTACCTGCCTGAATATCTAACTCTTAGCTTAATGAAACTTCCACATGAGAAGACTAAACTCACTGCACAGTATCTAACATGAAGGGCTCATTAAATATTAGGAGACTTGAGCTTATCTCATATTTGAAAGTGAAAACACCATGAGATTGCCTTTAATCTTCTTTTGAATCTAGGATGTGGGCACATATGCTAGGGTTTTATATGAAAAACATCTTCCACAAGGTTTGCATTGAAAACCCAAACAAAAAAAAATAGACAAAAGAACTTTAACCTGATACAGCAGGGAAGTATGGCCATTACTGGGTGTGGGGCAGACAGGTCTGCAGTAGTAGCTACTATTTTAGGAACAGATTTTCGTATCCACAGAACCCTTATCTCTGGTATTTCATGTCAGGGACCTCTCCTGTGCTATGGTTTTGGCTAAGGTCCTGACTTTCAGCCTTAGTCTATTTATTTTTCTCTTCTACCTGGTTCTGAATACTCAAAAGTTTACTTTGAATTGAAATCAGAATCAGATTTTGGAGCTAGCAGCTTTGAACCACTTTACACACATGCGTACACTCACAAACACACATGTACTTGCCATTTTTGTTTGTTCACCTCTGAAGGAGATTGCTTTCCTACTGTGACACCTAAAGCCCATGTTCCACAGGTCACTTTCTCAAGAATTTTTAGCAATGTACCAGAAGAAAAGTAGAGAGAGAAGCAAAAAAGCAGCAACAAAAGGAGGAGAAAGAGAAGAAGGAGAAAGAGAAGAAGATAGGGATAGGAGTTGATTGAAACAAAGAAAATCCTATCCAACAGTGTTAATATGTATTTTATAAGTAGCTTCTGAAATCCACTTTTTTTTTTCTCTGCATTTTTACACAGAAATCCAGAGAAGCACACCCTGCCCAATAAGTAAAGTCAAACTTTCAATTGTTTGCTGTATTTATGAATAATTTGTAATGAAGTTTTCTTTCTCTAAAATAGCTTAAGTAACAGTGTATGTCTTCTATAATCAATTCAAATTCCTTTAAGGTTTCTGTCTTGGTGTGAACACATTAAATTGAAAACACTTCCAAAACCTTAGCAACTAGACAGAGTACATACATGATAAAAGTATCCAATAGCAATGTTTTTCTTCATGACAAGCACTGTTAAAAACAGAGCTCTTTAAAAATGTTTGTGAAAGTGAGGCCTAGACAGCTACTCACATCCAGATTTCAAGTATGTGATGGGTTAAACTTTACTTATATGGAACAACCTGTCCTCACTGAGTTTAACAAAAAATATTATGATACTTTACAGTGATTGTTGGTATACTAAATGGAGAAGCTTCTCTTAAAAATTATCTCCTGGAACTATATTCTCAATATGGAGGAGAACACAAATTTTAACTTTTTCTCACCCATAATTTAGGGCATAACAGTAATTTTGCCCTATTAATCGATGAGCCAAATTAATAAGTAATATTTAGCTGACATTTAGATAGTTAAATAATTTCATCAGGAAATATGATTGTTAGGCTCGAAATAACTATCCAGTGGAAGATAAATATTTCTCAATGTTAAAAAATTATCTACTTAGTAGTCAGAGAGGCTAGAAGATCCCTAGGGATAATTAGGTGGAATCACACTATGGAAATAGCGAGGCTCATCAAGCAGATAATTTCTAATACATTTTAAGCAGAGGCTCTTCACTTTTGCCCTGTAATTATTTCTCACACAATAAGATCCATCCCAGGGCAGAATTTTTGAGTATAAACATAACTTTCTGTGGGAACTGCTAATGAAGGAGCAATGCTTAGTGCTATTCAATATAAGGACATGCATAAATCATCATCTCAAAATGCAAAAACAGAAAGAACTAATCTATTATTCAAGAGTAACAGTGTTTAGTACATTAGTGTTTCCCAAACTAATGACACCAAGCAGACTTTTACTCTAGCTAAAACTTCCTAAACCATGCAAGCAATATGAATATATGTATAATTTCCAACTTTCCTTGAGATACCTTCTAATTCACTGTATAATCGGGCACAACATATGCATAACATTTCTATCAAACAAAGCCAGCAGTTTAATCAAACTGAATTCCCTCCCCCAAAATTATGCATTGAATAATATGTACAAATTAGTCTAGTGTTTCACATAAAATAATTGTGTTGATCACTGGTTTGCCACAGGGCAAATTTTGTAGTTCGATTTTTACCAATTCCAAATTCATAATAATATTTATAATGCCAATAAGAAATCAATGCTAAAAGAAATCATCATTGCTTATATTTTGTTACTTTATTAAAACCAAAACAGAAAATTAAGGACCTTATTTCTTTTTGATTATATATACTTTTCACATTTGTTAGATGAGTGAGTCAAAGAAAACTGAGTTTGCTGGAGAACAGAAAGCATGGATGTGATTGTACATTTTATGTGTGAAACTAGAGGTAGCTTTCTGAGCTGATATTTCACCACATTTAGACTCAGACTTTTTCTAATCCTGCTTTTTCTAGTCCCATTTTTCTAGTTCCTAATAACAGGTAAAAAGACATTAAGATTTGGCAGATGCTGCCTGGGTAAATGCTAGTCAGGATTCCTTCATCTCTTGGGACAAACTTTTGTTTGTGGCCTCCCTCCAGTTGTTTCCCTTATTTTGCTTCCAGCGTAATTATTCAAAGCAACTACATTTCTTATGTTCAGATTTTATTGAATGAAGTTTGTGTTCTGATCTGGGAGTCTGTATTCTCACATCTTGATAAAACAATTCTAAACTTTTTTTTCAATGCATTTTCTGGACCACATTAAAAAATACTTCACTCTTTATCCTCTATCAAATCCCTAATATGGAAAAATAGAGCAAATGGCTATTTTCTCCCACTAGTTAAACATGTCCCTCACTGCAATTATTCTATTTTCCAAAGAGGAGGTTGAGTGAAATAGTATCAAGACCTTTAACTATCGTGTTCTCTATTGTTGGGTCTATTTATATCAATCAAAAAAGAAAATTGATGAAAAACTGGTTTGAACTGTGGAATTCAAGTCCAGTTATTATTGGTGTATATCCAATCATTAACAGTTTTGGTAGTAGCTCTGCTAAGAGGAAAGTGAGGCCACATCACACAAACTGAAAATATAAGACTTTCTGACAGGTTCATCATTAAGAATGACAAAACAAACCTAAGGTAAATTTGATCAAATTGCATCTTTAAAATCCAATGAAACTGTATGTGTGATTGTCAACATGTATATGTGCATGATTAGAATCAATTAATAAGATTTTGGTAATAGTTTTGACATTCTTTAAAAACTGCTATCCAAATAGCCCAGTAGTAGCCCTATTAAGGAATAGAAATAATGAAATAAATTTCTCATTTGTTTTTTCTGAACTTGATCTTATCATACAATCCATATGCATTATATATTGTACTAAGTCTCTCTATTTTATTTAACAATGAGATAAGAAAGTCAGAATTATCCATCTCATTTTGTTGAATGCTATAACATTTACAAACCAGTGGTTAGACATATTTGCCATGAGGAAGAGTGTATTTTTTTAAGCAGAGTTATCCTTCCCTATGTTCTTTTACTCTCCTATCACTAGCTGCAGATGAATGATTTATGTGTAAACTTACAAACAATAAAACTGTTCTGAGAAAGAATACACTGGGCAGTTTGATACTTTTCTTGAGTTCTAGCTAGCAGGAGCTTGTGTTTGCAGTCCTGCACTATTGCTCACTTGTTGAAACTTCTTTACCTGGTCTTGCCTGTTACTTGCTTGTTACCTGAGAGGTTAAATTCGAGGATTTATAAATTCTTAATCTGCCAAGCTATTTCAAACCAGGTGGTTTTATTATTTAATTTATACTAGAAACAAAAATACATTTTAGCTTCTATTTTTAACTGTTTGATAAGTTTCTTGGAAGTATGCTAATTATAGATGGTCAACTAAGTGTAATCAATAAAGCACACACCAACTTCTCTCCATATAGTTTCTCTTTAAAGTCCCTGATAGTACCATCTAATTTAAAGTATAATGAATGTCAAATTTATCTCTAGCAGGCTCATATAGGGCATAAACATAAATGTAGTTAGAAGGCTTAAGAGAAAAATCTTGAAAAATACCTGGGAGCCAATGGCTCATGCATATAATCCTAGCTACTTAGAAGGCTGAGATCTGAGGATTGTAGTCCAAAACCAGGCCAAATGGAAAATCCCCTTGAGACTCTAACATCAAATTAACCACTCCCAAACTGACAGTGGCACTCTGTCTCAAGTGGTAGAGTGCTAGCCTTCAGCACAGATAGGCTCAGGGTCAGTGCCTAGGTCATGAATTCAAGCCCCACGACTGACAAAATGAACAAAACAAAATAAAACTAAAACAAACCAAAAAATCTTGAAAAATGCTGCAGTAAAGTAGGCTTTGTCAAGCAAGGCAAACTATTCACCAAACCGTAATTTTCATGTACTCATACTTGTTAGTAAACCTCCTGCATGATCGTGATACTATCATTTCTTTCAATGGCTTTGACTTTGTTTAGCTTGACATTATAAAAAAAAGACACAGAAGTCACATTAGAGAGGACTTACTTTGCATTCTAGTTGGAAGCAAGAAGTAAAGGTATTGGATCATGTATTCAAGTTCACATGGATATTAAGAGACAGATAAAATTATCATCCAATTCTGTAGAAAAATATCAAGCTTTTCAGATGTTCCATTCTTGTACAAAGAAAACATTATTGCAACTAAACAATATAGTAAAACCTTACATTGGATACTTATTACAGGCTAGCGTTACTAACAGGTTTTTTATTCATATATGTGTATATATATACATAATTTTATATTGTGGATCTACAGTGTACACATATACTATTATACATGTTCATTTGCTAGCTGGTGAAAATGAGGCACAAAGTATTTGAACAGCTTGATGTATGCAGAAACATCTTCAAGGGACTAGTAACCATAATCTAGTGTTGAGACAGCCCAACACTAGAAAATAGCAGGCTATATCTGGCTTTCAATCTTTTTTTTTTTTTTTTTTCCAGTCCTGGGGCTTCAACTCAGGACCTGAGCACTGTCCCTGGCTTTTTTGCTTAGGTTAGCACGCTACCACTAGAGCCACAGCACCACTTCTGGCCATTTTCTATATATGTGGTGCTTAGGAATCGAACCCAGGGTTTCATGTATACAAGGCAAATACAAGGTGTTAACAAGGTGTTGTGCAAAAGGGGTACAGATACATAATAGGGCAGTGAGTATATTTCTTGTGATATCTTACACCCTCGTTTTTCTTTCCCTTCCCTATATCAGGTTGGCATATATACAATACCCAGTGTACCAAAAACATATACAGAAGCCACATGGCATACGTGAAAGGAAATTCACCTAGAACTTTAAATATAACTTCAACAATAGAGTTTGCTTATCCTTGTCTTATAGGATCATACATATATGGCTTTTGAGCTATTGTGATCCACTGAGAGGTCTATTTTAGACTTTTTTATGTTTAGTAGTTGTTGGTTTTTTGTTACATAATGTAAGGTTGCTGACGCAAACCTGTGGGAAATACCATTTGACAAGAAGTTTTTTTGTTTCACAGACCTTGTCTCTAGTGCTCCCCTCTCCCCACTTTAACAGTCATATATCAAGGAGATCATGCCCCTTTGTTTCTTGTGTTCTAGGCTTGTCTTGCTCAACATTATTTGTTCAAGTTCTGACCATTTACCTGTGAATAGCAATATTTTATCATTACTAATCGCTATGTAGTATTCCATTGTGTATAGGTACCACATTTTTTGTGTCCATTCATCTGTAGAGGGGCATCTGGGTTGTTTCCATATTTTTTCTATTGTGAATTGTGCAGCAATAAACATGGATGTGCAGATGTCTTTTTTATATCCTGAGACCTGTTGTTCAGGATAGATGCCTAGGAGTGATATGGCTGGGTGATAGGGTAGGTCTATGTTGAGCTTTTTAGGAACCTCCATACTGTTCTCCAAAGTGGTTGTACTAATTTGTAGCCCCATCAACAGTGGAGAAGGGTTCCTCTTTCCCTGCATCCTCTCCAGCATTTGTTGTTGCCTGAGTTCAAAGTATAGGCCATTCTAACTGGAGTGAGGTGGTATCTCAGGGTTGTTTTTATTTGCATTTCCTTTACTGGCAGGGATGTTGAACATTTCCTCATATGTTTCTTTGCCATTTTTATCTCTTCTCCTGAAGTCACTCTTTATCTCCTTTGCCCATTTAATAATTGGTTTACTGGGTTTGGAGGGGGTTAGTTTTTTTACTTCTCTGTAGATGATGGATATTAGGCCTATGTCTGTTGCTGTGCTGGTGAAGATCCTTTCCCATATGGTTGGCTGTCTTTCTAGTTTGGTGGCTATGTCTTTAGCTGTACAGAAATTTTTATTTTGTATTAGTCCCATCAGTCGAGACTCTCCCCTATCCGTTGTGCCCCTAGGACTCTATTCAGGAAGTTCCTTCCTGTGCCTATAAGTTCTAGCATCTTTCCTACTCTGTCCTTCAGTAGTTTCAAAGATTCAGGTCTGATGTTGAGGTCCTTGATCCATTTTGAGTTGATCGTGGTGCATGGTGATAGGCCAGGGTCTACTTTGAGTTTTCTACATATGGCTGCCCAGTTTTCCCAGCACCAGTAGTTGAAGAGGCTATGTTTTTTCCATTGTATGTCTTTAGCTCCTTTGTCGAATATCAGCTGACTTTATTTCTTGGTCTTCTATTCTATTCCATTGGTCTTCAGGTCTGTTTTAATACCAATACCAGGCTGTTTTTGTTATGATGGCTCTAAAATAGAGCTTGAAATCTGGTATTGTGATACCTCCTGCACTGCATTTTTGCCTAGAATTGCTTTGGCTATTCTAGGTCTTTTGCTGACCCATATGAATTTATGGGTTTCTTTCTCTATTTCAGTGAAGAATGTAGCTAGGATCTTGATGGGGATTGCATTGAATTTGTATAACAATTTGGGCAGTATGGTCATTTTCACTATATTGATTCTGCCTACCCATGAGCATGGAGGTCTTTCCATCTCTTTGTGTCCTCTTTGATTTCCCTTTTTAGATTTTTATAGTTCTCATTAAATAGGTCATTCATGTCTTTAGTTAGGTTGATCCCTAGGTAATTTAGTCTTTTTTTTAGCTATTGTAAATGGTATTATTTCCATAATTTCCTTTTCTGCTTTTACATTGCTGGTGTACAGAAAAGCTGCTGACTTTTGTGGGCTGATTTTGTATCCTGCTACTTTGCCAAAATGGTTGATTAGGTGTAGGAGTTTGGGGACTGAGTTTTTTGGGTTCTTCAGATATAAGATCATGTCATCTGCGAATAAGGATATTTTGATTTCTTCTTTGTCAATGTGGATCCCGTTGATGCCCTCCCCTTGACTTATTGCTATGGCTAGGGATTCCAGCACTATGTTGAAAAGAATTGGGGAGAGTGGGCATCCTTGTCTTTTTCCTGAGTTTAGGGGGAATGGTTTAAGTTTCTAATCATTTAATATGATATTAGCAGTTGGTCTGTTGTATATGGTTTATATTGTTTTAAAGAATGTTCCACCTATTCCTGTTCTCTCCAGGAATTTTAACATGTATGGATGTTGTGTTTTGCCAAAGGCTTTTTGGGCCTCGAATGAGATGATGATGTGATTCTTGGTCTTAGCTCTGCTTATGTGGTGAAATACATTTATCGATTTACGGATGTTGAACCATCCTTGTGTCTGTGGGATGAAGCATACTTGATCATGATGTATAATTTTCTTGATCAGTTTCTGGATCCTGTTAGCTAATATTTTGTTGAGGAGCTTTGCATCTGTGTTCATTAGTTGTTTTGTTTTGCCAGTCCTATTATTTTATATTCATGAAGAAGTGTATATTGACACACACATTCATTTATATTAGTCATAATAATAGATGTATATGACATCTCATCAAATAGCCAAGATATAGAAAATACAAAACAAACTAAATCATATAATCTTTTTAACTTTTCTTTCCCAAATTATATTTTAGGTTATCAAAGCACTGTTTTTTTTATTTATCTTCTGAATTCTACTACATAGTTCTCTAATTTTCTAAAAGCATATTAATTTTTTGAAATGCCTTGCCTGACTATGTATTTCAATTTTGATCAGATTTTAGAGAGTGTATGTAAACTTACACCTTTCTATAAAAAAATGAAGATATCCACATTTGTCCTGTCTCCCCATTTATAAGTGTACTCAGGAATATTTATCTTTTATTTTTCAAAAATATGAACATGCACATTAAAACTATAAAGCCTGATATTTACAAAAAGATACCTCAAACTCAAACTTGTCTACAATCCCAACAGGTGAACTATTGTTTCATTTACCTACTTAGTGTGTGGGTAGTGATGTTTGAACTCAGGACCTTGAGCTATCACTCAGCTTTTTCTGTTATAGCTGATTTTGGGCCACTGGGGTCATGCCTGCAGTGCTTAGTTGCTTTATCTGAAATGCAACCATAAAAATCCCGAGACAAACAATTAAAATAATGATACTTACAAAACCAACTGGTGTAAACCAACCATACAACTCACGGGGGTGCGGGGGCGGCTGGGGAGGGGGGAGATGGGGGGAAATGAGGTAGGAGGTAACAAGTTGGATAAGAAAAAAATGTACTTGCCTTACCCATGAAACTGTAACTGCTCTGTACTTCACTTTGACAATAAAGAAAAAAAAATAAAAAAATTGAATCTGCTTTCCTATACCTTATGATAATACTAATAAAGTAGTATTTAGGCAGAAGGAGAGGATTAGATGTTGAGTACCTCATCACTTTCAATGAGTCTGTCCAATTTGTAGATCTTGTCTGAAAGTTCTTATATTTTATAAAATGACAAGAAAATTTTGCAGCCTTTACCAAGCAGTTTTGACATCTACATCTATGTCTGTGTACGTACGTTAAATGTTGACTTCAGTTCAGGCTAAACAATTAGTTCTCAGGTTATTTTTTCTTAAGAAAATGGATCCTTCTTTAAAAAAAAACAACATTCTGTGTTGTATTTTCTCTTCCTTTCTTACTTTTTCTAAAATTAATATGCTAAGCAAAATGAACTCCACGTTATAGAAACAAGTGCTATATCATTGTAATTATTTTCAAAATGCCATGTGAAACCATAGCTTTTTTTCCTTTCTTCTTTGTCTCCTATTCCCTTCCATGGTTTTACCTCTGCTATCACTGTATCTGATCTTAGTACCCTGGATACTGTATACACATGTATTAGAACTAGGGAAGGGAAAAGAAATACCACAATCGAGACAAGAGATAAAAAAAAAACAAATCATTCCAAAAGCAACACTTACAAAACCATTTGGTGTAAACCAACTGTACAACTCATGGGGCGGGGGGAGAGGGAAAGAGGGAGGGATGAGGTGGGGGGAGGGGACAGGGAAGAGGGAGGAGGTAATGAGTTGGATAAGAAATTTACTCACTGCCTTACATATGGAACTGTAACCCCTCTGTACTTCACTTTAACAATAAAGAAAAAAAAATAAAATTAATACAATTGTAATTCAAAACTTTTGAGTAAAAAATAATACTTTGTCTTCAGTGTTTTGTGCCCAAAGACTGTAAAATTGTGTCTGCATGACTGACTTATAAGATAAATACAGTGAGTTTTGTTCTTTTATCATTATTCAACCTCTTATTGAAATTATAGTATATACACTCTCACCAAATATAACTTCAGATCTTTCTGATTCCCCTATAATCTTCAAGAAAAATAATTAAGATTATTATTTACAAATGAGAAATCATTATTGAAATGTCCTCTGTATTCTGTGATTTCCATGTGTGAATATGACCATAAAAATGTAAATAAGTACAATTTCTAATCCATTCTTCTTTTACTAAAATGTAACAGTCAATTTTGTAGAAATGTGAACATAATAAAAATTAAGGATGTTGTAGCATAGTTTATGATATGTAGAGAATTGTCTGTATATTTTAAACTAATGTAGGAGAAAATAACCTTCAAAAATAACTCCTTATTTTGTTTTTAGGTAACTGTTATTTGTGTTTTACCAAGTGTTTATAATGTTCTTTTACCTTCCAGTTAAAAAAGGCATGATCATATATCACACATTTTTTTAAATGAAGTCAAATAGTCTTCCACTCATTTCTATTGTACTTAATTCCTTATATTTCAAAGTATGAGTAAGTCATCATTCTGTTATCAGTTACAAAATAGAAGAAGCCATTCCTCAGATAAACATTATTATTCTCTGTTCAGAATCTTGCAATGAATATACAATGTAAATTAACTGTAAAATTAAAGAATCTAATACTTGAAAAGAAAGGGACTCTTTCTAGGGTATAAATATCAGTTTTGTTTTACTTTCTAATAAATTTGCCCTTGAAATATATATAACCCCCAAATCGATTTCTCACCTACTTCTTCATTCTGGCAAAACTTATTCAAGCATAAGTCTTCATAAAGAATTTTATGCTCTGGTCATCTCAGTGGAAATAAAAAAATAAAGTGAAATAGGTGACTGATTTAAGTACTCTGTATGATTGGTGAAAATGTGCAATGTTTAGAAAGATGAGAAGATTTAAAGAGTGGCTATTGGTTTCAAATGATCTGCAGAAAGATAAAAATACACCTCGGCTTTCAGTCTGATTCTGAAAGCATTATGATAATTCACATTCTACCAAGTTGCCACATGTGGCAGCTAATCAGCTGGGAGAATAAAGTTGCCAGGCTAGGCAGTTCCCATCAGGATGAATTCCTAGGTGCAGTGACCCAATAGCATCGTATTTCAACGCTTCCCTTATTATCATTTCATCTTTTATTTAATATGTCAACTGTATGGTTTCTGCCAAGGCCTTGCTATATTGCAGGTATTAAGAAAAATTCATGCAAGAGCATATTATAAAAACGATCTCCTTCATAACAGAAATCAGGAAAATATGACTTCTCTGACCTCTGTACAAGGAAAACATTTGAAGCTTGAATATAAAAATAAGAAGTCAGAAGTTGATGAGAGAGTAAATATTAGACAAAAGATTTTCCTTATCAAAGCTTAAAAATCAAGCAGAAAAATTGTAACCCATATAAGCACACAATTTGATGCTGTGAAATACATATGGCAGGTAAGTATTTTAAAAGCACCTTTCATATTAAATCACACAGCAAATAAAAATAATTCAGCACTGAATTGTGTTGTTTTTCCCCCCTCAGGAGAGATTCATATATATACACTGAAAATATTTGCATTAAAAAGATAGATTGTTTCCTTCTAGTAATAACGAAGAAATATCCACTAGGATGCATTCAGGTTTTTACAGGGATATCACCACTTTGTGTTTAAGTGTAATAAAATGAGGCTGGGAATGTGGCTTAGTGGTAGTGTGATTGGTAGCATTGAATGGAGCCCTGCGTTGAATTCCTCAGTACCACATAAACAGAAAAAGCCCGAAGTGATAGGGACGGTTTTACCTACCTCTGAAAATGTTAACTGCACGTATTTTTTTTCTGTATAAATCACATTTTAAGAATTTTTTTGGGCTGGGGATATAGCCTAGTGGCAAGAGTGCCTGCCTCGGATACACGAGGCCCTAGGTTCGATTCCCCAGCACCACATATACAGAAAACGGCCAGAAGCGGCGCTGTGGCTCAAGTGGCAGAGTGCTAGCCTTGAGCGGGAAGAAGCCAGGGACAGTGCTCAGGCCCTGAGTCCAAGGCCCAGGACTGGCAAAAAAAAAAAAAAAAAGAATTTTGCTTAAAGTATTTGAAAATATGCAAGCAAATTATGCTCTTTACATAATATCCATGAAAAAGCAATTTCAACTCTATAGAAATAATATGATATAGTTAATATAATTAATTTCTGCCTACTAATAGTTTGAATGACTCCAGACTGTTTTTACATTTCCACATCTTACAATCTTAATAATTCAAGAATTACTTTCCTAATTTTAAAATAATAATGAAACTTTGTTGACAAAGCAATTACCAATTATAATCTTTATGCACCTAGATCCTTTATGCACATATTTTTAGAAATGAATTATTAATCTCTGAAATCTTCTTTCCTGATGTAAGTGCAAGAAGATAATACAAAAATTCATAGTTTTAAATTCCTTCTTTAAATTTTTAGTTATACTTCAGAAAAATTATTGGAACTTAAGTGATTATATCAGCTTTATTAACTATTGGTTCACTTACAAAACATGAAAGTCAATTAAAATTGTATAAAATTGATTTCCTCCATTGAATTAAGTAAATATATCTGTGCATATCACTTCATACTTATAAAATCATCTGATACTTGATGTAAATACAATTGAAAAAAGTTTGAAGGGAGTTTTACCCTTGACCACAAGCATGAGTCAAAAGACCTTGTATCTTCAGCTGTGTTCTCCCACAATTGTACATAAAGTGCAAATAATCATTGTTATCTTTTTTGTTTTTGTTCATTTATTTTTGTCTGTTATGCGGCTTGAATTCTGGGCCAAGGCACTGTCCCTGAGCTCTTCAGCTCAAGGCTAGAGCTCTACCACTTGAGCCACAGGGCAACTTCCTCTTTTCTGGAGATTTATTCGAGGTAAGAGTCCCAAGGACTTTCTAGCCCAAGCTGGTTTTGAACTTCAATCCTCAGATCTCAGCCTCCTGACTAGATAGAATTACAGGCATGAGCCAACATCACCCCACTGATTGACATCTTTTGTTACTTGCTGTCTCGAATTAAATATATTACTTCAAATTCCAACACATATCCAATTCACTACTTTTTCATAATAAAAGGAAGTAAAGTATAATAATACTATTAAAAGACATAATACAATGTTGAAGCCCCTATGTTCAGATTCATATCTAATAACTTGTGAATATACCCAAGGAAATATCATTCCACACAAACAGACCCTAGCTGTTCTGCCAGGTAGCTGAATGAGTTGCTCCAACAGCTTAGTTGAGATAAACAGAGAACATTCCAGATTAATCAAGTTATCCAGATAAAATATAGGCAAAGAAATAATTGTTATTTTTTTGCTTTTAGCCACTAATCTTTAGATTATTATAGAATTATACTAATTAAAACTCATACTTCTAATTTCTAAAATACAACTATTATATTCAATTTAATACATTTTAATTTAACAGTTTTAAGATACACTAGAACTTTTGGACATCTCATTAAATTCATCTTACTAGATGTTAAGAGAATATGTTTAAGGCTAAAGTATACATAATTTTAATCAATAGCTACATAATCATACATATAAGTAGTACAAAAGACACAATTTGCCCCCTGGTTGCCAAAATACAGATTCGCCTTCCTTATATAGCAATAAAGTAAACAAGTTTTGACATAAAGTGGTCCTCAGATGAGTCTATGTCCTAACTAACACAGATTAGGACTTGGTGTAAGATAGAGTAATTTAAACATGGCTATTCTCTTTCATTTTCAATTCACTCCCTCCTATGCGTTATTACTTCCCATTTTCTTTCAGGTCTCTTATTAAGAAATGTCTCTCAACTTATTGATATTTATCTTAGAGATGATTATGTCTCATGTCATTGTTCTTTGCAGACTCAGATTCTAAAAAACTATTAGAGAGTAAATATTGACCATTAATTAAAATAACTGTTTATGATATATTTATATATATCCTGTTGCGATTTAAAGCATTCTTAAAACACTAAATCAAATAACTTAATTATTTGATAGGAGCCAATTAAATTGTTGCGTTTAAAGAGTTGTCTGAATTAACTAAGGTTTCAGACATTAAGAATACTGTCTTCTGGAAGTATGAGCACGAGAGCAATAATATTGGGAAATGTGATGAAGTAGAGTTTTCCACTGGGGCACAGGACATGCTATTACAGGGGCTGGTGGAAGATGTTTAAACTTCAGAATGGTGATGGGCTGATGCAGCATCCAACCCACAGAATCAGTTATATGAGTGGTATGGTGAGTATTAAAGCAATTTATTTGAGTCAGTGTTTCCTAAAAACTCATTAAAATGCCAATATATTATCTAAAAATGTTAACACATATGTCACAGTAGATGTTCATAATTTCACATGTATTACTCTTTCCTAAGGTTCTCATAATAAATCTGTGGACACAGATCTTACAAGATATATTTATGTGCATGTTTAATGGTAGGTTTCTCAAGTTCAATATGGTTCTATTTATTTATTCATCTTCAGTTTTCATAGATTTTTTCCAGAATATTTTTCTCTTTTGTTGTTATTGAAAGGTGATATACAGAGAGGTTATTACATAAATCATATAAAGAGCATATTTCTTTTTGGACAGTGTCATCCCTTCCATCACTCTCTTCAGTTTTTCCCTCCTATCCCCACCTAAAATTTGCATAGTTGCAGCAATTGTTCATCCTTTGTCCCACCGTTTCTGTGACCCCCCACCTTGCTCTCCCAAGGATGAATGAACCAAAAAATAAGACAAAGGAAAACAAAAGTGGTGCTGGAAATATTGGTTAAACACCTATAAAAAAAACTAAAGCTAGATCCTTATATATCACCCTGCACCAGAATCAATTCCAAATGGATTAAAGTCCTTGAGGTCAGATACCCTGAACACATTGCATGAAAAAATAGGAGAAACGTAAGTTATCCTTGCACAGGTAGAAACTTTCTTTTATATATATATATATATATATATATATATATATATATCTTTTATATATATATCTTTTATATATATATATATACTTTTTTATTATCAAACTGAATTACAGAGAGGTTACAGTTTCATACATTAGGCATTGGATACATTTCTTTTACTGTTTGTTACCTCGTCCCTCATTCCCCCTCCCCCTCCCTCTATCCCTTCCCCCCCCCACATGAATTGTTCAGTTCATTTTCACCAAACAGTTTGTAAGTATTGCTTTTGTAGTTGTCTTTTTTTACCCTGTGTCTCTCGATTTTGGTATTCCCTTCCAATTTCCTGGTTCTAATACCAGTATACATGGTTTGCAATATACTCAGATAAGATACAGAGATAGTGTATGTACAACCACAGGAAGGTGATACAGGAATATCATCAATAATAGAGGCTTCAGTTACATATGGCACGTTGAAAGTATTTACAACTGTGATATAACAATCGTTTCCACAACATGGAGTTCATTTCACTTAGCATTATCTTATGTATTCATAAGGGTATAGCTATTAGGCTCCTGTGATCCTCTGCTGTGACTTGTCTAAACACTGGCCATAAAAGAAATGCAAATCAAAACAACATTGAGATTCCATCTCACCCCAGTAAGAATGTCTTATATCAAGAAACTTTCTTAATAAAGACCCAATCTATGTCATTACACATGGTAGGATAAAAATCCTAAGTAATGACTTTCAAATACATACCATGTTTCTCAGGAAATTATTTTTTAAAAATTCCTTTATTATTTCTATTGTTCATATATAGAGCAATGACAATGTCTTTGACCTTTTTAAAAAATCCTCCTCCAATGAAGTCCTTTCAATGAGTTATCATATAACAATGCATCCACACTATTTGTTTTAACTTCTGTGTACTTCTCTAACCTGTCTAACTCCTCTTTTGGTTCATGTATTCTTTTCTCTCACTATCCCTTCTGTTGTGTAAAGCAGAAAATTGATTACTATGGATAGCACCTCTACTTCCTTTTTCTGTGCCAGATTGACTGTTATTTAATAACTTCTGACCACTCTCTCTTATCATTCAGGCCTTCACATTAACTTCTTTCTCTTTATAGGTCTTCCCTGGCATCTCTGTTTCTTACTGGGAATAGGTCACTGTCTGATTATCATATTTATTTTTTTTGTGTGTGTATGTTACTTCTGCTTCTCTTCATAAAATATATCCAGTAGGATGTTAGCCTTGTTTATTATGGGTTATCCTCAGTCTTTGTAATATCAAACTAATAGGTCATAAATGAATGACCCAAAAAGTAATTTAAAGATCAAGAAATGTTAGGAAACATGATTCTATTATACAGCCCATAGAATTACTGTTAATAATATATGCATTACACAAAATATAATTTCATAATTCTAGGATAAAATACAAATAATCTGAATAAAAAATAATGACATATTTCCATAATTTCTTTCTTAAATATACTCAAAAGTTATTAAACTTCTTTAATATTTTAATAGAAAAAAGAATTGTGGAATTTTAAATTGCTATGTGAAAAATTTAGCTAATACATTTATATTTTTATAAAAATATACTTTATGTGTAAAATAGGGTTTTAAATAAGTAGAAATTATATTCATTCACGGATACATACATACATGCACAAGTTGAAGAAAATGTACTGTAAGTTTAATGTTGGTTATTTAAAGTTTTTAATCTATTAGTGTATATTAGATAATTATGATAAATAAGGAGAAACATGTATTTCATGACACTTACAGTGACTTTTGCTTATGATACAGTATATGTTCTCACAGAAATTATACAAAAATAAATGCAAAAAATGCAATGGAAGTTCTATTGAAGATAAAATAATATGAAGCTAATTTGAATAAAGAAGTTTTGAAATATACTGGAGAAAGAAACAAGAGGTCCGGAAGTCTCCTTCAAGATGTGAGCCAAGTGACAAAGAGTGAGCAAATGCAGTCATAATACTCACTAACCTCTATGTTGAAAATGAACTATACAACTTGTGGAGGACTTATGTAACTGTATCCCCTCTGTATGTCACCTTTACAATAAAAATAATTAATTAATTGTGTAATAAGAGGTGATTCCTGACCTGATTCTTGAAAGATGAGTAGTTATTAAGGCAAAGAAAACTAAAGAAAGTCTAATAAGAGGGTCAGTGGGGAGGGAAGATATACAACAGAAAATGGAGATTAAGATGGAAAAGCAGATAAAGGTCTAATTCATATTGCCTTCTTTTTTGTGTTCATTTTATTCATTGTTTATCTGGATCTTTCCTCAACATTATTTAGGTAGCGTGTTAGTACCATGTGGTATCTTTAGAGTAAAGAGATTGACCTTTGTCGGATTGAAATCTATGTGGGAAATCATAGGTTTTACGTATTTTACATGATCAGACCCATGACTGGTATCTTCAGGGAGAGAAGTGGTCTTGAACTCAGGGCCTGTACACATCCCTTGAGCTTTGTGCTTAAGGCTCACACTCTATCACATACCACATAAGCCACAGTTGCGCTTCTGTTTTCAGTCATGGGTCTTGAACTCTTAGCCTGGGCACAGTCCTTGTGCTCTTCAGCTCAAGACCAGTGCTCTACCACTTTGAGCCACAGCTTCACTTCCAGTTTTCTGGTGTTTAATTGGAGATAAGAGTCTCACCGACTTTCCTGCCAGCCTGGATTTGAACTGAGATCCTCAGATCTCAGCCTCCTGAGTAACTAGTATTACAGGTGGGAGCCCAACTGTTTTTAACATTCAAGATAGACATGACTTCTAAATGCCTTCGTTGAGACATAAAATACAGTGCTAACAAGTTCTAAATAGAAACTGTCCATAATTTCTTTTAATGTATAAGGACTCACTAAATGTCATAATGGTTATGTCAATATCTGACCTGACCATCTGAATCATTTGATTCAGCAAAGGTACACATATTTATAAGTCTTGAAGTAATATTTTAATATGTAATATTTTAATTGGATAATTCTAGGGAAATTTATGTATATTAAATTATGTTAATATCTTTCTGTTTTATATGCACATGTGCTATGCAAATATGTTTTATGTGTAAATATGCTAAAGTATACCTTATGGGGTACATTTTTATTAATTAAGAACATATAACAATCATAAACCTTCAAAATGTCATAGATTCCTATGCAGTGAAAAACAATGTGATCTCTAAGGCAGTATTTCTATGCAGAGTTCCACTGGTAATACATTTCAGAACATTGTAATAGAAAAATGAACAAAGAAAATTCCATCGTCATCTCTCGGGTATTGTACAATGCAAATTTTATCAATTCTTTTCTAAGGCAAAACACAAACCTCTCACCTATTAAACATGATAAATTAACATAAAAGATACATTGAAGTCCAAAGACAAAATGGAAGAGATAGCATTACTCACTGGGAAGTCTGACACAATGAAAGAATTTGAATTATTTCTCCTCTCTTATTTCTGTGCAACAAAAGAACGATGGCTGACATTGCAAATTCATCACACATATTCACTCTATGTGTACTTACTTTCTTTTTGAGAAAATGTATTCTTTCATGTGATTAATAGATTTTTTCTTCTCACAGTGGTAAAACTCTATACATGTAATCCATGTTTTTCTATCAATATTTAATACAAACAATGTTAGAATTTTTTTTTTAATGTTCCAAACACAGACCCCCAAATGGAAGTGTGATATCTAAATTACACAAAGAGTGTGGATAATGACAATTAGACATTTATGTCAGTTCAAATCAGGTGATGAAAGAGTTGTTTCCTGTTAGAAAAAATGTAGACAAATAAGGGTTTGAGATTTGCAGAACTGAAGCAGAGTGCCAATGACTCTTGCCTGTAGTCTCAACTATTCCAGTGGCTGAGATTTGAACATTGTAATTTGAAGCCATCTCAGGAGACTGTTATATTCAATTAATCACCACAAAACCAGAAGTGGAATTGTGGAAATGTTAGAGTACTAGCCTTGAATACAAAAGCTAAGGTAGAGCATCCAGACCATGAGTTCAAATCACTGGACCAGTACACATATACACATGCATAAACACACACACACACAAATCAATATCTTAGCAAAGTTGAGCTTTAATTTAATTACTCTGTTGCAATGGGTTTTTAGAGGAAGGGATTATGTTTATACTTTAAAACAATCAAAGACTTCCTGTTGAACCATATCTTTTCAAAACAGTTCAGGTATGCTAGATAACAATATTTGAAAGGCATTTAAAAACTAAGTGATGCTACATAAATAAGGAAATGATAGTGACCCTTAAATCTGTACATGATGTGATTAAAGAAACATAAGGAAGTATCTATTTCCTCTAAATGCAACTGCTGATGCAAGGGACATTACCTGGATTCTTCCCATAATTGGGACAATTCGATAGAGAAAGCTGTGTCCGAAAGATACTTATATCTCTAAGAGTGTTTCCAGAAAAGATCAGTATTTGAATTCCTGGATTTATAAAATACTTCTATCTTTGTGGGAATCCTGAAGTAAAACAAAAGGAATCATGAGAAGCATGTCATTCTTTTTCAGGTAGCTTGAGTGGACATATCTCATCTCACCATTAAGTCCTCTGGCTTTAAGGTTTTCATTTTTGTCTGAGAGTACTGGGTCTCCGTCTTACAGAAAATAGATGGTAAATTCTCAATCATTTTATTCTCTGGACTAATTTCTCATAGCAGTCTTTCTCTCTCTCTCATATGCACACACACATATACACACACACATATATATATACATGTAGTTCTGTGTGTACATATATATGTGCATTTTCTATACACAGTGTTATTTTTCTCTGAAAACTTTGATGAACAGAAAGTTATACATCTGAATTTTTTTGAGTGTGTAAGAGGGAGCTTGAATTTAGGGCCTCCTGTTCTTCTTTTCTTTTTTGCTCACAGCTGGCACTCCACTGCTTGAGCTACAACTCCAGTTCCAGTTTTTTGTTTTTTTTCTTTTTCTTTTTCTGGTTAAGTAAAAAAAAAAAAAAAAAGATGTCAGTCTTAGCATTCTGAGTTGCTAGAATTAAAAACATGAACCACCAGTGGCCAGCATAAATATTGTAACATATATGAATCTTTATCTGCAAGAGACAGTAACTGAGAAAAACGGCATAGTATATTTAAAATTCATGAAAATTTATTTTAATTAATAAATTTATTTATTTGTTGTCAAAGTAATATACAGAGGGGATACAGCTCCATATTTAAATACGAAACTTGTTACCTCCTCCTTTGTTTTTCTCCTAACTTCCCTCTTCCCTGGTTACCTCCTCAACCTCCCTGGAGTTATACAGTTGGCTTAAAGCATATTGTCTTGTAAATATTGCTGTTGCATTGGTTCACCTTTTACTCTTTGTCTTTCCATTTTGGTGTTCCTCTTCCCTAGTTTCGATGAATGTATAATGTGTGTTGTATGTAGGTTTATGGGCTAAATTATGTAGAAGTAAAAATGGTAGTATTTGTAATTAACATTCAATAGTTTGTTTTCAGAATGGTGTAGAAAAAACTGAAAGAATAATTAGTAAACTATAAGAAAATTTATGGAAATTTATTGAGAATTGAAGACACAGCTTTTTATACATGAAAAATTCTGAGGATCTTTTGCATTTTTATAAAATGCAGAAGAGACAAAGACTGGGAAGGAAACAACTTGTAGAAGATAATGCCTAAGAATTTTCAAAACTAATGAAAATCACCAAGGTATGAAATTAGAGTCCAATATCCATAAATATGCATAAATATCAGAAAACTATAATTAGTGTGATGTACACTGAGACAAAGTCCAGTGACACTATGAGAAATAAATGACAATATTTTGCATGTCCAGAAAAAGATAGTTATTTTAAAAAGGGCAAATTTTGTATTGACATTGGAATATTTAAACTAATAGAAAAAACTTCTGAAAGTATTTTTTTAAGAAAGCAAGCAAATCAAAGGCTGCATAGTCAGCCAAAATCTTCCTTAAGTATAATGGCCTTGAACAGTTTTGCAAATGCAGATTATTGTTCCCATAAGTACTTCTTAAGAAACACTCAAAGAATTGCTTTTATACAATGAAAAACATCATCTTAGAAAAATCTACAGTATAAAGTTTGGGAATAGTCATCAGCTATTTTTACTTTTTTGGGCTTAGACTAAAAACTTGAAAGATGCTACTAGAATTATATGAAATATAGTATGGTTGAGAAAATATATCACTCTCTGAACTCTGGGGAAAAAAAAATTACAAAAGCTTTGAAAGCCTAACTTCTTCCTAAAACCATTATCAGAATTGATATTACAGAACAACATAACTTGAGAGCCCAGAAGACACAGATAAGAAAAAGAAATATTTCTAATATTAAGAAAATAAGATAAAAAGTTAAGAAAGATCTTAATACATCACAGAGACTGAATGACAGTTAGTATGACTGTCCAAACCGGGGAAAGATTTCCTCTCTACTTCAGATATGGACCAAGGAAGCAATAGCCCCTACAGGAATGATGAAATGGTAAAAATGGGAAAGGATCTGATCAAAGCTGCCTTTCTCAGGAGGTAGTATAAGTACTGAATTGATTCTTTTCACATTAACTATTGTTAAGGCCCTGAAGAAAATACTTTACAAATATAATGATTATATACTTTGTTGCTGTAGCAACGCTAAATTTCTACAAATGACTCTAGGGCTCTGGATTTGTGTATCTACTTCCTTGCAGAGAGGGGTTACAGTTTCATATTTAAGGCAGTGTGTACATTTCTTGTCAAGCTTGTTACCTTTTCCCTCATTTTTCTCCCACCTTCCCTCCTCTCCAAATCCGCCCCCCCCGTGTTGTACAGTAAGTAGGTTTACAGAATATAGTTTTGTAAGTATTGCTGTTGCAATGGTTCACCTTTTATCCTTTGTGTCTCCATTTTGATGTTTCCTTTCCTTTCCCAAGTTCCAATAAACGTATATACAATAAAAAATTAAAAAAAAAAGAACAGTGGAGTGGGCCAATCTCAGCCCATAGAACTTACTTTGATTAACTCTGAAATAACCGTTAAAAATAAGGCACTGTAAATGTTTTTGATGTTTTGGTAAGGCTTACTGACATAGGTATATCAATCATGCACAAATCATACCTCTTGTTATTAGCAAAAATTAACATCTATTTTTTGAACTTGGGCTCTTCAATCTCATTACCAATTGAAGCAGACTTTTGTAGCTTTGCTTATTTTCAAGATAGAATCTCCCTTTTCAAATGGGCTAGCCTTGACCACAATTCTCCTTTATGTACTTCATAGCTGGTTTAACAGGTATGAACTATGCCAAGCTTATCTTTTTGTTTTTATTGAGATATGGTTTCACAAACCTTGCTCAGGCTGTCTTAGAAACATAAACTTCTCAAACGCAAACTTATTTATGAAAATACAGTTTCTATTAACAAGTCAGTGGAAAGTCTTAGTATCACTTTTTAATTCTTTGTTTTAGAATTCTCTCTCACTTTAGACTTTATAGAAGTTCTCGGTGTCTATTTGAGGTGTGACTTGCTTTACGTTCATGCAACTTTAAGTCAACAGTGGATGAAAATTTTCCAATGGGGTTACTCACCAAACTTTGGAAAATTTTCATCCATTGCATCTTCATTCATTGTGTTCAATACATTCTCAAATTTTGTTTCAATTCCCTTTTCTCTTATATGTTTTACAAGTAGAGTAATTGTTTATCCATACCCTGCATCTCTAAAGTATATTTTGTAAGAAGTTCTTTTTTTAATATCTCCATATTTTATCAAGGTATTCTACTCTTTTTCTATTTCTTTATTTTACTCTTTTTTTGTTTTGCTTTGTTTTTGTTGACTATGGGGCTTGAACTCAGGGCTTGGGCACCATCCCTGAGCTCCTTTGCTAAAGGCTAATTCTCTATCACTTTGAGCCAAACCCACTTCCTATTTCCCTTATATTATAGTACTTTGAGTCACATTCATCATGTCTGCCACATTAATCGGTATTCACACTCTTTGCTAGATCCTGAAATCCCATTTTTTTTTCTTCTATTTCCTCAGGTAAGTTCCTTTCAAGTTCTAATCATACTAAGGAAAACCAGATCTCCCACGTGATTACTTTTCACTCCCGCACAGATTCTGAGTATAGTTCCTTATTTCACTGGAAACTATATATTGACCACATACATGTTTAATCGATCATTTTTAGCTTTAAAAATATTCTCATTACATGATGTTGTTCAATTTACCAAATTCAGTGACAGAGGAAAGGAAAAATCAAGCAATTGTCTTTATACCTAAAAAAAAATCAGACATCATAACTTCACAATTACAGAAGTATATTTTATGTAGTTCTTTACAATTATGTAGTCAATATATTGACTGCATTTTTAGCATGAATTGTGTTTCCTGCTATATGGATTTCCCAAACAATGTCAAGATTGTAGCTAATAAAAATAGATGATTTATTTGAAATATGGACAAAATCTACCTACTTTGACCATTGATATCGCTACCTCAGTCTACTGATTGGTTTCAACAGAAAAAAAATGTGCTTTCACATCTTCTGCTGACCTCTTCATTTTCTTAAAAACCAATTTACTTGCAGATAGGGACAGAAAGGCAGGGTGCACATACTGGTGAGAATTACGAAATAAAGATTAATGAATGGTTCTTGTCAAAGATTTGCTGAAGTCAAGAATTTTGCACAGTTTGCCTGATACAGCAGTCATGCATTCATTCAGTCTAAAGGGTGTAGGACATCAAAATGGAATCATGCCAGAAGACTGAGCTAAGAAAATGTGAGTGTGAGGGGTAGCAGTGCATCTTACATACTTCAACTTAATAAAGCCTGGCAAGTCACCCTTCCTAGACCTCATTTTTCCCTCTGTCAGCTGAATATGAGCAACATGTCTAAGAGATTAAAGATAGAAGGAATATGCAAAATATTTCAGTTCTTAATTTACTCAACTTTCCATTTGAATTTCCAAGCATGCTTCCATGGTGCCAACTGTCAATTTTAGATAAATTAATTTATATTTCAAGGATTAACCATAGATAAATTTGAAGTACTAAAATAAATTCTACTTAACATTTTACAACACCAGTGTAATAGATTTCTTGTACTTGGAGGAATTATGTGAGTCATTTTGAGAAAATTGGAAAACACATTTTTTAAAGTTTGCATTATAGATATTTACGCTCTTATATACAAGGAGAGGATTACATCGTAATTAGGCTCTAATTAAAATATTTGTCACGTAGTTTGTCTCTCAAGGCCATATATATATATATATATATATATATATATATATATATATATATATATATATATATTAAGCCAAATACTATTCCAATTTCAAGCCCTTAGAATGAACATGATGCACCCTGTGATACCATTTCCTTTTTTAATTAATTAGTTTATTTATTGTCAAAGAGATGTACAGAGGGGTTACCATTTTATATGTAAGGCCATGAGTATATTTCATATCCAACTTGTTACCTGCTCCTCATTTTCCCCCTTCCCCCTCCTTATTCCCTCCCCTCCCTCCCCATAACTTGTACAGCTCGTTTACAGCATATAGTTTTGTAAGTAGTACAGTTTCAGTGATTCGTCTTTTATCCTTTGTCTCTCCATTTTGATGTTCCCCTTCATTTCCCAAACAAAGAAGACCACACTAAAGCCACCAATACAACAATGTTCATTGCAGCACAACTTGTCACTGGTAAAATATGGAATCAACCCAGATGCCCCTTAGTAGATGAGTGGATCAAGAAAATGTGGTACATATACACAACTGAATTCTATGCCTCTATCAGAAAGAATGACATTGCCCCATTCATAAGAAAATGGAAGGACTTGGAAAAAAAAATCATACTAAGTGAATCAGACCTAAAGAAACATAGACTCTATGGTTTCCCTCATTGAGAATAATTAGTGCACATCTAAGATAATCCCAGCACAACAGGTCCAATAGCTATGTAAATATGAACACATAAGATGATGCTAAGAGAAATGACTTCCAAGCTATGGAAACAAGTGCTTTATCATTAGTGTTGTTATTTCCAACATACCATGTGAAATTATGCCTTTCTCTTTTGTTTTTCTTCACCAAGATTTTTACCCCTAATGTCACTATAACTGATTTTGGTACCCTGGGTATTGTATATATTATTTACTTTTATTGGTGAAAAGAATAGCAAGAATGTAAGACAGCAAAGGAGCATTTTCTTTATGAAGAGACACTTTTTAGAGCAGAAATCACAATTTCAAGATAAACAAATTCTCTTAGGTGTTCAATTTCAAAACATTCACTTTCCGGGCTGGGAATATGGCCTTGTGGTAAAAGTGCTCGCCTCAAAATATTCACTTTCCTAGTATAGAAAAGTACTTAACTTCTACGTAGATTTTATGGTAAAACCATAACAAATACCATTCTTTTAACTAAATCTTTTTAGCCCATTACTTTAATATTAAACCCAAATTATGACACATTGAGAATAAAATTTTTACTCTCTTTGAGGACATTTAAAACTCTTACTTACAAACTTTTCTAATTTTTATGCCTAGTTTGATGATGAGACAAATAGAAAAACTGCCCAGTAGCAGTATCTTAGTAGCTTTTGTCCTTTTAAAAAAATTTTTCATATGAACTTTGAAAATAGTCTCATTAAAAACATACTTACAAGCCTGGCACTGGTGGCTCATGCCTGTAATCCTAGCTACTTAGGAGGCTGAGATTTGAAAACTGTAGTTTGAAACCAGCTAAAATAGGAAATTCTGTGAAACTCTTATCTCTTATTAACTACCAAAACGTGGAAGTGGAGCTGTGGCTCAAAGTGGCAGAGTGCTAGCCTTGAGGAAAGGAAAAGAAAAGAAAGGAAAAGAACATCAGCTACCCAGACCCTAGATTCACTCCCCAAATCCCCATTATATATGTGTGTGTGTGTGTGTGTGTGTGTGTGTGTGTGTGTGTGTGTGTGTGTTTCTCAATTATATGTAAGTTTATTGGGCATGATGGGCTTGAAATTTGGAGTAGTATTTGGCTATCAGTGTAAATAGATGCTTGAGTCCTTATTTAACGGATATAGCATATAGCTAAACAAATGTAAAATGGACCAAGAATATTTGTGGCAAAAAAACCACTAAAATAGCAATGATTTTCTGGTGATCACAATTGGATTGACATAGTTCTTAAGGTTTCATAAATACTTTTGCATATTAATAAGATATTTGAATATAATCATATATTTACTGAATTCATTAATGAAGGGCCATTTTCAATGTATTGATGTGACACAGAAATGATACAAAATGTTAGAATGGCCCTGTAAAACATGTGATGAGCTAAAACACTAGCAATAAAGTCGGTGGAGATCAAAGAACACCTACTCTAATCTGACAAGAAGCCAAGATATGTGGCCAGATACTTAAAATAAAAATTCCAGTTACTTCACTTTCAACAGAAAATACAAATGTACACAAATATATTTCCATTGTTGCATTTATGTATTTAATTGCTAGCTGTTCATGAGGTACCCATATGAGTTAAAAGAAAGGAAAAGCTTAATATTACAGTTCCAACGTCGGTGAATAGAACTAAAAGTGATTTTTTAAAAATTTGAACGAATGTGAAATCAGGAAAGGGAATTGCTTTTATTCCTTATCTTATTGACTGACAATACCGTTCATCGAGTGTTTCAACTATAATCCTGTCAAAGTACTTCATGCATGTCCCGAAAAATCTGTTCTCGCTCCCTTCACGCTGTTGCTGCTTCAGTTCAGTCCCTCATATCTGTCACTTGAAATATTGTAAAACTACCTTCTAGATGGCTTTTATACAACCAGTTTATCTATTTCTATTTGAGTTGTCAGGCAGCCACTTCGGTTATCACCTTAAATGCAAATAAATCATGCTCGCAGTATTAAAACTGTTATGGCACCCTGTTTGCACAGAATAAAATGAGTTTCCATGTCTATCTAGGCAAGAGCTTATACACTTATAGTGTATGTTTTCTAGCATAAGTATGATCTACATTTTTCCCCCAGCTTTATTTTCTACGTTTGTCGCTAGTTCTCCTACCCCATATCCTGTATTGAAACTGACATCTTTCCTTTTTTCATAATCATACAGCTTGGCATATGTTTTTCTCCATTCCTGAAAATCATCTCCTCTCAATGGAAATTCCACTACAATTGAATCCCGAGCTTAAATATCAAATCCTCATCCAAGCTTTCTTTATAGTATGCCAATGCTACTCATTGTATCTTAAGTATTTCCTGAGAGCCATTGTGTCCTCATCTTTGCACTGAAGTTGATGGAATCCTTCATACATATTAGGTAATGGGACATCTTTATGGAATCATGCAACTTCTTTTAGGTAAGGTAGCAAAACCTTTTTGGAAAGTGCATCGGAAGCAAGTTGATCACTGCAACCCTATTTCTACTTAGTATCAGTATTTCTCATCATATTCCTTTTCCTGAGCTTTTGAAACATACTACAATTTCCTACTTTTCACTTCTGTGAATTTACCAAAGAAACCTGAGAGTTGATTCTATAAAGATGTAAAGAAGTGAATGATGAAATAGGGAACAAGAGGGTAAATGTCATCTTCCCTACCTGCTACTACTTTCTTCTAAGCCAATGCTCTTAACCATAGAGTTTCAAAACAGAAACAGTACAGCATTCCAAAGGAATTGAGCCTGTATAGGTCTATTCTCAAATGGATGTGTAGCAACAGAAGTAGAATAAAAGGAAATCCATCTCAAAATACTTAGAGCCCACTTGCTCTCCATTTCACTATGCAAAACACTTTGTTGTGTGTCTTTGAGAAGATTATGGTTTATCCAGTGAAAACCAGATTAGGATATGTTGCAAACCATCCTAAATATTGTTTTCATTGTTTCTGTATAGATTCTTAAGAAACTGAGATTTTGTTTTTAATTCGGGCATAGCAAAAGAGTGTTCCAATGTGACTAAAAATATTTCCATTCTAACAATCTGCCTTCAGTTAAATGTTAGCATACAATTAATTTCATGAAACTCTGATAATCTTAAAAAATAAAAAAGTACCTACTTTTGGAAAACATTACTAAAACTGATATCCCAACAATAAACAAAAGAACTTTAAGAGAAACCTGGAACTGAGTTTTTAGCTTTTTTTGTTATGTTTTCTAGTAAATTCAGAGTTGGCTGTTCTTTATATCTTCTCTGTTTTTGTTGATCGTTTCTGTGGAGCAATGATCTAATTTAGTTTTACTTTAGTTCCTGCTTATCTGTTGCAATAGTTTATGATATCTGCTTTATAATCTACAATCTTGTGTCATCTATCTTCTGTGCTAGTATTTGCTCAAGTTGAAACCTGTGAGTTTTTGACAAGTGTTTGTACACTAAACATGTTGAGTATTGTATGATAATCTTTCAGAACTAACTTAATTTTTATTTGTGTAATTGAGCAGCTGTTCTGCTCAGATTTGAGAACAAATGGAAGGATACTACTTTAGCTTTAGGTTAAATGTAAAAGTCTAGGTTTCCTTTTAGTCTCCATTAATGCATAGGGAAGAGAGATTTTCATTATTGAGTATCAATGGAAGACTGTATTTTCCTGTATACCTCTGGTGAGAAAACCTGGTTAGGAAGAGAATGCTTGCTTACTCCTCCCTGTGGGAAAAAGAAAGCCTCAAGTATTTTAAAATATTGCAAGATAATTCTGTTGCACTTTCCATTTTGTTTTTGCTTCTATAATTGAGTAGTTTACAATGCTCCTCCATATCGTGGATCAGAACTAACTCACTACTCATGCCACTCCAATTAGAAAAGTTGAAGGACTTTGTTTTTAGATGGTGAGGATGGAGGAAAAGAACTCCAGTCAGGGGCTGGGAATATGACCTAGTGGCAAGAGTGCCTGCCTCATACACATGAAGCTCTAGGTTTGATTCCCCAGAACTACGTATACAGAAACAGCCAGAAGTGGCACTGTGGCTCAAGTGGCAGAGTGTTAAACTTGAGCAAAAAGAAGCCAGGGACAGTGCTCAGGCCCTGAGTCCAAGGCCCAGGACTGGCAAAAAAAATAAATAAAACAATAAAACAATAAATAAATAAATAAATAAATAAATAAATAAATAAATAAATAAAGTGGAATTGAAGCTAAGCGTGTCATTCAGTGTAAGTGTGTATGCCTAAGGTGCACAAGGCCCTTGGTTCAAGCCTAGCACCACAATAATAATTAAAAGTAAATGAAGTAGGATACCATCCCCTAGGTTGGACACCAAAGTTTTACAAATGAACAAAAAGGTACTTAATGGATGATGTTCTTAGGAAGAACGCTTTTGTGACCATCTATTAAAACTTTTGTGTAGGAAATATCTTCAGGGAGAGTGGCTATTCTGAGATCTGGAACCTATTTCCAGAGAAGAATGGCTTTACAGAGACAGAGAGCATATATAAAGTGAATTTCCATATGATCGCTATGTCTATTACTGCTGTTATTTTTTAAAGCCTATTTTCTGGCATGCATAAAAAAAGAACTCCAATCAGATCTACAATTACAAAGACAGGAAGACAAACATTCTGTCTTCAAACTCAATTGACTCATCCTTCACAGGAGTGTTGGGAGGTTTTATTCCGCTGTGTGGGGCTTGAAGCCTTGGTATTTGTGGCTTTACCAATGAGGACTCGTGCTGCCCACAGTTTTTCCTGTAATGTTTATCTGTAATTAAGTTATTTTGCCTAAAATAGTGGTTTCTTATTTTTTTCTTGTAACGTTTTATTAAAAATAGTAAGATTTTGTTGGATGAGTCACATGAAACCATTGGAAGTTCTGGGCTACTAGCTTCTCCACACAGAGAAAATAAGAAGAAAAACACTAGGCAAACTGGTCATCACTCTGATAACCCCTTTGGATTTCAAAGTTCCTAGCTAGTCCTTTCAGAGCCTTCCTAATGACTACTTCATATACAATGTTTAGAGTTTTAGTTTTATGCAGTTGGTGAATATGAAAACCTGCTTTTCTTCTGTCTTTCTAGAAGCAGAATAATATATAGTGAAAAGCACATCAAATCAATTTAATCAAGAAACTTAAGCAAAGTCTGTTCTTTAGGATTATCTAATAATTATTATTACTCCACTTTAATATCAGGTGGATTTTCTTAAACTTAATTAAATTACTGATTATGTAAAATGAAGAGTTAACTTTCTTCATTGATGACATGATACCTATTAAATTCATACATTCATATTTTTTTATCAATGACACATAGAATGTTAGAAATTGAAGATTTTGTGTGGTATCTTCTACTAAATGAAATTCACTTTTCTTCTGCCTCAGCACTTGCATGAATTTAATTAGTTTGAAATATTTTATACAAGCTTTCAATTTATAATTCTTAAATACAATTACTAAAAAAGAACTGTATCAATTAGTTTCATTGCTCTATTGCTTTCCCATCTGTCCTTCACATTTCAGTGAAGGTTCTGAGGATAGAGGAACATGAGTTTATTTGGAAAAAAAACAGAAATAAAAGAAAGAGAAGGTGATAAAAGCATAAATAGATTGAGTACAAGTTATTTCATTTTCTCTCCTGTTTTGTAGAGTCTACAAATGCAGGTAGACTACGAAATAAGCTGTTTCACATCAAGTTTTATTCAAAATCATGCAATACAAATAATGAATAAAAGATGATAAATTTAACAGTCATTATCCTTTCTTTTTTTCAGAAATGACAGAATTTTATATATACAATAGCCAGAATTAATCAATATATACATGTGTTCAGGATATTAAAAAACAGACCTACACAATCCTTTATTGATGTATGTATATATCCATACATATGCCAATTATTATTCATTTATTTATTGTCAAAGTGATGTACAGAGGGGTTACAGTTTCATACATAAGGTAGTGAGTACATTTTCTATCCAACTTGTTACCTCCTCCCTCATTTTTGTCCCACATTTCACCCTCCCCATTGGTTGTACAGTTGGTTTACAGCATGCAGTTTTGTAAATATTGCTGTTGCACTGGTTCATCCTTATATTTTCTTATCTTTGTTCTGCATTCCTATAGCTTAATATTTGCATGTTATTTTGTGTACTTAGTTAAAAAAAAACACAAGCACCTCTTGACTGGAATATGCAAATTTGCTGTTACCTAGATTTCCATCTGTTTCTTCCCAAATCTTGTGCCCACACACCACCTTCTCATTTTTATTTTTGTGTCTTACTGTCTTATTATATTAATGTTAACATTCCCAAAGCATTTGTGCAGAATGCTATGTTCTTAGAGGAAAAACATTGAGTCTAATAGGCAAATCAAAGTTAAAATCCAGTGGAAGAGTATGTGTAGCTATTATTAATGACTACTGTGACTGAGGAATTTTGCTTTATTTCCTATTTCCTTACATTTTTACTCTTGTGCAACTACTGAAATTGATACATTTGAATGATCTGCACCCAGTTCATTCAGAATGATGACAGTGACACAGAAGTGAGAACCTTCTAATGATTATCATTATCATGGCTTTTTATCCCTTGAAACAATATGCACAGAATTTAACAAGAATTTCAAAAGTAGTTATCTAGGGCTGGGGATATAGCCTAGTGGCAAGAGTGCCTGCCTCGGATACACAAGGCCCTAGGTTCGATTCCCCAGCACCACATATACAGAAAACGGCCAGAAGCGGAGCTGCGGCTCAAGTGGCAGAGTGCTAGCCTTGAGCGGGAAGAAGCCAGGGATAGTGCTCAGGCCCTGAGTCCAAGGCCCCGGACTGGCCAAAAAAAAAAAAAAAGTAGTTATCTAAATGGTAGTGTTTTGATGAACCAATGTAAAAGGTGAATACCTTAACATAGTCAAAATAAAAATAAAAGCTGTGTCTTTGCATATTTGCAACCCTGGCATATCAGGATTAAATAAGTATTTACAAGTTCACTGTTGTTCCGTAGGAGATTTTACTAGAAGGCACCTATATCAGATATAAAGAGTATATTAAACATTTAAATTAAATTTGTAAAGGACATCTAAGTGATATCAGACAACAGGAGACACATGACCTGAAGATTCTTCTTTTTATGCATGTATGGCAAAGTATAACAATAATAGTGGAAGATTATCTAAATGCTAGTGGCTCACACTTGTCATACTAGCTAATCAGAAGGCTAAAGTCTGGAAGATCATGGCAAGCTTAGGCAGAAAATTTGACCAGATTTCATCTTCAAAATAACCAACATAAAGCAGAGCTGAAGGCATACCTCAGTGGCAGAACACCAGCACGTGGAGCATCAGACCCTGAACTCAAACATTAATACTGAAACAGAAGAAGAATATATCAAACATATGCCAGTAACCATGAAAATCATTTCTATACAAACTATCTCATTTAATGTGCTATAGTTTCTTAAAGTTGGGAAGTAATACATTGATCTTAGTCTCTTAAGAAGTGCTATGACTGATGGAAACATTTAAAGTTGGCAAAAGTCAGAGTAAATAATTTTACTTGAATTTTATTTTTCTTATATTTGGTTCATTTTTAAGTATGCTCTTCACTAAAAATCAGTCAAAATATAGTTCCAGGATAAACATACTTTCTAAACCACACAAGTTCCTCCTTATAGAAATGACAGCTGAACCAATGTAAACAGTATAACAAAATATAGTTATATTAGTTTATGTTCGACTAGGAGACAGATATCTCACCAGTTATTTAAATAGAGATGAAATAACACAGAGAAGATTTTCCTATGTGACTTAAGTGGAAAGAGAGTTTCAAGTTTCTCATCAGTAAAGGAAAACCTCCATGACTCTTAAGGTTGAGTAATAAATGGGAGAATCTTAAGCCACTAGGAATTTGAAGATTGAACACAAGCCCTTCAGAGCTTAAAATCTGACTTCTAGGGAAGAGAGATTGACTGACAAATATTGAACCTAATGTTTTGTTGCCCAAACCTTTAAGAAGGCGACTCAAACCTCTCTGATTGTATCAGAAATGGACCATCACGTTATTATTCTTTCTAAGGACTGTGTAAAATTTCATTCATTGTGAATAATGGTACTCACATGTTGAAAATGAACCATACAACTTGTGGGTGGGAGATGGTAGGGAAAAACTGGGAGAGAGTAAAGTAAGGGGTGATATTGTCCCAAATGAAATGTCCAAAGAGCCATTACCTGACTTACATAACTGTAACCCCTCTGTACATCACCATTATAATAAAAAACATAAAATGAGAAACAATTGATCTACAGTCAAAGTCCCCTTTATTGATAAGAAAATAAAAGAATTATAAATGGAGCATCATTACATTAGTACTGTTCATATTGAAGAAAACAGTTAACCATCTAGTTAGTATGTAAAGTGACTGTTGACTTTAGAGTTTAGACTTGCTAAGGTAATGTTCATGCTCATAGAAACAAGTAGATAGAAAGCCAACTATAAAAAGGTCAAATCCCTTCCTTCTTCCTCCTCTGGCTGTTCTCTCAACATGTTTTTAGAAACTCAATGGCAGTACTACTAAAAGGATTAATACAGGATGGATTGGATATGAGAGATAATAAAAAGTCATATTCTGATTCTCTGGAAGTTCAGCGTGTATTCCTGTTCTTGTATACATATTTTCACTTCCGTGCAATGATCTCAGCTCTATTTTTGAGCTTAATAAAATGGGTCTATTTTTTACTTAAGTGGAGATGTTCTTACACTATGCTTCAAAAAGGAAGTAGAAAGCACCTGCTATCACTATTTGACTCTGGTAAAATGTCATATCATACACCTCTTATCTATGATAAATCAATGACAGTCACATCTATGCATTTTGTCTGTTGAATTGTCAATTATTTTGTTTGAGTAGTACATTACATAGCTGAGTAACAAATTCAACATCAAAGTGTTAATAAAATAATGCAGGGGAAAGAATATAAATTTACATATATGTATGTTTACAGGTACAAGGAAGAAACAGCTGTTTCTCAGGTGACAACATTTCTCTTGAAAGCAGTACCCCAATACAACAGAGATCCAAGCATTTGCAATTGCTATTAAGGCAGAGCAGATAGTTTATTTTCAATATCATCTTACTTTCTATATTTGTTCTTTACTATTTAAAGTCTTTAGGCCTAAGGGTTATTCATAACTTACTTTCTCCAAAATCACTGGCATGTGTTCTTTGTGTTACATTTCTTTCTTACTCTGATACCCTTTAACCTTCATTCTTGAAAGACTTGACTTCACAGTCACTCAATTTTTCAATTATTCCATTGTGTGTCCCCTTTATATTTAGACTTACATGTATTCTGAGGTATCTCATTATATTTTCTTGGTTCCACAAATAGTCTATTACACTACCACTTTTAGTCTCGGTCACATTTCCTTGGTACTACAGGTAAGAAATGCCACTCTCACTTTAGCACCTTCATTCCCAAGACTTAAGTGTCATATGCATTTTTCTCTTTGTAGGAGAGAGGATGGGGAGAGGAAGATGAATAAATAAAAGCATTTAAAACATAAAGTAATAAAACCCTATTCTTTAAAATGTTTATCTTTTAATAAACAAGTGCCTTCTCTTACACTAGCTATTAAACTTTTCTTTCCATGGAGAAGAATACTGTGGATAACATCCACAAATTCCATAGGCAGGAACCTCTTGTTGCTCTTCTTTTTGCTATGGAATACATTTCGTGATTGGGATAAGTGTTGTACAAACTCAATGATAATAAGGCCTTCCAGAAGCCCACAGTGGCAGTGTTTTGGCAGAAACACTTAAGGCAAGGGAAATATAGGTCCAGAAAACCTATCTGCTGCAGTGAATAGAGAATGAACCGGTTCTTTACCTGGAATGATCACACTTCTTTCAGAACTTTCAGTTTGAAGATCATCCGTATAGTTAGTCCTAGGTATCCAAATGCTGTTTATCTACAGAATTAACCAATTTTGGATTTTAAAATGCTCAAAGAACACAGTGACTCATATATATTTACAATTATTTCTCTTATTATTACTCCCAAATAATAAAAGTACATTTTTGTAGAAAACTCATATCATAGTATACATTCTTATAAGTAATCTAGACATGGATTTGAATATATCATATCATTGCCTAGGTTATACAGAAGCAGTACACATCTTATATAAGGAAGGTGAAAATCTGTGGATTTTGTTATTGACAGAATAGGTACTGCCAGTGGATCATTGTATTTACAACATGCTACAAATGGATTGGTTCTAATCTACTATTTTGGAAAACCTAAAGTTCTAGGTATTATTTTTATTACTTTCCTTACCATGCTTTTTTACATAAATGGTCATAGAACAAGTACTGAGTTGCCTTCACTTATTTTTTTTTTTATTTTTTATTTTTTTTGCCAGTCCTGGGCCTTGGACTCAGGGCCTGAGCACTGTCCCTGGCTTCTTCTCGCTCAAGGCTAGCACTCTGCCGCTTGAGCCACAGCACCGCTTCTGGCGGTTTTCTGTATATGTGGTGCTGGGGAATCGAACCTAGGGCCTCGTGTATCCGAGGCAGGCACTCTTGCCACTAGGCCATATCCCCAGCCCTGCCTTCACTTATTGATTGCTAATATTTCTATCAGAGATTTAGCAACTAGATAGACAACCATAGATTAGACCAAATTACCATTTATAAACTGATTCAAATGAAATCTTTGGCTACTGATCTATGAGCAGAAAAGGCATTTTTTTGCAATCAACTGACAGTGTTTGTTATTGAAAGATATAGGTATTTACTTTTTACAATGTGTAATTATTTCAGTAAATAGCTGTAATTCTCTCTGAAAAATGCTTAGTGTAGTGTATTCTTAAGGTATATTCTTGTAGCAGTATTGATGGTTCCTTCCTTAAAACAAATCTAAATTTTCTTTTAACACACATTTTTCCAGTATAGAACTTGTTTAAACGTGTAAACAGGATATGTAACAATGACTCCTTTTTTTTTTTTTTTTTTTTTTTTGCTATTACCCCTGGATTTGTTTTGTGTTACAAAGGTAGGGTAAAATTTTGGTGATTAGATGGTATGCTTGTTCAAAGAGACATGATCAATTAATCACTAACATTGACATGTGTGAATAAAATTTTCTAATTAACATTTTATTCCTACCTTATTTGTCAGAGAAAAAAATAGACAGACAGACAGACATATTCGCAACTTAGCATCTGGCTTCCTGGCATCCAATCATCCTCACTAAAATCAGATAGTTCATTTGTACATCATTATCTCTCACTTTGTTTAAGTTAATAACAGCTACCACACTGATTATAGAAATGGATGTGTACATTTCTTGGGATCTATATAAATGGAATATTCACTGAGTTCTCTTTTTAAATGAAGACATTTAGATTGACAACAGAATATCCATATCAATACTTTTAGCATATTGATTTTTTGGATGTCTTTTGCTTAATTATGACAGGAAAGTAATGAAATCTTCACCTAACAACAAAGATTCCAGTTAAATTCTCACTCAAATAACCAAGCACACTGTTCTAGCTGCTGGTTTTAAGTACCCAGGTTATTATCACATTCACCCAGAATATCTGGAAAGTGTCCTAATTTTAATATATTAAGCTGCATTTATATGTCTTCCTCCCTCTACAATGTCAGAATATCTCACATTCCTTCTGATATGCTTGCTTGCCCACTCATGAAGGGTTTTCTAGTGGGGAATTTTTAGGTTTTTTGGTGACACTGAGTTTTGAAATTTGGATTCCTTGCTCTATCACTTGAGACACAACCTGAATCCATTTTTGAATTGGTTATTTTCAAGACAGGGTCTTGCTTTATGCATGGTCAGGGCTACAGTGCGATCCTTCTGCTGGGTAACTCATCACACTCAGCCATTAGTGGAGATGGAATCTTACAAAATTTTATTCCCACATAGATCTTGGACTATGATCTCATGATTTCAGACTCGAACAATGTGCTTGAACTGCCATGCCTGGTCATGCATATGTACTTATGAATTTAATGATAATAAAATAATCATGGATTATCATAATATGGAACGAAGATAGCAAGCAAATTTCCCATGAATAACATTATAGAGGTTTCAAACAAGAAAAAACTCCTTATTTTTTTATGGAAAGAATGTTAAAGTTATTAAAAAGTGCAAGGTCACTGGTTTCATCTAGGCCCAAATCAGTCCTGTTCCAAAGTTCAGATGCAAATTGCTTCACAGTGCAAACATTCACATGAAAGAATTTCAAGACTGAGTTTGCCTCGCATTGCAATACTGGAACTGATATACTTTGCTTTCACTTTAGCTCATTATTCCTAATTGTTTTACAGTAGTCACAGAATATCTATGTGCTTTTTCACAATAACTTACTTTGAGAAATGAAAGATATGAGCATGCCCTTTATTTTGTAAGCCCCTCAGTGTATTCACAGAAACTTCACACTAGATTTCATCATCATCTTCACTATCATTATTGAAAATGCAACAGCTACTTATTCTACTGAGACATTCACTTCAGAAGCAGTCATTTCAAGATAAGATTTGACAATTGGCTTAATTATGATGATAATGCTTATCTGGTCTTTCTAATGTTGTATTTCCCATTGTTAAACGAACTTAGAATTGCACTAGAGTATTAACATGACCAATAAATTTCCCACATAGTATTTGATGGTTCCTTTATTACAACAAATTTCTTATTATTCAGAGACCACTCACTAGACAGAAAACACACCAGTAATATGAATGAAAGAACTTACAATAAGAAGTTATTAAGTAGGTATAAAATTTATAGTCACTTTCTTAAACGAACAAAGAGCACCATGCTTTCACAGTGGTTAAAACTAGATGATGCAATTTCCACTTTTCAAATAGCAGGAACAAAAAGAAGAGATTTCAAGTATTAAAGTTGTAAGCTCAAAGAAGAAATCTCACTGATGGTGAATCAATATTTATGAGGAAATATTGCCATCTCCTTGGGTGATCTTGTCTGTAATGGGGAGCAATTGAATTAGTTATTCATGGGCTGGTAAATTCACATTCTTGATTTAGTTGTTAGCCTGCTAGCCTGGAAAATTTGCATTGGCAGGAAGATACTTTGGAATAGGAAGCCAAACGGAAAATAAAGGAGGAATGAGAATGAAACAATAAAAAATGAAAAAATAAAGTAGGAAATTTTTACTTCCCTATGCAGCCTTACAATTAATTTTCAAAGTTTACAGTTGAAGGAGGAATGAGAATCAAACAATAAAAAATGAAAAAATAAAGTAGGAAATTTCTACTTCCCTATGGAGACTTACAATTTATTTCCAAAGTTACCAGTTGAAGCCAACTGGCAATGGAGAATATTATATAAAATAGATTTTAAAAAGTGCATTTGGAGATGAAGGAAAATAAGTTTAAAAGTGACATTACAGCTAAAGAGAAAGAATAAGTTTGGAGAAACACGATCAGTTAATGTAGAATACTACAGAGATATCCATTTGCAAACTAAGTGAAGTATACATTTCAACTTAAAGAGGATAATGCCAAAAAGAATCTAGTAACTGATCACAGGTAATATGGAAAAATTAGGAGTTTAATGCAGCTGTAAATATTTAGTTCTAGAAATGAAACATTCATTTATTATGTTAATATTCTTACATTACTTTCTACCTACTACAAACAGTTCCTCCTTGGTAGTTCACTTTTGGTAGAATATTTGATGATAAAATTCAGGCTTGATCATAATCTATTTTCAATTGTTTAAATATATATTCTACTAATTTTTGAAAATATTATTTTTAATGTATGTAATGAGGATTTTGAGACCAAAGCCTCTTGACTAGTCCAATATAATTGTATTGGATTATTTCTTTGGGAATTTGGATGTCTAATTGACTTAGAATTGTATTTTACCTTGGGTATAAACCTCTCAAGAGTAATCTAGTGAATTTGACAATAATGTTTTTGTTTTTTATTAAAATTTTGTTGACAAGGTGATGTACAGAAGGGGTACAGTTACATAATAAGGTAGTGAGTACATTTCTTTTCATATTTATTACACCCTCCATCATTTTTCTTTCCCTTCTCTAGTTCAGGTAAGCATATATAAACTGTACCAAAGCATATATACAGTGTACCAAAATCATATACAGTAACCACATGGGGTATGCCAAAGGAAATTCACCTAGTACATTAAATATAATGACAACAATTAAATCCTTCTGTTTCCTTCTGTTGGAGTTCATTTTGCTTAGCCTCATACAATATTGGTTTTATTAGCAACATGTTACTTGCAAATATATATGACAAAAACATACTGTAATTCCTTCAATTCTTCCAATGAAATAAAATGTTATCATTTTAAATATACTATAATACAGGTACATTTATAGTGAGTGATAAACCTATTTTTAAGTATTTCTTATATGAAAAAATATCCAGTTGTGTGTGTGTGTGTGTGTGTGTGTGTGTGTGTGTGTGTGTGTGTATGAGACTATTCCTTCACCTGCTGCACTTGGTAAAAATGTGTTCTAATGTTTTCAGAAGAGAAATAAGCTAGACTATGAAACAGCTGGGAATTTAACATAGAAAGCCATAGAAGAAGATTGATAACCAGAACTTTGCTTCCTGGAGTCTTTTTTGAAAAAAAAAATAGTTTCAAAGTCTGGTTGCAAGGAGGTCAAAATTCAATTGAAGCAGACTATGCATCAATTTATGCCTTGTGTGTTATGAAAACAATAGAATAATAATTTAGTAACAAGTGCAGGCTATCAGGGCATCACAATGTACATAGATGCAGGCAATTTGAGGGAGGGACCTTAAGAGTCATGCTGTGGCCACCTTCCCCCCACAATGAATACAAGTTTTTGTTTTTTTTTTCTGAGAAATTATAGCATGGGCAGCATTAGCACTGGGTACATTTTAATGAAGTTACCCAATCATTAAACAAATAAAATAACAATAGCAAGCTGGAGAAGCATACAAAATCACCATAATCCATTTTATAAAATATGCAACTTTCAATAGCAAAAGCAACATATAAAAATTACAGTGATAAGAAAGTACAATTCATATAAAAGAGAAAACATGGCATCAACAGAACATGCTTTGGAGGATCCCGAATATAAGATTTAGAACTCAAAGACTTCAAAACATATTAGTAGAATGGTCAGAAATCTGTAAAAATGTTTAAAGAACTAAAGAATATGTAGTAGATTATACCAATGAAAAGGAATAAAATATGTAAAATAGTCATACTGGATGTCTTCACATAGAATGTACAATTGCCAAAGTTCAACAAAGTATTTGGAAAGTGTATTTGATCTTGGTAAAAGAAATATGCCAAAAGAAGAAAAAATGGTATAAATTATGCAGCAGGAAGGGAAAAAATTAATAAAAATAAGTCACATAGACAAGATCAAAATAACAATATATGTTTAATTATGTGTGTGTATCAAATGTGAATATCATAAGAAAAGAAAATAGAAAAAATGAAAAAAAGGCTGGATATGTCATTTTCTTTTTTTTCCCAATTTACACTAAATAACTTATTTTCCCCCAATATGTATGTATTCTGAGATGTGACACGCATGATACAGTTCAATTGGTCATTCTCTATCAATCATAATATGACAGGACGCAGAGGCTAAAAATGGCTCATCATAATTTATTTTATGTTAAAATGTACATCTTTTTTGTTTTTGTTGGTTTTTTTTAATGTTACTGACTAAAAAGAGAACAGATAAATACAAGAGTGTCGCTGGCTCCTATTTTATACAAGGATTACACCTCTCCAGCTTGGCCCTTACTGTCACCCTGTACAGGTACAAAGGCTACAAAAAGGAAGCAATATAAACAAACACAAAGAACTTTTTTTTGCTTTTGTACATGCGATTTGTAAACTTAGTTGAGCTATTCACAAGCTACTTCTCTATTTTTCCTTTAGAAATAATTCCAATATTTTATAAAGATAGAAAAATCTACCGATGGAATGAAAACGTAAAGTTAGAGGTATTTCCATAAAATAGCAACTTCACACCAAATTCACTATTTTTTTTAAATCCTGCAAAGTATTTGGACATATATGAAATGTTTCAAAACCTGACAGATAAGCACTGAGATATGCTTCATTCAATAAACAGAAGTATGCATTTATAAAACAGAAAGCTGCTTTTTTCCCCAAAGAAATCTTTCTCCAAAATGGAAAAGGGTCTCAACGTTACACCAAATACTTAGCAATAAACCCTTTTGACTAACCAAATGGGAACAGCTTTTATAGCTCTTTACAATTTTATAATTAACAAAAATATAGTTTTTTTTTAAAAAAACAAACCTCAAATTAGGGCACCCTAATCAAGGCAAAAACCTTAATAAATGGCTTACTGTTAGCACAACACTTGTACAGTACTACAAAATGCACTGTCACTAACAAAGACATTAGCGGCATGCTGAAGTGTCTCCTTAAACAAAATATACAATAACTGAAATGCTAAAGGCATTTACATGGAGTGGACAGGGAGAGAGAAAAAAAGCTCTAGGCTCATTATTAAAACAGATAATTTGGGAGCTTGATATTCACATTGTTTAAGTGAGGCAGGCACAAGAAAGTGGCTGCCCCAACTTGTAGTCCAAGGAGAGGCCTTCTTTTGCAGAGAATTTTATATAAAAGTAACAGAAACAAAGGTACCAAAAAAGAAAAAGAGAGAGAAAAAAAAGAAAACAACTTGTATAAGGCTTTCTGCTGGATACAGCTTTTTTTTTTTTTTAAGTAATTGGTGCCAACAAATGTTTTTGCATTCACACCAATTGCTGGTTTTGAAATTGTACTATTCAAAGGTATTTGTGCAGATCAATCCAATAGTGATGCCCAGTGGGTTTGGCGGACTGCCTAAGTCGTCTACCTTCTCATGTAGGACCCATTGAGAGATTGCTTGGTCATGCCCGTGTTCATGTAGCCGTGATGGCCGGGGGCTGTGTACATCTTATTACTGTGGGGCGGGGTCTGCATTGGCTGATGGGCATATGGCTGGGTTCCCATCATGCCCATCTGCATCTGCATAGGGTATTGGGGCGTTTGGTTCGTGTAGCAGTGGTTGCTGTGGTAGCCACTGTTTATCATGGGCTGGGAAATGCTGTACCCATTCATGGCACCCCCTAACCTGACTCCTACTCCAATGATTCTGCCGCCGCCTCTTTTGCAGAGGAACATGGCTGCATCAAATCTTGGCATCTCCCACAGCCAAAGACTGCAAACCCAGATTGCTAGCAAGGGCCACGTCCTTATGAGAACCAAGTCGGCATCTCTGTCACCAGCCGCTGCCACCCATCAGTCACAGATATATGGGCGTTCCCAGACGGTAGCCATGCAGGGTCCTGCACGGACTCTAACGATGCAGAGTCATGAACATGAGTATGACCTGATGCCAGCCCAGCCTACAAAGTCAATGTGTACCTGAACATGGATATGCCATTTTCATCAAATGGTGTTTGGAAAATCACGTTCTGACAATAAAAAGAATGCAAGCAACAGGATTTGACTTTATTTTATCTTTTTCTCTTTTGTTTTCTTTTGGTATTTTCGAGTTTTGAACTCAGGGTCCTGGAGTTATTCAGATGGCTCTCTACCAGTTCTAGTGTGCTGGTTATTTCCACAGTCCCAAGAATTTTTTTGGCAAAGGTTGCCTTTGAACCAGTATACTTCTTTGGTTAACACTTCGTATATTTAGGATTAAAAGAGTTATCTAGTGATGCTCAGTCAGACTTCGCATAATCCAAAACAGTAAATCTAAAACTGAAGATCTAAAACTGGACAGTTCTTTGAGTAAAATAAACAAATAAAAGTCATTGTAATTGTATCAATGTAAATATAATTGTGCTTTATTTTCAGATATGCATATTATGTTTCCCTTAATATATGTTAACAACAATATGATGATTATACCTTATTATTTAAAATATCTAGAAGGAAATTACATACTGGCAAATATTTTTTGAATGTTTGTAAACTTCCATCAAGGAATTTCATTTTATTTTTTAAAAAGGAGAGTGCATCTGAATGTTTTATTAAGCTTGCAAACATCATACCCAATTCTTTTATAAACATTCATAAGTGTTTCACATGGGAAATGTTAGATGATAAGATGATATTTCTGAAGGATTACTTTTTTCTAATTAAAAGAATAACTGCATAATAAATAGGTTTACAGGTGATTATAAGGAGTCAATAAGGACAATTATCTTCTTCCTTTGAGTACTAGATTTAAAATTAAAGTTCATTTTAAATTCAAAGTCATTGAAGGAGAGACATAGTAAAAAATACTTTTATTCCACAAAAAGGAGATATTCAGAAATAGAACTCCATAAATCAATTGCCTAACCAGAATTAATTCTTTTGAGTTATTTTAATTCTCTTAAAGCAGGATTAGAAAGGGATTTAAATAAAACCAATATATTATATTTTATACACTGAAAAAATTAATTACCTAGTAATAGTGACAGTTTTTAGGATTCAATATAAATCTGTATTTTTTAAAGTCTCTCAAATTAATTCAACGTTAGTGAATAGTTAGTTTATTGTTAAAAATAATATATTCCAAAAGTTTAAAAGGAGATATAGAAAATGAAATTTATAAGAAATATGAAACTATTACACATTTATATTTTTCAAGTCAAAACGATTCAAGGGGATTGGAGGTATGGCTCAGTTGGTACAGAGCTAGTCAAGGTGTGAAAGCAGCAGTTACTGAGTTCAAGACCTGATCTCTGTGTGTGTCAGTATATTGTAAAACAACAAATTTTCAATGCCTAAATTTGTGAGTAAACAGGAAGCAAAAACTGTGCTTGTATAGTTTATAGAAATACTATTAATCTGGATATTTGTATTAAGGTACTTTATAAATTATATTGACATTTACAATTAGATGATTGTATGTCCTTTCTGATTCTAATGGCCTGAACCAAGAACTTTACAGTCATATGAGCTAAAACTGAAGCTTTATAAACACCATTGAATTTTGTTGAAAAGCATTATAATGTAATAATCCAGTCTGAATTTCCAGCCTCCATTCGCCAGTTTCATAGGCACATAAACCAGCTCTTAAATCTCTCTTTTTCCACGGACATACCAGTATCACAACTGATACACAACACTTATTCACCTGAACAAAAGTAAGAATTGGGGCTGGGGATATGGCCTAGTGGCAAGAGTGCCTGCCTCATATACATGAGGCCCTGGGTTTGATTCCCCAGCACCACATATATAGAAAATGGCCAGAAGGGGCGCTGTTGCTCAAGTGGCAGAGTGCTAGCCTTGAGCAAAAAGAAGCCAGGGACAGTGCTCAGGTCCTGAGTCCCCAAGCCCCAGGACTGGCCAAAAAAAAAAAAAAAAAAAAAAAAAAAAGTAAGAATTGGACAAATGTGTTAATGGAAAAACTTCCACTTTTTTTTATGTATGTATTTGAGTGATTCTATTTCAGTTTTGCCTGAGGAAGCTTGTAGAACTCTTAACATCTCCTGGATAAACATGATAACTTTATGGAAAAAAATAAGAAATAAAGACCTTCTGAGTCTTTTAGTAATACATCCAGAACATCCCAACTGTAGAGACAAAGGAAGATCTGAAAGCAGAGACAACACATTGAACCCAGAAGTAACATTCAATTTTGAAGGTGAATAATTGCAAGACAACATTATGGGGAAAAGCTCAGGAACTAAAGAATGTGGGATCATTGCTAGCAAGCAAAGGAACAGAGAGCATTCATACACTCAAACATCAATTATTCAATTTTCTAGACAAGCTTGATCCAATAATGTTTGATAGAGTACACAGAACACACAAAAAAGCAAGTGAGACTTGAGCTCTGAGAGACAGAGTAAGTACTTTGAGATGAACCCAGTCAACTTTCAACTGAAGCAAAAATACTGCTACCGCGTAGAAAGTTAGAATAAAATCTGTATCACGGCATTCACAATGTTAGGATTTTTTTCAATAAACAAAAAAATTAAGAAAAAAATCACCAATTCTAAAGAGAAAAGAACACAATGATATGAGAACCAGGAAATTACTTCATTGTTTGATAAAACAACGTGATCAACAAAGCAACTACAAAGCAGTCTAATGAAGTCATATACAAAACAACAGAAATGCTGATTAGAGACATAGAAACTGTTAGAAATAATGAAAGAAAGATAAAAGGAAGGAAGGAAGGAAAGAAAGAAATTCTAAAATAAGTACAATCCCTGGTACTAAACAATGCCTGGGATTTCAAGAGAAATAGAAATAAAGAAGGCTGAGTCAACATCCTGAGAGCTTGAACAAAAGATATTAAAGAGAAAAATTTAATATAGTATGAAATTATGGACATTTACTTAAACCAATAAATTTACAAATATACAGTACTCAACAGGAAAAAGAAAAGTAAGTAATAGCTTAAGAACAAAAAGCAGGGCAGAAGATTTTTTCTAATTTGGTGAAAACCCAAAAATGTAAATGGTAGGAAAACAATGAACAAATGTGCTCTGAAAATGTAAGCCCAGGAATTTAATTTGGATAACTGAAAACTTGAAAGACTCAAATGTGTATAAACTTGGAAACACAATATGTGGTATATTTATACAATCAAAATAAGCAATTATCAAAAGGAAAACGCTTCATAAATGCCACAACATAGTTGACATTCACTTACATTGAAGCCCAAAAAGTGGTTGTACACATTTGTATCCTATAAATTCTATGAAGTTCTCTTCAGCATTGCTTTATGATAATGGAAGGGTGTCTTGCTAGGCAGAGGGGCTGTGCACTATTCATCTTGGTGTTTGTACCAACTGCATTCAAAGCCAAGTATACATGAGTATGTGCATTTATCAAGCTACCAAATATCATGGTTAAAAATTGCAAGTTCCAATAAAAATATTTAAAATTTTTTTTAAATATGTGATCTTTTACTTCACAGAAGTTATGGCAGATTGAAGAGATGGTATTTTTGTATGAAAAAGTAAATAAATCCCATGGAATAAAAGTTTAAATTAAACAATTAAAAAAATCTGCAAGTTCCTCCTTAGACATACAATAGAAAAACCTTACAGAAAATGAAAGATAAAAGATGGACAATCATGTATGGCTCTATTTTTATTTTATTTTTTCATTTCTAAGTTTTGAACTCAGGGATTCCCGTTTGCTGGCCTAGTGCTTTACCACTTGAGCCACACCTCCAGCACATCTTTTTCTGTTTATTTTGGAGGTAACATCTAATGGACTTTTCTCCATAGGCTGTTTGAATTGCAATCCTGCAGACTTCAGCCTCCTGAATGGCTAGGAGTGCAGATGCAAGCTGCCAGTGCCAAACCATATTTTATTCATTTAGCCTGATAACTAATGAAGAAAATGTTATTGTGAATAATCTGAATCACTTTATAATCTACTGGTTCTGCTACTTCACACAGATAGTTTTTGGTTTATGCTATAGTTTTTGAAACTATTCAATTTGTAGTAAATTCATTGAAGTTAGATAGGACCTTGTTGTGTCATTTCTGCACTGTTGAGAGATGGTTGTAGAGTCATTTATAGATCTTTCATAGTATATAAACAGGCCCAGACACTTAATGGATTTATATACATTCTTAAGCTGCCATTAAGTTTTCGACAAGTGGAAAGTCCTTTGTACAAATACTTGAAGAACAGATAGATAGATAGATAGACAGATAGATAGATAGATAGATAGATAGATAGATAGATAGATAGATATAAAACCTAAGTAATGGGATACAAAATCTAATCCACAAAGTAGACTCCTTCTGAGCACTCTTATCAATATTTACCATCTTTTGAAGCTGCCTCCATCATATATACAATGTGCATTCTAAAAGTAGTAGACCTTTACTCACAGCTCAGAGTATAAAAAGTCCGTGGTTAATTCACTATCAAATCGAGGGTGCAGTAATGGTCTATTTCCTGGTCTATAAATGGTCCTTTTTCCTCACGTTCTCACAGAGTCGAAGGGTGCATGGGGATCAGTTGGGCGTCTTTTATGAAGGTGATCAATTATAAGTGGTTTAGTCATGATCTTACAATGTCTACAGGCTCCCGTTTCTAATGCCATTGCTCTGGGAGTCAGGATTTAAATATGAATTTTTGAATACTGCAACTATTTAGAAATATGAAATAAAATGATACAAATAAGCACTCATCGTTGCACTAAATGAACCAATCAAAACTCCACAAATTTTAACTGCATATGAAACAGAAGATTTTTACTTTTTTATTGTCACATGAAAATTTTGAATGAAAATAAATATACAGATTAGGGTTAAAATTACAGACATACAATTTATAAATTAATACTTAGATGTATTTTTATTTTAAAAAGTAGGAGAACAGTAGATGTATATGCATAAAAATTCTAAGTGAAAACATGTGGAGCCTTACTCAGGTAGTTGGTGACTTAAAATAATATACCCAAGAAAGAAAAATACTATTAAAATGCATCAGATGTTCAAAATTAGATGTAACTTCATTTTTTTCCAATTCACAGTGACTGGTATGGAAAGTATTTTGTTTCACTTAAAACATATGTGAGCTTTTTTGTACTAATCTAAAAAGTGAACTTTTTGACAGAGTGGATTCTAGAGCAAGGATACTTAGGTGCTAAATACTAACTTTAATAATTATTAGTCCTGATGCTTGGGTGTTTTCCTCTATGAAAAGAAGCTGACAGTAGTACTTAAGTAAGTCATTCTTGAGGATTAAATTAACTAATACCCTACCACATTGAGAATCATATATGGAAATACTAGACCAAATATACATGTTTATTTATTTTAGAACTGTACAAAAAAGTATGAACAACAAAAATATAATTTAAGATGGGGTAAAGTAGTTGAGGAAAATTATTGCAAAAGCAGAACAATATGTGACATTGCTTTGAGATACTACTTTATAACTACAAGTTATCTCTAGCCATTAAAAACCAAAACATTCTTTATATTTATATCCTTGTACCTTTATTTCTATAGTTATATTTGTTTTACTAAAACATACATATTTTAAGACAAGCTACATGTCCTTTGTAAACATCTAACATGGAAGTAGGTAAGGGTAACTTATATATTTTTGTTGCTAGGTAATAATTCATAAAGAAATGGCAATTTGGGGGCTGGGGATATAGCCTAGTGGCAAGAGTGCCTGCCTCAGATACACGAGGCCCTAGGTTTGATTCCCCAGCACCACATATACAGAAAACGGCCAGAAGCGGCGCTGTGGCTCAAGTGGCAGAGTGCTAGCCTTGAGCGGGAAGAAGCCAGGGACAGTGCTCAGGCCCTGAGTCCAAGGCCCAGGACTGGCCAAAAAAAAAAAAAGAAAGAAATAGCAATTTGGAATCATAAAATATGTATAATTTCAAATGAGAGCCATTATCTATCTACCTATAAATACAAATATACACATGATTGTGTATGGTACTATATATGCATGTGTGAAATACTGTGATGGAACCCCTTTTAATAATTTGCATCCATAAAATCAAAATGCAAGACAGGAAAAGATGTTTTGTCGAGGATGATTTTATTGTTGGAATAGGGAATGGCAAGTGTAGAGGATGAATAAGTGTGAATACGTTCAACAAACCACTGTACATGTGTGAAAATGAACAGTGACATTTGCTGAGTTTAGTTGGGAAAAAAGAGAGGATGAGGGACAATGGTGAAGCTGGTGACTTTGATCAAGGTACCTTGTTCCTGCAAATGGACAGGTATAATGAGACTCTCTCTACATCTAATGGATGCCACCGAAAACTTTGAGAAAAGAAAGCAATTAATACATGATTGTTCACTCCAAAACCTAGGGGGAACTAGAAGTGGGTATGTGCATTGCAGAAAACAAACATTCTTCTCTCTTCCCAACATGCATAGTGAATTCCTTAACTCTTCTTAATTCAATAAATGCTTCTCACAGTTTCTTACCATGCACTGATAATTTGGTTTCTCCCCTTTTCAGCAAATGTTTGTTGAGTATGTGATACACACTTGGTTCTGTAGAAGAATTTCAGCCCTCTAAGAGGCACTGAATCTGTCTTTGATATGGAGTTGCTTGTAGATTAAAGAAGTATTGGTTCAGAATTAGAGAAGTTATAAAGGTATAGCTTGCCACCAAGTAAAAGAGAATAAACATATGTGAACAGGTATTTTTATTGTAGTGTTTTTATCTAATTAGATATAGTCTACAATTTCATTTTTAGCTTCAAGATTTTTATCCTTGTTAAGGAAGCTTCGTGTTTTTCCTCAGAAGTGGTATTATTCTATGCTTGCTAATTTGTTGATTTTCCCTTTTATTTATTTTTTTATTTTTTTTATTTTTTTTATTTTTGCCAGTCCTGGGGCTTGGACTCAGGGCCTGAGCACTGTCCCTGGCTTCTGTTTTGCTCAAGGCTAGCACTCTGCCACTTGAGCCACAGCGCCACTTCTGGCCATTTTCTGTATATGTGGTGTTGGGGAATTGAACCCAGGGCCTCATATATACGAGGCAAGCACTCTTGCCACTAGGCCATATCCCCAGCCCACCCTTTTATTTTTAAATGACTGGAATATTGGCAATGAAGTATTTCCCTGTGTTTTACATTAAATTATTTTTTTAGCTTTGGAATGCAATTTTTAATCAATGTATACACTGACAGTCACATACATAAAAATGCAAAAAAAATACTGTTTGGAAATATTGTATGCTTAAAAGACACCGGAAGTGCAATAAATATAATATGTGCAAAATAAAATCATAAAAAGACCTGATTTGTATGTGGGGATTTTTGAGACTAACACTTTTGGATACATTCCTGTAATGTGAATTTACAAATGACTGCATGTTCAGTGTTAGCTAGTGTGACAAAAAATGAAGTTCAGGGGCTAGGAATACAGCCTAGTGGAAGAGTGCTTGCCTCATATACATGAAGCTCTGGGTTTGATTCCCCAGCACCACATATATAGAAAATAGCAGAAGTGACGCTGTGGCTCAAGTGGAAGAGTGCTAGCCTTGAGCAAAAAGAAGCCAGTGCTCAGGCCCTGAGTCCAAGGCCCAGGACTGGCCAAAATAAATAAATAAATTAATTAATTAAAAAAAATTTTTTTACAAAAACCCACGAAGTTCAGGAAAGTATTGGTTCAGAATGAAAAAGGAGACAGCAATAGTGCTATTTCTGCACACTCCTACTCCATGTAGCCAGCAATTATTCTATGCATGTACACAAGCCCCAACTTGAAAGTGTCAAACATAATTATACATTGAACTTGCCTTTGCATAGGTGTGTTTTCTATGTGAAATAATTCTGATATTTCAGAAATATATCCAGGTTAGCTGTTTCTTACTTTTTCTATTCAAAGTATGGATCCAAATTCTTAACTACTTCAAACACATCAGAAGGATTGATGGCTTGAAGAAGTTTGCAAGATGAAATTTCTTTCAAGTATAACACATCATTAATAATAGAGAAAAGGGAAATTAAACCTTAGCATAAATATCCTTGCTCACAATGACAAATTGGTATCCTGATGAACAGAGCTGACATCTCCCATTTCTGAATATATGGTGATTATGGAGTGCAGCATTATAATTCTACCCAGGTGAATGGATGATACACATAATGAAACTTACACATCCCCACCTATACCTGTGAGCATTGAGCACATGCACTCATCAAGCCTCACACATCTTTTACTAGGTTACCCATATGAGAATACAATCTCATAAATGAATGATAACTCATTGAAAATGCTTCCACAACTTCAGAGCAAGCAAATTAAGTTGACTTTAAATAATGTAATGAAATTTTCATATAGTCCTATTTTACCAACTCTCAAAATCCTATGACAATTAATCCACAGTGACTTAACTAATTTATGAAATGAAAACTATCCTATTCTATTGTTATGGCTGCTAACTAAAATACAGATAAAATATCTACAGAAAATAAACAATAATAGTTCTTCTAAGAGAAATCACTGGAGTTTTTAAATCAAGGTCGACTCCATGATCACATAAATACTTTTAATTCTTCTCTCATATAAGAGGTGATTTAATATTCAAAGATACACAGGCATTTGTGTGAGAAGCACAATTAATTTTGTTATGTTTAAATAACATGGTACTTCAATCAAATGTATATTTCAAAGCAATTCTATATGAAGCTTGTGATTCCAAAGTTCAGTGATGATGATAACACTGATGAGAATGTGGATAGTAAAATATCAGAACTGGCAGCACACAGCTCCAATTTAGAAAAGAAATTAGATTTCTCTGCAAAACAGATTAGGAGAGGAAATAGAGACAAAGTGAGGTACAGCACAAAGACAATTCTAGCAAACATTTCTAGACTGGCAAGAAGGAGTTGCATTTCTGCTTAATGAAGTGGATGATTTACAGATGAAGACTTCAGCTTTGTAAATGGGATAGAAGGAAGGAGAAATGTAAAAGAGTTTCTGGGCAAATGGCTTTGAGACAAAGCATCATGCTCAGCCTCACACACAAACCCTTACAGTTCCATGGTTTGAGACCTCTAAAACCTTTAATTGCCCTAAAAAAAAATGAAGAGCATTTCCATTTACATATAGCTAACAGCTACTCTTGTGGTAAAATAAAATATTGCATTAGAACATCAATTTTGCCTATTTAACTCTCAGATTTGTTGTTCTTATGGGGCTTGAACTCGGGATTTGGGCAATGTCCCTGAGCATTTTCATTCAAGGCTAGTGCTCTATCACTTGGAGCTATAGCACCACATTGATAACCATCTCATAAAATATCAAGTTCCTATTAGGGGTCTAGCCATTTTCTAGGCTGTAAAGATGACCTTGGTGGAGTAGATATTTTATAGAAAAAGATGAATACAAAATAGAATATATATGTACATATATATCACATATATCTATATACAACATATACTTGTGGGGCACCCCCACCAGAATGCCTTACATTAAGAGGCAGTTAGTTGGCCCTGCCTGTTTTCTCAGTCCTGGGGCCACGTGGCTGTTAACCTGGAAAGGTGGTCCTAGCTGGCCCGGCCTCCCAGCCTTGGGACCACGTGTGGCCAAGATGGCGCCTGGAAGTGAACCCAGAGGCAGTCCTGTGGGCTGTGACATAGAATTAGGCAGCCTCTTAGAATTGGTCCCTCAGTTCTCCACCCTTGATGGACAGCTCCGGCATCCCTTCACAGCCCCTATGTAGGTGTACGTACCCCTCCCCTTCCACCCCTCTCTGACCCGTTTAAGAGCGGTGCCCTCCTCCCAATAAAGTGAAACTTATCACTGACTGGCTCCTGGACTGTCTATCTGTCCTCCAACAAAAGGGGGGCTGGGTGTGGGCAGTCTGTCTGCCCTTTCCTCTTCTTGGCTAGTCCGGTTGGGGCGTGTTTTCCCGTCTCTCCCGCAGGTCAGGATAGGCTAAACCCCCCCCCACATATAGTAAGAACTATAGTGATAATGAAGCAGAAGAGAAGGTAGATATACGCAAGTTGGGATGTGTACTGAAATATAAACTAATGTTCAGAGAATGACTCAGTGATTAAGTAGAGCATAGTGGCTCAATCCTAGCTATCCAAGAGGCAGAGATCTAGAGGGCAGTGGTTATAGGCCAGCACAGGTATAAAAGTTTACTAGCTTCTATCTCCAAATTAGCAAAATATGGGTGTTGCTGGAGGTGTTGATCACATCGTAGAGTGCCAGCATACCAAGTGTGAGGCTCCGAGTTCAAACCCCAGCACCAACAATAACAACCAAACAACAACAACAACAAATATCCAGAGTCTTCATGTGAAAATGACATGAAGAGAGGGAACACGGGCACATGTCCCGTGGGTATCTGGGGAAACTGTTTCAGCTGAAATTTGCCTAGTGCAAATAAACTAGAATGTCTTAGTGGCTCTTAGGAAGAAAAGTACAGTTGGAGAACCGTAAATGAGGCCACAAGCAGTAAGCAAAGGAGAAAATAATCATAAAATTAGGAATTTTCTGGCCATTGAGAATGTGACTTTTGAGCAGACAGGGACATTATTGGATAGGAAAATAAATTATAGGAGTTGGATTTAGGAGTAAACCGTCTCCTTCCTCTCATCCACTACTGGTAGAAAACAAGCTGCAAGCATGATTGGCAGGAGCTCAACCTCGATGTCATCAATATCCGATTGCCAAGATCTGACCTTTAGACTCATAGACAGCTGCCTTTGCAAACAACATTATCTACTACACAGAATTTTCTGTGGCATCTTTAACTAATCTCGCTTTTAAAATAATACTCATACTTACAAAACTGTATGCTGTAAACCAACTGTACAACTCATGGGTAGTGAAGGGAGGGAAATGGGGAAGGTGGGAGAAAAATGAGGGAGGAGGTAACAAGTTGAATATGAAATTTACTCACTGCCTTACATATGAAACTATAACCCCTCTGTACATCACCCTGACAATTAATTAATTAAAATAATGCTCAATTTTGGTGCATTTAATGAAAGAAGATCAAGGGGGTTTGTTTTTATTGTTTCTACTTACTGAAATTACTATTAAAATAAAGTAACTTCCTACAACCATAAAAATTGTGTTTAAATAATGTTGGTTATGCTGAAACATGACATTTTGTTATTTTTTTTAAGTAGGTGGTTTAGAATTTAAATTTGTACATCTATTGAATGTGGTTGGTAAGTTCTAGCAGAGGGAAGAGTAAGTGAGGACATGGAGTTTAAGGGATTAAGGCTGACTTCCCACTTGTATATTTTTATATTATATATTTAAATGCAAGTTATTTATACTTGGTAGGTGATTTAGTAAGATAAAAATATTGTCTAATAAAATAGTACATCACACAAAGGAATGTGAATTAACATATGTTAAACTCAAATTAATAAAGTCATAAATATTTATTAGGTATGTAAAACCATTGCCAATCAAAACAAGATGTGAATGATTTGACCTTAAGATGTTGATAAACATATTTGAAAAACTTAAGTTCGTGCTATCAGCTCAGGAAAATATCTTATATTGAGAGTAGTTGGAAGTCTATCAGTAGCTTGAACAAAAGTGAAAACATTTTTTACCTAGGTTGTGAGGTATATTTGTGATAAATTTCTGATTGTATGTGGATGTTTTTAGGTCCCTGCAATATATTGAGGGTGTCAAGTGATCCTTCTTTAAACACATGTTTATGGGGCACTCACCACACATGCCAGGAACTGTTAAAGGCATGAAAGATATAGAACAAAATAAATCAAAGCTTCCATCTCAGAAAAGAAGGTAATGTGGTCAATGTTACATTAAAATGATTTTTTTCCCTTCTTTTCATCTTCCCTATGATTTAACCTCTGTTATTAGTGTATTTGATTATGGTGCCCTGGGTATTTTATATATGTCTGTGTGAATTAGGGAAGGGAAGCGGAACACCAAAATTGTAAGAAAAAGGGTAAAAGGCAAACAAAAGTAACAGCAATATTTAAAAGAGACTATGCTGTAAACTAACTGTACAACTTGGGTGAAAGAGATGGGGAGTAGAAAAAGTGGGAGAAAAATTGGGGGAGACAAGTTAGACAAGATATGTACTCACTACCCAACCTATGTAATTGTATCCCCTCTGTACTTCAACTTGGCAGTAAAAATAAAATTTTTAAAAATTGAAGCTGATCATATGAAAGAATAGAAAATAAGAATCCAGTATAAAACAGATGGTAAGGAAAAAATATTTGCAAATGCATTAGCTGAAGGCTGGGGGAAGACCTCAACAAATACAAAAGTTCAATTGAAGTCACTAACCAGTACTCATAGCAACATGTATTTAATTTTCTAATGACAATATTAATTTTGAACCCGTATCTCTTTTAAATGCTGCGAAAGTGGTAATAACTTCATCAATGTATTCGGAGTCAGGTTTAATCTAGTTTTTTCCCCTATAATCTTGAATATAAACACACAAAAATATAAATGTTATGAACAGATTAACATAGATAAACATTCGTAGTATTTCCTATGTAAATCAAATCAGATCTAGATCTTTACAAATGAATGAATTAAAATGCGACACTCAGGAATATTATTGCATGTCATAATAATTCAAACTGGAAGACCTAAAACACTAAGGTTTCAAGGCTAGGAAATCAGCAGCAATTTGCTAAAATGAAAATGTACCACTGAAATTGTAATTCTGAAAAGATACTGGAAGAAGATGCTATTCGACATCTAGGAGTTAGTGCCTGAATGTAGATATTGAGAATTGTATGGCTGACAGTTGATATTTTAAGCAATATTGGAAGTTCATTTATCTTAAAGCAAATGGTGAATTTCTAAAGATATTATAAAATACACATATCAATCACTTGACAAATCAGTAAAAGATTGAATAATTAAATACTTATCAAACATAATAACCTAGAATGCTTTTTGTAGTTGTTGGAAAGCAGTGATGCCTTTGTAAACATTCAGTTTAAGAAAAGTAACATGGGAGAAAGACTTAAAAGGACTTAAAAAGAGACTTCTCAAAAGAGGAAATGAGAATGGCCAAGAGACACATGAAGTGCTTTACATCACTGGCCATAAAAGAAATGCAAAGCAAAACTACAGTGAGATTCCACCTCAACCCAGTAAGAAAGTCCATTATTAGGAAAACTAATAATAACAAATGCTAGAGGGGATGTGGCAAAATGGAACCCTACTACATTGTTGGTGGGAGTATAAGCTTGTTCAAACACTCTGGAAAGCGGTATGGAGGTTCCGTAGAAGACTAAACATAGAACTCCCCTATGACCCACCAGCCCCACTTTTGGACAACTACTCAAATGGTTACAAGCAAGACCACACTAAAGCCACCAGTACAACTATGTTCATCACAACACAATTTGTCAATGCTAAAATAAGGTACCAACCCAGATGCCCCTCAGTAGATGAGTGGATAAAGAAAATGTGGTACATATATACAATGGAAATCCATGCTTCTATCAAAAATAATTACCCTGCCCCATTCATAAGGAAATGGAAGGACTTGAAAAAAATCATACTAAGTGAAGTGAGCCAGACCCAAAGAAACATGGACTCTATGGTTTCCCTCATAGGAAATAATTAGTACACATCTTGGATAGTCCTAGCAGAAGATCACAACAGCTTGAGAGCTATACCAATATGAACATAAAAGATGATGCTAAGCAAAATTAACTTCAAGTTATGGAAAAAAAGTGGTATATCACTGTTGTAGTTATTTTCAATGTGTCATGTGAAACCGTGCCTTTCTCTCTCTTTTTTTTTCTTCATATTCCCTTCCCATGTTCTTACACCTGATATCACTGTAACTGATTTCAGTACCCTGGATATACATGTATAGGAAACACGGAAGGGAAAGGGAATACCAAAATCGAGAAACAAAGGACAAAAAGACAAACCAGTGCCACAACAATACTTACAAAACAATATGGTGTAAACCAGCTGTACAACTTATGTAGGGGAGAGAGAAATGTGGAGGGCAGAGGCAGGGCGGGGGGGGGGGGCAGGGAATGAGGACGGAAAGGAAAGTAACTGGGGAGAAAAACAATCTTAATGCACACAACATGGATTTAAACACATCAAAAAGTAGTCTAGTTGACATGATGGAGAATAAAATGTTCACAACACTGTATACTATCTTGTCCATTAAAAGTTAAGTCTAAGTTCTTAGACTGAAAAAAAATCATCTTACTTAACATTAAAAAATTAGATATTTGTTATTACAAATCAGTCTTACAGAGAAAACCTTACCTTGTTTGCATAGAACTAGTTTAAGTGATCCATTCACTGGATCATTCTCATAAATAGGTTGTTTCATTGCCCCTTACATGAAGGGTTTACCTATGTCTCCATTCACTTTAGACCAGTTGACTCCAGAGAAAAAGAAAGTGTGCTTAGTTAACCTGAAAATATGAGATACAGCTTAAGGTACAACTGAGGACTTAAAATACAATTAATCATTGAAACAATGGAGTTGCCCACTGAGTATCAATGAACCTCTTTCCTTCAAAGAAATGTTCCATCTCTCCCTCAAAACACCAATTTAAAATGAGTGTATTTAAGTCATCTTTAAGACACTACCATTTAAAGTGATCATTAACTCAGAAGAGGTGAGCTCTTTCACAAACTGAGGGAAAGTTTGATTTATCAAGAGGAGTGCTATACCTTTTTCCTAAGTTGTGCCCTAAAACATAAACTCATCATTTTTAATTTAGGTGTTTGGAAAGTAACAAATGTGTTGAAATGTAAATGAGAGAATCCCACGCTGAACCAAGATGTTTTCCTTTTTCCTATTAATAGGAAAAAAGAGATGTGATAAGAGATGAATAGAAAATATGAAATCCAAATCTTTATAGGGAGACCATTATGCATATATTTTGACTGCTAATTTGACTTTATTTTCCAGATTTATTACAGGTTTCTTTGGTCTGAGCCTGCCTCTCTCAATGTCTCTGTCTCTGTCTCTGCCTCTGTCTCTCTCCACTTTCTCTCTACCTCTCCCCCCACCCGTGTGTGTGTGTGTCTTTGTGTACATTCACTTGTGATAAAACTAGAGAAAATCATCTGCCATCATAGAAAATTTAGGAAAGTAAATTGATTTGAAACCCATACTTAAAGATATTAAATAAAAATAAAGAAAGAAATAAAAGAAAATTTAGGATGAAGGACATCTTTCTGCTATGAACAAACCAAATTAATTATTTGGGTTAATTTCTGTATTTTTTTTAATAATCAAGGAAAGATAAAACTAATTTCATTAAAGGTTAGCCTTTTATAGTGCTCACTTGAAAATAGATAGTTTGTATCTTATTAAAGTTGACAGTTTCTCTGATGACAAGGTAAGTGGGAAGATTTCTTCTCTTTATCCCACAGTCTTTCAGTTCATTATGTGACACTGATGACAAGCATCTATCCCAGATTGCAGCTAGCAGGCTTGACCACAGCCTGCCAGAAGAGATTAATACCAATCACACAGAGTTTGTTCAATTGGAAAGACTGGCAGAAAACATTTATCATCTTCTCAAGGAATTAGAATTCCAGATTGGCTCTGTGCTTGAGATAAACAGGATATAAATGCATTCACTTCAGTTATCATAATTCTGGAGCCTATTTTCCCATCGAAAGTTATTGTTCTCAACCTTCCCAGTGGACTTCATGTTTAAATAACAAACATTCAAAATCTTCTCACAAAAATGATGCTGTAATGTCTTATACACAGGGATAAACCAAATAATGCCCAGTCCATACAATATCCTCAAATCTTTATTGAGTGGTCTGCTCACAAAAAAAGCCAAGAGTATACTTATTCTGCTAATCCAACCTGTTTAACACTCATTTATGTTTCCCTTTTCTTGAATTTTACTTTAAAATAATTTCACTTCACTATTATTGGATTTTACCAGGGAGATTTTAGAAGAGGTTTTGTCAGTACCTTCGACTAGCCTACTTCAAGGAGGTGAGGCTGAGAAAGATAGAAAGAAGACCAATTAAGAGAAAAGAAAGGAACAGGAATGTGACATTTGCTACTCTCTATTTTAAAATGGATGTATATAGATAGAATTTACACATAATACAATTCATCCATTTGAACTATGTAGTTCAGGACAGACATGCCAGTGATTGGGGAGGTGAAGATTAGGACTGTATTTTGAGGTCTGTTTGCACAAAAAATTAGCAAGAACACACCATAGCAAACAAGCTGGGTCTGATAGGTGGTATCTGTCATCCCAACTAAGTAATCTAATGATTGTAATCTCAGACTGGGCCCGGAAAGAAGCATATGACTCTATCTGAAAGAAAGTAACTAAAGCCAAAGAGGTTAGAGGGTATGACACAGGTGACAGAGCATCTGCCTAGTAAGTGGAAGTCCCTAAGTTAAAATGCTAGTACCACTGAAAGAACAGAAACATAAAATTAATACCTTACAGTATATATTTTGCATGTTAGTATGCCAGAGATTATGCACCACTATCACCATAATCTAATTTTGGAATTGTCATAACATGAATGTCTGCTGCCTAGTGATCATGAGTTGAGTGCCTTTATGCTTCAATATGCACTTCAGCCATCATATTCTTCTTTTACACAGGCCTTGATACCAGAGCCAGCTCATCATGGACTGAAACTTCTGAAAGCATGAGCCAGAATAAACCTTTCTTCCCATGGACCAAAAAGAATTGTAACATCAAAAGGAAAACAATTTTCTTCTCAGTCACCCATCATGTACCTCCAGTCTATGCATTCCTGCCTATCCAGTTCTGTTGCCTCTGTATGTTATGTGAATGGATCTCTGACCAGTGTTATTATTTTGTGCTCCCCTCTGACTATATGCAATCGTTTCTGGGTTGCTCCATGGTAATAGATGCATTCAGACTCAGTCCAACATTTGCTGATCTCAAAGGGTGGTGATGAGCTTTCACATGTGCCTCTACCCCATAGTCAATATTTCTAAGCTACATATTCTTCCTAGGTCCAAAGTTCTTAAAACTCTGATTTCATTTTTCTTAATGTTCTTCTTCTAAACTAAACCTGACTTATTTATATGTTGTCATCCTGAAACTTAGGACAATACAGTTTATCTTCCCCAAGGCTGATGTTTGGGGAAATAAAAATAAAACTTTATTCAACACATCTACCTTTTATTTGTAAGTGTTACACTGTAGCTAATAGCAATATCTAAACATGCCCTGTCACAATAATTCCAAATCTCCTGTGGCAATGTAATGGAATTTCTAACTACCAGGAAAAAAAATGTGGAAAAGAGAAGAGCATGTCACACTTACCCTTGTCTTAAGTTTCTCCTTTCTTCATGAGAAAACAGTCTTCAGTCATGGTACATGGCCAGGACTACAAAGAGCTCACTGACTACTGGAAGCAAAGACATATTATCAAGCCTCACTGTAAATTACCTCACAACTAATGTATATGGGCTCGCTGAGTGTATTTGGAAAGATATTTTCCTTAACTCTTAGGGAGAACAAGAATAAATGGAATTCTATTCAGACAGGAAAAAATGGGAGCACGGCCCCTAAGACATGAATAAGCAGGGTAAATATGAAGAAAAGAATGCATTGCCATTTTCTAGTAGATGAAAGATGAAGCAAAGGGAAAGGGGAGAAGAACTCAAGGCCGGAAGTGTTTAGTGTGTCATGACATAGTTTGAACATCACCCAAAGCTTCTGAGGTATATTATTCTCCGAAATGCTTTAAACAGGCAACTCATATAACTATGTTTTTAAGTCACAAGGTTAATCTTTCAAAACTTAGAGGATGACTTTGAGGAAGAGCAATACAAAATTAGTGTAGTACAAAGTACCTAGAAGGATTTTTTGAAGTCACTGAAAGTAACAAATTTCAAGTTTTAGCTAATGAAATATTTCACTATGTGTCCACCATCAAGAGATATCCATTTCTTAATGTGTATTCTGAAAGAAAAGTTAGTTATTGTTTTGAGAGATGCAAGACATATATCTCAGGAACAAACTTATTATTGAGAAATGTAAGCCCAAACCCCTTTTTACTGTTCAATGATGCTAAAATGTAAAACTGTAAAAATGAGTTTTCCTTTAATATCCTGCCTTTTCACTTAAAATACATAGCTTTAAGAAATCCAAACACAACTGAAGTAGCTAGAAAATACTTGTATAACATAATTCTTCAACCTGGACACACAAAATAATTTTAAATTCTAGTTTATTTCCTTTCCCTGAGCCTGTGGCAAGACCCATAAACAGTTCTCTAATAAGATTTTAGAAAAGAGACACAGGCAGGAAACTGGAGGCTGAAGGTCAGAGTTAGTACTTCAAATACTTACTGAAGAGCATGTGTTGCCTGAAACATGTGTTAGCCTAAGTGAGACCCTTTATTAACTGTGTTCTTTTCTTCTGGAGGGTAAGATGCAACTATAAATTATTTGGATAGGCCACAATCTCCCCCATTAATTTCCAAGGCTTTCATCCTCCTACACCTCAGTGTATTTCTTAATACAGCTCAAAAGACATCAAGTACCTCATCCAACCTATTTGCCAGCTCTAAATGGGATTTGACATTACGAGGTCAGCACTGCTTTTCCTCATAGATGACTAACAAATTTGCAGAGACACAAGTTCACTGTTTTCACATGGATCACTGAACAACAGACCAGTGGTTTTTGATTGTAACATTTAGGGTTTGGTTATTAAATGAAAGGAGAAACTCCGTCTGTGACAAATTGCTTGGCCTATAAGTAATGATGCAGAGAGACACCTAGAAAGAAGGCTAAGATGTGGCTTCAAGAGAGAAATTTGGCCTATAATAATAAAACTACTTTGCTTTGTGAAACTTTGTGAAATGAAATGAAAAATAGAGTAACTTGAAATATGATTTATAGCTTTAACATGCCTTTCGTTTACATGAAATTCTTTCAAATTATAAGGTGCTTCAATTTTTTCTCATCATTTCCACAAAAGTCATGTTCCTAGCATAAGAGTAAATATTTAGACAAATTCTTCGTTGCTTTATTATATGCCAACCCTTTGATTAAATCTAACAAGTTGAAAGCTTGGGAAACTAATTATACCTTATTACTAAGAAATCAAGCAGGTGAAAACTCCATGTGAATCTCCAATAAGGAATTGATTCATAGTTTATAGTCTATGTCCACATTAAGTCACATATTCAAATTAGAAAACCAGCCATGTGTTCCAATATGCTTAATACAGACAAGCTTTGACTGAGGACAAGAGGTTAGGAATAGCTTGTTCACAGGAAAAACTCCATAGTGACTGTTCATGTCAAACAATTCTTCAACTTTTGCTCCCTGGAACAGATCAGCTAGAAAATGACTGGTCTGGACAATGCATTTTCTTATTCATGCATTGCCCATGGTAATTTCATCCTTTTCTTCACTCAGATAAGTTTTCTGGGTTTAAAAATAGTAGCCTCACCTCTCCTTCACCCCTCGCTTCCACTTCATTGCTCTACTCTCATCACCACAGTTGGAAAATGTGTTTTCTATATCTTCAGCTATGAACCTAAAAGCATTTTCCCAATTGAAAGCATGGATTCTCATAGAATCAATGTTACAATGCTTGTTGGCTAGAGGTGAAAAAGCCCCAGCGAGATCCCTTAACCAATGCATTATTCATACACCAATTTGATAAAAATGTATTAAGAATACAGTAGATGCCAGTACCTAGGAATAAGAAAAGCAAGAACCAAACAGAACTTCCAGAAATGTCCTCTGCAATACACAAGGACAAATAAAAAATACAGGACTACAGGTGGATGCTGTAGATTGATTACAAAATATGCTGCCATCCCTTTACTTTTCTAAATACAGCATGTACTTTCTTCTATTATTCTATACTTTTCCATACGTTTAAGGCCTAAGTTAGGGGTTTTAAATATAAGTAGTTTTTACTTACAGGAGACACTTAGCAATGACTACAGACATTGTTCATTGACACATCTTAGGGGATGGGATCTAGTACACAGAGGCCAAGAAAGCTACCAAATAACCCTTCAAGGCACAGCAAAGAAATATGTTCCAAAATGCCAGTTACTATCTTCATTGCACAATGAAATCTCATTCCAGGTTAGTAACACAAGCCCTTTATGATTAATGGACTCAAATATGTTATTATATTCTCTCAGACATCTGCTATTGTTCCAGTTGTTCTAAAAACATATTTTAATAAAAGCTTGCTTGTTCACCCTTTAGCCTTTAACGAAAGAATATATTGCTTTAATTATCACTAACAATTACCTTGGACTCCTTGATTATTTAATATAGAGAGTAACATCAACACAAGTAAGCATGCAGAACCTTTTTGTACAGAGGAAAACAAGCTATCAATAATGGCAAACTCATAAATATGATCTTTCCTGATTGTTTCAATCAGTTTTTCTAGATTTTTTAATTTGTGTTTACTAAAACAATCCTAAGAAAAAATGACATTCCATCTTATTTATAAATTGAGATCAAAGGGGATACAATTGAGACAACTTGTAAAGATTATGAAAGTCTGATTTAAGAAGATATTTGAGTTGAGGTCCAGTCAGGAAGATGAAAATTTGATAGAAGAGTATATTTCAGAGAGAGTGAAAATCCTGCAATAAAGTCTGGAGCCCTAGTGTTTCACCTATTTCTTCCTGCAATGATTTCAGGATATGTGCTTTTCCCTCGAGGTCTTTGATCCATTTGGAATTGATTCTGGTGCAGGGTGATATAAAAGTATTTAATTTTAGGGTTTTTTTTTTAAATAAGTGTTTAACCAATTTTGCCAGCACCATTTGTTGAGGAGGCTGTCTTTCTTCCATTTTCCCTCCCCCCACCTTTGGCTCCCTTATCAAAGATTAGGTGTCCATAGGTCTGTGGGACTAGGTCATCTGGGACTTCAATTCTATTCTATTGGTCCTCAGGCCTGTTCTTACACCAATACCAAACTGTTTTGTTATTATCACTTTGTTATAGAGTTTGAAGATTGATATCGATATTCTTCCAGCACTGTTTTTCCTGCTAAAGATTGTTTCTGCTATTCAGGGTCTTTTATTGTTCCCTATGATTTATTGATTGCTTCCTCTATTTCATTAAAGAATGGTGATGGAATATTGATGGGTTTTGCATTGGTAGATAGCCTTAGCCTTTGGTGGTATTCCAATTTCACCATGTTAATCCTCCCAATCTAGGAGCATGGAGATTCTGGTACCTTGTATATATGTATATATGTTTGTCTGAATTAGGAAAGGGAAAGGGAACATCAAAAGGTGAGACAAAGTGTAAAAGGAAAACTAATGCAATAGAAATACTTCCAAGTCAATATGTTGTAAACTGACTATACAACTAAGTGGGCAGGACGTTGGGGAAGAAGGAAGGTGGAAGAAAAATGAGGGAGGAGGTAACTAGTGTGACAAGAAATGCACTCACTTCCTTATGTATGCAACTGTAACCCATCTGTATATCACCTTGACAATACATAAAGAACAAAACAGAAAAAAGTCTGGAAATAAAGGAACAAAGGAAGTAAGGCCTGTTACAGGTTACAGTCATCTAATAGCAGGCATAAGAAGTTTGGAAGCTAGGACTAAGCTTATAACAAGGGAAGTAGAGAGAAGGGAATAAATGACATTAACCAATATAAAACATATTACATTTAGAATGACTTATTGACTTTCTAAGTATAATAATGGTCAGTAAAGGGTAAACAGTGATAAACAATGACTAAACGCAGAGACTGTTAATGAGAGGAAGGAGTTATGGGTCTTAAATCAGAAAATGTTATAATCAAGGAAATAATTCTATACACACAGATGTTCACACTGTAGTCACTGGAATACTGGAAAGACAACTTTTTCTCTGTATTTTTCTTTTATTATCTTTTATTTTATGTTATTTTTATTGTCAAACTGATGTACAGAGGGGTTACAGTTTTATACATTTTTTTTCTCCCACCTACCTTTCTATCCCCCGGCCCCCAGAAGTTGTACAGGTAGTTTATAGCAAATTGTCTTGAAAGCATTGCTGTTGCACTGGTTTGCCTTTTACCCTTTGAAAGACAATTTTTTGCCAATGTATTTAGATTAAAATCTTCATCCACCAGATTTATCTGGTGGTGGGTGAGGTACAATCAAAACTGCTATTTCAAGAAGGAGGCAAGAGGGCTGGGAATATGGCCTAGTGGCAAGAGTGCTTGCCTCCTACACATGAATCTCTCGGTTCAATTCCCCAGCACCACATATATGGAAAACGGCCAGAAGGGGCCCTGTGGCTCAGGTGGCAGAGTGCTAGCCTTGAGCGGGAAGAAGCCAGGGAAGGTGCTCAGGCCCTGAGTCCAAGGCCCAGGACTGGCCAAAAAAAAAAAAGGAAGCAAGAGGGTCAAGTTAGAGAAGAGGTGTAACAAGCTATATAGTGTTTGGATTTGGAGGCCAAAAAGCAAGTCAAAGAACATAAAATAAGCTCAAATTTGTCTATCATTTTGTTTATCTACTTACTGTCATAAGATCATATTCAAGAATTTAGTCTTTTGCACAATGTTTCTGACGCATATTTTATGACATTAATATGAACATATTACTTTAATGTATACATTATCAATCATTAAATTATAATTAGTTGTGGGAGGGTCAGCACGTTTGAAATTTTCTGAGTTCCATCTTAAACTGTGTATAGAGTACTAGTTTAACTGTGTACCAGCCACATTTTGACAACTTGTGTTATTCATGTGTCACCATTTCAGTGATAAGTACTTGTAGGATTTTTCTGTGGAGAAGCTTATATAGAGAATAATTTAAATGTTTCCTGTTTTACAAAGTCAACTGCTTGTTTAGTTTTAATGTGCCTTGTTTAATAAATTACTCACATGAAATTCCTTTCCCTAAAACTATGTCTTTAAAATTCAAGGCAGGGGCTGGGAATATGGCCTAGTGGCAAGAGTGCTTGCCTCCTATACAGAAAACTGCCAGAAGTGGTGCTGTGGCTCAAGTGGCAGAGTGCTAGTTTTGAGCAAAAAGAAGCCAGGGACAGTGCTCAGGCCCTGAGTCCAAGCCCCAGGACTGGCAAAATAAATTAATTAATTAAAAAATAAAAAATAAAATAAAATTCAAGACATTTTGGTTCATTATGTTGAATCTTTAAAAAAAAATCTGTGTTTCTAATGTGAGTTAGAAAAATGTTTGAATGTAATAAGAATGGCCTAACAGGGGGTTTTGAAAGTTTGTTGTTGTTGTTGTTGTTGTTTTCCTGTAAAAGCTAAATAGTACTTTTTGTTTTGCACGTCTTTCTTATGGCTAGGCATGGTTGTTCAAATCATCTACAATAAGATCAAAGCACCTATTCTTCTGATGTTATATAAACCAAGGGTTGTGGTTATGTTTCAATAAAACTTTATAAACATGGAGTGTGAAACCCTTTATTTATTTCCTACTGGAAATAGCCTTCTCCTGGTCTCGTAATGTAAGGGGAATTCAGAAGGAATATTTATTTAATATTGAGGGGAGCATAGTTAAATAAGGGCATATATATGTATATATGTATGTATGTGTATATACACACACACACATATATATATACACACATATATGTTCACCTGGAGACATTTCATTTCGTTTGTTCACCTGGAGACATTTTTGTTTCTGAGGTTCCTTGTAGTTTGTTTCTCCTGTCCAGAAGGAGTCAGGAAATACATAATAAAGAGAATCATTAAAAAATGTAAACCAATAAGGACTTAGGAATTATTCACCAGTTTGAAGTACAGATATGTTTTCCTTCTTGCTTCTCAAAAAGACTTGCCTGTATGATTTAATTCTATATTTTAAAATAGCAGGATAGACTACCCTTATTAAACTAACTTGGATGTCAAATTGAATTTATGTTTTTTCTTCATTTTATGGAAAACAAGTGATTATCATTTTGCTGGCATTGCGTACAACCCTCTAAGAAAGGAAGACATGAAAGGGGGAAGGATGGAATGAAGAAAATAGAAGAAAGACAAGTAAGTAAGAGAGACAAAACAAAAGAACATGGGGAAAAGGAAAGAAAGATTGAGGTATATTCCATTTAATTTCCTTAGCAGTAAAGCTTCAGCTATCCTAAGATTCCCAATTGATTCTCAGGTACAACCCTCTAAGGAAGAAAGACATGAAAGGGGGAAGGATGGAATGAAGAAAATAAAACACAAGTAAGTAAGAGAGACAAAACAAAAGAACATGGGGAAAGGGAAAGAAAGAGTGAGGTACATTCCATTTCATTTCCTTAGCAGTAAAGCTTAAGCTATCCTAAGATTCCCAATTGTTTCTCAGCTTAATAGAACATGGAAGATGCTGTTGTAGCAATCTGATAACCAAGAGGCCCCCCAAAAAAAGAGTGAGAAAAACGATGGAATGTTTTAGGATATGATTTCCCAAGTCCTCTTAGATTGCCATCTAAAAACAGGATGAGTGATCATTGAGATCCATAAAAACAATCTCTAGAAGGAAATGCAAAGATATACAGTCTCAGTACCATCACATGAGAGTACTATCACATGAGAAATGATTTTACAAAATGAACTCATTCTCCATTTGTACATTTGACTAGGAAGATGCCATATTAACAATCTTGACCAGAGAAATGCCATATCAAGTATAACTGTAACTATAATTAATTCTTATGTAATTATAAAATAAAACTCTGATGTCTCTAAAAAAGAAATGCAATGTACAATAAAACTACCATTTAAAAGAAAGGGAGGGAAAATGAAAGATTAATATATGTGTGCTGCCATGGAATGAGAGCTTTCATGCATTTAGCGTGAAATTGGTATTCTGCCATTAAAAAAGAGAGACATTTTAGAGAGACCTTTTCAAATCACAAGGGGAGCCATTGAAAAGAAATTCTGAAGGGAGGAAAATATATAATAACTGTTACAAAGAGCTATTACACATCTGGTTATTGGCATCTGATTTTAAAAACACGTTGGTATCTGCCAATGAATGAATTACAGAACCTTTAATGGAGGCAATCTCACATGTAATCCTTATCAATCCGTGGGTTCATCATCTAATCACAGATTTGTTACTACTAATCACAGGAAAGTTTGGAGATAATTTCTCATTCAATCATGTATTCATATGTAACTAAAATACAATACTAATGCATGTATATATCTCTTTAAAGTGGCTCCTAGTACATGGATCTCGAATACATTTTATTTTTGAGACACAGGCTATTCATGTAATTCTTTTTTTTTTTTAATTAAAAAAAAATTTTTTAGCTTCCAGGACATTTTCATTTCCTACCATGTTAGGGACTTGGTAACCCTAGAACTGAACAATTATGAAATACATTTAGTCTTTTAAAATGTAGTTTTATCAGATGAACTCATTAGACAATCTTGTTTTAGTGGCTCATGCACATTGTTGTGTTACTTTTTAGTTTTCTTATTAGTGCTCCACACTGAGGAGGTAAACCTACTCTCCTTCACAAGCTCTAGATGTCAATGTTGTTTCAGCCTATGGGATATCCCAGAGCTAAACACATCAGGAAGTAATTCCACCCGTGGAATAAAATTGCCCTCAGGAATTCTCATGAAATGTCAAGATCATTTCTTGTTCATTTGAATCTAGAAGAACAGCACAAAAATCTGAGAAGCTACCTTGAAATCATGATGAGAAAGCTCATTTTGAATCATTAAAAGAATCAGGTTGCTGGGAGCACAGAGAAGAGAGCTAGTTGATATCCTTCGAGCTCATAGTTGCAACTGAAATCTAATATGAATTACCTACTCAGTTCATCAAAATAAAATCTGCCTTGTGGGTTAAAGATCTATTAAAGTTTTAAAATTGTGACGCTTATGTTCCAAAAGTCTATCTTAGTTAATCCATGATAGTAGTATACAATAAGTTTATGTGTAGATATTCACATTCCAGAGTGCTCTCTTGTCACCACCAGTAAGATGTGTAAGTATAATAAACTCTCTGTCAATCATATGTGCTCATGGCCTCTTATATAAAATAGTATATTTATACCTGCTGCAAAAAAAGGAATAGCCTCTACCAAAAATTCATTATTCAGTCTTTAAGATATAATTGCTTTAGACTCCTTTCTCTTTAGACTCTTTTAGGATATTTTAATCCTTAATATTTATCTTTAAGTACTCTGTACATTTCCATCCTATTTTAAAAAATATTATTTGTTTCTCAAAATGGCCCACTCATTTTTTGTACCTCTGAAAATACACATTTGATTTTCCAAGTTCATGCTTAGACGGTCTGTGAAACTTTGGTTCACTTTCTGAAAATTTGTTAGATTGATCTATTCTTTTCCTTGCAAGTTCCTATCGTTTTTTTCATGAATGTAAATTGTCACGCTTTTGTGTGTGCTTTTTGAATGTGATTGTGAGAAGTGTTGGAGAATGACAATCTTTTGCTTAGTATCCTTAGTGCATGCATACACACACACACACACACACACACACAGAGATAAGAAAAGAATTGTATATGTACACAAGACTAAAGGAATCTTGAAAAGTTATATTAGTAAATGAATTTTAGAGGGTAAATTCAATGTCTTTCTTTCTCTGTATTTCTAGAATAAATTACCTTCAATATAGGAAGTAAATATGAATTATTAGATGAAAAATATTGCTCTATCTTTGTTACTGATTCTTTAATAGGCAGATTTTCATTTCTCAATGAATACTCTGTGTTTATTATGAATACATTTTATTTTTTGAAACATTTAAATATAGAAAATAACAGTCATTACAAATAGTTCGAACTATTATTCACATATTGAAACATAGAAAGTATTATCAATTTTTCTCTAACTGTATTTGTTCAGGACAAATGTCAAATTGATTAATGTACTGAACATCTATTGTAATTTATTGCACAGCTCTGAAGAGCAGCATGTGGAAGTTGACAAATTGGGAATAAATTTTGCAAGAAGACCAATGTTATAAATTACACTATTACCAGTCACAACGTAGCAATATTTTAAAAATTATTTTTGAAGGTAATGTCTAAAAACTCTTTTAGACATGAGAAGCTAAGATGGCTCTTCCTTTAAAATAGAAATCAAGTATAATAGTTTATGTATGTCATTGGTCATTAAGAAAAACTAAATTAAATACAGAAATAAAAATTGCATCAAACTTCTATGCCCTAACCCAAAACTTGATCATATTTTTTTAATCCTTTGGAATCATGAAACTTTTGTAGATATGTCAAAATCATAAAACATATTATAAAAGACAGAAATTGTAAATACATTTATATAATTTTATATACTTATAATGATATAATATATAGCATATATTGTATACTATATATACTATATAAACTATATTATATAGTATACATACCATCATGTGTAATATATATAAATTGATAATTATATATAATTATAAATTTGACTCTAAGAAACAAATTATTTCAAGATCTATTCAATTTTTATTTTGAAATGATCTGAGAAGTAATAAAATGAAAAATACTTATTTTTTTCTCTGCAATTTCTTTTTTCAAAGAGTATTATAAAACTCGATTTAAATGAGTAAATGAAATTATTTAGACAGAGTAAGTAAAATAAGTTCTTTTAAACTCAAAATTAGTAAGTTAAGTGGCATTGGGAAAAGTTACAACTTAATTTATAAATATGTTTCTTAGCCTTAATTTTCAGAAGAACTAATAAGTTATCACAGCATAGACCTGGTCTACTCTAGAATTTGTTTAGTATCTGTCCTTCACCATTATAGTTCAGCCCTTTTGATAGGTGATACCTTTTCTACTTTGTTGATTGATCCTAAATTACAAATAACGTGAAAATTTTTATCCACTTAGCTCAGTATTAGAAATCACACTAAAAAATAGGGCAAGATTTTTTGCAGTTAGTAGTGCTTTAAAAAATGATTTCTGCTTAACTCTAAGATGAATTGTAAGAAAGAAGAAAACTTGCTTGTAGATGTTGAGATTTGATTAAATAAATGCTAGTAGAATAAATTATATATGTGTGTACATTATATTTCATAAATTAATATAATAGCTTATACCAAGGAAAATGGATCGTTTTCTTAAGTTTATGTTTATTATTGATATATACAAACAAGATCATGGAGACTAGATGTAGGTTTCCTAATCACCACTTTTTTGCTTAAAGGAGTTATTTTTAACAATGATGGAATAAATATACAATTGAGAGACTACATGTAAAAACAGAAACTTGGCTCAAAACATTCACCAACTTTCCCAGAAAACTATTCTTTATAACCACAATTAACAACCCAGGAACTAGACTCAGATTACTAGTCTCAGATTACTCAGATTACTATCATCCCCTTGGAAATAGCTGAGATTTTAGGCAATGTGACAGCATGCCTAATCGAAGATTTCCTCTTTGTATCTATGTCTCCCTGAAAATCAACCAGATAAAGTCAAATGTATATCCTTAACCTATGATGTAAGATATAGTCCTTAGAATTATTCTTTCTACAGCTTCTCCTTAGTAGCCACCTCTACAATGAAAATGCATAGTCTACATTTTTATTGGCTCTAAAGTTTTCTCTCTTCTCAACCAGATTTTCAGTCTTTCAAAACACAATGATAGTGGCTGACTTCTTTGCTCTAGCAAGCTCACAATAAATCTTTTTCAGTTAATTTTTATTTATTTCCCTAGTTCCTACAGTCAAACATACTTTACCATTACACTACATTACAAGTTTGTGTAAAGATACACTGAATCTATGTTGGATTTCTTGAAAAGAAATACATAAAATGATGAAATAAAGTAGAAAGTAGTGCATTAACCACAAGCAATACAAATAATGTTAGTTTAATTTAAAAAGTAAATATAAGCCTTATTTGATATCCTAAACTATTTTAATATTTATGTACATTCATTATTTAGAAAATGAATGGCTTTCTTTCCCAAACACTGTATGGAATATAGATATAAACAAGTTAGTTTCAGTCACTAGTAATTAATAGAAGTATTCAGAATCACTTAGATAAATTATGTACATCAAATTTCAGTTAATAAAGTTACAAAAAAATTTAAATGAATCTTTTTCAAGCACAATGAAATTAATTTTAATTTATTTTGAGGTGGCTTACCAGAATTAAAGTTTTTAACTAACAACTATAGGTCATGTGCCAAATTTAACTCTCAGGTTTAATGTCCCTCTAATTTTTCTTCATATTTTTCATTTCTATTTTTATTGAAGAAATACTGATTTCATTTATCATAAAATGCTTGATACTAGTCAGAAAACTATAACACATATATTCTCTTTTTTTGGAAATTTTGGAAGAAAGATACTATTTTCACAAATGGAGTGCCAAGACAGAACTGTTGTACACTTGAAAATTTTCTTACCTATATTTTGTTTCTTCTGTGTTTGTCTCCAAACTCAGACATTTTTTTATAACAACTGGAAATACTTGGAGACAATGATGTTACTAATCTTTGAGCCATGAAATAAGAATCCAAGAAATAAATGTCAACTGAGAGTCTCTCAGAGAGGGTAATAAATTCAGCAATTCCCCAGGGAAAATTTTCAGATAAATTCTCTGCAACAATTGAGTTTCATAAAATTCTTGTGTTCAAGATTTTTTTTTTCAGATTTCCATTATTCAATAGATTTTCTTAGGACCACCATGGCATTTTGGATTTTGGATTTAACTTTCTTATGATATGATAATGTTACATAATGGTTTTCAATACTTTGGAATATTATGAAGATCTAGCCTAAAGTAGACTTTCTAAATACCCGACCTTCCTCAACATATTGCAATTGAAATCAAATGCTACTTAGCAGCATTTATTTGTAGGAACTGCAATGGCAGTGGCTTCCAAAAATGAATGTGAATTCTCCTCTGTTTCCTCACAGAGTTTTCATGACAGCACTTGTGTCAACTTTGGAAATAACTAGAATGTAATATAGGGCATAAGCAAGGGGATTAGATATGGTAAAATGACTACCTCACAACTTAGTTTGAGTTAGCCTCCCATTGTCTCTAAAATCTTTACAGTCATAATATATGAACTGTATGTGTCAATTTCAGTGCCTTAGAAATATGGCTTTGCTCTATAGGAAAGTGACAAGTAAATACTCATGATATCTTGAAAGTTAAGTTACAATTAAATAACAAAACAGAAATAATTATATTATTTTAACTGAAATCACATGTTCAGTCTTAGTATTTTCAGAAAAAAATAAACATAAAATAAGAAATGGAAGTATACCACTGTTACTTTTTTAAACTATGTTTCCAAAATAATTGATCCTTAAAAGAAAAAAAATTGCATATATTTATCGGTTATCATGTCATGTCTAGACACATTACTGCTATTTAAATTGTTTAAATATATGAGATTTTAAGTAAAATTTAGATTACAAGTATATATATGGAAGAACCAAGGTACAAGAGCACTATATTACCAGATGCTACTGTTTTATCATAAAACTACACACTATTTGTCCATTGAGGAAGATCCATATTCAAACTCTCTTTCTCAATGCCTCATTAATTTCTCTAGAAGTTCAGACAGCTCTTAATTACCTAAAGAGTTCTAAAATAACAAACAAAATTTAATGCTGATAGAATATCATTCTTTGATTTTTTTCAGATACTAAATGTACTGTTTTATTTATTGCTTTATTTATTTCTTTGCCACCAAAATCCTCAATACGGTATTATCATATGTATCACAAAAATACACATGGAGAGTAGAAGATCCCAAGGACAGAGCATGCTGTTTTATTTGTTTACTTAAGATTCAAGCTTTAGGAGGAGACAGCAGGAAGACAGCAGAGAAGCTGCAGAGCACTATCTGCGCTCCCTCCGACACCATAGTTTTTTCACCCCATAGAAACTTTTACGCCTAGAAATACAGCTAGAGTAAGTTCTAACAGTACAGGGATTCTGGCCAGGAAGGAAAAATCGACTTTGCTCATCTGAAAACACAGATTTGAGCTCCGGGCAGCGTCCCACCCCACGCCAGTGCCAGCGCCCGCACAGCGCCCGGCACAGCAACTCACAAGCCATGCAGCTAAAGCACACAGCTTAGACCAGGGAGAAATACTCCAGACGGCGCTGAGCTCGGATGACCTGAAATCGCAGAGAAAGTGTGAGTACCCCAGGAAAGACATTCCCACTCACGCCCACAGAGCAGCTTCTGGAAGGCAGCCCTTCCCCCACCACCAGAGCAAAGCGCCATCTTTGCCACTGGCATTGGGTAAGACCAGACTGGAACTAAAGCAGGCCTAGGGAAAGTGAGGTCAAAGTAGCCATCTTTGAAAAGGGCAAGAGGGACCACCCTGTGAGAGTCACCTCTGCCCAGGAGAACGCCCCCTGACCAGGCGGGAGGTGTGTCCTGGGCCATGGCTCAGCCAGAGGTGCCCTGTCCTGCCCGCTGGAATTTATAAATTCACAGCGAATGCAGAGAGCAGCTACCAGCAGCATGGAAACACCAGACAGGGGAACAAACAGTTCCTGAGAGAGTTAAACAGTCCCATCACAGAGGAAGCCCAATTCCCAGCCCGAAACGGAGCTGCACTCCATAGCCACCTCCACCAAGGAGGTCGCCCCACCCAGGAGCATGTAGCCTCCCCCAGGCAAGCAACTCTCAGTTGGATAAAACAGGCCAAAGGCGCCCCGCTCTGCTGAGTCCACAGCCTATTCATAGCCAGGCGTTAAAGGCAGCGACCCCACAGCAGACAGAAGAGCTACGGTTCCTGAGACTCCTCAATTCCCCATCTACAGAGGATGCCAAGGCCTGCCAGCAAGCTGTGCAAATCACAGAGACCCAGGATTGCACCAACAGAGGTGAAGGATCAGAACAGAACCACCCCCTGCAAACTGAAATCAAGTCAAACACAGCCAAGCAGCAAAATAGACTGCAGACCATCACGAGGAAACCAGAGACTGGGGAAAGACTACCCAAACAAGGAGGACTCCTTTTTTTTTTCACTTCTGAAACATCGTTGGTTTTTTTGTTTGATTGTTTGTTTTGTTTTCCATTTTTACCTGTTTGTTTTATCAAGTTTTTTTTCTTTGCTGTTTGCTTGGGTTGTTCCTTTTCTGATTTTTTTTTCCTTTTTATTTTTTTTTCTTTTTTAAATAATTTTTCTCTGTTTTGTGCATCTGTCTTCCACTATCTTTACTTTATTTCTCTCTTTGCATTCTCTTTCTCTAAAAATTACTTTCCTATGAATAACACCTCCACTCTTTTCTGCTAACTCTCTCCATTGTCAATCATATTAACCTTGTTCTTTCTACTGATTCTACTCTTCTCCACATTTCCACGTCACTGAAACTAAACCAAACCCCCCAATACATTTTACTCTATTCTCTCTCTCTCTTTTTTTTTTTTTTACTACCTCCAACTTATCCTCCTGACTTACTGCCTGGACCTCCAGTTTCCATTGACTCCTGCTTATTGGATAGAGGTTATCCCAGCTTAATCTGAGTGAATCAAAGGGGTTCATAGAGAAAGCCAGTCCTAAAAGAACTTAATATAAAAAGAAGAACTGCTTATAGGGTTGTAACAGTAAATAAGTAACTACTGATTAGAGGGCCCAGGATCGGTTGCTATATTGAAATTGTATTCTTTAGGAACACCAAATCTAATTTTATAGACAGGCATACAGGGTATCTGTATATAACTGTGAACTTGTAAAATTTACACAACAGTGCTTGGTAAGGGCTGCTTTGGGTCTTAAATGGTGCTCATAGGTGCTTGTAGATTGGCATTCCCAGTCCAAATGGGCAGAAGGAACACAAGAAAGATGGCAAACAATGAAGTCTTATCCCCCACTCAAAACAAGCAGGAAGCAGAGCAGTCAATCAAAGACATAGAAGAGAACCCCCAAAATTCTCTACAAAGTCTACTGATAAACATGATAAATGAAAAGTTTGAATCTCTTCAGTCAATTATTCTACAGCATGAGGAGGCAAAGCAACAATTAATGGAGAATTTCATGGCATCCACAAATACAAAGATAAATGAACTTCAAGAGTCAAATGAAAAGATAGCTAACCAGCTTAAAGATTTAAGAGAAAAGACTCAAAACCAAAGTAATGAAGTTAATGAAGAAGTCCATACAAGACCTAAGAAATAACATGGAAATCATCAGGAAAAACCAGTCAGAAGGAAAAGAGATTCGAAATCAAGTAGCTAGCTTACAATCCCGACTAACTGAAGCAGAGGAGTGAATTTCAGGAGCTGAGGTTCCTTAGATTCTATGGAGAAAGATAAAAAATCAATACAAATCCAGTCCAATCAACAAAACAGATCGCTACAGGAGATTCAAGACACGATCAGGAAGCCCAATTTAAGGATAATAGGTATTGAGGAAAACTTGGAGAAAGAGGTTAATGGGATAGGCAACCTATTTAACAAAATATTAGCTGAGAACTTCCCAAATATCCAGAAGGAAAGGCCTATACAGATACAAGAAGCATTTAGAACCCCAAACCGGCCAGACCAGAACAGGACATCCCACCGACATATAGTGATCAAAACAGGTTCAGTAGAGTGCAAGGAAAAAATTCTCAAAGCTGTTAGGGAGAAGAAAACAATCACATATAAAGGAAAAGCAATCAGAATTACCCCAGACTTCTCAGCAGAGACCATGAAAGCAAGGAGAGCCTGAAATAAAGTATACCAAACACTAAATAAAAATAACTATCAACCAAGAATTCTGTACCCAGCCAAACTCTCCTTCATAGCCGAAGGTCAAATAAAAGTCTTCCACAGTAAGGAAAAACTGAAACAATATATCTCCACCAATAGAGCTTTACAGAAAATCTTCAAAGATGTACTATACAGGGAAAATAATCAAGATCCCAATACAGACAGAGAAATGAACCCTAAATAGTAAACATTAGATCAAGAAATGGGAAGAAACAGCTTTAAGCAAGATAGTGATAATGAAAGGAACAAATGATCATCTCTCAATCCTAACTGTCAACATTAATGGACTTAATTCTCCAATCAAACGACATAGGCTCATAAGTTGGATCAAAAATCAAGATCCATCTTTCTGCTGCCTCCAAGAGACACATCTATCCAGCAAAAGTAAACATCTTCTAAAAGTGAAAGGCTGGGGGCTGGGGATATGGCCTAGTGGCAAGAGAGCTTGCCTTGTATACATGAGACCCTGGGTTCAATTCCCCAGCACCACATATACAGAAAATGGCCAGAAGTGGCGCTGTGGCTCAAGCGGCAGAGTGCTAGCCTTGAGCAAAAAGAAAGCCAGGGACAGTGCTCAGGCCCTGAGTCCAAGCCCCAGGACTGGCCAAAAAAAAAAGTAAAAAAAAAAAAAAAGTGAAAGGCTGGAATCAAATCTATCAAGCAAATGGCCCCCATAAGCAGGCTGGAGTTGCAATCCTAGTATCAGACAAAATTGACTTCAAATTAAAAAAGGTAAGAAGAGACAAAGAAAGTTACTACATACTAGTAAAGGAATCTCTCCTACACGAAGATGTAACCATTCTAAATATCTACACACCAATGCAGGAGCACCCAACTTCATCAAACAAACATTACTGACTCTAAAAACACGCATAGACCCAAACACATTGATAGTTGGGGACTTTAACACCCCACTATCACCTCTGGACAGATCAACACGCCAAAAACTGAACAAAGAAACCACAGAACTAAATAACTGCATAGATCAACTAGTCTTAACCCACATCTACAGAATATTCCACCCAGCAAGGACAGAATACACATTCTTTTTGGCAGAACATGGAACATTCTCCAAAATAGATCACATCTTAGGGCACAAAGAAAATCTGTACAAATTCAGAAGTATCAAAACCATTCCCTGCATTCTCTCAGACCACAATGGAATAAAATTAGAGCTCAACTCATTCAGCCACCACAGAAAATACTACAATTCATGGAGACTAAACAACACACTGCTGAACCATCAGAGGGTCATTGAAGAAATTAAAACGGAAATTCAAATGTTTATGGAATTCAACCAAGTTGAGTACACAAAGTACCAGCTCCTTTGGGACACAGCAAAGGCAGTACTAAGAGGAAAAGTTAGATCTCTGAGTGCATACTTCAACAAACTGGAGAAACAGCAACTTAATAATTTAAAGAAGCACCTTAATTTCCTTGAGAGAGAACAACAAGCCAAACCCCATGTCAATAGATGGAAGCAAATAATTAAATCAAATCAGAATTAAATCAATTAGAGATGAAAAAACCATCGAAGGAATCAACAAAACAGAGTTGGTTCTTTGAAAAAATCAACAAGATAGACAGACCCCTGGCAAACCTGACCAAGAAACGAAGGCAGCAGACTGAAATACACAAGATAAGAGATGAAACAAGTAACATCACCACAGAAATAACCAAAATTCAGAAAATAATAAGGGACTATTTTGCAAACCTTTATGCCAACAAATTCGAGAACTGGGAAGAAATGGATGATTTTCTAGAAAAAATTCATATCCCCAAACTCAATCATGAAAATTGAAACCTTCTAAACAGACCCATATCCAGTATTGAAATAGAAACGGCAATAAATGATCTCCCATCCAAGAAAAGCCCAGGTCCAGACGGATTCACTGCAGCATTCTACAAGGCCTTCAAGACAGAACTCACACCAATATTTCTCAAACTCTTCACTGAAATTGAAAGAGAACGTTCACTACCAGTCTCATTCTATGAAGCCAGTATAACCCTCATCCCAAAACCAGGCAGGGACTCATCACGGAAAGAGGACTATAGACCGATTTCCCTGATGAACATAGACACAAAAATTCTCAACAAAATTCTGGCCAATCGACTTCAACAGGTTATCAAAAAAATCATACACCACGATCAAACTGGTTACATTCCACCTAAGCAGAAAGAACATTGCTGGAGGAATTAAAATACCCAATGTCAAGCTGTATTATAAAGCTGTAGTAATAAAAACAGCTTGGTATTGGCACCGGAACAGGCCTGAAGACCAATGGAACAGAATTGAAGACCCAGAAATGAACCCACAGAACTACGCCTACTTAATCTTTGATAAAGGAGCTAAAACAATAGTATGGAAGAAAGATAGCCTCTTTAACAAATGGTGCTGGCAAAACTGGCTCAACACATGCAACAAACTAAAACTAGATCCTTATATATCACCCTGCACCAAAATCAATTTCAAATGGATTAAAGACCTCAAAATCAAAACAGACACCCTGAAAACACTAAAGGAAGGAGTAGGAGAAACACTTGGGCTCCTTTGCACAGGATGGAACTTCCCTAACAAAGACCCAGAAAGGCTACAAATCAAAGAAAGGTTGGAAAATTGGGCCTGCATCAAACTGCAGAGCTTCTGCACGGCAAAGGACATAGCTTGCAAGATAAACAGAAAGCCCACAGACTGGGAGAAGATCTTTACCCGCCATTCAACAGACAAAGGCCTCATCTCTAAAATATATGCAGAACTAAAAAAATTACCCTCTTCCAAAACATAACTGCAAAGAACCAATAGCCCACTCATCAAGTGGGCTAAAGACTTATAAAGAGACTTCTCTGATGAGGAAATGAGAATGGCCAGGAGTCATATGAAAAAATGCTCTACATCACTGGCCATAAAAGAAATGCAAATCAAAACAACATTGAGATTCCATCTCACCCCAGTAAGAATGTCATATATCAAGAAAACTAACAATAACAATTGTTGGAGGGGATGTGGCCAAAAGGGAACCCTACTTCATTATTGGTGGGAATGTAAACTGGTTCAGCCACTCTGGCAAGCAGTATGGAGATTCCTCAGAAGGCTAAATATAGAACTCCCCTATGACCCAGCAGCCCCACTTTTGGGTATCTATCCAAAAGACCACAAACAAAATCACAGTAATGCCACCAGCACAACAATGTTCATCGCAACACAATTTGTCATAGCTAGAATCTGGAACCAACCCAGATGCCCCTCAGTAGACGAAAGGATCAGGAAAATGTGGTACATATACACAATGGAATTTTATGCCTCTATCAGAAAGAATGACATTGTCCCATTTGTAAGGAAATGGAAGGACTCGGAAAAAATTATACTAAGTGAAGTGAGCCAGACCCAAAGAAACATGGACTCTATGGTCTCCCTTACTGGGAATAATTAGTACAGGTTTAGGCAAGTCATAGCAGAGCATCACAAGGCCCAATAGCTATACCCTTATGAACACCTAAGACAATGCTAAGTGAAATGAACTCCATGTTATGGAAACGATTGTTATATCACAGTTGTAACTACTTTCATCATCCCATGTGTATCTGTAGCTTCTACTATTGATGATGTTCTTGTATCACCTTCCTGTGGTTGTACCTACACTATTTCTGTAATCTTATCTGAGTATATTGGAAACCGTGTATACTGGTATTGGAACTAGGAAATTGAAAGGGAATACCAAAATTGAGAGACACAGGGTAAAAAAAAGACAAACAATAGCAATACTTGCAAAACTGTTTGGTGTAAGTGAACTGAACACCTCAGGGGGGGAAGGGTAAGGGGGAGGGGGAGGGTGTATGAGGGACAAGGTAACAAACAGTACAAGAAATGTATGCAAATGCCTAATATATGAAACTGTAACTTCTCTGTACATCAGTTTGATAATATAAATTTGAAAAAAAAATTCAAGCTTTAACAAGGAAGGAAAGAGAGAAGGACAGAGGAAGGTAGGAGGGAAGGAAAAATGAAGAAAAGAAGGAGATTTTTTTAAAAAATGAATGAAAATCCACCTAAGATACTACACTAGAGGTACTGGGAGTGCAGGGGGGGATTCCTTAAGAATTGGAAATAATGTTGGTAATGTAATGGTCTGTATAACCTCATGAGCTGTCAATTCCTAGACTGCACAAGACTAATAGCTCTTTTACAAAGAGTTTCTTTCAGCCCTGCTCCCCAAACTCAAAGGCACAGAACACACTAGCTCTTTAAGGGCAATGTGATAAAGCCTCACTTACTTGGGTTGATAAGCTTTCTCAGGAGTAGCATTTTGATTCTGAAACAAGTCACAGAACTCATTAGCAGAGCCAATAGCAATGATAATAGACTATGACTATCTTTAATTGTCCTTCTGTTGTGTTATGCATTTAAAGGCTGCATTTAAAATGGAAGCTTTGTCAGTGATTTAATGGGAGGATTTGGGTTTTAAAGTAAGATAATCTCACACCTATAACAAGATCAGTTCTGCATTACACACATGTCCTGGATCACCTTGAGAAATCTTTATTGATCACATTAAACACAAACTGTAAGGTACTAATTTTGTAAAATAATAGTTGAAGTATGCTTATTGTTTAGCATGCAAAGGCATTAATTTTTATTTCACTTACTTCTAATGGCAATCTATTGTTTAGAGCATCAAAATGTTTTAAATAGGCACTACCATTGTATCTTTCAGAGGTGTAAGACTGTTAGTATCATGATTTCAGTATCCTTGGAAGCATATATAAAGTTTAAACAAGCATGAACACTGCAATAATATAATTTTTATACTTAGAAATATAGTTTTGCTTTTAATATAAGCTCTTGAAATTAGGCTCATAAATAGACCTATATTACTTCACATACTACTGATTCACAAGGAAATAAGTGGTATGTTGGTGGTGGAAAGTTTTGCTATGAAATCAGGAAGAATTCAAGTTTAAATGCATGAGAACAGACTTCCAAGAAGAAAGGAAAATGTGTTTGGGTTCAGAGAACTGTATACAACTGTGGCCCTGTAAACAACTATAAAGAATTTAGAGTGCTCATGTTGAACATGTAGTGAAATTCCTGTCGATTACCCTGACTTGGAGAATACTGAAGTTCAAACTATACATCCCATTTGGGGTTTAGTATCTTCAGTAGCCTCTGTTTTTCATATGCAGGATAAGGATTACTGTCAAATTGCATTACATACACACTTAAAATGTCTTCATGAGAATGTAGTCAACTAAATATTCCTACATTTTGCATATGTGGTTATTCTGCATTCTTTAAATTATATATGCTAGAAAATTAAAATAACTGCAAAACTCAATAAAAAGCTGTTAGCAGTTCATCATCTCTGTGTAAAGTAATGTGATTAGAAATGAGAGGGTTTTGGTACCAGGAAACTTTGCAAACAAGCCTTCTGTAATGCCTTTCTCTTTCGTTCTAATGGACTAGAAGAAGGTTACCTAAGGTGAACTTATGCCAGTAACAGCCCAAATAAAACTTGGTGGCAGTAAAAGAGAGAGAATATTAGTATATCTCCTGGTTGTTTTGATTTTCAGAAGTTGATACCTCCTCTTCCTCTCTCTCTCCCTCTCTCATTTACCCTCCTCTTTCCCCTCTTCTTTCCTCTCTCCTTTCCAGTCCTTATCCCTCTCCACTCCCCTCTCCCGTCTTCCCATCTTGGCTCCTTTTCACCTTTCCCTCCCCCTCTCTCTTCCCTCTCTCCCTTCTCTTTGTCTTTCTCTGCCTCTCCTTCCTCTTACATTTTCTAACATCACTTCTCCATTTTTTCTTTAGGGGAACTTCTGAGGAATTAGACGATAACTAGCCTTATAAAAATAGCTAGCCTTACAAAAAAACTTCTTTTCAAATGGTACTTCCACACGTTTGGGTCACCGACCTTACATTATGTATAAGCAAAAACAACTCCAAGAGAAGGACACAAGAGGATTCTATTGTTGACATTACATTTAAAGTTCTAGGTGAATTTCCTTTGGCATATGCTTCGTGGTTACTGTATATGATTTTGGTACACTGGGTATTGTATATATGCCTACCTGATCTAGGGAAGGGAAAGAAAAATGAGGGTGTAAGATATCACAAGAAATGTACTCATTGCCTTATTATGTAACTGTACCCCTTTTGCACAACACCTTGTCAACAAAATTTAATGAATAAAAAAAAATGAGAGTAAAACAACTCAGGCACTTCTCCCTTCCATGCTTGCACTATACAATATAATTTATTACATGGAAGAGGTGGGACTAATCAAGATGCATTTTATACATACACATTGACATGTTGAATTGAAACTCTTTTGTTCAACAATGCATGAATAAAACAATGTCCTACACTACATAAAATACTTAGCCCCAATTTGTTGCTGTGCACAGCACCTTGAGGAATGACTATTTGATTCTTGAAGGGCAGAAGTGAGCAGTGCATCCTAATGCTCCATTCACACATACTAGCTTCACAGGTTTATGGTCTCTGGAACATTCTTCAAGATGAAGTTAAGATATTTTAGCTAATTGTGGCTCATAATTAATTTGTATTTCAGGAGCTACCCTTGGACAAGCAATGCATCCTCTCTCACAGTTACCACACTACAAAGGGGCAGTATAAAAGTTTGGCCACTTCACAAAGGGTAGAGAACCAGAATATTAACTTAAATTTAGTGGCATTCTTGAAGATCTTTCATTTTCAAATGAAAAGGCACAATTTAAAGTAAAAGGATAACATGCTATGTATGCACAGTTCCACAGCTGCCTGTCATGAGCAGCTGAGCTATCCATGGAAATTTCATAACATTTAAACCTCTCTGTAACATTTTTTTTCATATTCTCCTCTAGGTGTTGTTATCAAGAACACTTTTGAATATTCTTTCTGCTGTCAATTTACAGAGCGTTGATTTAAAACAATAACTTTCCAGGAAGGGAAAACCGTTTATCGACTCCTTTTGAAATAAACAGCAAGCTCAGTGATGATTGAAGGACAGATTATACATTGTAACATTCATTACAGATTTCTAAAAGTGGAGCTGATGTCAGTATTAACTTTCAAGGCACTGAGACATTTCCTAGTGATATACGGAATGCTTTGGGGCTGTGATGACTTGGGAAAATAATCCAACTTTCTATGATTTTAATATGAAATATTAAAGCCAAGGTCTCCAGTTAGTGGCACTTATTTTTTTTTTTTTGCAATTTCTGACAATGCTTAAGAGCAGGGTTCTTGCTAGGGAAGTGAGTTATTATGGAAAGGTCCTGTTTTGTTTTGTTTTTTGGTCCCTTGTCCCTTTGTCTTCCCTCTCTCTGCTTCCTTTCCATCCTAAGGAGTGAACCTCCTTTTCTACAAACAGTTATTGCTAAGGTATTCTCCTTGAGCCCATGGGACCAAGTAGCCTTGAATTGAGCTTTCTCATAATCAAGAACCATAAATAAATATTCCCACATTTATATTGTTTCTGTTAAGTATTTGGTCATACCATGAAAAAATAAACAATAAATAAATATTTTTAGGAACTAACAAACTGTGAAACTTGATATGGCCCATCTTGTACGACTTATCATAGCAGTGAAATATTTAATGGAACTACCAAATAAAAAGACTTAAAGTTATAAAAAAAAAAAAACAGGATAAAATGCTATGCTCAGTGACCTAAAAGTGTTTAAGCATGTCTGCAGGATAGAATTTGAGGAAGGATAAGCTGAAAGGAGAGGCAAAGAGGCACAAAAAATGTGATGTATTTTGTAGATGGGTGATGTCAGGACTTTAGAGTTTATTTTGAAGCCTACAGAGAAAATTGGGAGATTTAAAACAGGAAGATACGATCAGATTTGCCTTTCAGAAATATCATTGTAAAACTCTGACAGAGCTGGGCTCACAAGGCATGATCTGTGGTTGCTTTTGCCACTGGCAATCATGATACCATCAAGGCTGCCTAAACCTTGATCTCTCAGTGTCTGGGGCGATTTAATGATACAGTTATGGCCCTGCCACTTGTTATTTATAGGATGCAAATATCAAAAAGATTTAAGCAATACATCATATAACATCAGGGCAATTATTGGGAATATTTATCTATTTTCTAAAATATAATGATAATATAATTTGTGACATGTTTAGACCTCTCAGTTTGGAGACCTATTCTTTTAACTCAATTATCAGTATGTAATTCTACTCAGTGTATCCACTATAAATTAGTAAATGATGATCATATCCGCTTTCCATCCATATTTCCAAATAAATTTGTTCAAAGTTTCTAAAAATGAATGATTTTGAGTAATGTTACAATAATGTAGTAAAGTCTTTCAAGTGTTCCTGAAAACCTTATTTCTTTTAGACACCAGAGGTTAAAAATGACATACTTTCCTAGAGATACTTCTCCAAAATTTCCAGTACAATATTTTAGATTAAATTGCTGTTTTAGCTCTGAATAAGCCTTAAAGATTTCCTAGAGTTAAAGTTCTGATATTAAACATGACCAGATATGCTATCTTACCTATTGCAGAATGTTGCAGGACTCTATTCAGACTTACCTTTTTTAAAAGTAGGTACTAATAATAGTCTTATACTAAACATTCATTTTATCTCTCATCTCCTGGAATAATTGGTCATTTCATTGGTTGTTTTTAATCAGAAACCTTTTCAGGACCTGTCTGCATGATGATGCCAAACAAGTGGGACAAGACTAGACAAACAAAAGTTGACCCAGGCTTCCCAAGAATCATAACTTTTCCAAGAATGATTTGTTTGTAAACTTACTATAGAATTATTTAAATAAGATATGATAAAATGCCTGGAATAAAGATACTTGTTGATATGAATAAAAGAGTCCCTTTTTAAAAATATATACATCGGCAGTATGTATCTGTGTGTATGAGGTCACATTCTATAATAAAATGATTGAGACATCTAACATATAAACACAAAGATGCTTATCTATTTTATAATTTTGGAAACTCAAAGTTCAAAATTGGACAGGTGTGATAGACTCAGCATTGGAGGAGATGGCGGAAATCCATGTAGAAGAAGAAGGATGATGTGCTGTTGTACATATTCAAGTATTTTGAGAAACTTCAAATGGTAGGGAGAGCTTGCTGGACTGAACAGGGCCACATAGGGGACTGATTATTCCCTGTAACACTCTGTCACCATTCTCTATTGCTGTTTTCTATTGTGGATATCAAACCATGCAATGGTATTATATGAAAGCCTTGACTTCAACCTAGAATCCAATCCTAGAATCCTAGAAATGTTAAATTCAACATTCAACAGGAAATCGATATTCACAAAATCTGGGAGAACTCATGAACATTAGACTACAGGTTATAGCAGGAATGGACTACAGGGATATTTGATGGCTCCCTGGCATTGTATGCAGCCCTCTATTCATTATATCATATATACCCAAAAGAGTTTTCTTCTTAGTGTTTACCCTTTGAGCCATTTACCAACCTTTTTCTGGAAAGCCTTTGACATTAATATTCTTGTATCTATTACAGAGTATAATTCAAAAGTTTTACAGTCAATTAACAACGGAGGGAAGAAAAGAAGAGAATAATCCAAGACATGCACCCTTTTCTTTAAACAGTAATGAACTCTATTAGGAATGTTTAAATGATTAACAAAAAGTGTTACCATTGATATCAGTAGAGCGATGCTTGCTAAAAATCGAATGTAGATACTAAAAATGTTTGGTGTTCAGTCACATATTTTGTAAAAATTATAAATTTTTCAAGTAACAAAAGACATGTTTAGGGAAAATGTACATGCCCTTCAAAAGTAGAGATACTACATATCCTTGTCTGTAAGTAATAATTGTAGGTACAGTCATCTATTCCAGGCCTAGCAATCAGGGAACAGATTACCTGGCCTAAGATACCCAGACAATAGAAAAAATCACAATACACTAAGGCATATTTCCTGAGGGAATATATTTAATTACTGTACCAGTAAAATCAATGGATATTCAAGTTATTTCTCCAGAGAATTCAACATTTATTCAACATTTACACAAGAAGAACTGAGAAATCCTTCACTGCCTTATGCTCTGAGCCACAGTTAATTGCAGTTGAAGCTTTTTAAAAATTTTAATATATTTTTAATTATAGTCATGAAAATGGACCCAAACATTTTAACATATCAATGCTAAACTCATAAAGCCGCCTTCCTTTAAAGCATTTAATTTTAGTTAAATTTGCCTTTTACTGTTGAGAGAACTTTCAATAAATCTAGAAATATTTCATCAAAGTCTCAAAATTTAACCTCTTCATCTTCACAATATAACACTTTCCCCAAATTATCAACTTTCAAGAAACAGTCTGTGGGAGAGGTAAAAGAAGAAAGAGAGAGACAGGGACAAAGACAGAGAGACAGAGACAAGGAAAGATAGATAGAGACAAAGAGATAGACTGAGATAGAACAAAGAGACAGAGTAGTAGTAGTAACAGTTTATACGTGTATGTAGTTTATACATATATACATATAAATATATGGCATTTTCCAATAGCATCTAAATTTAAAATTCCTTTTTACACTTTATATTCATAATTTTTGATTACTTGAAAATCCACAACTAGATTTTTTAAATCAGAGTTGTCAGAATACAAATATTGGAACACTAGGACAGAGCCCTTAGCTAGATTTATAAATAACATTAGCTCAAATACCTGTTATTCCTGTTATCCCCATTTCCGTGTCTTTGTGAAGGTTTTCCCTTTGCCTTTCTTCACAGCAGCCTAATGACATTCAGTTCATTGTAATTGTTCAGGGCAAGGGGTTCAGTCAGATTGCTGATTGTGAGAAGCCCTCATCATATAGTTTAGTTTCTTAATATAGTAAAGTTTCATGTAGCTTACAAGATCTCTTTTACAGCCTACTTGCCTCATTCATAGAGTAATATTAGCATATACTCTCAAGAGTTGATTCAAAATTAGATGAAATAATTCCTATAAAGCAATAAACATGGTGGTACTACACAGACCACTCAATATGCACTAACATCCACAATAATGATCATCAATATCATTAAGTCAGAATTGTTCATTAAGTAAGAATTTTGTCCTTCTCAGCAAGTACAAAACAAATCACTACATCCTGTAAGAGAATAACTTATATACACAATCCTTTCATTAGGATGCAAATATATATTTCCTTTTATAATGGGCTAATTTCACCTAGCTAAACCAAAATGAGTATTTCTGCAGTATCTATTTAATTTCCCCCAATGCCCCAATATCCATGCTTCTAAATTCCCACAAGGCAGAATCAGTGGCCACAGTATTCAATCATGGTGACCTGCAGAGTCAAGATTTCAATGACTTATTTTTGGTTTTATTGGCATTCTACCCTCAGCAGAAGGAACAAATGATAAAGGAAAAACAAAACTTTGACAACTGGCAGGCTTTTATTTGAACAGTTGATCTGCCACTTATTACATGTATTAATCTGGAGAAAGAATTAATCATTTTCTGTGTAAAGGGTTTTCTTCTGTAAAGCTAGGTTAATCATATCTACCTCACAGGGTTATTGTAGGGATAAGTCAGTAATAAGAATTCGGCCTCATTCATAATAGGACTTTAATAAATGGCAGCTATTATAAATTTTATTCTGCTTTAGTTTGAAATAAATATAAATCCAGAAAAGAAGGGAGAATTACATTTTACTACCTAAATTTATTTAAAATGGAAGTTATTCTCTCTTAAAAGGGGACATTAAGATTTTTCTCACAAATTTCCAACAAAAAACATAATGAGAGAGGGTTATATAATTTCTTCAAGTAGTTTACTAAGGAGAAAAGAAAAATAAATTATGAGTCTGTCTTTAGTTAAAACTGTTGAAGTAGCTTCTGTCTTTGCCTTCAATAACATTTGAACTCTAAAAATGTTTTTCATTAAAAAGGACCAATTGAAAAGGTCTTTTTAAATTATGATACAATTCAAGCATACAAAAACAAAAATAACTCAGTAGATACTAAAACAAATGCACTCTACCCAACATAACTACTATGATGTTACCTAATTGAGCCTGTTCTGACATATGTACCACTACCTTCTTTATTCTCTCTTTATGCAACACATAATATGAAAATGACTGTTGCTGTGGATGGAGATAATGCTCATGACATTTATTTAAAAGCTCTAGAGATTTGCTGACTTGTAAAAATATTCATCTCCATTTCTGTAATTAAATTTTAAAACAAAAATATGATTGAAGATAGTAACTTAAAAATTGTAGGGCTGAGTATGGGAACACACACATGTAATCTTTCCTATTCCAATGCAGGAAGATGACAATCTGTGGTGTGACAGATTCTAAGTTAAAAACAATAATTGAAGCAAATGTTGCTGGGGACATGAGTAATGTGATAGAGAACCTGCCAAGCACAAGGATCTCAGGCCAAACTCTAGTAAAGCTAAGAGAGAAATATAAATGAGTTATCCATGCTGCCTTGCAACTTCCTCTCTGTGCGTGTGTGACCAATCCCGAGACTTAAAAGATTTGAACTCACGGCCTAGGCATTATCCTTATGCTTCTCCTTCCGTGTCCTGTCTCCTGCCTCCCCCTCCCCCCCCCCGCCCCCATCCTGGGCCTTGGAACTTGGGACCTGGATGTTGTCCCTAAGCTCCTTTTGCTCAAGGCTAGCACTCCACCACTTGATCTACAGCACAACTTTTCGGTAATTTCTGCGATTAATTGGAGATAAGAGTCACACAGACTTTCCTGTCCCAGCTAGCTTCAAACAACCACCCTAAAAACCACTCAGCTTCCTGAGTATCTAGGATTACAGGAATGAGCCACACTGGTGCCTAGCATCCCGCCTTGATGCTCAAATCTAGTTCACTATCAATTAAACCATAACTCCATCTCTGTTTTTGTTTTGTTTTGTTTGTGACTTTAATTGGAGATAAGAATCTCATGGACTTTATTACTCAGGCTGACTTGGAACTGTAATATCCAAATCTGAACCTCATGAGTAACTAGTATTACAGCCAAGAGCTGCCAGCTCGTGGCTTACTTTTCAGGTTTCACATTTCTCATTTGAAATTAAATGCTAGCATTGTTAGAATTATTATGTCACCAGATAGCATTATTGTCAAGTATAAATAACTGAGATAACACTTTTGTGCGGGTACAAAGATTTCACTAAAGGATTTGCTTGGCTTCGTTTTACTGGTGTACAACCATTTGGCCAACTCCTACAGTCAAGCTTTTTGCTGGTTATTTGAAGAGAGAGTCTTGGATTTTTTCGGTGCTGGATGGCATTGGATCATGATCCTCAAGTTGTAACTTTTTGAAAAATGGTGGTTACAAATGTATTGAAATATTATTAGGCAAACAAAAGGATCATATATGCAAGGTATGCTATGATTTCAGACAGATAAGTCAGTCAGATTGGATCTTTGTATTACATTGTGAGTTTGATTGCAAAATACCTATTGCTGTATCTTTGTTAAGCCTTTTCATTAAAAAAATTCCTGGTTTATATTCATGTAAAACTATTTTAAATGTTTTCTTCTCTGAACAAATTAGGATTGACCTTGCATAGATCTACGCAAAACTCTTGAAAGCTTAGTGTCTTTTGTAACCTTCAAAGAATATTCTCAAGGTTTAAAAAAATAATTGTTAAAATGTCCTTTTTAAAATGGAAAAGCTTTTAAATAACCTCTAGGGAAGATAGTGTTAAAGTGAACTTTCTTGTAAAATGCATTTCTGGATTTACAAGGCCAAATATTCTGTCATAATCAAATAGGAAAAATTAAGACAGTTTAGTTCTATGTTTTTAATGCTTTGGCTTTAGTCAGGTGGTATCTTTTTTATGAAATGCAATTCTAAGGCAAAATCATGACATGCACACAGAGAGTTCTCACTTGTTTTTTAGTGGCTTGGAAACTTCTACAAGCAGAACTAAAGATGCTTATTAATGAAGTATATGTTTCAGATTGACAAATAAAACTGTTTGTGATTCCTGAAAAATATATTATGGAGCCAGACAGACCATTTCCATACCATGGAACATGGGCCCAGTTCCAACAAAGAAGTTTCTACAAACAACATAATGAAAATATATACATTGTCAGAAAAACCCATAATAAACATCAGTAATTTTATTTTCTGAAATCCTGTGGTAAATGTAAAACAAAAAAATTCTCAGTTATTCTTGCCAGTACAGGGGCTTAAACTCAGAGCCTTGCTCTCCTTTGGCTTTCTTTTCATAGCTAGTACTGTAGTGCTTGAACCACGCCTCCACTTGTGTTTTTTGCTGGTGAGTTGGATATATTTCAAGCGTCTTGTGATGTAGGCTTCAAATTCTGATCCTCTAGATACACCATTTCCTATGATTTTTTGGATAAGTGGAGTGTATTGGAGTTAGAACACATGCCCTTGCTTGGCTTGTTTGCTCAATGGGTGCTCTACCACTTGACCCATACCTTTAGCCAGACCATATTTTTATTTCCTCATAAATTTATGGTTACTCATACAGTACTATAGCCTCCCAGGATTCTATCTTACAACTGACCCAAAGGCATACACAAGTCTGATCATCTCAGAGTCAAAGACTGTTTATCATTATATACATAGACATAGCTCATTCCATGTGAGACTTGAGAGCTGGTTCCAGCTATGCCCTTTTTATGTTTTCTATGAATATATTTTATCAATGATTTCCTCTAATTATACTAGCTGTTCATCAAATGAGAAGTTCTTTCTTCAAAAATGCTGTTCTGGGACTACATACTAGAGATGCTAGCACAGTATCTGAAATATGGCATGAGCATGTACATCCTGGCTAATGAAAGAATGATACTTACATTCATGCATTTTTCTTTCCTTTGGTGCCCTACACTTCTGCCTTCTACTACTTGTTTCATGCTTGTGAATGCTCATTTGTACTCCCAGTTACATTGTGAGCCCTAGAGGATCCATGCTTACCCAGTGAGGCAAAACATCTTTCTCAAATTGTACAGGCATCATTTGCAAAACTAGAGCCAGATATCTTTTTTATCTAAAACATCATCCACACCATGTACAGTGGAGCCAGGACCTTGAAATACAAGGAAATATACAGTTAACAGAAGCTGAAGGAATGTATATGAGTCAAAACAGAAGACACAAAAAAAAGAACGATAGTTATGTGTAAAGGATAATTTCATCCTCTCACTTGTTATAATTCTAAAACTTCCAATAGGTTTCTGGCTGGAAATCTTCCTATGGGTCTGTGGTCTTCGTTTATTGGACTGCAATAAAAGATTAGGTCGCAGATTTCATCTCAGGAAAATAACTTGAGATTTTTAAGAAAATGGAGGGTAAGTGAGGACTTAGGAATGGTATGAGTGATTTCTGTATCCTCATGTGACATAGAGGAATGGAACCGACCTAGAAGGAGAGAAGGGGAACCTAAGAAAGAAGGTAACAGTTATTTTCAATGTTTGATTGCACTGCTGTTGGAAAGTCCATACAACTTCCTGTCATGGGTGTTTATTCATAATAAGACATTTGCCTATTCTGCTTGAGCTATTTCAAGTTGCTTTCTTTTATTTCAAACAAATTGTCCTTTTTTTCCTTTTTTTTTTTTTTAAGATATGAGAGCCTTGTGAATGGTAGACAGGAATTCAATGACACTCTCTTTTAACCATGTCCTGCACCTCAGTCCATTTCTGCTATAGTTATTTTTCTTTTACTGACTAGGATTCCTTATTTTTATTCTGGCACTCATTTACCCAGATCTTCCTACTTATAGTCCACTGTTTAGTTGGGCTCACAGACACTACCTACCATGCCTGGGTTATTTGTTGAAATGTGTTCTCAATAACATTTTGCACAGACTAGCCTTGAATGTGGTCCTCCTCATCTCCCTGACTTCAAATGCCTGTGATTATATGTGTGGGTTACTGTGTCTCACCTAATTCTTAATTTAACATATGCTCTGTCTCAATCCGTATCATGACAGTTACATGAAATCATTATGATAGGCTATTGGTGGCTTAGATTATTCCATAGAAATATAAAATAGTATTGTTTGCAGCATCTTCCTGAGTTGTATTGACTTACTCTCATTCACAGGGTAGACTTGGCTAAGGGTCATTCTGCTGAGATCATTCTATGAATGAATGATGTGAATACACATCAAGTCAAATTCCACAGCTGTGATGGGAATTTCCTGAAAGCTTGACATCTTCATAATTGTTCTGGTGATCAGAATATCTTGTGTCTCTGAGGCTGTCAATTGTGCTGTTGATAGATAGCTGTGATGTTTGAGTATTATTACATTAAAATTTGATCTCTTTATCTAAAATGGGGCAGATCAAAAACTCAGAGGAACATTTCAAGTGTTTTTACAGAATGTGAAGTTTATAGCATTTTTGCTTGAAATACCGTTTTCAGAACCAAATTCCTCCCCCCCATCCCCAGAGATTAGAACATAGATTAGAACATGATCTTCAATATGACCTAGATGATCTGGTTTGGGTGACACATAAACATAAGCTCTGAAATACATGAATTAGAAGTGAAACCATGTGAGCACTGTGAAACTGAGAACTGAACCTCATGTGTGTAACTCCTTGTTTTGGACTTAACTTGTCTTGAATTTTGGAATAAAAACAATTTTTGAGTGTTTTTACCTTTCAACAAACTACCAGAATAAATAATTCTAAGAAAACCATTTAACCCTTATAGAAAATAAAAAGATTTGTATCATAACTACCTAATGTAGACACTGTCCTAATCAATAAGTTATTCAGTGCTGATAGCACAAGTAGAGAGAAGCATTTCAATGCAGCACTGTTTAAGTTGGGAAGCTTGACCTCTTTGTTCTCAAAGTGACTCAGGACGGACAGCTAACAGAGATTTTCAACGTCCCATTTGTCACATTAAGTATCAATAATTTGGGGAAGAAGTTATAAAAGCAAGGCTTGTGTGTGTATGTGTATGTATGTCTGTCTATCAATAAACATATTTATCAAAAGACATATCAAACATATATAGGCATGTATATGTAAATATACATATATGTTTATATATCATAATTCAGCATATAGTAAAGTACTAGAAACATAAGTGTACAGAAAATAATTCATAGTGACTGAGACTTTTATCATTCCAGGGAAAATTGTTACTAAGTTGGGCCTAAGAGTTTGTGAAGTAGTAAAAGCACATTGAGTGTTGCATTAGCACCACTCCAGTCTTCACAACATGATCCTCCTCCTATTTTATTCCATCCTTTTCCCCTTATCCCTGCCTATTGTACCTGTCTACTTTACTGATGTGCTTTTCTTCTTCTTCATTCTACCTACTCTTCAACTTTCACAGTTTTTTTTTCCTTTCATTAAAATTATCCTGTCTCAAGTCTCATATCCTTTGGTTCCTCCTTAGTATCTAGCATATTAATAAAAGTACTGTTTCACATAATCTGTTTGTGCCAACTATATTTTAAAACTGAGTGTTTGACTAAGTTTAAAGCTAGAAAATATTTATTTGGTTCCTGCTGTACTTCAGAAGTTATCTTTTAATGGAAAAGTTAAGAATGTATTACTAACTTAGTGTGAGTCACTAAATCCAGTTTCAATTTCAGGGAAACAAAAACTCCCCTGGATAGTGGGGTTGGGAAAATGGCCTAGTAGTAAAGTGCTCGCCTCACCTCGTATACATGAAGCCCTGGGTTCAATTCCTCAGCCCTATATATATAGAAAAAAGCCAGAAGTGGAGCTATGGCTCAAGAGGTAGAATACTAGCTTTGAGCAAAAAGAAGCCAGGGAGTGCTCAGGCCCTGAGTCCACGCCCCAGGACTCGCAACAAAAACAAAATAAATAAAACAAAATAAATCCAGTTTCAATTTCAGGGAAGCATAAAAACTCCCCTGGATAGTGGGCTGGGAATATAGCCTAGTGGTAAAGTGCTCACATTGTATACATGAAGCCCTGAGTTCGATTCCTCAGCACCACATAGATAGAAAAAGCCAGAGTGGTGCTGTGGATTGAGTGGTAGAGTGCTAGCCTTGAGCAAAAAGAAGCCAGGGACAGTGCTCAGGCCTTGAGTCCCAAGCCCCAGGACTGGTAAAAAACAAAACAAAGAAACAAAACTCTCCTGGATAGTATCATTCTTAATCTACTTACTTAACCAAAAGGAGAAGGAGATACTTATTCAATTCTTGTATCAGAAGGAAAAGAAATAGAAATCACATACTAACTATATGGCAATTCTTCAAAATCAGATTCTTTAAACAACTATATTTAAACTACAGATGTCCAATAATTTTGAAGTAGCTTGGAGTAAAGTTACTTTCTGATTTACTTTCACTCTATTCTGATCATAAATTACATAAAAGTTAATAAAGGATTTCATGTATCTGAATATCATATATGACTAATATCAAGACCCAAGGAACTAGTAGTAGATGAAAATAATGAATCTAGTTCCATTGAGCCCTTGGGAAAAGACAAATTTAGGGAATGTGTTCATTCGACATTCCACATCAGAAAAAAAAAATGGTGTAAGAAGAGATGGTCACAGGATTTGTAATAAAAGATAACAATGGGGCTGGGAATGTAGTTTATGGTAGAGTGCTTGCCTAGCATGCATGAAGCCCTGGGTTCGGTTTCTCAGTATCACATAAACAGAAAAAGCTGAAAGTGGTGCTGTGGCCCAAGTAGTGGAGTACTAGCCTTCAGCAAAAGAAGCTCAAGGACAGTGCCCACAACCTGTTAAAGCTCCATGAACAGCAAAAAATGAAAGATCACAATGACCAAATCACTATCACTATTTCTAGAAATAATCCATAAGGATATCAGCATCAAGAGGCTGGGAATGTGCCTTACAGGGAGCATCCATGTCGAGCATGCATGAAGCCCTGAGTTCAATTCCTCAGCACCACATAAAGAGAAAAAGCTGAAATTGGTGCCATGGCTCAAGAGGTAGAGTAAAAGGACAGTGCTCAGGCCCTGAGTTCCAAGCCCCATTACTGGCAAAAACAAACAAACAAACAAACACTCATCAAAATAAACTTTGAATATTAAAGAGATAAAGAGTATTTCTAGAAATAAAAAAATAAAAAATTCTATATTAATAAAATATACGACACATGAGAATGTGTGTATATACATATGTTAGACATGCACATAGATGAATAGAGATATATAGATGCCTTCATTGAAGTTATTCCAATTATTCTTAACCTATCTACACTTAATTTCAACATTGATCAATGAACAAATTTGAAGGAAAAACTCTATAATGTAATAAGCACTTGATCTATATTATTATTGAATATTTGCCAAAAAGGTAAATATAATGTAATTAAATAAAATAATACCAAAGACATAAAAGTTTAGGCAAGGCGACAAGGCAGATTATCTCAATAGTCTGTGTAACCAGGAAACAAAACATAGAAATTGCTTTTTCTTCTTTTTTTTTTTTTTTTTTTTTTTGGCCAGTCCTGGGCCTTAGACTCAGGGCCTGAGCACTGTCCCTGGCTTCTTCCCGCTCAAGGCTAGCACTCTGCCACTTGAGCCACAGCGCCGCTTCTGGCCGTTTTCTGTATATGTGGTGCTGGGGAATCGAACCTAGGGCCTCGTGTATCCGAGGCAGGCACTCTTGCCACTAGGCTATATCCCCAGCCCCAGAAATTGCTTTTTAAAATAATTTTTAATATGATTCACTTTCCAAGTGATATAATAATACAATTCTGGCACACAATACCTTCATATGAATACATAATCTCTTATAGAATACAACTCTGAAAAAAATTAAATTCTGAATGTCTTGAGAGTACATGCAATTAATTTATTTTCTCTTTGTCAAGCAATTCAATATAGAAGCCTTCTTATATTGTCAATCATTTCTGTGGCAGGTATTGTCAGGATTTTGGCACACTCCTGAGAGTAAATTCTTAGTACTTAGGTGGCAATTTATAAAGAGTAAAGAAACTCAGCCAAAGCTGTACATATAAGCAAAGAGGGCATTTGCATAGGTGTCCAGTTTTTCCACTCTATTTTGGAATCACAGGCTTATATGTTCTTGTTTTTATAATCACTTAACACGTGTTCTTCCTCATGGAGGAAAGAAAGCGGCTCTACCATAAGACTTCTTACTCTCTTTTAAGAAAAGGGAAAAAACACATTAAAATATAACAATGAAACTATTTTCTTCATATGTTGTCACAAAAGCATTATTATAAGATAAGGTATGAATATAAATGAAAAATGAAAAACAGTAAAGCTACAAAATATCAGCACCCTAAATCATGAGCAAGCCACAGTGTGCCAGCCTTATTCAATAATTTAGAATCATATGTGACATATGATAGAACTGGTGCATTAATGTCTCAGAATGGAGCTAGTCAATAAGAAAGAGATGGCTTGGATCATGATAAAATTAAACTCTTCCTAAAGGAAAGTCACGTTTTGCTGAAGTCAAGAGGTAAAATATCTTCATTATAGAACAACTTATTTCTTGACAACAAAAGGGAATATGACTTTCTAAAATTAGGAGTTAGAGTTGTGACCCCAGAAATCAAATTAGAAGTTTAGAAAGTCAATTAGAAGTTTTCAAAAATAACTCCAAATTATATTACTCTCTTGGAAAGTTTGTGAAAATTCAACTTCATTTTTATAGTAAATTCTACTTTCTATAGTCTAACTTTAAATATGCTTACTGTCACATTGAATATATTTCATGTTAGCAAGAAAAAATAAACATTTTAAGAATTTGACATCAAGTTATATCAATGTACAACTTCCATTTACTAAATAGAGAAAGTCTAATTTTATGTTTCACATATTGAAAAAATATCACTTATGTGGGAAATTGTGAAATTATACACACACACACACACACACACACACACACACACACACAATGTAACCAAGGTCCATTGAATGTTTTCCATTCATTTCAAGCTGTACATCTTGGTGTCAGTGGTAGCAGTGAATGAAAATGATCAGCAAGGTTTTGTTCAAAGCTACATTGCCTTGTTTCACCTGGGGTCTTAACAGCACAGGGCCTTTGATATGACTTCTATTACAAAATATATTTTTTAAATTGTTTTCTACAATATGACATTGGTGTTTAACTTGAGTTCACAGCCACGTCTCCAGCCCCAATTTGAAATGGTGTCTTGTTTCCTGCCCAAGTTTTCACTTGGGCTTTGATCTGTCTTTCTAGCTTCCCATTATAGGTAGAGTGACCGATACAGGTCACCACACCTAACTCTCCATTGAGAAGGGGTCTCTCAGTTATGTTTCTGTGTGGGCAGCCTCTCATATTATAGTCTTGATTCACCAATGCCCATTCTGCAAAATATATTTTAAAACATCTTAAGTGCATCTGTACTACAAACAGTATTAAAAATCAAGGTAATGTATTTTCTATCATTATCCTGAGGAGAAAGTTTTTTATATGCTTGTAAAATTAAAGAAAGAGGATGACCTTAAAGAATATTTCAAGGAAACCCCTGATGTTGTATAATTTCCCCCCATACAAAACATTGGCTCAAAATTAGTGTTTGTGATTAAAAACTGAGACTTAAATAATTAAATTAAAAATAATTAAAGTAATAAAATAAGATAGTGATCAAATGAGCTCACCATTAAAGCAGTTAAAGACTAAAGCTTCTGAGGAAGTAAAAAATAATATCTTAAATTTGAATTTTCTAGAAAAAAGTGAGTTTGAACTTAGAAATAACTGAAATGCATTATGTAAATATATTTTAAAAGGGTATGACATTTGTAAGAGTTCCATTTTCTTTTAACAATTTGGAAAACAATATAGAATCAACAAAAAGTGTTTAAAATTATTCCTCTGATATGATTTTAAGAGAGTTCATATGTTTCTATTTGGAGAGAAAATTGCAATAATTTCAAAATATTAACTTTTGAAGACCTTAATATTGATTTATTTTCTCCAAGAAGTTATCTTTTTTTCTTCCATCATCAATTTTTATGCTGAAATATCTAGTACATGAACACCTCACATTCAAGGAATGTTATCTACCCCCTGAAGTTATAAGATGAAAGAAAAGAATAGACTTTCTAGTTCTTGAGACATAATTTTTATCATCAAATAATTCTTGAGAGAACATGTTTCTTGTTGACCTAGAAAAATATGAAGCTGGCTTTAATAGAATAATTTGACTGTGAGAGGCATAACTCTTTATCGGATACAACAACCAGGAAAGCAAAAAACAAAAACAATATAGTTGCTCTTATCTTTGGTCTATCCAAATTGCTCTTAGTAGTTGATTCTTAGCAACACAGATGATTTCCCTGTGCTTTCTTTTCTAATTAACCTTCGTGTTAAAATTATTTAACAAAAGTGCCCTTTATCAAGTCTAGAGAGAAGAATATTCATGCCTCTTCTTTTCAAAATTTAACTCCTAAAAATGTTCACAAAACATGAAGTACAAATTCTATAAAGGTCATTTATCTTTTAGTACTGGCATTTTCTCACCAAGACTTCTGAGCTCTCAGACCTTTGTTCCATTTTCATTTTTCTGCCTTTTCAAGCAGGTCACAACTACAGGCCTGACAGAGAAAGAAATGTGGTGCCTCTAATTCGTTGTGAGTACACCTGTATTTCACCCTTTTGCATTCTGCCTTTTGTCAGATTTCATCTAAAATCAAATAACTATTGGCCAAGGCCATGTCCACACAGAAATGGCAGTTAGATGTGTCCAAATGAGATCATAACTCTGCTTAGCTACAGTGGTTTACAATGCTGGGTGAAATTCCAGGCCCAAGGGTAGTGGATGTGTCTGTGTAAGCTTACAGAATTTCTATTTCTCTTTTATTTCTCCATTTCTCATCATTGTTACATTAATTTTCACAACCAATAATAAAAATCCTATCCAATAGTTTTCCCATAAGAAAAAAACCTCAGAATATGTAAAACAAAGTATTTTAAACATTTATAAAGATTCTTCTAGATGTGAAGTATTTGTGGAGGAACACATTTATAAGATTAACAGAAATTTGTTTTGCTCTGGTAAGTTAACTATAGATAATTTTTTTAGATTAACTGTGCTTATGGAAATAAATTCATCATATAACAGAAGATGTAACTGTTGCTAACAACTTGTAGAAAATAATTGATTACCATGTGAGAGTTTCTATACTCGGGTACTCCCTCAGAGTTAAGCATAACAATATACATAGTCTCATTCCAACAAGACATACTATGTATAGATACTTAAGTAAGCCCTCCTACAATCAAAGGATATACAGTTGTTAGTTACAGATTCAAATTACCACAACTCTGTATAAACAGGGACCAAGGTGTTTTCTTTAACAAAATCCTGTAAATGTCAGCTCAAAGGAAAATTGATGTCCAGTTCTATATATGTGATCCATCATGAAGTTAATACAAAGAAACTTTTCATGATAATAGTGCATATCTATTAAATTTCACCTCTAATTCCTTTTTTCACCCACTTTCTGTCCTGTACAGCCAATGGCAGCATGCACTTTTTAAAGTATTTTCTCTTTGCCAGATGAAGTGAGTTTCTATGAAAAGATATGGCAAAAACCCAGTCCTGCTATATAGGAAAGCCCTGTGTAACACCCCAAAATAGATTTGTAATAATTTTACTGTAAAAGAAAATGAACAGTCCAGCTAGATGAAGAACTGTTCTATGCCTGCATGTGGAGTTAGCAACTTGTCTGTCTCTCTACAGGGCAAATTGATACAGAGTTGACAAATAAATGGTCTTGTAGGTACCTCACACTTCTAGAAGCAAAGAACTGGAATTTGAAGCTCACTCAGTATGCCTGTGCTAGATCATCCTGCAGTTGCTCCTGTAAAATTGTCAGCCCTGGCTATCAGCTGTTGTTTGCCTCTTCCTACTCCTGGGTTTCTTCCCCTTTTCCTCCTCCATCTTCATTAAAGAATTCTCCATGGGTTTAACTAACAATAAAACAATTCCTCCTCTCAGCATTCAAAATAATTGCCACAATAAAGGGAGCATTATAAGTCAACAAAATGCTAAGATGTATTTTAATGTTAGTCTGGATCATTTGGAAGCTTCACTTCACAAAAGCTTACTTCAGACTCCCTAAGCTAGTTATACTGGGTTTGTAAGATACATTACAGGCAAGACCATTTATTGCACCTGAAAAGGTTGGGTCCTCTCAGAGGGATTTTATCTTTTGTTGTTGTTTTTATTTTCAGTAGAGAAATGTCTGACTAGAATCATAGCTATAACTCTTTAGAAAAAAGAAAACATTTGTATTTTTTCTGCCCCCATATTATATTTTGATACACATGTTCATCCTGATTGTGCTAGAAAATATGCCAGCCAGAAACACATGTATGTAGTTTAGCAGAAAGGACATATAAGGTTCAGTCAGGTATCAAACTGTTTTTGAAATTGACCATCTACAGGAGAATCTATGAGACAACAGATTTGTGTACATTTCAAAATGGAGAATAAATTAGCTCAACTCAGTTTCAAATTCCTCTCTTTTTCTCTTCAGCTCTGATTCTTTCTGCAAAATAAATTGGTTCTCACCACCTCTTCTTTTCTCAACTATGAGTTGAACATTTCCTTACTGAGTATCCATATGGCCTCTTTTAATGAAAAAAGGCTTTTCCTCATGTCTACCTTTGTAAGATCTTGGGAATGTATGGTGTTGATTTCAAGTCTAGTTCCAGCGCACTTCAATGGAATTTATAATAGCCAGGCAAAAAGATAGCATTAAATAGAATTGAGAATGTGCTAGTTTGGGGAGCTGGGAGACTGAGACTGCAACCCACAATACAGTGTGATATTCTACAGATAGGGAGAAAAACTGGCAAAGTATTCAACCACCCATACACTGAAACTTACTCACAGCCCCTTATATAAATTTACCTATTCAATTCCCTTAACCTTAAGTAATTTTATGTATTTAACAAGAAAATAATAATTTGTACATACATAATTTTTATGTACATATAGAATATAGAATAGTATCTGACATGGTTATAATATGGAATGATTAAGGCATTTGGATTCCCAAATGAATGACAATATACACAATATTTGTGGTAAAAAACATATATGTGACACAAAAATAAGAGAAAAATATCAAAACCACATGCAAATGTGTGTAACTCTATTCCAAAAGTATGTCATCTGTAGATTTAAAGCATAATATGTTTTATGCAAGTTCTTAATAATTTGAATAACATAATTCTAATATATTTAATGTTTTAGAAAACTGTATTAATGGATAAATGAAATCAAGTAAAATTGTAAAATCAAATGTCTACTATAAATTAAGCCACGTGACAAATGCCTGTTAGCCCAGTTACTCTGGACACTGAGATCTAACATCACTGAGAAACATCATTGGAATGCTTATACCTTAATTAGCTACACTAAATCCAGAAGAAGAGCTGTGGCTCAGGTTGTAGAGTGGTAGACTTGCATAACGAAATAACTCAAAAACAACAACCAGGAATAACACAGTGGTAGTCTTGCATAATGAAATAACTCAGAAACAACAATCATGTCACGAGTTTAAGACCCAGGAATCACACACACACACACACACACACACACACACACACACACACACACACACAGTATCGAGTAAAAATATAGCAGTAGATTACCTAATAATTCATCATAGTAACTAATAACTGGGATATTTAGAACAAAATAAATGTTAAATGTTAAATACATGATTAAATAAACAGCAAATTATGAGCCTGATGACTGTGATTTAAATTTAAAATCTGAAGAGTATGTAAAATATGTATAGCAAAATTATTCATATAAATCAAATAGTGTAATATTTGGGGAAGGATCAGGTGAAGAATATGTAAATTTGTAGAATTTTAACATTAAAAACCTTTGCTACTTATATTCAAAGAGGAATATGTGAGGGAAATTATATTTTTCATGTCTATATGACTAAGTAACCTAAGATAAGTTAGGAGATAAATGATTCCAAGGTTAAAATGTCTTGCTTTCTAAGACCTATTTTGGGAAAAGTTTGATTATTTGGTCTGTTTACAAGGGAGCATTAAATTGCAAAAGAAGAAATTGATAAAATATCAGTTTTGAAAAGCATACTGTGTTTTGAAAGATGTATCTTCTGATAAAATGATATGAATGTTAAAATGTCTCTGAAAATGAACTCCACTATTTCAAGTAGCTAATAGCAAAAATAGGACATCTTCCAAGAAGTAAAATGAAGAAAGACAAGATCAACAGAAATGGAGTGCTGATAAATTGTAATTTTATGACATGATCTAGAGCCTTTTTTAGGTGAAAGATTGAAAGAAATTTTAACACAGAAAGGTATTTTGGCAGGAAGGCAGTTCAAATTTCAGTTCAAATTTGAAAGCTTTCAGAGTACTTATCTGTAGTGGGATCCCCAAGAGGGAATGTATCTTCTTTTAATTATTTTTTAAATCAGAGATTTTATTATTTGATAATATCAAATAACACTATATAAAGACTATATATAGCTATATATATAAAACTAAAATTGTATATGTATATATGTATATGAATATTAGACATAAAATGTTAAGGATGAAGATGAAACTGTTTTATACTTGATCATAGCCTCAAGTTTGGTCAAATCAATGGACAGAACTTCCAATCCTACTTCTATAACCTGAAAAGTTCTGTTAGAGTTCAACTGTGTGCTTCTAAAGCTCTTGAATATCTCATTGTAGTCAATTGTTAGATCGCTAAGAACATAACTGCACTCAAATTACTGTGATCAAGATAAAGAACATGGAATATTAACATCTTCACATTCCCTTGACTCAAAACTATAAATAAGAGAAAATCTATAGAAAAACTGTAGCCAATTTTTTTCTAGATTTATTCCTCTGGAAAAAAAGATTCTATAACATAATGTTATACATACTATTTGTAGAAGAAGAAACATATTATCTTATGGTCTTGAACTCTCCACTGACAGTATATTTCTGCTCAAACTGTCTATGCTCAACCTTGTTATCTAAAACCTCTGTCACTTATTTTATTGTCATAAGCTCAACCAAAGTTGATCTTAACAGCTATCTCTTTCTGAACCTATCTAGAACAAAGAATGTAGGTCTATTTTAAACCTAAATGATAATGAATTCATTAGGCTGTATTTGATACATGTAGCTATCTATATTCATACTTTGAAAGAGAAAATAATGACCACTTCCTACTTGTTGATTCTACCTCTAATTGAGAGGCAAGCATGTGCTATTGCTAGTTTATTTTAATGACTGTAGTAACTCTCTACTTAGAAGTAAAAAAAAATAATAATTTATGCTTCTGTATGATCTTTTTTTAAATTAAATTTTGTTGACAAGGTATTGTGCAAAGGGGGTGCAGATACATAATAAGGCAATAAGTACATTTCTTATGATATCTTACACCCTCCTTTTTTTTTCCCTTCCCTAGATAAGGTAGGCATTTATACAAAATCCAGTGTACCAAAATCATAGGATTTTTAAATTAATGTATGCCTCATGTTTTAAGGTAGACACTATTTTGAAAATAAGCTATATAACTTATGGAGGGGGAGGTCAAAAGAAAAAAAACTGGGAGAAAATGAGGGATGGGGGTGACACTGTGCAAAAAAGAAATGTACACATTACCTGACTTAAATAACTGTAACCTTTCTTGACATCACCTTGATAATTAAAAAAAACACCAAAATAACTAATTTGGGACATTTCAAGATATATAGATCAGCAGGTCTTTTCATTCTGTGTGACTTTTAAATCTGATTTTCAGTTACATTGAACCTGAATAACTTTTACTTCTTACTCTATCTGTACTGGATATAATTTAAAAATAAATGTAAGATCAACCAAAAACCTTTGTAAGGTAATAGAATTTCTAGTGTAGTTTTGTAATACTGTAATTGAGTTCACTCATAAGCAATAAGATTATTGCCTCATAAAATAGCCCATGAGAGCAACAGCATTCTCAAAATTTCAGTGCTATAAGGCCAACTGAAAAATGTGTGCAATAACTAGGAACATAAACATATAACTGTGTTGAATGTTTATTTTCTGCACATTAAGGAATAAGTGGAAATACAATATTAAAGTTGAAAACAGGGTATATAACACATTGCCTTATATCATAAATGATAGATAAATTAAGAGTGATATAATAGTAGAGAATATGTGTGCTCAAAACAACTTACAATTAATATTTGTAAACAGAAATTAGCATAGTTAGCTTATCATGTATGTCTGATATGAAAGTTTAAGAGAATTATATTAGGTTTTGAAGACTGTCAATGCATTTATATTTTAAATTTTTCTGTGCATGTATGAGCTGTGGTAAGGAGATCATCATTGCCATCATTGCCATAATCAGTGCCATCATTGGCCACATGGTGAGTTTAATATCTGGCATCTTGATTTGATGGGTAAACATCCATGCCACATGTCTCCATCCTGTCTCCTGGCTCATCTCAGTCACCATGGCATCCCAATTCAGCTCTCCATTGGAGCTGAATTGGTTTGTTGGCATTGCTTTTGTTCTTTCTTTCTTCTCTGGTCTGTTCAAACCTAAGTCTAGCGTGTGTGTGCACGTGCTCCCGTGCATGTGTGTGTGCACACACACACACAGTGAATAATTGACTGAGGTCTATGAATCTGAGATTTCTAGAAGCTGAGATTGACAAAACCTGGCAAAACAAAAAATCAGAAACCTCTATCATGTTAACCTAATTAATTTCTCAGCTACCTAAGATAATTATGAAGAGAATATTTGAAGAGAATATTGACATCTAGATCACAATATAGCATAGCTATAATTTTGATGTGAGCCCTACAAGACCCAGGAATGAGAACTCATCTAAATTAATCTCAGATTCCTAAGCTGAGGAAGTATGAGATAATTAATTAGTGTTGTGTAAAGTCACCAATTATCTACTTTTGTCAAATCTGGTGTTTGGTGGTATATAGTCCTCCATTTACTCTGGAAAGTCCAAAGTCAAGGCCCTTGTACATTGAGTATGTGATTTTTCATAGAGGACATATTCTGGCTATACCCTAAATTGGTAGAAAGGTGCTCACAAAGCCTCTGTCCTCATAATGTGATTATCTGCCGAAGAGACTCACCTCATTATACATTGTGGTGGTCATTAAGATTTCAACACAGAAATTTAGAAGTATTTTTAGCCATTAAAGAATAATAATATCATTAGCCATTTAGGTATAGTAGTCATTATAAAATAATCCACAACCATTGTCACAAAGATCTTTATATATACTAAAAACAATTAAAATCACATTCATATCATATTAATATCAAATAATTGCTAAAATGTCCATGATCTTACTGAATGTTTTGTTTTGTGGGGTGCTTTAGCTCAATCTGTGATTATTTGTTTAGAAGTGCTTTGTAAGAACATCTGTTTATAGACACTGCTGAGGAGTGGGTTGAGGTTGGAGTCTCACTGAGTTGTGTATTCAAGCAGTTAAGATTTGTTTATGGAAACAGAATTGTCCCAATTATATTTCATTTGTTTGAATTATGTAATATAATTCTCCATTTTAATTTGTGAGTACCCTCATAAATTAAGATTCTAGAAATATCTTTACCATCCAAATGATAGAGCTATAATTCATTAGTTGAAAACCAAGTTAAAATATGGAAAATAAACCCTGCTTTGAAAAGTCATTAAAATAAATTTTATAACACATTTCAGAATATCAATAAAAGATTTGTGTATAAAAGCTACCATAAATATTCATTATTTATTATATAGAAAGGAAAGCAATGGTCTGATTAAATTTTAGCAATCTTCCTTTACTTTTCAGCTTTCAGAAAAAAAAAATCCGCTGTTCCAAAAAAGAAAAATAAAATCTAAAAGTAAATTAGCACCTCATTGTGTGCATACACACCACCAAAACACACATGCTGATAGTCTCATGAGATCTGAACTTTCCTATCAGAGTTAGTGCTCATAATTTTGTTGGCTATGTTGATTCAACACTTTAGAAGCAGGATATTTCATACTTATAAAAATACCTAATGTAGACGTCACATGTTCTGAGTTATTAATGAGTATGAGAAATAAAAGATGGGTAGATATAAACACCCCCATAAAGCATGCAGAGGAAAATGGCTTATTTGTCCATGAAATTAATTTTTATTTCATGTTATAAAATATAGTTTTAAAAAATGTTTGTTTCTTTGACCACCAAACATCAAAACACAAGTAAAAATGCCAATATTTATCCTCCTTGGAGAGAAAAAGGGTGGTGTGAACACCACCATAATGTTCAATGTACATATGCAAAAATTGAACTTGGATAATTGAGGGGATGAGTGGAGTTGGGAGATGTACAGGGGAAATAGTGAAAGAGGTGACACTGATCACAATGCTTGATATATTGTATAAATATGTTTTTGTACAACTACTCAAAATAATAATTTAAAAAAGAGAAAAAAGAAAGAAAGAGGAAATAAAAAATACCTAATGATCACTACTGGCAATGTATAATACCACAAAAAGTAAACCACAAAATTAGAAAATACATTTTTTAATATTAAAATGAAAAGTTCTGGTACATATACAATCCTAGCAATATTTTTTATTTATTAAGTGTACAATAATTTCTAAAATTTGAATAAAAAGTCAACAATAAGGGTAGAAACTGCGATCATGTTTTTATGCTATATCATAGTTGAAAAGAAATGGGGGAGGGCAGAAGAAAGAGAGAAATTTGGAGACAGAGGAGCAAGAAGCACAGGCTAAAGAGTTAAAAATAGACTTCTCTGATGAGGAAATGAGAATGGCCAAGAGACATATGAAAAAGTATTCTACATTACTGGCCATAAAGAAATGCAAATCAAAACAACATTGAGATTCCATTGAGATTCTCACCCAGTAAGAATGTCCTATATCAAGAAAACTAACAATAACAAATGTTGGAGGGGATGTGGCCAAAAGGGAACCCTACCTCATTGTTGGTAGGAATGTAAACTGGTTCAGCCACTCTGGCAAGCAGTATGGAGATTCCTCAAAAGGCTAAACATAGAGCTCCCCTAGGACCCAGCAGCCCAACTTTTGGGCATCTAACCAAAAGACCACAAACAAGAACACACTAAAGCCACCAGCACAACAATGTTCATCGCAGCACAGTTTGTCTTTGCTAAAATATAGAACCAACCCAGATGCCCCTCAGTAGACGAATGGATCAGGAAAATGTGGTACATATACACAATGGAAGTCTATGGCATATATAAATTTATTTGGTGTTAAATATTTAGTCAAGTCTTATATTTGTGTAACAAAGCAAAAGCATAAGTAAACACTATATTCTTTATTTTGGAGAACTTTTAGTTAAATATGATTTGCATTTCTTTTATGGCCAGTGATGCACAGCACTTCGTTATGTGTCTCTTGGCCATTCTCATTTCCTCTTCAGAGAAGTCTGTTTTTAGGTCTTTAGCCCACTTGCTGAAGGGGCCACTCTTTTTTTTGAGGATATGTTTTGGAGGAATTTAATTTTTTGAGTTCTATGTATATTTTAGATATGAGGCCTTTGTTGTATGGCCAGTAAAGATCTTCTCCTAATCTGTGAGCTTTCTATTTATCTTGCAAGCTCTGTCCTTTGACATGAAGCAGCTCTGTAGTTGGATGCAATTCCATTTTTCCAACCTTTCTTTGATTTGTTGCATTTCTGGGCCTTTATTAAGAAAGTTTTGTCTAGTGCCAAGGAGCCCAAGTGTTTCTTCTATTCCTTCTTCTAGTGTTTTCAGGGTATCTGATTTTACCTCAAAATTTTTTAGCTATTTGGAATTGATTTTAGTGCAGGGTGATATATAAGGATCTAATTTTAGTTTGTTACAGATGTTGAACCAGTTTTACCAGCACCATTCCTTGAAGAGGCTATCTTTCTTCCACCACATTCTTTTAGCTCCTTTATCAAAGATTAAGTAGGCATAGTTCTGTGGGTACATTTCGAGGACTTCAGTTCTATTCCATTGGTCCTCAAGCCTGTTCTTGTGCTAATACCAAGCTGTTTTTACTACTGTAGCTTTGTAATAAAGCTTGAAGTTTTATGTTGAAATTCCTTCAGCAGGGGCTAGGGGTATGGCCTAGTGGCAAGAGGGCTTGTCTCCTTTACATGAGGCCCTGGGTTCAATTGCCCAACACCATATATACAGAAAACGGCCAGAAGTGGCGCTGTGGCAGAGTGCTAGCCTTGAGCAAAAAGAAGCCAGAGACAGTCCTCAGGCCCAGGCCAAGGCCCAGGACTGGCAAAAAAAAAAAAAAAAAAAGAAAAAAAGAAATTCCTTCAGCACTTACAATTGTTTTTGCTATTCGGGGTCTTTTATTGTTCCATATGAATTTTTGGATTGTTTCCTCTATTTTATTAATGAATGGTATTAGTATATTGATGGGCATTGCATTAAATTTGTAGGTAGCCTTTGCCATTTTCTCAATGTTAATCCTCCAAATCCAGGAGCATGGGAGGTTTTTTCTCATTTATTTAGTTCTGCTTTAATTTCCTTTTTCAAGTTTTTTAAGTTCTCATCATAGAGGTCTTTCACTTCTTTGGTTAGGGTCATTCATAATAATTTTATGTTTTCTGAGGCTATTGCAAAATGAGTTATTTTCCCAATTTCAGCCTCCCTCTGCACATTGTTGGCAAATAGAATAGCCATTGATTTTTGAGGATTTATTTTATATTCTATAAATCAAAATTGCACTGAGATTTTACCTCACCCCAGTATGAATGTACATTATCAGGAAAAATAATAATAACAAATGCTGGAGGGATGTGGCCAAAAGGGAATCCTACCACTTTGTTGGTGTGAGTATAAACTGGTTCAAACACTCTGGAAAGCAGTATGGAGATTCCTCAGAAGGCTAAATATAGAGCTTCCCTAGGACCCAGCAGCCCAACTTTTGGGCATCTAACCAAAAGACCACAAACAAGAACATACTAAAGCCACCAGCACAACAATGTTCATCGCAGCACAGTTTGGCTTTGCTAAAATATGGAGCCAAACCAGATGCTCCTCAGTAGATGATTAGATCAAGAAAATGTGGTACATACACACAATGGAAGTCTATGCCTCTATCAGAAACAATGACACTGCCCCATTCATAAGGAAATGGAAGGACTTGCAAGAAATCATACTGAAGGAAGTTATCCAGACCCAAAGAAATATGGAATCTATGGTTTCCCTCATAGAGAATAATTAGTACACATCTAAGATAGTCCTAGCAGAAGATCACAATAACTTGAGAGGTATGCCACATGAACACCAAAGATGATGCTAAATTAAATGAACTTCACGTTATGGAAACAAGTGAGATATCACTGTTGTAGTTATTTTCAACATGTGAAACCGTGCCCTTATTTTTTTCCATATTCCCTTTTGTGGTTTTACCCCTGATATCACTGTAACAGATTTTAGTACCTTGGATATTGTATATACATGTATTGGAACTAGGGAAGGCAAAGGGGAATACCAAAATTGAAAGACAAAGGATAAAAATAAAAACCAATGCAACAGCAATACTTACAAAACTATATGGTGTAAACCAACTGTACAACTCATATGGGAGAGAAGAAAATGGGGAGGGGGAAGGTAGGGGAAAATGAGAGAGGAGGTAACAAGTTGGATAAGAAATGTACTCACTGCCTTATGAATGGAACTGTATTTCACTTTGACAATAAAAAACTAACATAAAAATGAGATTAATATAAAAATTAGATATCTAAAAATCTATTTTCCATTTTGTCTTTTTTTAATGCATTCACAAGTACTTATAGCATATAATTTATATTCTCTCTACAAATGCAAACCTATTTATAATTGATGTTAGATTACAATCTTATAAACCTATCTATAGTCTATTGTGTACAACAAATTAAAGTAATAGCAATGAAAAGCAAGTAGCTTGGATTGAAAAAAATAAAAAAAAAGAAAGATAATACAGTCAGCATGCTCAGCTAATTTCCAGTTTAGTATAGTGCAAAGACAGAAACAAGTTCACCATGTTTTCCTAAGTGTTGATTCTTCAATGGTAAAATATTATATTTACATTATTGAGTGCACATGAAACCAAACAATAACCAGGTATAAATTTCAATTTCATGTCATATCAAGCATTCTACTTGACAGAGATGTACTTTTCTCTGTGAAATTGAGTTTAGAGCTCAAGAACTGATATCTGTGTCCTTCATTGTCACTGTGATGATATCACAGTGACAGGACAAAGAAGTTTTAAAACTCAGTCCACTTGAGCTCATTTGCTGACATTCTTAATTAATTAGAACTGTACCCATTTGTTAAATAATGCAGCCATCTTCTTTTCCATTGAATTATCATCCTATCTTCCCAGCTACTTTTCCCAGAGGAAAAATAATTAAAAAATGTTACTAGAGACACAAATACTGTTTTTAAATACATTATTACTTTGAGTTTAATATTTCTCACCAGTGACACTATAATATGCTACTAGGTACCCAAGTATGCATGAATTATTCACTTCATTATAACATATAATATTGAGATAAAGAGAAAAAGGTAAGGAATTTCAAAAGTACAAATTAAACTACATTAAAAACTTCTGACAAATTATTTTAAATAAAAAATGAAAGGATATGCACTGGAAATTTGTTGCTTAATGTTCTGTTTTATTTGTTGATTTTATGTATGTGCATGCGTTCTAGTCAGAAAGCCCAAGAATTGAAATGTTATTATAGTAACCAAAAAGCACTATTTTGATGTTGTTTGAGACTTGATTTCAAATAACATAGAACTCTTTGTCAATTACAAATGAACTTCATGAAATAAAGGAATAAATCAGATAAGTCCTCTTAAGACAATAATTGCATCAGGGATACTATTTAGTGGGTAAGTCAGCAGCAAAAAGCAACAGAAGTATAACAGATAAAAGTTTTTATATTTTAATTACAAATCTCATTATCTTTGAGCCTTAGTTTGCTTAGCAGAAATGCAAAGACAGATAAAACTAAAATAATGAATTTACTTTAATGGAAAAATGGTTCACACTCATTAATAGAACTTTAAAATGAGTAAAAGAAAACTGACTTACTTATTGTACTATGTAATGAATTGTAGCTGAACAAGTAAAGCAACATGCTCAGAGTTGTTTTTTTTTTAATTACTTGAGTAGAATTATGTGAACCTGGACTTCTTACTTTCTGTACCAAGGACTTTGTAAATATTATCAGGATGACTCCATGCTGAAAAACGACTCCCACACAGTGACAGATAGCATTGAAACATCAATGACTCTGAAGAAAATGTGTATGCCAACTTAAATTATTGCTGAAACTAAAACTATATAAACAAGTTGATACCTAAAGATCAGATTCATTGTATATTATTGTTTGTGGCAATTATTTTGTCTTTCATATTTTCATACATTTTTCAAAGAAAAATCAGCAGATTAGCCATCTAAATGTATAGACAAATAAAACAATGTAAATTTATATAGCGTAGTATAGTATTATAGGTCACTAATATATATGTATATATTACATATAAGTAATATAAAAGTATTATATGCATATCCTTGTATTTTATAGCCATTTAAGGGCAGGGAAAGATGTGTTCTTATCATTCTTTCATTATTAACATGGAACTCTCATAAGTGTGCTGGCTGGAGATGAGTAATAAATACCCAACTAAAAACAAATTTTAAGAGCTGTAAGATTCTAACAAGCTTCTTTTTTTTTTCTTTTCTTTATTGTCAAAGTGTGTTATAGAGGGGTTACAGATTCATATGAAAGGCAGTGAGTACATTTCTTGTTCTACATATTACCTCCTCCCTCATTCCCTGCTCCCCTTCCCCCTCTCCCTCCAAGAGTTGTGCAGTTGGTTCACACCAAATGGTTACTAACTGTTGCTTTTTGAATGGTTTGTAGTCTTGTTCTTTGTCTCTCAATTTTGGTATTCCCTCTCCTTTCCCCAGTTCTATTACCCATATAGACAATATCCAGGGTATTAGGATGGAGTACGGTGGTAGGGAGGGTACAGCAGCAGAAAGGAACTTCAATAGAAACAATACTAGACAAACCACTCAGTCAAACAAACATACAAGAAAAAAGAGAAAAAAGTAGTATGAGTTCACATGGCATGTTGAGAATAATTACAACAGTGGTATAACTCCTGTACTTCCCACAAGTTCAAAGGGCTTTACAATATTAGCACATTTATCTTTGCAGTATCTGTGTGAAGAAGACAACAGGTATTGTCATTACACTTGAGGCAACAAATAGTAGAATAGTCTGCTGCTTTGTCTGGGTTTCTGGAATCACAGTCAGGGATCCATCTACACCTATGCATGCTACTGGAGAAGGAGAGAACACACTCCAAGCTCAATCTCCCAGTTTTGAGCAGCTGTGATCAAACCATGATTTGTTGTATAAAAACATTATGAGGGAGGAGGTAATAAATTTGAAAAGAAATGTACTCACCTTACATATGTAACTGTAACACCTCTGTACATCACCTTGATAATAAAATTAAGTTAAAAAACACTCAAAATGATATACTCAGAAATATATATATATATATATATATATATATATATATATATATATATATATATACTCACAAGGATTACTGGGATTTGTCTCAAAAATGTGGAGAGTGGAGAAAGAGCTTGGTGTATACCAAATGTTAGCTTGTCTTACAAAAACTTATTAATGGCTAAAACTAAGTATACTAAGTATAGTAGATTTTTCTTACACAGACTTTTAATAACTTTAAATGTTCAAAATGTATTATCTTTTTTGTTTTGTTTTTTTTTCTGAATTTTAAGAGGCTATACAAGGTGGTTAAAATTCAATGTCTCCATTGGAATGACCAGTGCTTCTAGTATATTGTCATCCCCCTCATCATTTTTCTTCATCCTATCTCTTCTCTCCCCATAGACTAATTTTTCATTAGTCACTTCCTTTATCACACATGTACATGGAGTATTCTTACTTTATTAAAAAAAACTAGAAAATACATACTTCTCTCCAGTTAGACTTTTGCTCAGTAAATTTGTATGGGCAATAATCTTTCTTTTAAAGCAATCCTTCAAGTGCCATGCTTGGGTCTGGAAATCAGCATCTGGATGCTGTCCCTGAGCTTTTGCTTTTTCCTCCCTCAAAGCTAATAATCTACCAGTTGAGCCACAACTCCACTTCCATCTTTTATTGGGCAGTTAATTGGAGATAAAAACCTCACTGTCTTGCCCCAGGTGTTTTTGAATCAAAAATCCTTGGATCTCATCTTCCTAAGTAGCTAGGGTCACAGGCATAAGCCACCAGTAGCCGCAAATTTTAGTGCTTTTCATGTTGAAAAAAGTTCCTGGAAAACTGGCTCTGCCCTAACAGCACCTTCATTATCAAATTTGTATTAGGATTTTACAGAAAAAAAGAATCAGCAAGAGATGGATGGATGGATGGATGGATGAATAGATGACAGATAGATAGGTAGATAAATAGATAATAGATACCTGGTGGCAGATGTATTATAAAGAATTATTGTGCGGGATTATAGGTATTAAAATTTCCAAGGCATGAGATTGGCAAACTGAAGTCCAAGAACTAGTATTCTTACTGCTATCTGATTCCAGAAGTTTGAGAATCATGGCAATTGATGGTATGTATTCAAACTGAACATATTACAGTGTTGATGACCAAGAAGAGTTGCTGTTTAAAGTTTAAAATAACAAGAAAAGACTGATATGTCAGATCAAATAGTCAATTAAGCAGCAGTTTTCTCTTATACACAGCAGAGCAATCCTCTGCCTCCAACTGACTCTACAAAGCTACCCACATAAGAGAGGATCATCTGCTTTTCTGCCTACCCATCAAAATGTTCATTTTATCCAGAAACACTTTATAGGATATACACAAGATAATATCTGACCAGGTAGTTGAGCATGTCATGGTGCAGATAAGTAGATAAGTAAAATTGATCATTGCAATAATGATGCAAAATATTTAAAACGTTTTTCCATCATTTTCTGCTATAGACAAGCATTTGCTTTGTATCTTTTAGTGGTGACATTATGGGAAATTGCAGGTGGATGCTGCATATTTAATTATCTTTAAGTATTTTAACTTATTACACAGAGGACAAAAGATATTCCTAGTAAATGTCACCTAAATTGTAGTAACATCCCATTAAAAAAAACAGCAAGGACCATCCTCAACTACAAATGTAATTAGGAGTACAAGTATAGTCCCATACAGTTATTATCCCATCAGTAGAGAAGAGGATAGAGAGCTGAGGCTAACCTGGGATACATAGATCCTGTCTCAAGCAAAGCAAAGAAACTTAAATAACAACAATAACAAAAATAATTACTATAACTTAGTTCTATTTTATCTGAAACCTAGCTTCAGGATATCATTTTATATATGAAAGTCTTTCTCCTTTTCTTAATGTTCATAAAAATCAAAAAGTACCCGGTTTATGTATTCAAAGATAAGAACAAAATAAGTAAATAAATAATTTACAGTGATGCCTTTGAAAGGTGATATTCAAGAAAAAGGTCTTCTAACCCATTATCTTAATTTCAATTATATAAAAAACCTTTTAGAACTCAAAAAATATTTTTCTTGGCTGAGGATATAGCCTAGTGGCAAGAGTGCCTGCCTCAGATACACGAGGCCCTAGGTTCGATTCCCCAGCACCACATATACAGAAAACGGCCAGAAGCGGCGCTGTGGCTCAAGTGGCAGAGTGCTAGCCTTGAGCGGGAAGAAGCCAGGGACAGTGCTCAGGCCCTGAGTCCAAGGCCCAGGACTGACCAAAAAAAAAAAAAAATTTCTTCCTATTTTACCATAATTCCATTAGCATACCTTCCCATGGTCACATATGTATTTTCAAAAATGTATGTGTATAAGAGTTTTTATTTTTTATTTTATGTGACCTCTCTGCTCTATTTGATTCTGTGACCACACAATTTTCTTTAAACTCTTTATTTCCTTGAAATATTACTCAATGAGTATTCATGAATTTTGTTAATATGTAAATTTTCAATGTGTTGTTTTGACTTAATTTTGAACTTTTTTTTTCCCTCCCTTTTCACCAACGTCTGTTCTCTGGTTTAGAAACTGAATGGCTCTTGCTCATTGGGCTTCATCCTCTGTTCCTAAGTGCCTGTTACAGCGGACCTACATGTGACTCCCTCATGATAATGTCCAGTATAATATTAGTATGGTAATTATTTTGCTTAGGTAATTAGGTATGATAAATGTTTGTTTACTTTTTTATGTTTTCAAATTATTGGTCTCTAGCTCCTAAAGTCAGAGTACAAAATAAAATTATTGTGAGGAAGCATTCTATTTTGATGTTTCTTTATAAAAAATGGGGAGCTATATATTAAATTGGAACTACAGTTCACTTAAGGTAACTTACAGCATGACAAAAATGAATATTGTACTTAATCCAATGATAGGTGAGCAGTGGAAAATATTCATTCTTAGTTAGCTCTTATCATTGTAAATTGCCTCTGGATGAACTCTTAATAATGTTACATTATGGTCAGCCTTCTTGGTTTCTTGAAGCAGTAATTTACTTCAAATGAACAAAATTTACTTTTCATATAGAATGCTATTTTGTGACTGTAACTTAGCCTTATATCCACTAAACAAAGAGTAGTTATCAGCTATATTGGTGGAAAATCTTGGGTTTTTTGAAAAATAAATTTAGTACATATTTCTGAAGCTAAGCAATGTTTTAATCTCTTTAAGACAAATGTATTAACTAAAATATGGTAGATTCAATGGAGAATGTAAGTACTGTAGTTCCTTGGAAGGGCAGAGGTAATTTTAAAAACAATGAACTTCAGAAAACAAGTATTTGAGAGCAGAGATCTTGGGACATGGGGAGACAAATAAATTGGAGAAGGTGAGGAAGAATGCAATCAATAATTCATTGTATATCATGCAAATTTATGAAAAGCAAGGGAAAGGGAAGATTGAGAGAGATGGCTTAGAAGGCTAAAAGTGGTGAACTTGAATAAGAGTCACTATACTTATCCAGATACTATTTTGTAAAACAGTATGCTATAAATGGCAACCCCTTTTTACAACTAAATATAATAAAATATTTTTAAAAAGACAATGTGGATAAGTAGAAAATTGATGAATATTATGTGTATTATATGTGTATATTCCCATGAATGTATATTCCAAATTGAGAACTAGATGCACCAACTTGAAGTCCAAATGCTTTTCTTTTAGATGCTTATTTGATTTTCTCAGACCTGCTTATCTCCCTGTCATGACTCATAACCAGAGTTCACATACTGGACACAGGAACAGAAGCTGAGCACTGGAAAAAGTGACTGTGGATACAGAGGTTGCCCTGGCAGTGAGCTTAGATCTCAACCAGCAGAGGTGTGTGTGTGGTCTTCTGAAGTGACACAACTCCCACTATGCTTTACTGATGCTCACCTGCTGGGAACATGTACCCTGTGCTTAAAATCTCTGATTATTCACAACTTGTGCCTGGATTGCTGGGAGAAGAGAGAGGGAGAAATAAACTCTAATTCTATACTTACCAATCAAATTCTTATCTTAAAAAATACAGTAAAGATATTTTCTTTATGTAGGCTTCTTCTTATGATTTATCTAGTGCCTGGGTTTGATAGAAAAGCTAAATTTTTACAGTAGTTGATAAAGATTAATTGAATAATCTTAGTGATGGTATGTTTTTGTTTTATATAGTTCTAATCTAAAGAAATTGTATATAGCACAGAAAATGTAATGTTAATTATACACACACATACACACACACATATACGAATATATACATATATATGTATATATATATATATATATGAGGGAGAGAGAGGGAGAGAGACTCTGCTAGAGGAATATGCCAAGAATGGAGCTCCAAAGGATTACTGTGTTTGAACATGAAAGAAATGAAGAAGACAGAAGAGAAAAATTCTGAAAGAGAATGTCCAGAGTAACACACAGAATACCAATAATTAGCGTTTAGAGGAAAAGCTCTTCATATAGCAAGTACATTTCCTCTATAACATTTAAGGAAACTTCTTCATAGATGAGGAGAAAATTGAATTAAGTAAGCTGGTGGTGTTGGCCCCTGTCTGTAATGGTACCTACTGAGGAGGCAGAGATCCTGAGGATCATAGTTCAAATCCAGAAGAAGCAAAAAAGTCACTGAGACTCTGTCTCTGAAATAATCAACAAAATGCCAGGTTAGAGTCACGGTTGGAGTTTGGGCTGAGGTAAACCCTAGTAAGAAAGTCCTACCTTGATACAAAGAAACAGAAATAAAGACCAAAGTTATATTAGCTAGTACCAGCTAAGTAATAATGGTGGTGAAATTCTGGGTATTTTTACAAACTACAATTTTTACTGAAATTAGTTGAACCATTAGCAGGAGGCCTATGACTATTTTATTGTGAAAAAATAATTATCCTAATGTTGGAACCAAAAAACTTTTGTCATACGTCATTTTATGTACTTTGAGGTGATTTATAATTTCAGAAATATTTCAACAACTCAGATCAAATAATACTCTGCATTTAAGTCATTTGCCATAATTTCAACATGAAATTCATCAACAGTTCATATATAGAATTCTTGGTTGCAAAGGAAGAATTCAAACTGCAATTATGGGCTGGGAATATGGCCTAGTGGTAAAAAGTGCTTGCCTCATATACATGAAGCCCTGAGTTTGATTCCTCAGCAATATGTATATAGAAAAAGCCGGAAGTGGTACTGTGGCTCAAGTGGTAGAGTGCTAGTCTTGAGCAAAAAGAAGCCAGGACAGGGCTCAGACTCTGAGTCCAAGCCCCAGGACTGGCAAAAAAGAACAACAACAAAAAAATTCAAACTGCAATCGTATTTGCTCCATTTTGTAATAACTTTGAAATATTTTATTTGATGGCTATAACAAAAGTAAAATCATAATTGCTGATTGGATTTATATGTAATTTATTTTTTAAGTGACTTGGGGTGTAATTTTTATGGCCAATTGCTTTGTGATCCCTAAAAAGGTCACTTGAGACTTCATCAAAAATTATCTTTTCTACATAATGAATTTCAAAGATCAGTAATGTTTCTTTCCATGCATGGTGTTAGTCATTCTGAGATCATTACTTAAAATTTTGCAAATTTTATGTCTTCTAGAAAGCCATGAATATACACTGCAAGGTGAAAAAATCATGATGGAAATGAGCTTATGTTTATGTGCAATGAGGCTACTGCCGACCTATTACTAGATGTATCATTCATAGGATATGCACTTTAAATTACTTTTTCCATCTCCACGCGTATCCATGCTCTGAGGTGCTTAAGACTCTTTGATTCATCTCATTTAAGACATATTTTCAAAAGAACTGGATTCTGAGTATGATGCATTATCTTGAGGAAAATTTTTGTTTCTTAATTCAAAGCTAACTGGCCCTTAGATGGCCCTATGACCTTGGCCTCATTAGAACAATCCTTAACCAGCTGAGCATTCTTGCTACAGGCTACCATTATTCATGACTTTCTTGCAGGAAATTCCTCAATCTCAGTTTTTAATCAGAAGGTTATTCAAGTAGCTTTTTGACTTAGTAATCCTTGAGCCCACTAACCAGGGATGGGAGTATAACATGGTTTCACATTGGTATCAATTCTCAATATTTAGATAGTTCATTTTGTACATTTCTAAGCTAATTGTACTTTAATATTTCAAATACTGTGCTATAAAAAAAAATCCTTGCAGAAGACAAAAGGAGCAGCTAAGAAATCAGTGAGGAAGCTATTTCCTTATTCTTGAGAGACTACAGGAGAGGAGGTAAAGAAATTCATTGAAGACAGTTTGAAGGTTTGAGCCAACAGTGGTTATCCTTGTGTTGACCAACCAGAAGGAAGGCCTGTTCCTAAAATAAACTTAAGGATATGGAGCTGAATTTAAAACATTTTAACCTTGAATAACGGAGAAACATATGAAAGTGAGGGGACATAAGGACATGGGGATTAGAAATCAAAACACTCAGAATGAGATCTAATACAGCCACATTCCAGGCCACAGGGCCCTATGGGTGCGAGAGGGAGAAGGAAGGAAAGAAGACCAACAAAAATATCTAATTACACAATGTTCTATTTCACATTTTGTATTGAGCCACCACTCTTCGTTGTTTGAATTGTATACACATAATGTTATTCCTTCTTGTATAATTTTATTCACCAATACTGTACTTTAAACCAATCACAAACCCCATCTTCACTGTGACCTGTGTATTCATAAAGTTAAAAATCCTGCCCTATGAACACATAAGATGATGCTAAGTGAAGTGAACTCCATGTTACGGAAACGAATGTTATATCACTGTTGTAATTACTTTCATCAATGCCATGTGAAAGCGTAGCTTCTTTTGTTAATCATCCTCTTGTATCCCTTTCCTGTGGTTGTCTCCGTGCTATCACTGTATCTCATCTGAGTACCCTGGATACTGTACATACTGGTATTAGAGCTAGGGAAGTGAAAGAGAATATCAAAATCAACAGAAAACTGATAAAAAAAAAGACAAACAACACCAAAAGCAATACTTGCAAAATCATTTGGTCTAAACCAATTGAACAACTCATGGGAGGAGAGGGAAGGAGTGAGGGATAAGGAGGGAGCATTGACCACGTGGTGGATATTGGGTTTAACAAGCACCAACTCAGGCACCATTATGCTATGCCATGTTTTCTCTGTTAGTGTGTTTGCATCCTCCTGCCACCACCCCCCCCCCCGCCGCCATCAACATCGCATCCCACTGGAGTTTATCAAAATATGGTTTCTCCATTTTATAATCTGAAAATTTTTGTTTGCTAGCAAAATTGTTTTTCTAACTGACCACATGGTTCTAAAATATTGGGCAAAAATTTCATTTACTATTGAAATTCCAAAAGAGTCTAAGGCCAAAATTCATTTTTGCATGCTGTAAAACCTATGTGCACAGTGTGTATGTGTGTTCCATGTGTGTTTGTCTGTGTAAACATCATTTTTTAGTGAAGTCTTAGAAAATGGAATTGAAGGAACAGTGTAGGAAGAAGATGGTATGGGTATGTCTTAAATTCATACAAAACAAAGCTTGTTAAAATGGTGTACAATTGTTGGCTCTGTGACTTGAACACTGATGTAAAACCAGTATGTCATTCTTTATATGTCCATATACCTATATATCTGGGCTAAAACTTTCATCACATCTACTGAGTTTTGTCATTTCAGAATTCTGGCAAGTATTTGTTGGTCAATTCTTGACAAGGTCAGGTAAGCTCTAGTCCTCTGGGTCTCTTGTTGCTTTAATTGGGAATAAAAAGGGCTCCTTGGATTGCAGTTGGATGCCAGCCCAGGCAGGAAATCTTCCTTAAACTCCATCTCCCAGCTAACCATCTATCACCCAGGCTGGAAGCATGGCTCAAGAGGCTTATCTCTAACCACCCAAATGCTGGAAGCGGAGCTGTGGCTCAAGGAGTAGAGTACTAACCTTGAGCAGAAGTGCTCAGCGACAGTGCCCAGTCCCTGAGTTCAAACTCCTGTGAATGCCAACTGGGGAGAGCCTTCCATCAACAAGTACCTGGACCTCCTAGGACTCAGCTAGTTCGGGGAGCGAGAATCATAGAGAGGAGTAAGAGGAGACGGATGTCACATCCTTAATGGAGTCACTTTATCTTGACCTTTCAAAATTAATCAGCCCGGGGACCAAGAGATAGTAGCTTGGCCATCTAATGTCCATACCTGAGTATAAGAACTAGCTGAACTAGCCGTCATCTAAGTTTTAATTTTGTGACCTAAACCCTTCCTTTTGCAAAATATATATATATATATATATATATATATATATTTTTTTTTTTTTGTTTGTTTGTTTTGTTTTGTTTTTTTTGTCAAGCCCCTGCCTCATGAGACTTCTTCCAGGCTTCATTCAAGAACTGGCAACTGGCATCTACCTCCAAGGGACCCTGCTGCTCGTCTTTTCTAGGAGGGGCCACATTTCTGCCTTTTACCCCTAATGTTTATACCCCTTGCCAGCAGGAAGCAGCCAGAGAGTCTTCATTCTTTTTCATAACTATTAAAAGGCTGGAATGTAAGGTCATCCCAGAGGGCTCCATACAGACGCACCCCCACCTCATTAAGTCTCCACCCAGTTACCTGGGTAACCAGCAGACCCTAAGGCAGTTACCTCCCCCTTCCCTGAGGTCACATCCTAATCCACCTGGCCACCACCCTCCACCCCTGCCCTAGCTAAAGCAGGGATGGGAGGGAGTCACCCTTCTCTCCCTTCTTTCCGACCATGCATCATCTTGGTCACAGACCAGAGGTTCGGTAATAAACTTTCTCTCTTGCCTGAATACCACGTGGAATTCTCCTTTACGGGTTACCTACTTTAAAAACCTAACATTAACAAATAGTACAAGAAATGTACCCATGGCCTTACATATGAAACTGTAACCCCTCTGTACATCACTTTGACAATAAATAAGTAATTAAAAAAAAAAAAACTTTTGCATCTTCTCCTTCTTCCTCTTCTTCTCCCCCTTCTTCCCCTTCCTCCTCTCCCTCCTTCCCACCACCTCTTCCCCTCCTCCTCCTCCTTCTTCTTCTTTTTCCTCTTTCTCCTTGTCCTCTTCTTCCTTCTCCTCTTCCTTTCTCCCCAAAATTCTCTTTAGTTTTTGCTATTGCATGTGTGTTCTTTTTTTTTAAATTTCCTCTTAAGAACAGATAGAATAGATCCAAAGGTATGTCTTACCACTCTCTGGTGAATTCTTCATGGAGAAATAATTTAAAAGTTGGAGCTTAAATTTCCTTGTTAAATAAACAAACAGGAATGCTATTATTTTTTAAGTGAAGATGAAATGAAAATAATCATTTCTCTTCATACATTTTTCTTCTGTCTAAAACAGTGCCTTCACAAAATGTCCACAGTAATAATGCTTGCTAAAGAAAAAAATTTGACAATGCCTTTTCTGATTATCTTTGGTAATCTTGAAAAAGATTATTGAATAATTAACACATATTATCATTAGTCATCAACACATTAGAAATTATTTGGAAGGACCATTGTATTGTAATAATAAAGAAAAACTCTCAAAGATAAGGCAATAAATTTGTTTTCACTTACTTGTTTTCTTTGGATTCATTTTGAGATGGTAAATTCAGAAAGATTAAAAAAAAAAAACAAGTCATAGTGACCCTAAGATCAAAGAGAACTAGAAAATATTTGTAGGAAGGTATTGCATGAAGCATAAATGGCCTTATAACTTTAGTATTATGCCTATCTTGGAAAAGGCAAAAAAATCATAGAAGAAATACCATGGCTTTAAAGCAAAAATAATAAAAATAAATCATGCTTTTATTAGATCCCATTACTTCCCTTTAGGAGTAATTGACAAAGATCAGCCTACTAAATAAAGTGTATGTATGTTGAAAACAGAAACTACACATACAAGATGTAATATCAAACTTCTATTTCATAATCCTGGCAAACATTTGAAATATATTAAATTATTTTCTAACTACAAATTACAAAATAAAAAGCCTTTTCTCTATAAATCACATAAGCAATTCTATGTCAGCAGGAGCCTCTTGATGGCAAGGAAGCTTTGTAATTCATAGGTACCTGTTTTCACTCCACAGTTGAGCACAGTTTTCAGAAATGTTTCTAATTCTGTATTAAGTGCAGAACTATTATATAATCAGTTTGTTACCTGAAGGACGGATTATAGCTTTGCATTTTTAGAAGTTGGAAATTCATGTTTTAAATGGAATATGCATACTTAGTGGAAATAATACTTAGCTGCATTGCTTGTTTACCATTTCAGAATAGTGCAAAAACACAGAGTTTAAATCCACCATGAGAAGCAAAAGCATCTTTCCAGTGACTCAAGCAACTGTTAATGGAGAAGGAAGAATAATAGCATTCAGAAATGGAAAGACACTTATGAAGAGCTTATTATAACTGGTAGTCAGTAGCTGGTTTCTAAACTTCTGAAGCTAATGCAAGTAGCACTAAAGTTAGGTTTTTTGAGTTTTTAAATACAGGGTGAAATGTTCCCATATATAATGCCATAATTAGTTATAAAGTACTTACTACAATCTGAACTTAATAAAATCATCTCTATGTATATTTACACACATACATGCACATATGTTTATAAACCTATAAATACATATGTATATCACTAGAATATTTATAATTAATATTATATTTTCTTACAGTTTCCAACTTGTCTTTTGTGTTTTATGTATCTCAGTCTAGAATCAAATGCTTCATATTATTCAAAAGTTTGCAGGAACCTCTTATTTTAGTTATCAGATAAAGTTCTTGACACTGAATCTAGATTAAATCTTGACACCGAAACTAGAGTAAGTGTATACGTTTGGCATTATAAAACAACACAAAATTTCGGCTTAATGATGGTAAGAAATAGCGTAAGCCAAAGATGTAATCACAGGCAAGGCATAGTGCTGGGTGAAATACTGGCAATACTAGCTGTGAGAAAAACCTACATTCTGGAATGCTCTTGGACTTAATGCAGTATTTGGGAAGACATCGCTCCAGTCTGTAAAGCTAGATTTGATGAAGAAAGATATTTTGGTGCTTTTTAAAAAAAAAATTAGAGAGCTATAACAAGGCACCACCTTATAAAGAAACCTCCTGTGAAGACCAAGATGCTTCGAGTAATTAAAATAAGAAATGTCAGGTTGAATTAAGATATTGCAATGATTTCTAGGTCAGAAGTATCCACTAAACAAGGCTGTGAAGATAGAGGGGGGCTTAATGTAGTCTTGGTTAGGTGTTTAAGCAGTAGGGAGCTTTGATTGTCATAAACATGTTGATAAGAGGCTCCGTCCTCCTTGCCAATGAGAAAGTCCCATTGCCTAAGAGTCACAGCAAAAGCAAATTATTGAACCTGTGGCTGCTTTGATACTTGTACTACAAAACCTAGATTTCAGTGTCTGCCATGTGTACACAAGTGCCCCAGACCTAGGATACCCAAGTCATGTGATTTCCACAGCCCTCCCTACTACATACACATTCACACACATAGGTGCACACACACATAGGTGAACTACTAGGCAACTAACAAGTCAGAAAGAGTACATTGGCATCACTTTGCTGTAAGGTCAGAGTGAAATGCCTAAACACCAATGCAGGTTCACCTGAGTTCCCTGACCCTCCACCCCAACCATGAACTGCTGAATGGGTTCTGAAATCACTGAGCTGTCACTCCAAGAACTACATCCTGGTATTTATTGCTAGGTTAATCTGAGGCTTTGAAGAACAGGTCTCCCAACTTTATGATGTTTTAACTTCTCTCTCACCATAGGGAGGTGAATTGCTGGAAAGGGTCTAAAAGAATTGAGACTAGCAAGCACAAGGCCTTGATCCCTAAGATCTCTGCTCCTGTGTTGAATTCAATGTCAATTTTGTCCCATGTCTCACTCTCTACTAAAAGTCAAGAGATACATGTAAGACCAAATACTTTATTAGCCTGTTTTTCTTCATCTGAGCAGTTCTCAAGATCATGTTCTGTTTCCTGAGAACAAGGTTTTTACACTGAGCCATACACTAAGTCCTGGTGTAAGAAATAGTATCACAACTGTGCCACTACATGCAGCCCTGCTGGAATCATGAGATTCTTTCCACTGAAATATGGATAATTAAACTTCCAATATGATTTTAGCTGCATACATTGCAATAGAGGAAATCAAGAAGTAATATGCCTACTACAAAAACTAACAAGCCCATACTAATGAGTAATAATGACAGTGAAACAAAGAACTCAAAATAATTATTACAAGAATGATCAATGAAATTAAAGAGCTCACAAATAATTCCATTAGAACCAAATAAACAGATGAGTAAGTTAAGATTGTAATGCAGAATGTGAACGAGGAATTCAACAAAGATACAGAAATTATGGGGGGAAATCCTCAAATTGAAATCCTATTAATATAAACCACAGTAACTAAAGAATAAGAGAGGTAAGATTCTCCAATAGAATAAGATAAGATGTGAACAGAATATCAAATTGAAATAAGAGCATGTATATGAAAACATTAATGTAAAGTTAAAAAAATAAAGCAATACAAATGTAACATTTAAAAAAAACTGGGAAAATATTCAAAGAACATGGGCATAGAAGAAAAAGGGGAAAACCAAAAGCACAAAACATTCAAGAAAATAATAGCATAAAATGTCCTAAATCTTCAGAAGGAGATGATCAGTGAGACCCAGGAGGCTTTTTAAACACTACACATACAAGAGCATAAAATAATTTCTCAAAACGTATCATAGTTTATTTACTAGTTATAGGAAACAAGGGAAGAATATCAAAAGCTACAAGATACAACAAGCACGTCAACTGTATGGATGTGTACACCAGAATAACACATTTCTCCATGGAAACTTACAAATCAAGGAGTGCATGCAATGAGAGCTTTCATTTATTGAAAGAAAATAACAGCTAACAAAGAGTGCTGTACCCAGGAAACATACATAAATGAAGGAAAAATGAAAACCTTTTATAATAAGTGAAAGCTAAAGCAATTCAAGACCATGCTGCAGATGATACTTAAAGGAATCCTATCCCTAAAAGAAGAAGATGAATGCAACCACAAAACTTTGTGAAGAAATACATCAAACAAGGAAAAAGTAAATAATAAACCAATGAGGAGTAGGGAAGAAGGAAGCACACACACACACACACACACACACACACACACACACACACTCAACTCACAGGGAGATAAATTACTACATATATATGAATAATAATAACTGTAGGCTAATGGTCTCAATTCTACAAGAAAAATGCATAGATTGATGGGCTGCATTGGCAAATAACATTCAACCACATTTTATAGTTGCCCATCAGAAATAACCCTCACCATCAATGCCAAACACAAGCTTAAAATAACAAAGTTTCTAAAAGAGATATTCGAAGAAAATATTGTCTGATAGCAAGCACAAATAGTTATTCTAAAAAAGGAGATTTTGAACAAAACTAAATCAAAAGATTTAAGGAAAGTCACTTGATTGAAATATGGAACATTTTATCAAAGAGAATATGACAATTATATACATATAAGAAGTGAACAACTGTGCTCCCAATTTTATTAAACAAATATTACTGGACATAAAAATATAGGCATATTGTAACAAAATAATCTTGAGTGGCTTTATTTCCTCATTCTGACTACTAGGTAATCCAGGAAGAAATCAACAGGAAAACCTCAAAGTAAATAACTCTGTAGATCAAATGTACTTAACAGAAACCTGTTGAATGTTTCACACAATAGCTTCAGAGTAAAAATTGTTCCAAACCCATATGGCTTTCTCCAAAACAGATATTTTAGAATATAAAAAAATTAAGAAATTCAACAATTTTAAAATAACTTCTTCCTATAATTTCTCCCAATATTTCAGGAAATAAAAAATGACCAGTGGTATTGAACCAAATTTTAAGAATTTTATATCACCCAAATCAAAAAACAGTGTACAAATAAGGGAAATTGTGTCAGCTATTCCTCTGAAGATAGATTAATATGCAGAATAAATAAAGGCTCAAAAGCAGCAAAAGTACAACTAGTAAATTGTCAAGCACATTGAATAGTTTTCAAAGTAACAATTGAAAATGTCCTGTAACATATGAAGAACTGTGCATCTTTCTAAAGCTATTAAGGCAATGAAAATTAAAATGATATTGAAATTCTATCTCAATCCTACCAAGTCAATGTATACCAAATTCAATGTATACCATACAAAATTAAGAAAAGTAAAGGAAATGAAAGGTTGGGAGGAATGGATGAGAATGTTGAAAGGGATGAACTTAAGATGCACTCCATTCATAAACAGCTATGTTAAATGACAAATCTTATGTACAACAGTAGAAAATCATTAAACAAAGAAATGCTGATGAGAATTCAAGAAAATAGAAACCAGTATAAATGAAATGTGAAGAAATTAATGAGTATACCTACTGTAAATATTAGTCAAGTAGTTCCTCAGGAAACAAAAATCAAAACTTGAAGGTACTTGCCATGTTTTCTCTACATGTAGGTCTAGACATAAAAAAAACAACAACCCTGAAACTTATAAATATAAAAAGGCATTATTTTACGGGGAACTCATTGCCTTAATAGCTTTAGAAAGATGCACAGTTCTTCATATGTTACAGGACATTTGCAATTGTTACTTTGAAAACTATTCAATGTGTTTGACAATTTATGAGAACTGGATCGATAGCTGTGCTCTTGTCTCTAATGTCTAACACATTATCTGACACTACATAATTGTTTAAAGAATAAATATGCATTGGGAAGTACCTTAAAAAAATAAAACTTTAGTGCCACTAATGAGAGATCAAAGTCAAGGCCAGCATATCCTCAGCAAGTATAATCTGTGCTTCATTTCTGATTAATTTGGAATTTGATTGAAATCAATAAGAATTGTGATAAGAAAGTATTCAATCATTACCTTGAGGGTAGAGACGGCACAGAGAAAAATGAGGGAGAATGATGGAAGGGGTGACATTGATATAAATTCATTGTATTCATAACCTGACTTGTAGAATTTAATCCCTTTTATAGAACTACTTAGTTATATATGTATATATGCATATATATAGAGAGAGAGAGCTACATTTTTAAATGGCTACACTTGCTTTGAATGTGATAAACACACCACCAAGAGTATCCTTTATATACATTAAAGAGGAAAAGTGAGAATTGTGATTGTAAATGATAAAACTCAATTAGAATAATACATAACTCATGTAGATATAAAAGGCATGGTTTACTTACTCTCTTTTTAGGTATTTTTATGTGACAATATTTTACTCTAATAATTTCTTATTCTTAATAGGCCCACTGTTAAACTGATTAGGGATCAGAGAATAGGCAATGGGAATAAATAATGGTTCCTTGGCTTTGTATTGCTTCCTAAAAGACTTTAATGAACAACTATTGATTTTAAGTCTAAGGGGAGGTCAGCCACAGTCACATACATTAATATTTATTAGAAGTTGTAGGTGAGGTATAATAAAAAATTAGATTTTCTATTTATCCACATTTAGATGGGAAGGAAATTGGTCTGTAAAACATTGATAATTGATTCCAGTTATTTCCTTTAGTTTAGCATTGCAGGTTGTTGATGCTGACCTATGAGTACATTTAGAGGTGATACTCTTGTATGAGCTGGTCTGGAACTTGAAGATAGAGTCTAGGTGCTTTCCTTAAGGTTTTTTGTTCAAGGTTAGCATACTACTGTATAAGCTATAGCTCCATTTCTGTGTTTTTACTGGTTAATTGGAGGTAAGGATCCCATAGGTTTTTTTTCTGCCTGAGCTGGAATTCAATCCTGACCCTCAGATCTCAGCTTTCTAAGAAGTTATGATCACAGCCATGAACCACTTGAACTGGGATTAGAGGTGACATTTACACAAATAAGACTTAAGAATGGAAAATAGTAAAATGTTTATGATGAAATCTGAATAAAATATTTATCTACATAGAAACACATGATATTACTCTGAGCTTCTTCTTCTCACTCCTTTTCTTGCCCCACCTCCCCTTCCTTTACTTCATCTTCTTTAGTGGATATTGAATTAATTAAAAGACTAGTAAAGTGCCTAAAAGGACCTGGGATGGCAGAATGCAGGTGACTCACGCCTATAAATCTAGCTACTCAAGAAGCTGAGACCTGAGGATCACTACTCTAAGCCAGTCTGAGCAGGAAAGTCCATGGGACACTAATCTCCACTAAACTACAAAAAAAAAAAAAAAAAAATGTGGACGTCTGGCTTAAGTGGTAAGAGTGCTAGTCTTGAACACAAAAGCTCAGGACATTGACCAGGCATAGACAAGCTCCAGTAATGGTAGAAACAACTACAACAACAGCAACAAAATAAAATAATAATAATAATAAATACAGAGAACTTGGATGACTTCACACAGGAAGGAATTTCAAAATGTTTGACTCAATAAAAGGAAGCTAATTTAAACTAATAACAGTCAATTTAATGTTTTGAATTATGGGTTTTAAATGGTATAAATGAAGGATTAAGGTCACATTGTTTTGTTTGTTGGTTGGTTTTAGCAGTGCTAGTATTTGAATTCATGGCCTTGTGCTTATGCTATAACATTTGAGCCATGCCTCTACTTCTGTACATATATATAATTTTTCTAGTAGGGTTTGCTCTTTCTTTGGACAACCTACATTTTCCACATAGATGGAGAAACAGGTGTATACCACTGTACTCAGCTTTTGTTTTAGTTTACATTGAGTCTTGTGAACATTTTGTCTAGTGTGGCTTTAAATCATGATGCTTTCCTGCTCAATAACCTGGAAATTCTTTTTTTTTTTAACTTCCAGGGACATTGCCTTGATTTTTTTCCTTTTTTAAATTTATTCATTTCTTTATTGACAAATTGATTTACAGAGGGGTTACATTTTCATACATAAGGCAGTGCATACATTTCTTATCCAGCTTGTTACCTCCTTCCTCCCCTCCCCATTCTGCCCTCCCCATTCTCCACCCATGAGTTGTACAATTGGTTTACATCATATAGTTTTGTAAGTATTGCTGTTGCATTGGTTGGTCTTTTTATCCTTTGTCTCTCGATTTTGATAATCTCCTTCGCTTTCCCAGTTCTAGTACATACATATATATGTATGTACATATATGGTATCCAGGGTACCAAAATCAGTTACAGTGATATCAGGGGTAAAACCATGGGAAAGAAAGACAAAAGAAAAAGGGCATAATTTCACATGTTGAAAATAACAGCAACAATGTAAACAACTTGTTTCCATAGCTTGGAGTTCATTTTGCTTAGCATCATGTGTTCATATGGATATAGCTGTGGAGCTATTGTTGTCTGCTTTGTTTCATGAGCATTTTCTAGATTGTCTTCCTGGTAAGTTAGAATAGTAGAAGATATTATGAGCAAATAACATGGTTCCCCATTGGTGAGTCAGGAAAAAGAACTGAAACTATGTTCAAAATACAATTGAAGACCAGTTCCTGTTGGAAAAGAAAATTACAAGAGGACTTCAAACAGCTGTCAGTTCAAGGACCAAAATCCCTAAAATCGAGAACTAAGAAAGGAAAATGTGGTGTGTGCCTATGGCTGGATTTTAGTTCAGTTGAGTTGAAAACTTTTTGATTCACCCTTTATCCTTTGTCTCATGATTTTGGTGTTCCCCTTTACTTCCCTGTCTCACATACACACACACACACACACACACACACACACACACACACACACACATATATATATATATAATCTCCCAGGATATCAAAATCAAATACAGTTACAACAGTGGTTAACCATAGGAAAGAAAAATGAAAGAAACAGAAAGAATTTCCCATTTCCCATAGTACATGTGAAAACACAAAAACAAAGGAAAACCTCTTGTTCTCATAGTTTGGAGTTCATTTCACTTAGTATCATCTTTTATGGCCATATGTACTATCATGATCCTCTGCTAGGACTATCCTAGACATATATTAATTATCACCAATGAGGGAAACCACATAATCTATGTTTCTATTTTTTTATATATCTATTAGGAAAATTTAGCAGCTTAGTTCAGACCCCAACTCCTTGCTGCTGGTGAGTCTAATTCCTGACTTTTTATACATAAATCTGAAAACCTTGCCACTTTGTTACTTAGTAATTGGCAATTGATGAGAGCACAAATTGAGAAATCAGCATTTATGTAAAAAGTCTCAGGAAAACAGGACAACAGTGATTTGTTATTTGAGCAGCATTGAATGCATGAAGAATTGATCTGATGTCTGTAGTTTAAAAAACTATAATCTCAAGATGTTGGAAGATTAAGAAAAATCCTACTTAAAAATTCAAATATCCTTGTCAACTTTCTTGTACAGGTAGACAATTTACCTATTTTGACTGTACTGTATGATGTGCTGGGTCAACATTCTCATTTTTATAACATGTTTTTCACACGTTAACATCTTTAGTCACACATTATAATATTTATAATTCTTCCTTATAATAGTTTTTATCTGCAGTGATGTTGGGCTCATGGATTTTTATTACTGTTTAAAATTACGACTTCCAATCAGTCTTCTTTACTGTAATAACTTTACAATCTAAAGGAAAATACTACATTCTTAAACTACTTAAATATACTTCCTAAGTATATGCATTATTCAAGAAAAGGCATGCCAAACATGAAATCTATTTTTAACATAATCTCTTGTCATGTTTTACTATTTTTCAGTAACATTTTCAAAATTTCCATTGGAAAAGAAAAGAGGAAATGCTAAATTGAAATAGTAAGAAAAACTAGCCAAGAATGTTACATTATGCAATACCTTACGAAAACCAGAACTTGTGTATAGGAACAGTTCTATTTTGTATTTCAAATTAGTAATGAGTACACTGATATGCGCAGAGAAAAGAGTTTATAATTGATATTCAACAGAAGACATTTTAGCAAAACTGGAAAGCAGCACTTTTTAAATTAAGCCATATCATTAATGCTAATATCCAGCACTAGATAATCCCTGTTTATTAGTTTTATGAGCTATTAATTTTAACTTCTCTCTAACAAAGGGTTACAACTTTGCACTTGCATTCTATTTTTGCAAAATTACATACTACTTTAAAAATGCAAACTAAGTACATTCTGATTGAATAGGTTTAATATAAATTTAATATACTTAATATAAATATAAACTTGTTGGTGCGTATATGCCCATGTTATTTATTGAATAACACCAATGATCCTATTCTCTGATACATCCCTTTCCCCAGTAATATATCACACACAGAATTATCCTTGTGGATTCATTCATTCATTCATTCATTTGTTTATTTGATCCTGGGACTTGAAATCAGGTTTTGTTTTTGAGGGCTGTCCCTGAGCTACTTTGTTCAAGTCTAACTCTACCACTTGAGTCACAGCTCCATATCTGTATTTTTTATAGTTAATTGGAGATAAATCATCTCACACACTTTACTATCCAGGATGGCTTCAGACAGTAAAATAGTGATTCTCAGATCTCAACCTCTGACTAGTTAGGATTATGTTACTACTGGTCACCTGTGCAGGGCCAGATGTGTTCTTCTTGAGAGTTCTTACCTATTTTCCTGTCCATTGTAATATGAGCTTTCCTGTTCAAGCTTTACTCTACTCATCATGCTGTACTGAATATTCCTGAAAGTACTTTCTGCTGTTGTGCATTTTTGTAAGACAAATTCCTTAAATGTGTTGAAAGACTGAACAACATACACAAGCACCAAGCAATTATGAACAGATCAAGTCCCATCTGCACTAAACTACTCTGGATTATATGTGATAGTAGCTTTCAGACTGTTTCTTCCCCCCCAAATAATTTCATTTTGTAAAACAATAATTTGCTTCATTTTTGTGTGTAGATGCTGAGGCAGAGTGACTCTTCATCTCATAGCAAGCTATCAACCATGATATGACCTACACAAACAATGAGGTTTGATATATAACATAATTATTCAAATATATGTGTTCAAATATTGTTACCACATATAAATTTATCAAAGTAAATAAAGAACATCTAGATATATCAAAATCATATACATTTAAATTTTATTTTTAATGCTGCACCTACAGCTTAAACTTAGGGCCTGGGAGCTGTGATTGCCTTTTTTATGGGGCGGGGGGGAGGTGGCTCAAGGTTACTCACAGCTCCACTTCCAGCTTTTATTGTTGGTTAATTGGATATAAGAGTCTCACAGATTTGTCTGCCCTGACTGGCTTCAAATGGTGATTCCCAGATCTCAGCCCCCTGAGTAGCTAGGTTTATAGCCATGAGTCACTCTCACCCTGCAAAACATATTTTCAGAGCTGTCAGTTGCCAAATACACCAAACCAAGGAACAATGTAACCCTCCAATCTGGGTCAGATGACTGGAGGAGCACTTAGCACTGGGGTATACAGCAGCATTTACTGACTTGTCATCGGACCCCTGGGGTCAGAGGTGGACAGAGGGAGCATCAGAGTTAGTCTGACAGCCCATTTTCCATTACAGTCATTAATGTTTGGCAGCTGACCATTTCCTCTGTTCTCTCCTTTGCTCTTAAAATGGCTGCAACGTGACTTCAGGAGAGAATGGCTCAGGAAAAAGAACATAACTGCAAAAATTCTCCTGCTTTTAATCAATTATTTGGATCAAGGCTATATTTCTCAGCAAAGTAACTTTTAAGCACACTTTATAATCTGGGAATAAACGTTAATAACGAAGTTTTTTTCATTTCTTTATTGTCAAAGTGATGTACAGAGGGGTTATAGTTTCATACATAAGGCGGTGCATACATTTCTTATCCAACTTGTTACCTCCTGCCTCATTTTCCCCTGCCTTCCTCTTCCTCATTTCCCGACTCCCCATGAGTTGTACAGTTGGTTTTATACCATATAATTTTGTAAGTATTCCTATTGCATTTGTTTGTCTTTTTATCCTTTGTCTCTCAATTTTGATATTCCCCTTCCCTTCCTTAGTTCCAATACATGTATATACAATACCCAGGGTACCAAAATCAGTAACAGTAACATCAGGGGTAAAACCACAGGTGAGAAAGACAAATAAAAAAGGGCATAATTTTACATGGTATGTTGAAAATAACAACAATGACAAACAACTTGTTTCCATAACTTGGAGTTCATTTCACTTATCATCATCATATGTGTTCATATGGATGTAACTCTTGAATTATTCTGATCTTCTGCTAGGATTATTCATTCCAGGGATGCAAAGCTGGTTCAATATATGCATAATTCAACATAAGTCAACTAGCATAATTCACTGCATCAATAGAAGCAAGGTCAATAATCACAGGAGTATTTCTTGATACAGAAACAGCATTTGACAAGATCCAGCACCCATTTATGTTGAAAGCTTTGGAGAAATTAGTATTCTAGGGAACATTCCTGAATATAATAAAGGCTGTCTATGACAGTCTTACAGCTAGTATTATACTTAATGGTAAAAAGTTAAAGCCATCTCTTTTAAAATCAGGAGCAAGACAAAGATGTCCACTGTCTTCATTCCTTTTCAATATAGTACTAGAATTCCTAGCCAGAGCAACAAGGCAACAAGAGGCAAATATAAAGGGGGTCCAAATAGGGAAAGATGAAGTAAAACTCTCTCTCTTTGCAGATGATATGATCCTGTATTTAAAGAACCCCATAGACCCTACTCCCAAGTTACTTGAGCTGATCCAAAACTTTGGCAAAGTGGCAGGATATAAAATAAATTCTCAAAAAGTATTTTTTAAAGCAGAGGTAGTCGATATCACTTACATTCGAGTGAAATCAGTAGTACTTGGCAAATTGAAGTAAGTAAAATAAATGCCACTTGGGCATTTGTTGTTATCAATAAATTCTAACCTTTTGGAAACACATAACATGTCTGTCTGTTTCTGACATAGGTCGTTCATCACAAATTGGTAGACTATCATGTAAAGGCCACTGAAGACATTATAAGGTCTTTTTCGCTTCTACATCACAGGAAATGAAAGGTTTTAGAGGATTCTGAATGAAATGATTACATAATCTGACTTGAGGTAACATAACCTTTGCTTTTTTTTGATGATAAAACTTTAAAATTATTTGTACTCTTTGTTAAAGACAAGCCCAGCAGTGTCTCAGTAATTTCTTCTTTAGTCTTCACTTCTACCTCCATATTTCCAGGGATTTAACTTTACATTGTTATAAAAGAAGCCATAATCAAAGCAGACATATCTATATAATTTTCAGTTCTGTATTTTTTGTTTTCTTCTGTATTCTGTATTCTTTGAAACTATAAAGGGAGACAATCACCTAGATTGCTAACATTTATCTCTGTTTCCTAATTATGTCAAATAATAAAGTATACTAACCAGAGAATACTTTCACTGCATTGCGGATTTTTATCTAAATTAAATACTCAAGAAGAGAAAATATCTTTTGTAATCTTCTAAGTATCTTAAAAGTCAACCCAAATGTTTTGTTTTAAGTCTACATGCTTACTAGCAAAATGTCAATGCAATTTTTTAATAGTTGAAACTATAAATAGTATGCTACTCAGAAGTATTGTTTGGAAAGACTGCAGTAGTTTTTTATTTGTTTGCAAGATGGTAGGTATCTTTCTCTTATAAAAAGAATACAACATCATGTTAGCAGCTTTACTAAATATCTTTTCTTAACAACTATGTTATTTTTCATAGATGAGAAAATCTAAAGTTGTCATAACTACAATATTGAGTACAATGATATTCACTAAGTTGCTTGTATTTCATTTCTCTATGGAACTTGTAAAATGAAAGGTAGGAATCCTATTATAATTAAATGGAAACAAATCCTTATATAACATGTATTCCATAAGGTATAAAATACACTTAATAAAGAAGATATCAATGCTCTACAGTCCTCCTATAAATCATAAGAATCCATAGATTCATAAAACTTTACATTAATTATTTTAAAAAATTTGGCTGGTGGAAGACCATTTTTTCTTTCAATTATAAACAAGGTGTAATACATAACAGAGGATCTAAATAAGCAATCCTAATCTTCAAACTGAAAAAAAATAAATTTACACATTTTCATAATACACATTTCTTTTTATTTTGGTTTAAACAAACATCTGTATTTTAAAATAATGTAATTATTTTCAATAGCACAAATTGTAAGCCTATTTTTTCCTGGGAAGGTTAACAATTATACTCCAAATAGTTTTAATTCATTCAGAATAAAAATAAAATTATTTTCATAATTTCCATTCTCTATTTATTTGAAAAAATAGCTCTATTAATAGATGAAACAAATTTTCCACAGAGACAAGTTTAATCAACAAGATGGAGATAGTGAAAGGAAAATTTATGATTTCCATCTCTGAATGATACCATGAACGTTTTGATAAATTGAATCAATCTTATTTTTATGATTTGTTACCCTTGGACATTGATAGTTGCAGTTTCTATATGAAATGGAAAACATCATATGGAAAACATCATAGGATTTATTCATAAGTGTATGAATCAAGAATTCCTATCAAATGAAAAGCCCTAAGGTATAAAAATAATTTAATCATTTGTTTTTCCTTCAAGCATAGAGAATTTTATTGCATAACTAATGTGTCTCTCATATTTTTGCATTGACCCTTGAAACTGTCATTTGAAGCTATATTCTGATTTTTTTTTGCTAATGTTCATTACTCAAATTTATTATTTGGTTTGCTTCTCTGAGATAAGGCATTATCTATGTGCAAGAACTATAGATACTGAGTGAAATAACTTTTTTAGAGAAACTCATTTCCTAATATGAGCCAAGCTTACTTCTGCAATTTCTTGATGATGTAGACAAAATTATTTTATTATAATATATGGATTGTTATAAATCATACGACTATTCCAGAATTAAACCATTCAAATATGTGATTTTTCTAAAGGTCATCAATAGCTATGTACATATGATCATATAAGCTGATGCTAAGTGTAAATGAACTCCAAGATGGGAAAACATGAGTTTTTTCATTGTTGTTGTTATTTTAATGTACTATGTAAAATTATATCTTTATTATTTCATTTTTCTTTTCTATGGTTTGTTTTGTGTTGTCACTTCATTGGATTTGGGTAACCTGCATATTGTATATACCTTTATCTCAATTTGTTAGGGAAGGGGAACATGCGAATGGTGAGACAAAATAAAATGATTGAACCAATGCAATACCCACAAGAAAATATATTGGATATAAATTGTACAACTTGGGGAGGGTAAGGAGACAAAAAGTGGGAGAAAAATGAGGGAGAGGGTAGCAAGTTTGACAAGAAATGCACTCATTACCATATGTATGTAACACCTCTGTACATCACCTTGACAATAAAATTAAATTTTAAAAAAGAATTGAATCAAAGCAATATGCATCATGAGTAACATGGACAATTCCTCCATGATTAGATATGAAACCTTCTACTATTCTGACTTTCAGGTTTTTGAAGGATCCAAATCCATTTGAAATAATAATTAATGGTATCTTTCCTTATATAGGGCTTATTGACCTAGCCTTTTGAAAACAACTCTTCTGCTTTCTTTTCCTCCGAGGAGGATATATTTGTCTATGTTGTCTATATTGTCTATGTTTTCCAAGACTAGAAACCATTTTTTTACCTTGCTGGAAGCATCAGTACTTTAGCATGACCTATCTTCAAATTAGATAGAATGAACATAAAATGATGTTCCTTTTTTCATTTATCTGTGAAATCTACAACGTTTGAGTGTGCATGATGTTATATGTCTTAGTCTATTTACTGTCTCTGTCACAGAGTATTTAAGATGAATCTGAAGAACAACAATATATTTGGGCTTTGGGTTTGGGAGGTTAGAACTTTAAGAACATGGCATTAATCCCTGAGGAGGGCATTTCTTGTCTCATTCATTACCAAGCAAAGGAAGGTGCACATAAAATAGTAAGGTGGTACAAACCATGAAATATTCATTTTAAGGACACTTAATCCACACCCATAACAATGATATCAATTCCTACAAAAAAAAAAAAAAAAAAAAAAAAAAAAAAAAACAACAGAGGCACTGTTATCTGAGTTGTTCTCATACATTCCAGTTTACAGCACAATATTGGAAAGTAGTAAAGTTCTAACACTTAAGTTTTGAGGGAAGCAAATCATAACACATGTATTTGTGTAAGTATATGTTTAGAGTTTGGGTCTAGTTCATTTCAATATTCTATAATTAGAAACCCAATACAAATATTTTGTGTATTATTCCTTTGTGGATAACATGATTTTTTGGTGGTGGAAGCAGAAGTTTGCCAAAATTTGGTACTAAAATGAGAGTAATAAAAGTTGTGCCCAAAATGAGGATGATACTGGTTAAAGAAAACAGATGACAGGAGACTTCCGGGAAGATGGCCGAGGAGCAGCAAAGCCCTAGCTAAGCTCCCTCCCAAATCCCAGTTTTACCACTCAAGAGAAACTTTTACTCCTAGAAAGAGAGTCCAAGTCAGTTATAACAGAATAGGCACTCTGGCCAGGAAGGAAAAAATCAACTTTGCTGACATGAAAAACACAGATTTGAGCCCAGGCCCCAGTGGCATCCCACCACCATGCCAGTGCTGGTTGGTGCCAGCACAGCTCCTGACATTCCACGCACCTGAAGCACACAACAGTGACCAGGAAGAAATCCTCCAGACGGAAGCAGACAACGCGGATCGCAGGCGGAGCATGGATGGGACAAAATCACAGAGAAAGCATGAGTACCCCACAAAAGACATTCTCACTTGAACCCACAAAGCAGCATCTGGAAGCTAGCCCTTTCCCTACTACCACAGCAAAATGCCATCTTTGACACTGGCATAGGGTCAGACCAGACTGGAACTAAAGTGGGCCAGGGGAAAGCGAGGTCAAAGGGGCCATCTTTGAAAAGGACAAGAGGGACCAACCAGGAGAATGATCCCTGCCAAAGCAGGATGCACGTCTCAGGCCATGGCTTACAGACTCAGGTGAACTCAACTAGAGATGCCCCACCCTGCCTGCCCCTTAGATGCTGAAGCTGGCAACTTGACAGTACCCGGAATTTCTAAATTCAGACAGAAAGCTTAAAACAGCTACCGGTGGCATGGAACACCAGAGCGAGAGAGTAAACAGTTCCCGAGACATATAAATGGTCCCATCACAGAGGAAGCCCAATTCCCAGCTGGAAATGAAGCTGAATTCCACAGCCAGCTCCACCCAGAAGGTTGCCCCCCACCCAGGAGGGAGGAATCTCCTCCAGACAAGCGACTCTCAGCCAGGGAAGCCAGGCCAGAGGTGCCCCACCCTGCTGAGTCCACAGCCTAGTCATAGCCTGGTGTTAAAAGCAACTGTCCCACAGCAGACTGGAGGAGTCACAGTTCCCAAGATTGTTCAGCATCCCCCATTTACAGAGGACACCCAAGTGCTACTTGCAAGCTGTGTGAACCACAGAGCCCCAGAATTTAACTAACAGGGGAGGTGGGTCAGAGCAGATCCACCCCTTGCAAACTGAGAGCAAATCAAACCAGCCAAGCAGCAGGAAAATAGACTGTATACCATCGCAAGGAAACCAGAGACTAGAGAAAGCCCACCCCAAACGAGGAAGACTCCATTTTCTAAATATTTATTAAACTTTTTTATTTTCTATTTTTCATTTTTGATATGTCATTTGTTTTTTTGTTTTCCATTTTTATTTATTTGGTTTATTGGGGTGTTTTTGTTTTTGGGTTTTTTTTAATTTTTTTTTTGTGTTTTGTGCATTTGTTTTCAAGTATTTTTTCGTTGTTTCTCTCTTCACATTCTCTTTCTTTAAAATTACTTTCCTATGACTAACACCTTCACTCTTTTCTGCTGACTCTTCATTTTCTATCATTTTAACCTTGTTCTTTCTACCCATTTTACACTTCTCCACATTTCCACATCACTGAAACTAAACCAAAATCATCACCCCTCCCACACATTTTACTCTATTGTCTTCATTACCTCTAACTTACCCTCCTGATTTACTTCCAGGACCTCCAGACTCCATTGACCCCTGGTATTGGATAGAGAGTATTCCTGTTCAATCCGAGTAAATTAAAGGGGTTCATAGAGAAATCCAGCCAGTACAAAAAGAAATTAATATAAGAACAAAAATTGCTCATAGGGTTGTAATGGTAAATAAGTAACTACTGAATACAGGGCTCAGGGTTGGTTGTTATATTGAAATTGTATTCTTTAGGAACAATAAATCTAACTTTATATACATGAAAGAGAGGAAAACTATCTATATAATTGTGAACTTCTAAGATTTACACAACAGTGCTTGGTAAGGTCTGCTTTGGGCCTTAAATGGTACTCACAGGTGATTGTAGATTGGCATTCCCAATCCAAATGGGCAGAAGAAACACAAGAAAGATGGCAAACAATGGAGTCTCATCTCCCACTCAAAACAAGCAGGAAGCAGAGCAGTCAAAGACCTACAAGAGAACTCTCAAAATGCTCTACAAAGTCTACTGATAAAAATGTTAAATGAAAAGTTTGAATCTCTTCAGTCAATTATTCTAGAGCGTGAGGAGGCAAAGCAAAAATTGATGGAGAATTTCATGGCCTCCACAAATAGAAAGATAAATGAACTTCAAGATTAAATGAAAAGATAGCTACCAAGCTAAAAGATTTGAGAGACAGCACTCAGAATTAAATTAATGAAGTAAAGAAGCCCATGCAAGACCTAAGAGAAAATTACAGCAAAGACATGGAAATCATCAGGAAAGACCAGTCAGAAGGAAAAGAGATTTGAAATCAAGCCTACAGTCCAGACGAGATGAAGCAGAGGATTGAATCTCAGGAACTAAAGATTCCCTAGAATCTATGGAGAAAGATCAAAAACCAATAAAAAACCAATCCAATTGACAAAACAGATTACTCCAGGAGCTCCAAGATACAATCAGGAAGCCCAATATAGGGATGATAGGTATCAAGGAAAACCCAGAGAAAGAAGTTAATGGAATAGGCAACCTATTTAACAGAATATTAGCTGAGAACTTCCCAAATATCCAGAAGGATTGGCCTATACAGATACAAGAAGCATTTAGAACCCCAAAGCACCACACCAGAAAAGGACATCCCACCAAGACATTGTGATCAAAACAGGATCAATACAGTCCAAGGAAAGAATACTTAAAGCTGTTAGGGAGAAGAAAATAATCATGTATAAAGGAAAAGCAATCAGAATTACTCCAGACTTCTCAGCAGAAAACATGATAGTAAGGAGAGCCTGGAATGAGGTATACCAAACCCTAAATGAAAATAACTATCAACCAAGAATACTATACCCAGCTAAACTCTCATTCATAGCCGAAGGTCAAATAAAAGTCTTAAACAGTAAGGAAAAACTGAAACAATGTATCACCACCAAACCAGCTTTACAGAAAATTCTCAAAAATGTACTATACAGGGAAAATAATCAAGATCCCAATACAGACAGAGAAATGAACCCTAAATAGAAAACCAGAATATTAGATCAAGAATTGAGAAGACACAGCCTTTAACAAGATAGCTATAATGAAAAGAACAAATTATAATCTCTCAATCCCAACTCTCAACATTAATGGGCTTAATTCTCCAATCAAACGACATAGGCTCATAAATTGGATCAAAAATCAAGATCCATCTTTCTGCTGCCTCCAAGAGACACATCTATCCAGCCAAAGTAAATATCTTCTAAAAGTAAAAGGCTGGAATAAAATCTACCAGGAAAATGGCCCCCATAAGCAGGCTGGAGTTGCGATCCTAGTATCAGATAAAATTGACTTCAAATTAAAAATGGTAAGAGGAGACAAAGAAGGTTGCTATATACTAATGAAGGGATCCCTCCTACAGGAGGATATAACCATCCTAAATATCTACACACCTTGTAGACAAGGTGGCCGAGTGGTTAAGGCAATGGACTCGTAAATATCTACACACCAAATACAGGAGTACCCAACTTCATCAAACACTACTGACTAAAAACACTCATAGACCCAAACACGTTGATAGTTGGAGACTTTAACCCTCCACTGTTGTTGGGACCTCACAGATCCCTTTTCCCCTATCTCCCGGGAAAAATGCCTGAACCCCAAACTATGAAAGAGCACTTGGCCTTGTCTTCTGCCAGCAGAAGACAAAAGCGTGCTCTCGTGAACTGCATTTAGCCAAGGAGAGTGAGTTACCAAAGCCTCCCTCCCTGCCCCTTCTCACGAGTCGGAGATAGGCGCAGAAAAGAAAATGACTCCAGGGAGACAGTTTGAGGTTGGAACTGAACTCCTCGCCCAGGGGGCGGAGGGGAAGGATTTATTATGGTGGCGAAGGTGGGATGGTGGGAAGGGAAGGACGTGGCTAATTGGCTGAGCCGGGCTGTCTCAGCAAGTGGCATCCTGGGACTCTCCCCACAGGGTGACGTCATGCCCCAATAGGACCGCCCCTGGGCTCCGGCAGCGCCATCTTGAAGGCATCCAAGTGGACCGGAGATTGGGATGGGAGGCGGGCGGAGCCAGAACTACTCCTTCCAGTTCCAGACCCGGAAGGCGTAGGAGTGGATTCTGGCCATTCGGCCCCAGGACGGGAGGAGGGGAGGGTCAATCGGGGACTGCCCCTCTATGTATGCAGTCAGCATCCCCATACACTGTCACCTCTGGAAAGGTCAACATGCCAAAAAACTGAACAAAGAAACCACAGAACTAAACAACTGCATAGACCAACTAGACTTAACTGACATCTACAGAATATTCGATCCAGCAACACCAGAATATACATTCCTTTCAGCAGCACATGGAACATTCTCCAAAATAGATCACATCTTAGGGCACAAAGAAAATCTGTACAAATTCAGAAGTATCAAAACCATTCCTTGCATTCTCTCAGACCACAATGGAATAAAATTAAAGCTCAACTCAAACAGCCATCACAGAAAATCCTACAATTCATGGAGACTAAACAACACACTGTGGAACCATCATTGGGTCATTGAAGAAATTAGAACAGAAATTCAAATGCTTATGGAATTCAACCAAGTTGAGTACACAAAGCACCAGCTCCTTTGGGACACAACAAAGGCAGTACTCAGAGAAAAATTTATATCTCTCAGTGCCTACACCAACAAACTGAAGAAACAGCAACTCAAAAACTTAAGGAAGCACCTTAAGCATCACGAAAGAGAGCAAGTCAAACCCCAAATCAATAGATGGAAGCAAATAATTAAAATCAAACCAGAATTTAGAGACAAAAAAAAAAAAAACTATCAAAAAATCAACAAAACAAAGATTTGGTTCTTTGAAAAAATTAACAAGGTAGACAGACCCTTAGCAAACTGATCAACAAAGGCAGCACAACCAAATAAACAAGATCGCAGATGAAACAGGTAACATCACCACAGAAAAAAAAAATTCAGAAAATAATAAGGGACTATTTTGCAAACCTTTATGCCAACAAATTGGAGAACCTGAAAGAAATGGATGATTTCCAAGAAAAAATTGATATGCCCAAACTCAATCATGATGATTTAAACCTTCTAAACAGACCCATATCCCGCATTGAAATAGAAATGGCAGTAAGTGATCTCCCATCCAAGAAAAGCCCAGGTCCAGACGGATTCACAGCAGAATTCTACAAGGCCTTCAAAACAGAACTCACACCAATGTTTCTCAAACTCTTCAATAAAATTGAAAGAGAAAGTTCACTACCAGACACATTCTATGTATCCCATATAACCCTCATCCCAAAACCAGGCAGGGACTCATCACGGAAAGAGAACTATTGACCAATTTCCATAATGAACATTAATGCAAAAATTCTCAACAAAATTCTGGCCAATTGACTTCAACAGGTCATCAAAAAAAATCATACACTATGATCAAACTGGATTCATCCCAGAGATGCAAATTTGGTTCAATATATGCAAGTCAATTAATGTAATCCACCACATCAACCAGAGCAAGGTAAAGAACCACATGGTTATATCTCTGGATGCGGAAAAAGCTTTCGATAAAATCCAGCACCCATTTATTATCAAAGCCCTGGAAAAATTGGGATTCCAGGGAACACTCCTGAATATAATAAGGGCAGTCTATGACAAAGCAATAGCAAGCAAAATTCTAAACGGTAAAAAGCTAAAGCTATTCCCTTTAAAATCAGGAACAAGACAGGGATGTCCGCTCTTTCTCCTCCTCTTTAACATAGGAATAGAATTCCGTGCCAGAGCAATTAGGCAAGAAGAAAACATAAAGGGGACCTAAATAGGAAAAGATGAAGTTAAACTTTCTCTTGTTGCAGATGACATGACCCTATACCTAAAGAACCCCATGGACTCTGCTCCCAAACTACTAGAGCTGATCCAAAACTTCGGCAAAGTTGCAGGATATAAAATAAACCCTCAAAATCAATGGCCTTTCTATATGCTAATAGCCCGAAGACCAAGGCTGAAATCAGGAAAGCCATTCTTTTTGCAATAGCCTCAAAAAATATAAAATACCTCAGAATTACCTTAACCAAGGAAGTGAAAGACCTCAATGATGAGAACTTTAAAAACATGGAAAACGAAATTAAGGCAGAACTAAGGAAATGGAAAAACCTCCCATGCTCCTGGATTGGGAGGATTAATATAGTCAAAATGGCAATATTGCCAAAGGCTATCTACAAATTCTATTCAATACCCATTAATATATCACACACCATTTTTAATGAAATAGAGGAAGAAATCCAGAAGTTCATATGAAACAATAAAAGACCCAGAATAGCAAAAACAATCCTAAGCAGAAAGAACAGTGCTGGAGGAATTGCAATACCAAACTTCAAGCTGTATTATAAAAGCTGTATTCAAGCTGTATTATAAAGCTATAGTAACAAAAAACAGCTTGGTACTGGCACCAGAACAGGCCAGAAGACCAATGGAACAGAATTGAGAACCCAGTAATGAACCCACAGAACTATGCCTACTTAATCTCTGATAAAGGAAATAAAAAAGTAGGATGGAAGAAAGATAGCCTCATTCACAAATGGTGCTGGCAAAACTGGTTCAACACCTGCAGCAATCTAAAACTAGATCTTTTATATCACACTGCACCAAAATCAATTCCAAATGCCTCAAAGGCCTTGAACTTAAAGCAAATACCCTGAAAACACTACAAGGAGGAGTAAGAGAAACACTTGGGCTCCTTGGCACAGGACGGAACTTTCTTAACAAAGACCCAGAAATGCTACAAATCAAAGAAAGGATGGACAAATGGGACTGCATCAAACTGTGGAGCTTCTGCAGGGCAAAGGACATAGCTCACAAGATAAACAGAAAGCCCACAGACTGGGAAAAGATCTTTACCGCCCATACAATGGACAAAGGCCTCATATCTAAAATATATGCAGAACTAAAAAAATTACATTTCTCCAAAACAAAACCACAAAGAACCACTAGTCCCCTCAACAAGTGGGCTAAAGTCTTAAAAAGAGACTTCTCTGATGAGGAAATGAGACTGGCCAAGAGACATATGAAAAAGTGCTCTACATCACTGGCCATAAAAGAAATGCAAATCAAAACAACATTGAGATTCCACCTCACCCCAGTAAGAATGTCCTTTATCAAGAAAACTAACAATAGTAAATGTTGGAGGGGATGTGGCCAAAAGGGAACCCTACTTCATTGTTGGTGGGAATGTAAACTGGAAAAGGATATGGAGATTCCTCAGAAGGCTAAACATAGAGCTCCCCTATGACCCAGCAGCCCAACTTTTAGACATCTACCCAAAAGACCACAAACAAAAACACACTAAAGCCACCAGCACAACAATGTCCATAACAGCACAATTTGTCATAGCTAAAATATGGAACCAACCCAGATGAATGGATCAGGAAAATGTGGTACATATACACAGTGGAATTTTATGCTTCTATCAGAAAGAATGACATTGCCCCATTCAGCATTCATAAACTGAAATATCCTCAGCAGTCCTTGATTGGAAACACAGAGCTGACATAATCGTGCAAGAGTTCCTCTTCAAATAATGGGTTTTTTCTTTGTTTGCAAATATGAAGCCATGAGTCAAAATGAGTGTGAAAGCCTTTACCAACTGAGAGACTCATTCATTCTTTCAACTCTGAGTTCAGTCATGTCTAACACAGGGCCACGTTATGAAGAGACATGAGTCAGCAGTTAATTCTTCCATTATGTCAACATCAGGAAGTACACTTATGCAGACTGTATGACATCACTAGATGATATAATTTTACATAACTATATTGTTATGTTTGTAGTCCCATAATGGAATGGTGTGTTATTATGCTGTCTTTTTTTGTTGTTATTTTGTGATGTTCCTGAGGCTTGAACTGGACTTCCTGAGCTCTCCATTGACTTATTGGCTTGTGACTTGTGTTCTATTATTCATGTCCACATATGCAGTCCAGTGCTTGCTGGTTAATTGGAGATGGAGTATTGGAAACTTTTCTGTCATGATTGAGATTGAATCATCATCTTCCAGGTTTCAACCTCTTGTGTAGCTAGGAATACATGTACTATTTTCATGTGTCCTACAGTAGTTGTTGTTATTGTTAGTTTTAAATACCCTGCTTTTAGAGGCTCACAATAATCTTCATTGTTAAAATAACTTTATTTGAATTTTCAGAATGCTGATTAGAAATCTCTCTCTTTGTCTCTGTCTCTGTCTGTCTCTGTCTGTCTCTGTTACTCTGTCTCTCTCTGTCTCTCTGTGCCTCTGTCTCTCTCTGTCTCTCTGTCTCTCTCTCTCTCCTCTCTTTCTCTCACACTGGAAAGTACTGCTATGAGATATAGTAGGATTCACTTTTATATTCATATTAAAATTCTGGTTTGTGGGAAATTAAACATATAATTTTTTTGACCTATAGTAATTCTACAACACTCACATATAATATTTTTGGGTCCTTTCAACAAAGGCATTTAAAACACAATCAGTTTTAGAAATATGACAAAACTGTTAAAGCAGTTATAAGCAACTAAATTTTAAATTAATTTAAACAGATGTTTTTATTTGAAAGAAAGTCATAAAATTATAGTCATATCTAACTAGAAAATAAAATTTTTAAGGAAATGGTATTTGAAATATTATATATTGAAGCAATTTAGAGTTTTTTAGTTTACGTTAGTACTTTATTTGCTACACAAAAATGAATATGAATGTGCTCTTGTGGACTGTGTTAGTAAGTAGGCTTAGATAGAACCAATTCAAAAATATAAATCATACAGTTAAAACTTATATAAAGTTAATTTTTAAAACAACGTTTGTAAATCAAAATTATTCTTTATTAATATTGCCTTTACTAATTCATCTTGCAAATAATTAGCATGTACAGAGGTTAATTTTTGACATAAGAATACTAGGAAATAGATGTCGGTGTGGGATTCCTGTCTGCTCATTTCAGCTATTTATGGGTCAGAGGTCAGTTAGACTACGATTCCGGTCATACATTAAGCAGCACCCATATTGACCAATAAGGCACCCAGTTACACTGGAGGTGACTGGTTAGAAAACTATAGGCTGAGGCTACACAAAAAGTTATCTGTACAAAACACTATATGTAAAGTAACTAAAAGAAAATAGGTCTGAATATGTGGATCAAACAGCTGAGCACCTGAATTAAGGTGTATAAATAGTACATTTATTTTTGAGCATTTACCACTTATCACCACAACAAATAAAAATACCATGACAAATATGGTTCTCTTTTTCTTTATGATAATAAAGTGTTTCGATTTCTATTTCTTTTATGGCCAGTGATGTAGAGCACTTTTTCATATGTCTCTTTGCCATTCTCTTTTTCCTCATCAGAGAAGTCTCTTTTTAAGTCTTTAGCCCACTTGTTGAGAGGGCTATTGGTTTTTTGCAGTTTTGTTTTAGAGGAATGTAATTTTTTTAGTTCTGCATATCTTTTAGATATGAGGCCTTTGTCCATTGTATGGGCAGTAAAGATCTTTTCCCAATCTGTGGGCTTTCTGTTTATCTTGCGAGCTATGTCCTTTGCCTTGCAGAAGCTCTGCAGTTTGATGCAGTCCCATTTGTCCATCCTTTCTTTGCAAATCAAAACAACGATGATATTTCATCTCACCCCAGTAAGAATGTCCTATATCAAGAAAACTAACAATAACAAATGTTGAAGGGGATGTGGTCAAAAGGGAACCCTACTTCATTGCTCTTGGGAATGTAAACTGGTTCAGCCACTCTGGAAAGCAGTATGGAGATTCCTCAGAAGGCTAAACATAGAGCTCCCCTATGACCCAGCAACCCCACTTTTGGGCATCTACCCAAAAGACCACAAAGAAGAACACACTAAAGCCACCAGCACAACAATGTTCATCACAGCACAATTTGTCACAACTAGAATTTGGAACCAACCCAGATGCCCCTCAGTAGACGAATGGATAAGGAAAATGTACATATACACAATGGAATTTTATGCCTCTATCAGAAAGAATGACATTGCCCCATTCGTAAGAAAATGGAAGGACTTGGAAAAATTATAATAAGTGAAGTGAGCCAGACCCAAAGAAACATGGACTCTATGGTCTCCCTCCTAGGGAATAATTAGCACAGGTTTAAGCTAGTCACACCAGAGGATCACAAGAGCCTAATAGCTATGCCCTTATGAATGCATAAGACAATGCTAAGTGAAATGAACTCCATGTTATGGAAATGAGGGATATATCTCTCTTGTAATTACTTTCAACATACCATGTGAAACCGTAACTTCTATTGTTGATGATCCTCTTGTGTCCCCTTCCTGTGGTTGCACCCTCAGTATCACTGTATCTTATCTGAGTACATTGCAAACTGTATATACTTGTATTAGCATTAGGGAAGTGAAAGGGCATATCAAAATCGATAGACAAAGGATAAAAAGACAAACGACTACAAAAGCAATACTTGCAAAACCATTTGTTGTAAAACAACTGAACAACTAATGGGGGGGGGGAGAGGAAAAAGGGGAAGAGGGAGGGGGAAATGAGGGAGGAGGTAACAAAAAATACAAGAAATGTACCCAAGGCCTAACATGTAAATCGTGTGTAACATCTGTACATCACTTTGACAATAAATAAGGGAAAAAAAAAAGAAAACAGATAATTAGAGATAATTTATATAGTTGGTTACTAGAATTTAAATTGCCAGTAGAAAGAAGGAAAATGTTGAAGGGGAAGGAGTGCAGGCAAAAGGAGGAGAAATGTCTGTCTCTTGTGTTCAGGTTTTGGAAAGGACTGTAGAAGCTAGGAGAAATAAATTCAGAATGAAAAATACAGCCTGGCACCATTGGCTCACGCCTGTAATCCTAGCTACTCAAAAGGCTGAGTTCTGAGTACTGCCCTATCAAGTCACCTCAGGCAGGAAATTCACTGTGACTCTCCTCCAATCAACCACCAAGGAGCTGGAGTTAAATTGTGGATAAACTGGTAGAAGACTTGTTTTCAGTAAAAAACCTCAGGGACAGTCTCCAGGCCTGGAGTTCAAGACCTAGGAAGAACACACACACACAGAAATGGGAAGATCAAAAAAAGATGAAGAAGATTAAGAGAAGAAAACATGAATAGACTAGTGTTTAACTATTTTTTTATTGCAAAGGTAACATACAGAGGGATTACAGTTGCATAAGTCAAGTAATGAGTACATATCTTTTTGAACATTGTCACCTCTTCCCTTGTTTTGTCCTAGTTATTCCTCTCCTGAATCACCACCCCCATGAGTTACATAGTTTATTTATGTTTCATGAGTCTTACTGCTAAATTAGGTCACCCTTTGTCCCACCGTTTCTGCATTTCTGTTATCTTCCCCCAAACAGATAAACTTACATATAAGACAAAAGGTACAGGAAAACAAACCCCCCAAAAAAGACACATAGCAATTGAGCCTTTGTCAACCACTCCAATACATAACCTCTTTTGGCCTTAGTGTGTATTTAGAGTCCTATATAATTTATCATGTCCTAGTGTGTGTACATATATTATAACCATCCAGTGCTTTTATTTGTAGATTTACAGGCACATTCTAGCTAGACAATGAAGGAAATCATGAAACGTATCTTTCTTTGGATCTGGCTTACTTAATTTAATATAATTTTTCCAAGTTTTTTCATTTCCTTACAAATGATAAAATATCATTTTTTTTTCCCTGGTGGTTGAGTAGAATTCCATTCTGCATACATACCACATTTTCTGATCCATTCATCCACTTAGGGACATCTGGGTTGATTACATATCTTGGCTATGGTAAACAATTCTTCAGTGAACATGCTGTTCACCTTAGAGCTTTAAGAACATGGCATTAATCCCTGGGGAGTGGAACATCAGCTCAGACGAGAAGTAGAGATACAGTCCCACCTCCAGCATCCTAATATTCTCAGGTTGTATGCTATTTCCATGATGCCACCAGAGTGTACCTAATTCTCGAATATGTGCCTCTTGGAACAGTCTACAGAGAACTTTGGAAGTTGTCCAAGTTTGATGAGCAGCGAACTTCTACTTATGTCACAGAATTGGCAAATGCCCTGTCTTACTGTCATTCCAAGAGGGTAATTCAAGCCAGAGAACCTGCTGCTTGGCTCCTTGGGAGAGCTTAAGATCACAGACTTTGGGTGTTCAGACCATGCTATGGACTTTGGGTGCTGGTCCATGCCAGTTCTAAATGGTGTGGCCTTTTTTGTGTGTGTTCTTTTGGGAAAATGGCCAGAAGTGGTATTGGGAGGTCAAAGGATAGATCTACCTTTAGTCTTCTGAGGAACCTCCATACTGCTTTCCACAGTGATTGAACAAGCTTACCTTCCTACTAAAAATGTAGTTTTTCCTTAGACTATGTTGAAAAATATAATTACCTCAGTGTATCGTCCATATTTTTAGTCACAATGAAAACTAAAGGAAAACTAAGTTTTGTCGTTTTATGATGTTCTGGAATATTTATTTGTTTATTTCTGTATTCATTCATTTATATTTTTGTGCTGATGTAAATCTACAGGACTTTATCTCTTTCTTGTTTTACCAAAGAGCCATTTGAAACATTTGAGACTTGCTTAGGCTTCCTCCTTTAAATGACTTGCATGTTATTCAAGTATAGGCTCAATGAGTGTTGCAGCTAACTGAGCGGGATATGGTAAATGGATGAATGAAAAGATGGTGTAGTTTACATAGTTTCCTAATGCTCTTACTAGCTTCCCTTCGAATTTACAGAACATCAGGCATGCTTGAATTATAGTGTAAGTGCAAATGAAAATACTTTCTGTATTTTCTGCTATATTTGTTTTATTTATTTACAATTTTAGTTTGCATACCTATGTATATATGTGTGTGTGCATATATACACACATCTATATGCATATATGCATTTATACTGTAGATGAGAAAAAGATATTTCCCTATGCTAGACATCTCTAGTTTCCTGTATAAGATTCAGATGGAAAATTATAGGTTAATAAGAGTATATACTAATTAAACAGGTTCTGTTGGAGGAGGGAGGGGATCTGATGAGCCAAAGAAATAGGAAATTGAGTATTTATATGAAAGTCACTCAGAAGGAAATCTGACTGAGGGATTAAAAAGTTCTCTAATGTACTAGCAGGGTCAAAGTTGACAAGGTCTGTTTGTTCAGATCCTTCTTGATGTTTCTGAGTCCTCTGCCCTTTCCTGCAGGTGGAGGGAGCCCTTGAGGGTCTTATGGGTTACTTCAGAGGAAAGCAGAGAGCTCTTTTGCAGTCTGCCTAAGGGTAGAACAGTGAGAAACCTTTCCACTTCTGCTCTTTCTCACATGCCAAGACATAACATTGTAAGGTTAATATGTTCTTCTGCTTATTAAAATGTTCATATATATTTTATATACAAATTGATTATTTCTTTCATTTAATTCCTACATGAAGATTCAGCTGTTTGAGTTGATAGATTCATATATCTTCATTTGTTTTACTGTATCATGAAATCAAATGGCAGTTAAGTACACCTTTTGAAAAAATAATTGTTAACATTAAAAACATGCACACAGATACTGTAATAAATTGATGTAATTTGTTTATACTACTGTAATAAAGGGGAAAAACCCCACTCTGACAAACTATTGAAGGTAAAAGATACTCAAAGCAAAGCCAGGACAGATGAATTATTGTGTATCCTGTTAAAAAGTTGCATTAAAGGACTTCACTTAATCAACATGTCATTTACTTATGTATGACCTTAGACAGGTTGCTGAGATTTTATGAAATTTTGGTATTCTTATGTTTAAAATTAAGAAGCTATATTTCAGAAGCCTCAGTGCATCTCACTTTACCCAAAGCAAATACTTTGTGTTTAAAAATGTACTGGTAAGTTTTACATAAAATACCTACCTAAATGGCAATACATGTACTATATATTTATAATATCAAACCAAATGACACCACATCTAATAAAAAAGGTATTCTAATATAAACTGCTATTTTCTGCATTTTATTACAAGAAAGTGATTATATAAGAGGAATAGAAATATCCTGGGTGTAATTAAATGAAGATTTTTAATACAAGTAAAATGGCTAATTTAAACATGGAGTTCTAAATCAATTAAATTTTATTATAGTTTTTGTTTTGGTGGTGTTTCAGTTTGAACTCAAAACTTTCTATTTCTACGACATTTATCTTTCATTTGAACTAATTACCTTATTTTTTTTCTTTGGTTATTTTTCAGTTAGGATCTCACAATTTTTCCCTGGGCTTAGCCTCAGATTATAATCCTCCTCTCTATGTGTTCCTCATGGCTGCCCATGGTCCACAGGTTTGTGTGGGGGTTGATAAGAAGTCTTGCCAACTCTTTGCCAAGCTTGGCTTCAAATGCAATTTTCATGGTGTTGCCCACGCAAGTAGCTAGAATTTTAATAAATTGTAATGAAAACACACATTGACTATTTCAGTACTAAAAATAGTTTTGATTTATGTAATATTCCACTTAGAATGCATTTAACAGGAAAATTTCCAATAGTTGCTCAATATTTCATTTCACAATGACTTCCTAAATTCTACTGGAATTTTTGTTTCACACTTTGGTCACCCATCATGAAACAGTATAGCATGGTGGTTAAAATTGTGGAGCCACATTAATAAGGTTCAAATACTGGCTTACAGTATCAGGATCTAATACATAGACTTCCAAATTCCTATGAAACTATAGCAGGGATTATGAGTTCCAAGCCAGGTTATAATTCTGTCTTAAACAAGTATAATCCCTAATATATCTGAGTTGTGTTACTTGGGAAAAGTGACATGAGTTATTTAATATTTGGTTTCTTCTCCAAGCTTTGTGAACATGAATGTCCTGTATATCAAAGACCAGAAAAGTTTTTGTCCATGGGAATGTTAACTATTGTAATGTTGTAATTAGTAGGCACTATATTCTATACGTTCTATATATTGTACCTTTTTATTATGTGGATATACAATACTTAGAATTCTATGACCAAACATAGATGTTTACACTTTGATTTTAACTAGTTACATTGAAGACTAGGGATTGGCTTTACTTAAGATAAATGGTCAGATTGTGTGTGTGTGTGTGTGTGTGTGTGTGTGTGTGTGCGCGTGCGTGCGTGTGTGTGTGACTGTGTGTGTGTGCTTAAAATAAATGAATGCATTAGAAGATGTAAAATCTTTTTTCTCCATCTTGGGACAGAAGGTAGTGCACATACTCATTCAGTAAATATCCATTATGCAACAATGCATATGACACCAAATGCCATGTTCTCATTCATAGCTATACAGATATGAAACTATATCCTTTCCCTCAAGTTAATGGTCTATGCAAGTGGGATGGTTTATAATAAGCACTAATATTTCAAGATAAAAAGAAACCTTATAATATAATATTTTAAAAGGTGAGAAGTACTTTATCATATTCAGGAAGAAAATTGAGAACAGTGGTCTCAATAAAACTATATATATAATATAATATAATAATAATATATATACAATAAAACTATATATATATATTAGAATTTTCAGTCAGACATTAAAAGACAGGGAAGAAAGAGGCAAATACCCCAGGTATAAGACAGGCAAATAACAAATAGATGTTGTGAATACAAGAGAAATCAGTTAGTATTGAATTCTTTTTTTTTTTTTTTTTTTTTTTTTTTTTTTGGCCAGTCCTGGGCCTTGGACTCAGGGCCTGAGCACTGTCCCTGGCTTCTTTTTGCTCAAGGCTAGCACTCTGCCACTTGAGCCACAGCGCCGCTTCTGGCTGTTTTCTGTATATGTGGTGCTGGGGAATCGAACCTAGGGCCTCGTGTATCTGAGGCAAGCACTCTTGCCACTAGGCTATATCCCCAGCCCAGTATTGAATTCTTTTGACTGTAATTAATGCAAATTAGCAAATATATTTTTATTGATAATAGGAATTTTTAACAAAGTAAATTATAATTTATTTTTCTAATTGAGAATATTAGCTTAGATTTCAATGTAGTTACTTCTTATAAATGTTAAATAATAACAGTGGAAGGAAATATATAGAAACCATGGATTTTAGGTTAGACCTCTGCCAGCTTAGAAATAATTGCTGTTTTAAGTTCATGGTCTCATAAAAAAATAAGTGTAATGTGGACATAAAACATCCACCAAAGGCTTGCTTCTGGAGGTTTGCTCACCATTCTATGGTACTATTGAGAAGTGATGGAATGGTTAGAAAGGAAGGGATGCTAGAAGAATGTTAAGTGTTTGTGACAATGCTAGGTGATTAGGACATGTCTTTGAAGGGGTTATTGGAATGACACACTTTTTTCCTTTCTCTTATTCTGGTTATGTAACTAGGAGAAGGTAAGGAAATATACTCTCAGCATAATATTCTGTGTTACCTATACTACCATAGGTCAAAAACAATAGGGATGCAATCTCTGAACCCATGAACCAACATAAGCCTTTCTGTTTTATAATTAAACATATTCATTATTGTTTTTCAGAAAGGGGAGATTAGGAATAGAAAAGAAAAACTCTTATAGGTCCAGAAATTATACATAAACAGAATACTTCAAAATGGTCTAGAAATCAATGCCTATATAATTCAAAATTTGATGGTAATATGTACCAACTTAACCAAGACATGTTAATCGGTCTGTTTAAAGCTTAAAAAATATTTGTTAGTGACCAACATAAAGAAATAACCAATGTAAATAAGATAATGCACCTTCAATTCAGAGAAATATTATGTATACATTTCAGAAGTCTAGTAAGACAGAACATCTGGAAAAGTATATCATTAACATAGATCAATATTGGAGAAGGAAAGGTAAGGAAGAGAAAATAAAAATGAAGAGGAAAAAATTAAAAAGCAGATGGAAGAAAGGTAAAAAGTAAGGTAAGAAAATTTAGAGTGATAGAGAGGAGAGAAGATGTTTTCATAGTAAAACATTAGCATTTTTATAACAAAACCTAAAATATTCTTCTGGAGAAATTTCTTGCTTCAATTGTTTTACTAAACATTTTAAAGGAAACTAGTGGCATTATCCTCTAACTAAAATTCAAGACCCAGAGAAAAGTATTTCCCCCATGAAAATGAGCAATTTCATGAACCTTCTAAAGAGCATATGGTCACCACTAATCTAGTGACTTAATCCTCTCCTCTGGGTCTCTTCTATTTCAGGTTATCTACCCTTTGCCTCAAGGGCAGGACTACAACTAAGCCTTGTATGATAGATGGGTTTCCTGCCTGGTCAAGATTTCTAGGGAAGTCATTTTCACAGATTTTCAACATTAATCAAAATTACCAGCCACAGAATTTAGAATGGAAAACTCAAGTAGGCAAAAAAGGTGCTTTTTTTAAAATACAGTTTTTCTTCTCATCTGACAACTGACAAAAAGGATCACCTTCCATTTATAGTAGCTTGGAATTTGTAGTAGCTGGCTCAATTATATAAACACACTATGTATTTCTGTTTTGCAATACATTTTTGTCATGTTCTAATTGAAAAATAAAATTGAGAAAGAAGAAACTATTTTTAGGCTAAGGAATATAACACTTAGACTTTCTTTTTATTTAGCTGTAGAGATAAATACTAGTGTCTTAAATAAGGATGGGCAGTTGCTTTACCACAGACCTATACCCCAAGCCTTACTTTTGTTTTCAAATATAATTTTTCTTTATAATTGTGTGTGTGCATGTTTGTTGGCACACTGATATTGGAAATGGAATTCACAATTTTATGGTATTAAGCAATTATGTTATTCAAACACATCATTATTATTACCAAGATGAATGGACTCATTATAACTGAACAATAAAAGTGGGAATGACAGCAAAAACAAATTTGATACTCTCACTTGACTTTTTCGCTTAAGGCTAGTGCTCTACCATTTAAGTCCCAGCTTCGTTTCAGACTTTTGCTGGTTAATTAGACATGAGTCTCCAAGACCCTTCTGCCTGGGCTAGCTTCAAATGGTGATCCACAAATCTCAATATACAATGAATTACAGGGGTGAATTACAGGCGCTTCGATACTTATAATTCTTAAAGCTTTACTATCACTGTTGTGACTTTATTCATCCAAATTATTTAAATCCTCAAAACATGGGAAAATCTTATTTTCTAACCATTATGAAGTTTTGCAAAGGGAAGCTTCACTTCTCACAAAGTAGAATTTAAAAAAAATACTAAAACACATGCAGTTGCCTGATTTTTATGAATTCTCATCAATTTGTCTTATCCTATTAATAGGTTAAAATAATTCCATGTATTTATTGGTCAGACTTTTCTGTCAACAAATATAACTCCTGCATGTGCTCCAAAAATTCATTCTGGAATTCATAAGTACTGTTTCTCCACGTCCCACTTGGTTCCCTTATCATGCTCAAATGATTCACTAGTTTACTGAAAATGAAATGTATATCTATTCAGAATGGTGACAATAATGGAAGAATCTACTTAATTTAATGTATAGTAATTTGTCTTCTTAAATATCTTGAAAAGACCTCAGCATTGATTCTTTGATGTGTGTGTGTGTGTGTGTGTGTGTGTGTGTGTGTGTGATAATGGATCTTTAAAAGCTCCTTGTCTTATGCTTGCAAGGAAGGTATTGTATCATCACACTATGTCTTTAGCCACATAATGATTTGTCTGGTAGTAGATCTGGATGTGGTGGAACCATTAATAAACTGTGGTTACTGGGAAGATGCTAGTTCATTAGTATGCCTTTGAAAGTGATGTTACCACCCCAGCCCCAGCAACTCCTCTCCCTCTTTTTGCTTCCTGGTCACCACGAGGTGAACAGGCCTTCTCTGCCATGATGTACTACAGGGAGCCTAAGACAAAAGGCCTGAAAGAACTGAAACTTCTGAATAAGCAAATTTTCTCTTTATAAGTGGATTCAGCCCAACTATTTATTTCAACAATGGAACACATTACTGTTTGTGTTAACAGAGCAGTATAAGAAATTAAAAAATAATAACATTAATAAATATGTCCCTAACTAGTGTTATTCTTGTCTTCAAAATAACACAAAAAACAAAGATGAATAGAAATAATAACCTATTTTAATGATTATGGAGAGTTTACTATATTTGAGGCTCTGCTTTGAATATAGGTCATCCTCTTCTTTGCATTTTATTAAGCTCTTTTACCTCAAATAATAGGTCACTTATTTATTTATTTTGAATACATATTTTCCAAGAATAGCTTTTTATATCACTGTGAAAAGAAACCTGTAATTTCAGATTGCAGAAAAGTTTATAATGACAATGATGTAGTTTCTCAGTAAAGTAGTGCCCTCAATTGAAAAAAAAATCAGAGAGAAATAATTTCTCTGCTATTTAAAAATATGTATTTAGAACTGCTAAATAAAATATTAAATTGTTGGGCTGGGGATATGGCCTAGTGGCAAGAGTGCTTGCCTTGTATATATGAGGCCCTAGGTTCGATTCCCCAGCACCACATATACAGAAAATGGCCAGAAGTGGTGCTGTGGCTCAAGTGGCAGAGTGCTAGCCTTGAGCAAGAAGCAGCCAAGGACAGTGCTCAGGCCCTGAGTCCAAGCCCCAGGACTGGCCAAAAAAAAAAAATAATAATAAATTTAAATTGTTGATATTACATTAAAATTTATGAATAAGGAAAGGAAAATACATTTTTGTTTTTGTTGTTTTTGCCAGTCCTGGGCCTTGGACTCAGGGCTCAGAGCTCTGTCCTTGGCTTCTTTTTGCTCAAGGCTAGTACTCTGCCACTTGAGCCACAGCGCCACTACTGGCCATTTTCTATATATGTGGTGCTGGGGAATCAAACCTAGGGCTTCATGTATACAAGGCAAGCGCTCTTGCCACTAGGCCATATTCTCAGCCCCCAAAAGGAAAATACATTTTATAGGTAAATATTATGATTTAATATAGTTGGAGATTCCCATGAACTCTGAACTTGATCACAATAGTAACAGTATTAAAATGGGTTTTTTCCTTCCCTTCCCTTCCCTTCCCTTCCCTTCCCTTCCCTTCCCTTCCCTTCCCTCCCCTCCCCTCCACTCCCCTCCCCTCCCCTCCCCTCCCCTCCCCTCCCCTCCCCTCCCCTCTCCTCTTTTCTTCTCCTCTTCTATTCCTCTTCTTTTCTTTACAGGATTTGAGGTTGAACTCAGGACCTAGTCACTGTCCTTCAGCATTTTTACTCAAGGCTAGAGCTCTACTACTGGAGCCATAATTCCACCTCCAGCATGTTTGTGGCTAGTTGGAAATAAGAGTCTCAGGGACTGATCTCAGCACCCTCAGTAGCTACAATTACAGGCATGAGCCCACTAAGGAAGGCCCAGCTGGGAATATTACTGAGTCATTAATATTATGCATTGATTGTATTAAATATGATCAATTCGTGCATCTGGGAAGAGTCACACATTCAGTGTCAAAGTAATATTAATTGTCTAACTGCATGTCAGTACAGTCTTATCAATTATATTTAGTATATTTTCATAGTCCTATTGTACAAATGGAAATGTCAGAATATAATGAACTCAAAATAAATCATAATTAATTAACACTGAAATTTTTAAAAAGTTCTGTCTTTTATTCTTGGACTTATAGAAATTTATTCTAAAACATAAATTACAGATCTTTTTTCAATTCTCAGCCTAAAACAATAAAGAAATATCTAGGTCTATGACATAAATCACTAAAAGACAAATTAAAAAAAACTTTCATACAACTAACCACTTTTAAAAAAAAGTATGTAAATGATTTTTGCTGCTGTTTTGTAATTTTCTACAGATTCCAGAATATGTGGCATTTTAGATAGAAAAAAGTTTAAATGTCAGTTTAACTTGAAACATCACAAGAATTATTTCTTTGTTCAAATAGATTTTAACAGGTTCTCTTTCAAAGAACCATTATTATCTGAATAAATAACAGAAAATGTATTGTACAAAACAGGTTTCCAGTACTATTTTAAAAGTATCAATTTATGTGTGTAAAATGGTTTGAATTTTAAATTATTTTTGTATAATTATTTGTGGTGCATTCCTCTTCACAGGGCTTCATTGCTCACTGGAGTCTTAATAAATAAATTCTGCTAATGAGATCGATAGACATCTACTTCAATTTTAGGGGGAAATATTGTAAGTTCTTTTATAGAGGTGTTTATCTTTCCACAAAACATCCAACCAGAACCAAAGAGAAACTCTTTTTTTTTCATTTTTGAATCATTTTATTGTTAGAGAAACTCTCTTTATCCAAACTTTAAGCAATACAGTAAGCTAGCCTTGAATTGAAAGAAAAAATTCTCTACCATTTGTTTTTGCTAATACTAAATATAAATTTTAGTTGAATATGATGCATTTTTTCCTTCAAAATTATTTTGGGATATATCCTAAATAGAAAAAAATACTCTATGAAATATTATTATTGGTTACCTGTCTTATTTTCTTTACTCCTGTTATGAGGTTCGAGGGAGGGGGATTCCTCATTTCCCCAAGAGTCCACCACTCAGAGACAGTCTCAAGTAAAAAGATGGACAAGATGGATTTATTGAGGAAGTTTTAAAAAAAGAAAAGAAAAGAAAAAGCAACTGACCAGCCAGTACCGCAGCCCAGACTTGGGGCAGCTTGGAGGGTGAGTGCTGGAACTGCAGTAGTGAGCTGGGCTCAGGTGGCCAATGAGGTTACAACACCTACAGAGCATGCCAGGTCACACGCAGGTGGCCAATGCAGTTACTACCTGTTACATAGTATCTGTTTGAACCAAACTATCACTCTAGTTAGAACTGGTGGGAGGATTTGGGGGGAAGGTATTATTATTCTCTGTGAGGGTGAATCTTCCCGGGATTCCGAGCAGACAGCACCTGGCCCTCAACTCTGAAGTTCAGGGGCAGAGATCTTAGTAGAGCGGGAGCCAGCCTCCACCATCCCTAACTAATCTGAGATGGAGCCAGTCCACCGCGCCCCAACAACTCTTATGTTGATTATTGCCAAAGCTAATTTTCATTAAACCCTGCACAGTTCGACTGCTAGACTTTTACCTCTTTGTGTTCATTTTATTGGGTACTATCAATTTAGTCATGTATAGGGAAAGAATGTTCTTCCTTTGATTATTTAAGGAAGTGGACTATTTGGTGGCCTGACTTGTTTCTTTCCTTTATGTCTTCTCTTTCAAGTCCCTAATGTGATGTAAAGGACAGGTTATTCTCCAATCACACTCTAATTTCTATTGCTGTAAATCCAAATCATTTCTTTCTACACTCTTCTCAGTTGAGACTTAAGTCCCATATTATTCAGTGATCCTGTTTTTGTTTGTTTGTTTGTTTTTAACTCTGCTAGGGAAAGCAGTACTGACTTTTGATGCTAATGCTATTTAGTCCTCTGCCTCTGTCCCCTTCAGGGAAGTGGCCAAGGATTTTTATTAGGAGTGGGGGGGGGGTAAATAGCCAGGTGAACAATAAGAAAGGGAAGAAATTAACTAGATTTTTTGTGTTATAGAGGAAAATAAAATTGAGCTTTCATAGTAATACCCAAGTATATTTATTCCAACGTGCATTGTTAACATTCTATAAGAAATACTTAAGTTCTTCAGTAATACTTGGCTGAAATTGTAGAATAAACATTTGGTTTCCTATTCAGCAATCTATATGAACAAATTCCCACTCAGACTCTTGAAATAATAACTTAAGCTGGACAGATTCTATCAAAAGAAAAATATCAATTAAATTGATATTAATCTTTGAATTATTCCTTCTTGAACTGAAGCTTGGAAGTCACAAATGTTTTACAAAGAATTAAAAACATATTTCAGAAACATTGCTAGGCTAGAAGCCATATTGTTTTAACTTAGAACTTTTTGATAGTCTCAACAGATCTAATCAATGACAGAGAGGGGTTTCTTGAGGATTTCTATAAGTGATAACTGAAATTATGATTCCACTTATATGATTAGATAAGTGCAATTAATATTCACAGAGTTAAGTCTAACTTTTCTTTCTTCAGGTACTAGGTAAACCATTCTGTCTGCTCATAAGCCTAGGAAAAGAGGACTTTAAGTTCCAATGAGTATGAGGAATATCCTCTTTTTCTTCCTACTTGTATTTTATCATATATATCCAAGAACCAACATACATCATGGAGTGTCCTGGCTGTGATGCTGAAGCCTGGGTTCCTAATAGCTTTGTTACATACAGGGTTTTGGTTCAGAAGGACATAATCCTACTATAAGCCAAGAAGAATACGTGCATGGTGCTTGAGGTCCCCACAAATGGAAAACATCTCAGAAGACAGAGGAAATTATTTAAGAATTGAACTGTACTTTAAAAAACCATAAACAAAACAAATAGAAATGGATGACTTGTACATACAGCAACATGAGAAAATCACAAATTCATCCTCACTAAAAAGTGATATTAAACTGAAAGGACGACAAGCTATATGGCTCCAATTAAGAAGAAGGTATATCATTAAGATTAGAGAATAAGTATTCAGTTGTTTGAGTTCTGAGTAAGAGGAGTGATCAAATAAAAAGAAACCACACAAAGAAATTGTGTAGGTGAATACATTTTTACTATGGTTTTGGTAATATAACACTGGACATTTGTGACAACTCAGCAAATTACATGCAAACAAGCTAAATCTGAAAAATTTTCATCATTGTCATGACTGTTCTTTCATAAATTTTCCAATATATTTTCTAATTACTTGAAAAGCCATGTACAAGAGGTTACAATTTACCAAGCATAAAGTTATAGATAGATATAAAAACAAAACAAACAACAAAACAGAAATATGCTAAGGGATATACAACAAGTATTGAGGGATACACATTGTACAATCTTGCTCATGTGTAATTTAAAAAATGATATTTATGTTCATCAGATGCTGAGGTAAGTAGAGATCCCTAGAGAGGGAGAAAGGTTAATTGATGGATACTAAATAATGGTGAGACAGAATCACACAAAGTGTGATCACACGAAGTGTGCTCTTTCACACTGGGATGAATAACTATAACAGAATATATCAAAGAACTACAGGGAATTTTGAAAGTGTTCTGTATAAAGATGACCATTTAAAGAGATAGGTGTGTATAATCTGATTTAAATTATATATGCTATGTACATATATGGAAAGGCTGTGTGGTATTACCATACACCATATTTTTATCTATTAAACATAAATATAATTTTCAAGCAATAAGGTTATTTTTGCCTTCATGTAGCTTACCTTTTTTTACTGTAGACAAATTATTTATTTGTTTTGTTTCTAGTTATTATAATTATTTTTATTGTCAAACTGATGTACAGAGAGGTTACAGTTTCATACGTTAGGCATTGGATACATTTCTTGTATTGTTTGTTACCTCCTCCCTCATCCCCCCCTCCTCCCCTCCCTCTTTCCCTCTGCCCCCATGACTTGTTCACTTGGTTTACACCAAATGGTTTTGCAAGTATTGCTTTTGTAGTCATTTGTCTTTTTATCCAGTGTCTCTTGATTTTGGTATTTCCTTTCACGTTCTTACTTCTAATACCAGTATATACAGTTTCCAATGAACTCAGATAAGATAAAGAGATGGTGCAGGTACAACCACAGAAAGGGGATACAAGAGGATCACTAACAATAGAAGCTACGGTTTCACATGACTTGTTGAAAGTAATTACAACAGTGATATAACAGTCGTTTCCTTAACATGGAGTTCATTTCACTTAGCATTATCTTATGCATTCATAGGGGCATAGATGTTAGGCTCTTGTGATCCTCTGCTGTGACTAGCCTAAACCTATGCTAATTATTCCCTATGAGGGAGACCATAGAGTCCATGGTTCTTTGGGTCTGGCTCACTTCATTTAGTATAATTTTTTCCAAGTCCTTCCATTTCCTTACAAATGGGGCAATGTCATTATTTCTGATAGAGGCATAAAATTCCATTGTGTATATGTACCACATTTGATGTAGCTTACCTTTTAATAGTAGGAAATATCAACTAAGTTTCTTAAATGAATATATGTAGCATAAATTTGATGATGGAAGGTAAAAAGTTTAGAAGGAAAGCAAGTGATGAAATTAGCTATTTAATTGATTAATTATATGTGATGATCAAGAAGGATCTCACACTGGTCAGAGGAAACCTGAGAATGGAGTCTTTTAATTAGTATTAGATGGCCACGTCCTCAGTATGAGTACATCTTTAGGCAATGGAAGGTCTGTGATATATACATACACACAGAGATACACATATGTATGTGTTATACATATATAGTGTATATTTTACACATGTAATTCACATATTTCCAATCTGTGATAATGTAGACAAATAAAGAAAAGCTAGCATATACTTTATGTATTTTATCAATAAAAGATTTTTATGTTTTTAGAAAGTGAATCTAATATAGCTTCAATATTTGTAGCTATTCTTTATGCTAACTAGCTATAAAAATCCTCGAAGAGTCACACCTCCTGTTTTTTAGAAGCAGTGAATCTTGTTCTTGAGAAAGAAACAAGGTGTTCAATAAAATACATAGACAGCTTGATTGCTAGTGTGACATTTTATAAGGATGAAAGATAATGTGATATTTTTGTATTATTGCATGATAATTCTGTCATGCAGGACTAGTGACATTGGACAGCTATAATAAATAGATGTGGATAAGAAACAAAACATGAATTTAAAATGGCACACTCAGTCACATTTCCTTGTATCACAAAGTTAATTGAAAAGGTCATGAAAATAAAGATACAGTCAAGGTATAAATGTATTGGAAATATGAATTTCATTATGAAAATAAGTACAGTGGTTATTTATTTAAATAAAATCAACTTGATAGTGTCAATTTCAAGATATTTAATTAAGATTTATTGAAAATTACTTTACAATAATAAGTTAAAGTAAAATAAGTTAAGTAAAATTATGTAATACATTCAATGTATAGATTTTGTTGAGTGCTTAAAAGGATCCTTTATTTGACTTACAAAGTAAAACAATTTAGACTTTTGTATTCAACTCGGGAAGGAATACTCATTGTATACAGTTTCTATGCTTAATTTTTACATTTACAAAAATTTATCTACCAAAATTGCTTCCTATTAATTTATGTTTTAAGATAAAATGGAATATATATTTATTTATCCAATCTCCTTTTAAAAGTAAGACATATGTTTCTCTTTACAAAAAATGTAGAAAGTCAATAATCCATTGAATCTAATTTATTAATAGCAACTAATACAAACTTCAGAGTTTATTTGCCTGTGGGTTGCTTCTGGCTTTCTCGTTTCTATTCTGTTTGAAATTTGTCCTATTTTAATTTTCTTTTTCCTTTTTTAAAAAAATAATCTTTTAATTGAATCTTTTAATTTTATCCCTATATGAATAGAAACACAATATCATGTTCACTTCATTGAATTAGGCAGGAACTTGGATATGATTTTTTTTAAAGGGCAAAATAGCAACTGTGGCTCACACCTCCAACCATAGCAACACAAAGACTGAAATCTGAGGATTGTGGGTCAATGCTAGCTAGCCTTGGCTAGCTAATTGAAATTCTTATCTAATTCACCATCAAAAAGTTGCAGATGGAGCTATGACTCAAGTAGTAAAGCAAAAATGCTCAAGTACAGCAACATGGCCCCATGTTAAACCCCAGTACTGGCCCAAAAAAGAAACAAAAGTTTAAACGCAAAATAAACCTGCACAGAGGTCAGTTTCTTCCTACCATTTGAGAGATCACATTATTCTTTGCTACCTATGGCTCAGATTCCTACACAGCCTTAAAAAAATAAACATGCCTTAATCTGTGTGCCAATAAATTATTTCCCAAAGCAGTATTAAATTACTTAAGAAGAGACACAATGTCTTCAATTTCTTAGACATACCTCAATATATAGTAATTTATGGATTTAGAATAGATTCATTAGTACAGATTCATTAGAATAGATTCATTAATATAGGCTCTATGTACAGTTTTATTTCATAAACAGAATTATTTATTCATATTCATTATATAGACACTTCTTTTATTCATTTTCAGAGGTATTATTATGACTTGGTATAACCAACCAGAGGAGAATGAAAATAAATTTTAAGTCAATACATTTCTCTATATTTAGAGTATGATGCAAATTATATATGATCCTTGTATATCTTAATTATTCTTAAACAATCAGGGTAATATATTAGTTATAAATCTTCCATACAAAAGATACTGTTATGAAGGGACCCAGATAATTTTTTGTATACATATGTATATACACACATATATGTATGTACACACACATATATGTATATGTGTGTTTGTGTGTCTGTGTTTCACGTCTTTTTAATACTATTTGCTTTATTATTATCTATACTCAATTGACATTTTGGCCATTATTTTTCTGATGTTTAAGAAAGATCTTGTTGCTATTAATTTTATGTTTCATCAAGTGATTGAAACTACAAGAACATGTAAGTGCACACTTAAACATTGCTTTTCAGTACTGGTGTGTCGGGGTCTCAGCCCCCAGTGCTCTCCCAGCCTGCAGGAGATACGGGGAAGCTCTCCGGACCAAGGCAGGCCAAGAAAGAGAAGGGTTGACAGACCTCCCGCACCCAGCCCTCCCTCGCTAGAGGACAATCAGACTGAGTCGGGAGGAAATGTCTGCGCATGCCTCGCTTTATTGAATGAGCTCGGCTCTTAAATAGGTCAGAGAGCAGCAGGAAAGGGAGGGTTATGTCCACCTATCTAGGGACTGTGAAGGGAGGCCTGAGATGTCCATCAAGGGTGGAGAGCCAAGGGACCAATCCTAAGAGGCGGCCTAATTCTAGTCACAGCCCCAGAACTGCCTCTGGGTTCATCACCAGGGGCCATCTTGGCCACATGTGGTCCCAAGCCTGGGAGGCGGGGCCAGCTAGAACCACCTTTCCAGGTTCCATGTAACAGCAACACGTGACCCTGGGGCCGGAAGACAGGCGGGGACGACTAGGACCACCTTCCCAGGTTGCTGCATTACAGCCACACCGACCCAGGGCTGGGAAAACAGGTGGGGCCAACTAATTGCCTCTTAATGATGCAAGGCATCCAGGTGTATCCCACACTGGTGTTTGACAGGAAAACCTTGAACAGCTTTACCAAAATGCTATGCAATTATATGAAGTGCCATATAGACTATAATGCAGTTTTTACTATATTACAAGAAATTAAAGAACAATTAACTGAAAAGAGGATTGGATTATACTGACATTAATATATACCTCATTCCAATAATTAATTGACTATATTAGTTGGGCACTTTCTTGGCTGAATTCATTCTTTGTTACGTGTTATATTTGAAAGGTTTATTAAAATGAGGGCATGAATGTTTCCAGTCACTGTAAGAAGATAGGTGAAAGAAATCAACTTAAGTAAGTTTATTTTGACTACAGTTTTAAGTCCATGATCATTTGCTCTATTATCTTTGAATGGGTGGTAAGTCAGTCCAGCATGGAAGGAAATATGTCTCAGAGGAAACAGGTCAGCATTTCCAATGAAGAAGCAAATAAAGAGGAAGGGACAGAGACTCTAAGATATTGTTGAAGAATATGACCTCAATGGACCTCCACACCACCTTACCTCTTAAAGGTTTGAGAGTTCTAGTGTCACAGGCTTATTAGCAAGTCCTTTATTGCATGGGACTTTGGGTAACACTCTATATCAAATCTAGTTCAATGAATTTGAAAATCACTGCCAATTATTTGTATATATAGTTGGATAAGAGAATTGATTTTCAACTGTAAATCCCATACACTTAAAATTTCACATGTTAAAAAAATAACATCTATGAGTAATATCAATAAAAATTGTTTCATTTACTACATATTTTACAGTTTGGAAAATCTTTGTAAGCATGAAGCATGACACAAAACTACAAAATTACATAGAAAAAATTAGTCAATGTATTTGGCCATACAATTTTGAAAATGATTTCATAAAATATGTACAATATAAAAGACAACTTGTTAATATATAGAGAAATTACTAGGAATGAGTGACTAATATTGTTCCTATTGTTATGCCCAAGTTGCAAGAAGACCACTGAGAGCCAGACGTTCCGAAATGCAAAAGCAAGGCTTTATTTAGGCAAGCTGCAGGTCGGGCCTCATCCTACCCACCGACACAGTGGAGGTTAGGAGGAAGGCACCGAGCTGAGATTTCACAGAGTTTATAAAGGCAAAAACCAGTTACAGCAATCAGGTGTTCAAGCAAGATTAGGATACGGGTACAAATCTGATTGGCTCAGGGCTCGAGGCATTCTGGTGCGGTTAGAGTTAAGCATTCCCAGGTGGTTAGAGTTAAGCAAGGAGTTTCCTGACCAGCTGGGCCCTAATAAGCTTGTCCTGCTAGCGGGGATAATTGTTTAAACAGACAACAAACAGATAACAAAACGGGGGCTGCCTGAAAATGGGGTTTACTTTAATTCTTCACCTATGTTATGACTTTTCTACCATTTCACAGAGAGTCAGAAGCCTTGCAGCTTCAAAATCATCATTCACATATGAGGAATAAAATTCTAATTTTTTTGCAAGATGCAGAAATCACAAAGTTAAGAAATCAGTGTAAAATTTTTTTGTCCTGGGCATAATATGATTAATTTTATGTTTCATGTTAGGTAAGTTATAACACCTCAATATCCCATGACATTTTTTCCTGTCAAATTTTATAGGTGGCTCTGTGAAAGTATATTCTGAATTCATTTTATATTTAAAGCATTAGGTTTTTTTTAGATAAGTAAATCTCCTTTAACACAGTGAGTAGTCTTTATCCAATCAGCAGAAGGTCTGAAAAAAAAAAACCTGACCACTTTCAAAGAAGAAAAGGGTGCTGGCTGGCAGACTGCTTTAGGACTTAAACATCTGCTCCTCCTGGGTTTATAGATTTCTGACCTACTCTGTAGATCATGGACTCAGTAATCTCCACCAACACATAAGTCATAGCCTGCAATTAAATCTAAGCATAGTAACCTACTTATGTTTTTTTTTTTCCCTGAAAGTCCTGAGATACATAGGTGATATATTTGAAAATATGGAGAAAAAACATGAAGGTCACGCCAATGTGATGTCCAATAAGCTGAGATGCAGGCATACCACACAATAAAAGCATCAAAGAACAATAAAAATACTCTAAATATCTGCTCTTATGCAGAAAAATGCACTAATAAATAACAAGGCAAATGAAGCCCTAAATGCATCAGTTACACACTAATATATTCTATGTAAAATTACAGAAACCTGAAAGGGAGCATATAATACATATTCAATATTAATGCAGTTATAAAAGAACACTCAGATCTTAATAGGGAAAGAAAGTAACAGGAATAGACTCAAAATAAAAAAAATAATAGAATAAAAATTAAAAGAAGAACTCTTCTATATTTGTTATACTTGAAAATTTAAAGAGTTGAAGAGAGAATTGTAGATCTGGGTCATTGCACTAATTAGCTAGACTGCAACACAGGGAGATGGGAAAATGTGACAAAATAGTAAAAAGATATTAAGGCTAAAATGAGATAATCTAACTATATGCTTATGGCCCTAAAGTATGAAAAAAAGGAGGCCAAATGGGAAGATAACACATTAGCACACACTTCCCTTTTCAGCATCATATATTCTTTGTCACATTACAGCAAAACTACATAATAAACACAGTAAGTGCTATTGAAGCTCCTAGATAGAAAGTGTACTTATTTTCAAAGGAATCACACAGGCATTTACACTCAAATTCAGAGTCACATGTTATGAGAAGACAAAGGAAAACACCTTTCACACGACTAATGAAAAAAAAAAGTAAAACCTAGAAGTATATATTGAGGAAAGTATCCAATGAAAATTTAAGTCCAAACCAATTTTACCCTGACAACAAGATAAATGTTCTATTGCAAGATCTTAGCCTACTATGCATCTAGTAATCACCAGAAAAGCTAGCTGCTAAAATATTGAAATAAGTAAATACCAAATGAAAGGTCAACTAATGTGCAAAATCCTGTGCTTTTTTTTTCTTTTATCAGAATGACAGAATGTGATTAGCAAAGTAATCTCAGTAATATACATTGTTTAGAATTTGGAAAGGCAAGATTATTATAGTTCATCATCTAAATAGATGATGAAATGAAGATGGAATTAAAACAGTAGACAAAATTCACATAAAACAAAAGTAAAATGTATTTTAAAAACATAAAGATATCTCTGCACTTTGAGCTGATTTTAACAATTTTAATATTAGTCTTTACTAATATTTATATGTGCACATTAACAATTTAAATCAATTTACTACCAACAAAAAAAAATCAAGAACTTGTAATACTATCTTGTCATCAGATAGTAATTAAGGAACAAGTAATGATAGTAATAAGCCAAGTCCTTGGGAATTTATCCAAATAATTTAAATAATTGTTATAAAAAGTAATCTTAAAAATTTAAGTAAAATATACAAAGTAAAACCTGAGGAACACTAGTGAAAAAATACGTGGTATTAAGAAGAAATGGCCAAGAAGTAATAGTGGAAATTAACCAAGAGTTAGGTAAATATAAGTACTACGTGAAGTCTAAGATGTAGTACAAATAATATGGAAAGCTGAAGAAATCATTAATTTTCTAGACAAAACAATTTTCTGCAACTTAATCAATATGTTAAAAAACCCTCAAGTCTCAGGTCATCAAGAAAATGGAATGATTCCTTACAAAAATAATTTTAACTGGTTATAAAAATGTTATAGTGATGCTCAGTGCCTTCATTATTTAATAAATACATATCTAAAATAGATCATCATATTTCATCTATAGAGTTACTGAATATATAGAAGAGAAACAATTATTACTGTTATTTTACACTAGTTATTTGCTAGAAACTATGAAATTGTTTACATAGTCCTTGGATGAGCAATTTTTCTTGAATAATTTATAAGAAATGACTAACTTCTCTGGGTAAAGATGTTCTCTTTTTGAGAACATCTTTTTATCTGTGTGAGAAAAACATAGAAATAACGTAAAATTAATAAATGGTTTTGGAATAAATTATGGTAAGGAAAAACTATTAGCATATTATGTAATTGTAGAATGCAATAGATCTCTAGGTTCCAGTGAGAAAGTGGGCCTATGACATCAATATGTCACAGTGCAAAAAAGTATGTACCAAACTGTGAACAGCATGAAACAATTTTGAGCCTTTTTCACTTTTCTTTTTTTTAACTACCTGTTTATGTATTCATAGAAAATGTCTAGAAAGTTAGACACAGAAGTATTTATAGTGGTTACCTCTGAGACTTGGGACTGGAGGGAATTTAATGTGAGTTTCTTTGTGATACCTATACACCTTTGTATAGTTGCATTAGAGGACATTACTTCAGAAACAATACTATTAGCATGAACAATTATTAAGTTGATGACATATTCATGTAGGAAATATATCACTAGCCTCTAATCCCTCTTCTTCTTCTCACCATACTCATTTAGCAAAATTTTAGCTCTATTTAAATTCAACTACCTGTTTATACCATACTGGTAGTCATATAGCTGAACATGCCCATAGAAAATAATTGGGACATTCATTTAAAGTCGTAACCACTCACGTGATGTTTCTTTTCAGTAGTGCTAACCATTCCAATGAATTTCCTTAAATCCATTGAAGACTCCATGTTGCCAGAAAGTGATTTTTTTCTTGCTCTCTCTTCAGACCAAGTCATTCATTCCCAGTTGTTAACTTTGTTTCCTATTTCAATGAGAGAAAGAGAGGGAGAGAAACAATCAAGAGAAAATTTCCTCCAGCTGCCACCAATCTACCTATCCTATGTTCCTCCCATCTTATACTACAAGTGAATTGTGTCCCTAGATCTGTCTCCTGTATGCACTTCAATCTATGCTATTTCATACACACAAGCACACAACTTTAGCAATTCTCACTCTGACACATCATTATTAATCCATATCAAATTTTGCTTTCAGCAGCATACCAAGGATCTATACTTCCTCTTATCTTTAAAATAAAATAAAAATATTTTGTTAGTATACTCTCTTCTGACAATAATCTATTCCTAGTAATTAATCTTATTTCCTCACATTTATAACTGTCTTTCATTGTTTAGTTCACATGAAGTTTTGTTTTTCTTTTTTCCCAGAGCTCATTCAATTCACCTTGTTGTATTCTAATACAAGTATTAAAATAATACTTGGGTATTCTAATAAATCTCAGCAAAAACCCATGATTTCTTATGAATCAAGTAATTTATTTTTATCATTTAGCCTGTTCAGTGTTCCTATCCATATTGTCTAGTTTCCCAATTTTTCTAGTCTCTTGCCAATTTTGAGGACCTTATGTATTAGTTGCTCTCTATGACATAGAGCATGCATTCAGGGACAAGAAAGTTTTAGATCAAGTATGTTAAAAAACTAAGAGCAAACTAAGTGAGATTTGAAAATAATAAATTATAAAGGAAAGAAGTATAAACTTTTAATTTATCCATGGCCAAAAAAAAAGGAAGCAAGACTAAAGTTTGAATATTTCTATGTTTAAAAGTGCATGTTAAGCCAAGCACCAGTAGCTCACACCTGTAATCCTAGCTATTCAGGAGGACGAGATCTGAGGATCTCAGTTCAAAGCCAGCCCAGGCAGGAAAGTCCATGAGACCCTATCTCCAGAACAGAAAACCAGAAAACCAGAAGTAGCTCTGGCAAAAATGGTAGAACGCTAACCTTGAAGTGAAGCGCTCAGAGACAGCATTCAGCACAAGCTCTGCTATACGGTCAGGGGAGGTACACCAAGTAGAACTCAAACCCATGTCCCTACAGAGTACACCATGTAGAGACAGTCTCAGCAAAGATGGACTTATTGGGGAAGTAAAAAGCGAATTGACCTGCCAGGGACACAGCACAGACTTGGGAGCTGAAGCTGCAACTCCTGATAGTCATCGAGCTAGGCTTTATAAAGGTAAAAGCATAGCACAGATGTAGGGGGTTGACTCAGGGGGTAGAGCAAGCAACAAATGAGTTAAGCAAGCCATTTACACAAGCAGAATTTTGCAATCAGGCTGACCTAATATTTAACTTCATTTAACAATTGCTACCATGTTTCCCTAATCAAGATGGAGTCAGCTCTACTCCCTACAACATCCCCAGGACTGTAAAAAACAAACAAACAAACAAAAACACACCTGCATGTCAAGTTTTTATATATGATCTGTTACCGAACTTCTAACAAAACTATCCTTATTCGTTGTTGAGAGGTGGTCAAGAGGCCACAAGTTCCTCTTATGAAGTTAGGTGGAACTGTTCAGATATAAGTCCCTGCCAGTGTTACCCACTTACTGGAGTTGATCTCTAACTTCTTCATAATTTCTTGTGCATGTTAAAGGACATATCTTTTAATGGTGACAACTGAGAAAAGCCAGGAAGAGTGAAACTATGGAGAACCTTGATTCCTAGGAAGTCCTCAGCCCATCCCACAGAAGACATGGATATTCCTACTCCTTATTAGCCTATCTCCTCATTTGTTTTCATGTTACATTCATAACCTGCAACTCCAAGGGTTGATAAACTGATTTCTGATTTTACTTTCCAATTTATCCATTCTTAGCCAACAGTAATTTTCTCTCTCACTGCTCAATTTGTTTCCACTCCCTTTATTTCTTCTCTCAGGCTCTTAGGCACTTTCAACCTATTTATTTTAATTAATTTGCTTTTTAATTTTTATTTTTTACCAGTTATGGGGTTTGAATGCAGGGCCTGAACACTGTCCCTGTCTACTTTTTGCTCAAGACTAGCACTCTACCACTTGAGTCATAGAGCCACTTCTGGCTTTTTCTGTATATGTGGTGCTGAGGAATCGAACCCAGGGCTTCATGCATGCTAGCAAGAACGCTTACCACTAGGCCACATTCCCAACCCCGACTTTATTATTTTTTAAAAGAATGCCCCCTTTTGTTTTCTACTATCTTCTAAAACACCATTGGCCACCTCTCACACAAAAATAGAATGACGTACTATTTTTTTTAATGCGGCTTTATTCCACCCATCCAAAAACAATTGTATGTTGTAATAAAAACCAATATGGTGCCATTCTCAGAAACTTCCCTGGTAGGTCTACTTTTCACAGTGAATCTAAGGGCATATGATGAGTTAAATATCTTTAATTTCTTATTTATATTTTTGTATTTGGGGGACAATAATATTAATCTTTGAAAACATTCCACTTGTCAGTATTCATACCTCCACTCTAAACCAATTTTGGAAGGGAATGTTGGACATTTAGTTAGCTTCTTCAAAATAGAACCCTTCAGCATAGTGATAATATAGTCATCAGAACAGAAAATTACTCAAAATATACATTGGCATACACTATAATAATCAGGAAAATCAATATACTTTCTCATAAGTCAGGCAGAAAATTACGTATTCATTTCTTACTCTATTGGTCACATGGCCATGTTTACTTATTAGAAAGACTTAAAGGATCCCAAGATGAATTCACTTAATAAACAACTTACTTTTCTTCAATACTGGTTTTTAAATTTGAATTTTTAGAATTAGTTTTGTGTCTGTAATAATGTTAGCCTATGTTTTTTACAAGTTCCTTATTTAAATTGAGCAATAGTATATTTCTTTGTTTAGAAAAAAAGACATGTGGAACTAGAAGGAAATAAATTAAGTTACAAAAACTGTTTGTATTTAATTCAGGGTCATTTCAGTCCAAGCTTTGGGCAAAGATTTAGGCCAGTTCTTATTTTATCCAAACTGGTGCATTTCAAATCACGAGGACATCAAACAGCTGGGTCGATCCACTTGTATTTAGTATGTGCTTTGTTGTATTGCAGAGGAAAGGAATTTGATTTCATTTTATGCTCAGACAAAAGTATATGTTATCATAAATAACATAAAACCATCTGTGATATTTTTGCCGTATCCTATTAGTATTTGTAAGTGATGACATAATTTATATATATGAAGCTAGTCAGTAACTGATTCAAAATAAGCATTTTGCTTTATTTGAGCATGAAGATTGATGTATTTTATGTCAGATTTACTTGGCTGCCATTCCTCATATAAAACTAACAGTTTCTAGTAGGGAACTGATTAGGGGGATGTACTGAAAATTACTCTAAACTATGTTGATATAAAAGTACTCTAAACTACATGTGTTGACATAAAATCATTATTTTGTTTCAATTCATGTAAAATAAAGGTAATGAAAATACAGAGATTGGAAATATTCCTGCATATTAACACACAGTTCAGCATTTAGTATCACTTTGTTCTACTGTACTGTAAAGAAGATTCAGTTCCAAGTTCATTTAAAAAATAAACTAACATAGCTTTGATTCATATGTCAATAAGATAAAACACATAGCGATCTAATGCTTGACAATATTTTGGTATAGTTTACCTCATTTTATTACTTAAGAAACAAATTTTGAATGTATTATTATGAACTCATTTCTTGTTTAATTGGATGCTCCAAATAATATTATATTTGACCCCAGCTCCTTTTTTTAGGTCCTGCTTATTAAACCGGGGGCTTCAAGTTTACTAAGAAAGCATTCCACTGCTTGAGCTATTAACACCCACTTCCTCCCAATACCCCTCACCTAGCCTATCCTTAGCTCCAATTAATTGTGACTAAGTACCTCCAAAGTAAATCCCAAACTGAAATTGTGTCAACGTTTCTAAAAATAAAACTGTATTTGTTTATAGAGAGATTTCATGGTAAGGATCTAAATAAAATGGAAAATATAGTAAACTAGAATGGATAATTTATATAATTCAATAACCATTCATATTACATTTATCTTAGAAAGTTAATTATCTTTATACACAGGACCATACCATTTACATTTTCTTTTTAGGGTTTATCTCAAAGAGTCATATAGGAGTGCATTTTGGCAACATCATAAACATGATTTCTATTTTATATTTATGACAGAAAATTCTTTCATGCTTGTTTATTAAACAAATGGTACATACTCTATAATGTATACTTCAACATCTTCCTATCAATATAAGAGTGATAGGACTCAGCTGCTGAAAAGAACATCAAATATTATGGAATAAATATTGTGTACTGTTAGTGATCACTCCCAACCCAAACTGTAAAAATAGCCTCTTCTTATTTCAATCCCTGACCTACTAAATAAAGCAGTGTGAAGAAAACAGTTTTGTCTGTGTCTATACACCATGTTGATTGAGTTGCCTGCCTTTCTTTCTTAAGTCTGTCCTGATTATGTGTGGTCAGTGAAGGGCAAAGCCAGTAGGTGGAGTAATAGTTAAGCAAATGCTCTGTGACATTCTAACTCTGATTCCATTGTCATTTTGTACTAGCATTAGTATGTCAATGAAATTAACATAGACTAGGGGGAAAAAAAAACACACATAAGTATATATAAACACCTTGCTTTCCAGAATAGAATATTGAGGTAGACAAAAACATGTTCTCTTTAATCGTCAATTTACCCTCTATTTTATGTTTTGGTTTTTTTTTCATTGCACTTTCAAAAGTTCTTCTGGAGAACTCCCAGTTAGTGCAAAAGTCTGAGTGACCAGCTCATTACACCAACACCACATTTGACATGAGCTTCGGGGTAATGTGTTGAGGGAAATCAAAGAGAACAGACTCCTGCAAATGCAACTTTGGTGTGGGGGTCATTTGAGACTTAAGAGAGAGAGGGTTTTCTAATAAGGTCATGACCTTGACAATCACACTTGTTTTGGCTGATCAGAATCCTCACTGTCTGGAGCAGCAGCTTTGACAGAGTGATGTTTGCCAAGTAGTGAGACTAAAAGAGTAATAGAAACTATATCAGTGGATGTGGTCTATACAGCTAACACTTTTTTTTCCTGTGAATTATATTAAGCTTCCTGAGAATACTTTTTTTTACAAATCATATGTCTAGAGAAAAACAATAATTAATTCTGTGTCTCAAAACTAAAGGAAATTCATCATTTTAATACTTCATTATGTTGTCATAGTGATCAGGACTTCACGTTTACCACAAACTTTTGCAAATAGCTTCTCCAATCAAACATATTCCTAGTACCCTCAGAATGGAACTTATATCACTCTCAGAATGTACAGTAATTTATAGTTGCTGCTGCTTCCCAGTGCTTCCCAGTTTGTAGATTAATAAAGAGACTAGCTCAACAAGTCTTGATATTCTAGTCCAGAGACTTTGAGATGTGACTATTATCCTTCTTTTGGACTGTATATTACTTGATGTCTGAAGTCAAGTTTAATCTGCTTCTTCAGCAACATAGAAAAATATATAGCACCTTCCATGTGTTTCTACAAAGTATGACAAATAATCCACTAAAGACAATTGAAACAACACTCTTATCAAGGAATGGTGGCACATGTCTGTAATCCCCATAGGCTGAGGAGGCTGTGCTATGATAACATTTCAGGCCAGCCTAAATAGACAATCGTAGGAGTTTAAGGTGTGCTTGAGCTTTGGGTAAGAGCTTGTCTCATGGGGGAGAAAAAGCACATTCAATTTCTTACTTTATGTTTTGATACCTTGTGTTATATCTAAACTTGATAACCAACTATGGAATAAATATACATACTATTTTATCAAATATGCACAGGTGAGGGAGTATTAAACTATTAATTCTATTTTCTAATTATTACCTCATTTCAAATGCAGAAAGCTTAAACATATTATAATTTTGTCCCATTATGAGAAAAGTATTATTCACCTAGTTGTATTAGAATTACTTGAAACACATGTATTTAAGTTCATCCTCTTGCTTTTATTCTTTTTATTTAATCTCTCTATGTATAGCTTTACTGTGATTTGTACAATGCCATATTCTGAGTTCACATATAATTAGATAATTAGATAATTCAGTTTAAGATTCCAAAAATTCCCAAAGCATCTCATAATGGACAGTTTCATTAGCTTAGTTGTATAGCATAGAATTTCAGAAACGTATTTGAAGATCTAAACAAAAGTGAGCCTAATCAGGACTCCTCTTGATTCTTACAAACCTTAAACAGGTTAAAAAAAAAAGTCAGTGCTTTCCTATAAATATTTTCTGCTACTCAATCAACAGTTTTTGGCTAGTCTCTCTTGGATGTGTAACTCCCAATCCCTTGAAGATACATAACTACTTTTTAATAGCTGAGCTGAAGAAACTTGACATATTAGTATCTTCCCCATGTTAAAAAAATATGTATTTTGAGCTACTTTCAGGAGGAAAAAAATACTTCATCAGGGAATAATCAATTGAAGGAAATATATTTTATTAGGATAGATTGGGATAGATTGAAAAGACTTTTTATCTTATTGCATGTGGAGACATTTGTGTTAGGAAGCTTTCCATTGATTCTCTGTCGCTTATTTATCTTCTGACTGTTTATTTGCCTGGTGGATAACAAGAGACTGACACTCACTGCCTGCCTTGTATTTCTTGATTTTGTGGAAGGTAAGTCCTGATATTTTTTAGGGTTCATGTTCAATTTTCAAACCTGAATGACCAATAGACAAGACTTTTTAAAATCTTATGGGTTGCACAGAAACAGTTGTTCCCTAACATTGAAGGATGGGTGGTCCCAAGTTATCATAGCCACATGGAAAGGAGAGAAAATATGGGGTATAGGAGGAGTGCAATGGGCACCGTTTACACAGAAATAAAAATTGACCATTTATGTGGTTTTGAGAGAGAGGAGTATGTGAGAACTTTATTTAAGGAAAACTACAAGGGAAGTTGCAAAAATCTTAGAAGAAATAAGAATGTTAGAAATTTCCCCTCAAGCACAAGACCAAATACCAACAAGCACAGAGTCGATTCTTTTCAGGTGTTTCAATCAGATCTTGCAGCCTTCAATAAGCCTCTGCTGGTCAAGAGGGTTGACTTCTTTTTCCTGGATCTTGGCCTTTACATTCTCAGTGGTAGTCCATTGACTCCAACTCTCGCATACCGATCTTTCCAGTCAGGATGTTCATGAAGATCCACATTGTGGTGATAGTGGTGATAGCAGCCCTGCTCACAGAATAGCAATGGAACACAATGAGCTACAAGGATTTTCATACCACTTTTATAATCACATGTTGTTTTGTCTTCTTTATACTGTAGTTTTTAATTTAAGGAAAGAAGTAATATGTGGTGACATCCACATTCAAAGAGATATATGGAAGACATTATGAAAACCAATATTTTAATATAATGATATGTTAAATGTGTACCAAGTGTGAAATGCTTTATGACTAATCCCCAGCACAGACAACATATAAAAAAAAGTTTTGGTATTGTCCTATTATTCACATAATAGGACATAATTTCACTGTTTTCTTAAGTAGTTCTTAACCAGGAGAGAGTTAATAAATAACATCACTATCTGCTGATGGCAACTGAAACTTAGTTATTGTTATTTAAAAAGTGCATTTATTAGAATAATATTAATGGGATGAAAGGACTTGATAGTGGTTATCCATAGATGAATAAAATGCACTTTGATTTTATTCATCTCTATTAGAAGATTAAAGCTGTTGTCTAAGTGTGAGGACATCCATTGCTAGCTAATATAAGGTTAATATACTGGATTTTTCTTATGTTTTAGTTTCTGGTTCATGAAGTAAATTTTCTGACAATGCCTTTAGGTATAATCTATGCAAAAGGCAGAGGTCATTTTGTCAATGTATATTTTTCTAAGACTTCCTGTATTTGAGGTTTCAGTTTATCAAAATGTTTAGGAAAAAAAATGCCTCAAAAAGTTTGTATTTCAATTTGATAAATCAAAACAAGACTTTCAACACAACTACAGATACTTTTTATATTGAAATTTCCATGTCTTGAACTGATGTGACATATTATCTAATCTCTTTAAAGGAAGTATTTAATTCTGATTAATTCTGTAATCTCCACTTAAAGACAACAGCATTAGTCCTTAATTAAAACAGGGGAATTGGTTTATTTATCCAACCCTTTGATATATGGAGGCACAAAACCTATGGAACTCCTCACAGTGAGGAAAAAGTCTGGTAAGCATATTAACAAAGTTTTCTTCAAGGTCAGGAAACAGATTTTCTTCCTATCAATGTAAAAGATGAATGGGGCTGTGGATATGGATGATCTTTTAGAGACTCACCTCCTAATCTCTCTGACAAAAGATATACACTTGTGTAACTTTAAAGACATAGCAGATTTACAGTAGATTATTATATTTGGTACATTGTCACTTGAAAACATTTCAAGTGACAATGTAATACCAGGACAATAAAAATACTTTTCAGAGAAGGAAAAAAAGTCATTATGTGGTAAATTTCATCTAATCTAGGAGGCGAAAGAGGTTATGTCAGTCATGAAGGACAATTCCAAAATATTGCGGCTGAAGAAAATTCCATTATATATCATCTCAATATAACATCTCAATATACATAGATTCAATTTTACAAAGTTATCAAATCCTGACCTCATTTTGATGGAGATATACAAAGTAACACTACACCTGGTTTCATTCTCCAACAAGTTGTGCAATGGTAGATTGACATTTTTTTTCTCTTTCTCAGTGTTATTCACTTCCTCTGGAAGTACAAGGATTAAAATGGAAGAACTGTTATGGCCCTTCAAAAGTGAATTTACTGCTTACAGAGAAAATATAACATGGAAACAAGAATGTCTTCTTACTTCTCAGGATCAGTAGTAATCTTGAATGTGATTTTGTTCCATTTTACTGAATAGAAATAGTGTGGTTTCAGTTCAGATAGGTTTCTCAGTTATATAGATATGTTAAAGAATGCCAATCTCTTCAGGGAAGAGAGAATCAACTTACCATGAAGAAAATTTTTCTTGATGTTTAAGAATTTTTAAATTCAGATATCAATGTATGACTAGTTCTCACTATACAGTCATTATATACTAAAATTATGTATATACATTATAAACTCTTTATCATTTCAAATAGATATAACTAACCAATAGAGAACTTCAAATTATTATGTACTTTTTCAAACTTTCACGTTTATGAAATTCTTCATCATGTGAGATACCCTGATATGTTTTGGATAAGCAAAACTCAGGGAACCGTTTCATGCAATATAGATTGCAATAAATTAGAAGCCAATTTTCCTAGATGCATTTCCTTTTTGAAATTTAGACCTATCTTGTTCATATTAATCATTTTGCTAATTTACCTTCAATAGCAGAAGGTACACTCCCACTCCAATTTTGGAAAATGGCTAAAAATCTTTAGAATCATTCAGTTTATTCATTTAACACTTGAAAAGTAACCCTGATTAAAGTCACTACATGGCCAGGCTCTGAGTGAATAGCATTTTATCTGTGGACATGCATAATTCTCTCTGGCTTTAATGTTAGCTATGATATTGTCTCAACAGTATGTACAGAGTCCTAATACATAATAACTTTAATCATGCTTACTTTATGACATGTTAACTATGCGAATAAACCTCAAAATATGCAAATGAATAAAAAGTGTTATGAATCCACAAAGAGGGACAATCAAAGCATATTATTGGCATATAAAACATTTCCATTAAGATTCAACAAACTTCTTGGCTCCAAACCAGTAATAAAATGGGTGATATTTATTTTTGTAAGCCTAATAAGACAGTTTGAGTGTGTAGAGGTCATGGAGCAGCCAGAATTCAATCATCTGTTCTTCTAGTAGCACGAAAAAACACAAGGGTGTTTGTCTAGTAATGAGGAGATCTGGGATTAAGGAAGTACATTTGTAAAAGCACAGTTTCCTCAGTTCAAGGCATATAGCTTCGTTATTATTTTATTTGGGTTTTAGGGGAAAACTAGGCTGAAGCACTCTGGAATGGCTCATTGAATCCCATAATAAAATATTCCAAGGGAACCTAAAATGGAGGAAGAAATTACAAGGAGTGTGTGTGTGTGTGTGTGTGTGTGAGAGAGAGAGAGAGAGAGAGAGAGAGAGAGAGAGAGAGAGAGAGAGAGAGAGAGAGAGAGAGAGAGAGAATATGACAGAACACTGTAATTATACTTTCCTAGTAAAAAAGTAGCCCATCTAGGTAATGGAATGTTTCAAGATAGATTTTATTTTTAGTACTCCATCTACATAAGGATTAATAATAGGCTTTGTTCCAGCTTAAGGTTAGTCAAGGCATAGTTCCTGAAACAATATATCTTTAACTTACCCAAATATAATTCAGTAAACCTCCCTCCAATGTTGAGAAAGAAAACTGAGGGGAGAAGTGGGTCAAAGGGGGTGAAGAAGTCAAAAGAATGACACAATTTAAGATGCACTGAAATCATAAACTGCTCTGTGGAATGATCACTCCTTTGCACAACTACTTAAAGATAATAAAAATGTTCTCCCCCAAAATGGCAAAGTAAAAAGAGGCAGAAAATATGCCATTAAAGAAAACTGCAGATATGAGGTAGGTAACTCAAGAGCAAACATGTGCTTTAAAAGAAGCTCAACAGTCTAGAGTTCAGGAAGGCGTGGGAGGATTCATAGTCAGGGGTAGATCTGATAAAAATGACGGGTTATGACATCAGATTTCTGGAAGAGATCTATATGCATTTACAAAGATGCTGTTCCATAATTTTGAGTATTTGCATGGGCTGCAATCAGGCTTAAGTAGGACTTTGTTCTGAAAAGATCCCGCTATGGATACATAGACTTCTACTGTGCAAAGGCCATGCGAAAGTTAGAATTGACCGGGGATTTTTCTACCACTTACCTCACAATGGGCACCAATTACCCATAAAAATGAGTGGCTGCAGGAGGAATAAGGCAGGTCATAAGTGTTTCCCAGAAAATGACTAGGAGAGGGGATTGGTTTCAGCTTTTTTGTTGGCAGCTCACTTGTTAAGAAATCCCTTTTCTAATTATTGTCTTAATTCCCTAGGCAAAAATATTTTTCCCACTCATTTCCGATTTCCTCTTTCTATCACTTGAGGTTTTCCCATGGTAGTGCATTTCTTGCCTTGGCCCTCCATTCCAATTCCTCATTCCACCTGGCTCTGTAGTTTTGCTTCATCATGTGTCTCTAAGGAAAACCCTTTTCCACAAATAATATAGATAAGCAGTATTGATCATTCAAGGTTGCAGATGTCTATTGTTTGAAGCTTTTTTTTCTGTCTTATTATTAATAAAGGAGGAGTAAAGTAACAGTACTATAAAAGGTTAATAGGTCTGAAGACCACCTATTCTTATTTACTTTCCCACATAAAATGTTCAGCTTTTAATCATAGGCAGTTTATTTCAGCTCTTTAAGCATTTTTTTCTCTTGGTTTATTCTATCCTTTCTATACTCTATAGACATGTCTCTTGAATTAAATTATAGAGTAGATATACAATACTCTGTATAGATAATCCATAATTACTAGTCTTTTTCTATAGGCAGACCCAAATTAATTACACATTTTTACATCTTCAAACATAGATAGTAAATCAATGAACCATGATTTAAAGGAAATATTATGTATATGGTTTTACGAACATCATACAAAAGTTGTTTCTTTGTATGGTAAACATATTTTGTAATAATTAATATTTCACCAAATATAGGACAAAATATACAGAAAGTATTGCTTTTGTTTAGCAAAACACAAATGTATATGAAAATAGAGAAAGAAAAAGAATGCAAGAACACTTCAATTAAATTTGGACTTCAAATTATTATTCCCTAAGTTAATTAACCATTTCATTTAATCAAAGGCAATCATTCATGCTAGCCAAGTCGGAAGTGAGAAGAATAATATTTTTCAGACAAATATTTCCTAAGCTTCAGCTAACTGTGCAAATCATCTGTTTAATACACATGAACTTTAAAAAATCCTCTTCAAATCAAGGACACTTCTTTGTTCAAGATTTAAGGAACAGGTGAAATATATTCTAATTGATTCACATTATAAATCTCAGGTGTCTAAGTAGATCTGAAGAAACATCTATCTGCCCTGATAAGTACCTCTAGAGGCTATTTCCTGATATATATATATATATATATATATATATATATATATATATATATATATGCCCACAGCCATTTATAAGCTTGCCAGCTAATGAATATTACAGAAATTCTTCAGTTACACTCATTAAGATGTATATCTTCTATGTCCTATGATAAACATTAATTTCCAAACCATACAGGGAAATGCCATTAGTTAAGTACTTAAGCCAGAGAATAGTACTCTGCCAAACACTCGGAGGTTCCTAATCATTACTGACCTGATTTCCGTCTGGGAAATGTTGTGTTGTATCATAACACATGTGCTGTTTTGAGGCTCAAGTAAGCAACGTCAATCTAAGTGCCCGTTCAAGATGACTCTGTAGTCCTTGAGGATTGCAAGATGTGGATGATTGCTCCTCAGAAAAATAACTGTTGACAAGACTTGTGAAACAGCTCATGAATGATGAACTGAGAACGCATCCAACTGTTCATGCAGACCTGTAAATGTGCCACATCACAACCTTCGACATGATTAGAGCAATTTTCCCATGTCCTATGATTTACCTCTGACCAACAGTGACAAGAGATGAACAGATATCACTGGGTGTAGTTTGTAAATCCATTTCACACATTCTGGGAGCCTAACATTTTAGAGTTGGAAAAAAAAACAAAACATCATTCCAAAGTACCAAATTCAATAAACTATGTTATCTTGAACACACATCAAATATATTTGTTGTAAAATTAATGACTCAAAGCACATATGATGTTGGCTATGGTTTGTCATGTAGAGTCTGTCAAATATTTATTGTTAACTTCCTCAAGATTGCCATAATGGAGAGGGTTTAGTTTAGTCAAATACTTTTTCTCCATATATTGAGATGTTCCCATCAAAACCATTTTAAGATATGATAAAATTTTAAAAACGTATTAAGATAGAAATGAGTGGGATAAAGAAACCAAAAGAAAATTTAGAATATTTAAAATATAAAAAAGGGGAAAGCAGAAGAAGATGCAAAGTAGAGGCTATAACTGAGAAGAAAAGAGAAAGAGAAATAGAGAGAGTACTGTAATTTGACAAATATTAGAGGAAGACATTTAATCAAGAAAAAAACTAATAATAAAAAGAAAAGGTATATAAATGTGATAAAATATAAAAAATATGTAAATAACATTCATGCACAAAAATTGGTCTGTATGTCGTTGATTTTTTAATTAAAAATAAGTACAAAAAAGAAAACCTAAAAACATTTTCTCTGCTAAGTGATCATATGGCAAAAGTGAATATTCATCACCCAAGCCAGCCTACATTTCTTTTTCTGTTCCTAGGGCTACGTTCCCAAGAAGAGTGATAGAGGTTGGATGATATTCGCTCCTTCCTTCTTTCTTGTTTTCTGTTGGTCGATCGTGGGTCTTAAACTCTTGTCCTGGACACTGTTCCTGAGCCATTCAGCTCAACGCTAGCCCTCTACCACTTGAGCCACAGCAAAACTTACCCGTTCATTTGTTTTGTGATGCTTGCTATCACTACTTTGAGACTGACGTTTATTTGAACCCCTTTTGCTTTCATTGTTCATTAGTGCAATGTAGCACAAAACCAAGATTTTCTTGTCTGACATATAGTCAACACACTCCTAACCTTGAATGTACACTTCACTCCACTTAGTCAGGGATAACCCCATGAAGACGGGATGCAACTCACACCACACTATCAGCAACCCATGACTATGATTTATTTTCCAAGGTCCAGTGAAATCATCATGTCTGCTCTGTCTCCTGACTGACTAACTGACCCCTTGGACTGCCAGAAAATGTGGAAGCCAGCTCTCCAGTATTGTGAAGTCACCAGTGCAGTTCCCACTGCATTTTTCAAGGGCTTTCTCCACTGGCATTCTTCCAATGCCATACTGGAATCACCAGGTAAACTGTAGCTAAAACAGTGTGTGTTACATTACTTGGAAGGTGTCAGATTGATTCCTCTTCTCTGGAAAATGCCTTATTCTGCCCCAGAACACAAAGGAAAATATCGGTGACACCTGGTTTTTCTCACTGCAGGGTTTTCTCTTTCTCTTTCTTCTTTACTCAGAGAATGTATGTATGTAGCCACCAAGCTCTTACTTTGGACATGAATCAAGGTCATTCAAAAGTATTAGCCTAAATCGATTGTATAGTGCTATTTTTAAATGTGCATATTATCCTGTATAGTAGAAAATTATATATACTAGGTATATTTTAATTATATATACTAGGTATATTTAAGTAATTTGAATAATTTACCCTTGCATTTTCCTAACCCTTCATTCTCTTCCCCACTACTTTATAAAAGTTTTTAGTGAGTTTCATTATTTTATATACATCTATCTATCTATCCATCTATCTATCTATACACACACAAATATATATATATATATATATATGATGTAACTTCAGTCATAATTATAATCTTCTTTTCCATCTAGGTCATTGCTTCTTATTGCATTCTGAGTTTTATTGCACTCTTTTTTCAAGAGAGTCTCCTTAAATAGTTCATCAATGTTCTTTTGGTTCAAAACAAAGGAAAACAAAACACAAAGGAAGCAGCTTAGTAGATGTTTCAACCATGCTGCACACGTGTGAAACTCGGAACCACTTCTCTGAATGATTGTAGTTCCATTTCTAGTTTTCTCGTAAATACAGAACTTGGAAGTTTCAGCAAGCAGGCATTGCTTTGCAAGAAATTGGATTTACTAAAGGAGAGCAGATGCAACTCTGCTATATCAGAGCTTAAAAATGACAACTTTTGGTCCCTCAAGAACATTAATAGACCCCACTCTCAGGTGTGTCCTGGTCCTGGGGCTCCTGTGACTCATTTTCTTGCCATAACTTCCTTTTTACTGCCACAGTTAACATTCCCTGTTAATATTTAAAATTTTGTTTTCTCATCTCCATTTATTTTTTTCAGTTATTTCAATATATTTTCAAAGAGCAAGTATATACATATATGTATACGTATACATATATATGTATATACTGATTACTGCTGTGTATTTCAAGATTCAGGAATAAAACAGCATTAGTAGAGTAGTTTTCAGAATTTATTCAGTATTAAACAACTAAGCAAGCCTTCTCACCCACTTACTTCATTTGTAGAGGCAGATTTTTTCTTCCTAGCTGGAAATTATCAGAATAAGCAATAGCTATGATCATTCCAAGATTGTATTGACACTGACAATAACAACATAAGTTTCAAAGATGGTCAAGTCAATGATTGTAATTAACCTTTCCATGTTTAATTTTTTATTGGAGTAATATCAGCTTCTTCTCTATTATGGGTCCATTAAATCATTGTAAAATGCACTTTAAATGATTGAACTCAACAATGTGGGTATGTTTGCCTTCAAACGTAATCTTCAAGAGCTTAAAGTTGTGCGACATGTTATTGAGGTGGTTTCAGAATTCTGTCCTATAATCCAGGGGTTTTGCAGAAATATTTCTTCAACAGTATAAAATACATATTGATTTATAAAAATGACCTTTTCCCCCATTAGTTTGCTTGAAAGACTATCATATCTTTCTATGATAGGTATAAACAGACTCTTAGTTTTGTTGTTTATTTGTTTTGTTTTTAATTACTTTATTGTCAAAGTGATGTTCAGAGGGGTTACAATTTCTTACATAAGTCAGTGAGTACATTTCTTATCAAGCTTGTTACCTCCTCCCTCATTTTTCCACCACCCTTCTCCCTCTCTAATTCCTTTCCTCCTAGACTTGTACAGTTGGTTTACATCATATGGTCTTGTAAGTATCACTGTTGCATTGGTTAACCTTTTACCCTTTGTATCTCCATTTTGACATTCCCCTTCCATTCTCTAGTTCTGATAAATATATATAACACACAGGGTACCAAAATCAAAGACATCAGGAGTAAAAGCATGCAGAAGAGGGGCTGGGGATATAGAGGCTAGTGGCAAGAGTGCCAGCCTCAGATACACAAGGCCCTAGGTTCGATTCCCCAGCACCACATATGCAGAAAACGGCCAGAAGCGGCGCTGTGGCTCAAGTGGCAGATTGCTAGCCTTGAGCGGGAAGAAGCCAGGGACAGTGCTCAGGCCCTGAGTCCAAGGCCCAGGACTGGCCAAAAAAAAAAAAAAAAAGCATGCAGAAGAAAGACAAAAGAGAAAGGCATAAATTCACATATATGGAAAATAACAACAACTATGATATACCGTTTATTAAAAAATGATACTAAACTGCTGGGTGCTGGTGGCTCAAGTCTGTAATACTAGCTACTGAGAAGTCTGTTATCTCCAATTAACCAAGAAAAACCCGAAACTGGAGCTGTGGCTCAAAGTGGTGTCATGTTAGCTTAGATTAGAGGAAAAAGCTCAGAGACAGTGCACATGCCCTGAGTTCAAGTCCCATGATTGACAATAAATATGAGCTAGCTAGATAGGTAGGTAGATAGATAGATAGACGGATGGATAGGTATCAATCTCAATTTTTAAGATTCCTTATGAAATCATTTTTACAAAATTCCGAGCCAATACTATGTGCATAGGGAAAATCATTACCCAGTGCAGCAAATTACTACCACATTCTTGTTATATTTTCTAAGGGAATCCATCTCAACTATAGCACCGATTGTATTGATAGTTTATATTAAAAATAAATTCTGTAAGGCCTTGACATAATCTATTGCCACTTTTTCTTTTTTCTTTCTTTCTTTTTTTTTTTTTTTTTGCCAGTCCTGGGGCTTGGACTCAAGGCCTAGCTTCTTTTTGCTCAAGGCTAGTACTCTGCCACTTGAGCCACAGCGCCACTTCTGGCCTTTTTTCTGTATATGTGGTGCTGGGGAATTGAACTCAGGGCTTCATGTATTAAGAGGCAAGCACTCTTGCCACTAGGCCATATTCCCAGACCCTATTGTCACTATTTTTTTTCCAACTGTGTTTTATAAACAGCATATATCTGTGCTTTGCTTTTTGAATTATTTTTGAGTATATATAATTTATTTTATCTTTATATGTGAAAAATTAATTCACTTGGTTTTTTTTTTACCTTAGAATTAATGACTCTCTTGAAAAGGAAGGGTTTTGTAACCATGTATTATAGAAAGAAATACATCCACAAGCTTATATCTGTGGAAGTGAATGAGGTATAAGAGTTGGAACTGTTGTAACTGTGCTTTCCAGAGTGGTTGAACAAGTTTACATTCCCACTAACAGTGTAGTAATGTTCCTTTTGGGCTACATCCCTACCAATGTCTGTTATTGGTAGTTTTCTTAATAATTAAATATGCACCAGAGGTACTTTTAAGTATTATTTATGTAAGTGACTTAATTAAAATAAGTCCACTATAGCAATATATTCAAAATGACTTTTAAGTTCTTATAATAATTTTCTGTATCATCATCTGTTTGCAACTTAGTAGCAAGATTTCATAGAAATTCCTTCCTTCCCTTCCTTCCTTTCTTCCTTTCCTTTTCTTTCTTTCTTTCTTTCTTTCTTTCTTTCTTTCTTTCTTTCTTTCTTTCTTTCTTTCTTCTTTCTTTCTTTCTCTCTCTTTCTCTTTCTTTCTTTCTTTCTTTTTCTTTCGTTCTTTCTTTCCTTTCTTCTGCTATTATGAGGCATGAAACTCAAGGCCTGGGAGGGGTCCCTGAGCCTCTTTGGGCTCAAGGCTAGCACTACACCACTTGAGCCACAGTACCATTTCCAGTTTTTTGGTTAATTGCAGATAAAAAAAATCTCATGGGGACATTTCTCTCTTGGCTGGCTTTAAAGAATGATCTTAAGGTCTCACCCTCCTGAGTAGCTAGGAATACAGCTTTGAACCAATGGTGGCCAGCTTATTTCATCTCATTTTATTCCTTTGTTCACACATTTAATTTCCAGGTATATTTATTAAGGTGATAGAAATTATTTATTCTGCAATGTACTGCCAAACACATAGTATTGAGTCCATGGGAGAAATGAGTTAGGTACCAAATTAATGTACATATGAATTGGTCTTAGATTGGTCACTTGGAAGTTATATGAAATACTGTTGCAAAGAACCCCATTTGAACCCGACATTTTTGTTGCTGCTGTTCCTTGCTATAGCAAATCACAAGTGCCCAAATCATTATTTGGAAAGCAACGCAGGCCTCAGAAAATGTGGGCTGTGATATTGTCTTCCATCTCTCATAATTACAAATGTATTTTTTAAATCTTATGGAGAATCAAATTATAGTTTTCAGAAAACATCACTGAATCACTGCAGTTTCATGAATGTCTTTGTCTCTATTCATCAGAGTATAATCATTCTTATGGAACTTCTACTCAGGGATAAATTCTTCAGTTGAACAGAAGTTTTATAAGGGAATTAAAATAGAAATTGCAGTATTATGGATATAAAAATGAGAGGCTTGTACATATTAAAATGTTATATTGAGTATACATCATATATTTAAGAAGACAGTATAGTCTTACCTGGTCTTGTTTGGTTTAACTCATTTTTTATAATTGTAATGTTTACCTACATATAAATGGTAAGTAATTTAAAGAACATTATAACCTCTGTGAGATTTGTAATACCATTTCGTCATTTTTTTCAGGTTGACAAATAATAAACAGGTAGATTTCTAATAATTAAAATAAAAAGCTCCTTAGCACACTGGTTAATTATTTATCTAGACGCATATTTCACAAGTAAACATTCAAATTACTCACATTGTCTCTAAATAAAATGCTAGCTTAAAATATTCACATGGAAACTGGGAATTGAAAGATGCTTAGAGAGTTTGTCAAGTCTGCTTATTTTTCAGGTAAGTAACTTCTTCAAAGGGACATGGCGAGATCATAATAAAACTGAATCTGGAGTCTCAATTCCAAGTTGATTTCAATTCAGTGTCAACTCCTGGATGGGTTCCATTACTCTCAGCCTATTACTAAAGAATAAAGAAGAGGAAACAGATGTTGGGAAACAAAGAACATTTAAATGCCACCAAAGGAAGAAATTCAGATGAAAATATACATCATAGCCTGAATTTGCTTCAACCATATGGAGATTAAACATGTTCAGACTTTCTCCTGAAGGAAGAATAAAAAAGACACACTAATCATGTCAGTAACATTGTCATTACTGAGAAATTGATCTCTACATTCTTTTTCTTGAGATATACAAGTTGCCTTCTAGCTTTTTTATTTTCTCTCAACCACCACCAATACACAGAATTTTCTTTTAAGGCTGTGATAACCTACCTGACTTTAAAGTGAATGATCGAGGCTGGGGATATAGCCTAGTGGTAAGAGCACTTGGGTTCGATTCCCCAGCACCACATAGACAGAAAATGGCCAGAAGTGGCACTGTGACTCAAGTGGCAGAGTGCTAGCCTTGAGCAAAAAGAAGCCAGGGACAGTGCTCAGGCCCTGAGTCCAAGGCCCAGGACTGGCAAAAAAAAAAAGTGAATGATCAACTTCATCTTTATCAAAACTGTTAATTTTGAATATACAGCCGTTATTTCCTCCTTGATATACCACTTCTTCTAGTGTGTTCCTATGACTCTTTTCCAGTATCTGTGAGTAAGGCATATCTTTGTGGACCTCGCTGAGCTGAGGAGAAATGCCGAAATCCCCTTTCCAGGGAGGGGTAGGGCTGAGTTTCTTTCATCTGTGCTTCTCCTCAGTCTCTTGTTGACTATCTTTTCTCCTCTAGAACTTTAAAAATAGAGTACATCAGTGCTTGTCATTTAGGTGGGTTTTTTTTCCTTTGCTATATTGTCTCTAGAAAGTCCATGATTTCTGGTTAATTCCAGACATGAAATATAAAACGTATACCATTATCACGAAACACTCTTCAGTGACTGAAAAAATTAGCATCCAGTCATTTGTTGAAGTGTATATATAATCCATATTTGTTTCTTGGTCTCTTTCAAAGTCTCTATTCACATTTGCATTTAGGATTTTCAATAAGCATGAACTGAAAATTATCTTCAGTTGAATTTCTTTTAGTACTATTAAAAATGAACAGTATTCAACAACAACAACAAATGAACTGATATGGATTCCATAGAAGTCATATTGTATGCAATATTCCTCTTGTTCAAATTTACTTTAAGATTTTCCAATCAGAAGTCACTGTTAATCTTACATTTGTTCCTCAAATCACCTTTACTGAAAAAAATAGAATACTCTGAACTCGCTTCATAATTGTGTAGTCCAATATAATTTGCAAATAATAAATATATCATGTGTTGATCAAATTCTGAATTTATAGCACTGATATGCAAGTGATTAGGCTTCTGGTCTCATAACACTTTACCTAACATGAAGAAAATAATTAGAAGAAATAAAATGAGATGATTTCAGATTATAATAAAATATTATGTAGAAAATTAAAGAGGAAAATGTGTGCATGCTGCTCAACAAACTCAGTGCAGATTCAATGTTTGTTTAAGACAAGATCTTCAAGGAGTCAACATTTTTGTAGCGATAAGAAGTACAAGAAACATACCCACTGCCTTATGTATGAAACGTTAACCTCTCTGTACATCACTTTGACAATAAATGATTATTCAGAAAAAAAGAATGATGAAATGATTCAGGAGAACAGAGATCAAAGTATTATGACAATTATGACTGAGAAACAAAAATAGAAGATGATAAATTTCTGTAGAAGCTGTCTATTGTTGTACAAGATATTAATGTGAATGTTTCTGTGCTACAGGAACTGAAACAACTTACCTTGGACCTCTCCTTTAGGGTGTCTGATAGGCTCATAAATAAGGTTTTTAGCTAGTCATATGTCAGGTCAAATAGTAACTGTGTAAGATTTGCTTCCAATATCACCTAGTTCTTTGAAGCATTCCATAGGCTATTGAACTAAAGATCTCTGTTACTTGCCAAATCTTGGTCACAAGCTGCCCTCGTTTCCTTGGGCTCCAGCGAGACAACCTCCTTTATGAAAGCTTATGAACTGATAAATTAATAGCAAGACACAAGTCACAATCATCACAAACTTACTCATACATACTGTTTGTTATATTCTTTATTAGAAACAAACCATGGTTCCATTTTTAAGGAATGCTAAAAGCAATATTGTATAAAGCAGATTACTAAGTGAAGGTGCACATTATTGAAATAATATTTAAAAATTGTTTACTAAAGCATAGATTTTTATGCCTCCTAAATATGTTCACTTGACCCCATCTCCATGGCAACCTTCTTAACTAAGGCTGCCATTTCTTGAAAATGGATGTTGGAGTAACATTGTCCTTTCAACTATTGAACCATTAGACTATAAACTCATTGTGATTATGATAAATGTTGAAGCTACATAAAAGATACTTTCTATTTGGGGATTTAAAAAATATATATCTAAAGAAGCCATCATCCAGAGATGCTGGCTCTGTTTTTCCTGCTTTACCTTCATTACAGGCACTCATTCCCAGCCAGTTCAACTCAACAAGGGTTACCACCAAACTCCTAGCAAGCATTTTCTGAATGCAAGTATGTTGCCAAAGATGCTTTATAGTCATTTCTAAAGTTGCCAATAGTTGATTATTATTAATATTCTCTTTCCTAGCACTAAGATATCTAATTCTTACTTCCAAAAGTAGATTTATTTCTTCCTAAACTCCTCTTAGCTCCAAACACAAATGTGAGTCTGGTGTTGGTGGTTTATACCTGTAATCCTAGCTACTTGGGAGGATGAGACCTGTGTACTACAGTTGAAGCTAGACCAAGCAGAATACGCCAGTGAGCCTTTTATATAGAATTAACCAAACAAACTCAAAATTGGAGGTGTTGCTCAAGTGGTAGAGTGCTAGCCTTCAGCAAAAAACTCAAGAGAACTCAAATCCTTGAGTTCAAGACCACTCAGTATATTTCCCAAAATGGCAAAACAAACAACAAAAAGAAAATGTGAAATCATTCTGAAATATTAATGAATATTAACCAAAATAGATAAGCTTTACTACATTGGACTTCATTACTACATGTCCTATTTGAAGTAAAATCTGTTCGTTTCGACATAAACTTACAAACAAGGTACTTTATGTCCTTAATTTGAGCTTTCATTCAATTCTCTCTCTCTTTTTTTAATTTCTCAAAATTTACCTTTCTTCCTGTTCCATTCCTACACCCCATTTCCACCATTATGGGCATGTAGAACTCAGCTTGAGGTTTCTTAAAAAATCTTTTGGTAATAACAGAAGGTGAGTATAGTTCAAGATATTGTCAGGGGAGTTGGTGCTATAGTTTATTAACAATATACCCAGACTGGGAAGGTTTTCACTTTGAAGAGAAATATGAAAGGTAATGTGATGAACTGACTTTCTACTGTGGAGTTTACAAAGGTCCTTTTGTTTGTAACTTATTGTTACTTTCAATCTTTATGTTTCAAAGCTTTTAGATTGCTCCTTGGAGTTTGGGATTTATCTGTCCAGAACATTACAATGTCATAAAAAGGGGGGAAATATCCCCAAGTTCAAACTTCTATTTTCTATAATAAAGACATAAAAAACCCACAGAACTCATTCTTCATGGTAAAATTGTGTGCCCCACAAGCTGAGACTAAGGACAAAGAACAGCACACAGCTCTTCTCCCTCAGTTGCTAGCTGCTTTCATTTTCAAGCAACCACTACAAAGTTCTGTTTCCAGTTACTAAGATGAATACAGAAAAAGATTTAATGCTCCAGGGCATTTCGGTGTATATAAAAAAAAATCGTATCACCTGAATAACTAATGCAGACCTTAATGTGATATTCAACTTTATGATTCTGGTACAGACAGGAAAAAAAAACAGATAAATTGAACTTGAATACATACCAAAATATATTCGACACTTCAACCTCTAAAATAATCTTTCAAATGAAAACCAAAAAACGGTAGATGCCTTTTCATATGCCAGAGGTGCCTGATTTATGACAATCTCTGTGTTTATCCACACTGAGTAACATTAATAATAGAAAAAACACAAAATGGAGAGCTACTCAACCATTCCAAATGACAAATACAGTTTCTGAATTTTTGTCCCTATTGTTATACAAATATAAATGGAGTCTATTTTGTACTTATAAAAAATATAAAGAATTTGTTCTTTATTTTGAGGGTATAAAGTATATGAACTGGTGTGTGTGTGTGTGTGTGTGTGTGTGTGTGTGTGTGTGTGTGTGTGTTTATGTGGATCCTGAGACTGGAACTCAGGGCCAGGGCTCTCTCCCTGAGTTTTATGACTCAAGGCTAGCATTCTATGACATGATCCATTGGTGCTCTACTTCCAGCATTTTGGATAGTAACTGGAAATAAGAATCCACAGACTTTCCTTACTAGGCTTGCTTTGAACTGAAGTTTGCACATCTCAGCCTCCTGAGTAGCTACGATTTACAGGTGTGAGCCTCCAACACTCAGCTGGAAATCTTTTTTTTTTTTTTTTGGCCAGTCCTGGGCCTTGGACTCAGGGCCTGAGCACTGTCCCTGGCTTCTTTATTTTTGCTCAAAGCTAGCACTCTGCCACTTGAGCCACAGTGCCACTTCTGGCCATTTTCTGTATATGTGGTACTGGGGAATCGAACCCAGGGCCTCATGTATACAAGGCAAGCACTCTTGACACTAGGCCATATCCCCAGCCCTCAGCTGGAAATCTTTTAATACTTGTACTTTATGTGGGCATTTGGCTAATATAAAGATGAGTATTTATTACATTTTAAGGTAAATTTAATCCAGGACAGTTTATTAGTCTTACATACATATAGTCTGCCCAAGAAAGGCATCAAATCCTTCAGGATCACCAATAATGAAGTGAGGAGCCACAGGTTGTGGGAGAGGATGTAATTATGTCTAGGCAATGACTGGCTTCATTTGTGTTTCTATGGGCTACCATAAATGTGGTACTTTAGATATGCAAGAATTTACCTGGTCTCTTTGATGACTAAGGTTTTTGAAATCACATCTATAAAGAACAGAATGAGGGGCTGGGGATATGGCCTAGTGGCAAGAGTGCTTGCCTTGTATACATGAGGCCCTGGGTTCAATTCCCCAGCACCACATATATAGAAAATGGCCAGAAGTGGCGCTATGGCTCAAGTGGTAGAGTGCTAGCCTTGAGCAAAAAGAAGCCAGGGACAGTGCTCAGGCCCTGAGTCCAAGCCCCAGGACTAGCCACAAAACAAAACAAAACAAAACAAAAACAAAACAGAATGAGTAGGGAAAGAGAGAAGAAGAAGAAAAAAGGCTTTGGAGCATTGCTCTCCACCCCTCACCCCATCATGAGAAAGCACATAACAGATTCCAGTTTAAGCTTTCAACTATGCATTCTGTGTTCTCTATAAAACAGCTGAACAAATAAGTCCCGGTAAATGGATAGCATTTACGAATATCTATGCTGTTGCTATCTGTTTTTGTAATTAGTTTTCACATCCTTATTGAATCGAACAAAAAGAATACAAACACTAGTTATTTTGTATTGTTGTTCATTTGTTATTAAATCCCTTTATCTATTTTTTATACCACATAAGTAAGTTCATGTAGAAAAAAAACACACTTTGCATTTTATGTTGTAACACATTGAGAATGCAGTAGTTGTTTAATCATTCTGCACGAAAAAAGAAACAAACATATTATTTGTAGAATACCTGTTGCATTCTAATAAATTAAGTTGCATTTATACTCAAGATAATTCATTTCAATAAATCAAATTATGTGTTCTCTTTCCTAGGTGATCTCCATTACATAATTGGACATTTATTTCCATGTGAAACTAAGCTTTAATATGCTGAGAAAATGTCTATAGTGTGGAAGTGATTAAAATACTAGTGATGTGAAACAATAGGATAAGAATTACTGAACAGTTGGGCACTGGTTGCTCCCCATTACGATCCTAGCTACTCAGGATGTTGAAATCTGAGGATGGAAGTTAAAAGTCAGACTTGGTGGGGAAGCTGTAAGACTGATCTCCAGATAAGCATCAAAACAGCCACAAGTGGAGTTGTGGCTCATGTGGAAGAGTTCATGTGGAAGAGTTCTTGCCCAGAGCACCAGCACTCAGGAACAGCACCCACTTTTCGAGTCCAACTGCCACAAATTACTAAACAAAAAATTGCTAAAAGAAAACAACAAAAAATATTCCACACGGGGGGCTAGGGATATGGCCTAGAGGCAAGAGCGCTTGCCTCCTATATTTCAAGCCCTGGGTTCGATTCCCCAGCACCACATATACAGAAAATGGCCAGAAGTGGCGCTGTGACTCAAGTGGCAGCGTGCTAGCCTTGAGCAAAAAGAAGCCAGGGACAGTGCTCAGGCCCTGAGTCCAAGGCCCAGGACTAATTCCACACGGAAAAAACAGAAATAACTGGAAGACAGCAAAAATTATCAAAATATTATCCCATGAGCACTGAGTTATTTTTAATCAGGTTTGCTGATATTATTCATTTGGAAAATGAGTAATATGTTAAGTTTGGTGAAATATTTGTCATGGTTTTCTCAATATACTTGAGGATCAGAAACAAATTTACAATTGATAGTGCAGCTTAAGGAACACATTGATGAATGCCAACCTGACTAGATATTTCTTCTATTTTGAGGGATGATTCTTTGTACTTTGTCTGTGAGAACACAATCAATGACTACGTTATCACAGGAACAACTAAGAATATGATGCATGAAATATACTGAAAATTATTGGCAAGTGAAAAATTCAGACACAACTTTCATATTTAAGTGCTTAGTCCAAAGAAACAATATTAAATTTAACAGGAATATTATAATGTCTTACATTTAAAGAAAAAACCAGTTATGCAATACAAAAGGCTTATGTCTAGAATTTCCATTGTCTACCTGTGTAATAAGAAGTTTAGGCATTACTTAGTAAATAGGATCAAAGCTTGGATCTCACATAAAGTCTAGCTAGATGAATTAAATTGGAATGGCAACCACTGGAGTGTTGCTCGGTCTACACACTGTTTTTTCTCAGTGAACAGAGGAGAATAGAGTAGACACGCACATTCATGTAAAAACTATCAGATGTTATAAGGTAAAATAAATTAAAATTAAGGACAGGCACAATATAACTTTCAGGTAAAACATTGACCAGTATTTGGAAATAAGGGTTAAATGTTTTATATTTAATTTGAAAATGAAGAGTAGAGACATCAATGGAAGTTCCCTGATCACTAGTGACATAAGGAACATCTCTACTTCCATATACATCTCAATACACCCAGACAAAATTTTTATCAAGCTAAAGTTTATCAATATTCATTTACCAGTCTTAAAGAACATCCTTTCTCTCCCATTGCTAGGTTAAAAAAACAGAATGATGTCCCTGAAGGCATAAACCACTCAGAGGTCACCCAAAAACACACCTTCTCCTAGATTGCTAACAAAAAGGTAATAGAAAGGAGCTGCAGGAAAGGAAAGATAAGAGAGAAGATAATAACAGTGTGTTTCAAAGCTGTGAACTTCAAAGAGAGAAAGGTTGAAGGGGAGAAAGAAAAGCAAAGAGAGGGTTTGATTTTGTCAGGGGGAGGCCAGAAGCAGAAGGTACTTATTTAAATCACTTACATTTCACTGTTTATTTCTGCTCCTTCCCCTTTGCTGGCCTAATTTAAAATACAACTCTGTGAAAGAGATTTTTCAATTTACATATTTATTTCAACATATTCCAAAATGTCAGACAAATTTAATTTTTTATTTATATTTATCAAACTAGTCATTTGCCCTGAGAAAGGAAACACTGTGATGTTTAATAATTTATTTTGTAACAATTAAGGAAGTTGATACTCTCCCAGAATCTCATGAGCTACTGAAAAACTAAAAAAAAAAAAAAAAAAGTCAAAAATAATTTTGTTATGCCAAAGGGCCTAACAAGTGGGTAAAAGCATTTGAAGGAAATTTTAGTGACTTTCTGTGAGCTGTCCATAGATATTTATTTCTCATAGTTCCCTATCTAATGAATAGCTCTTTTGCAGATGATGAGAAACCAAGATTCTTTTTTCTTTTTGAAACCAAGATTATTAAGTGCTACCAAACTAAAAGAATCAACTTCATGTACAACAATAGAAGAGTACGTTACAATATGATTCCTATATCAGGAAAAGGAAACTATTTACTATGATGATGTGTACGGTAAAAGCAATGGTAAGAATCATGGTAGCATTATGAAATCTTGTGAAAATCAGTTAGTATTAAGATAAATAAATTATTAGTAAAACTATGTGTCATAACTGCTAAAGTATTTTCATTAGACTTTATGCATCCTGATCAGGCTTAGCTATTTAAGTTTATTAGAAAATTCTCAAAATATGTGAAAATAAATGTCCAAAGAATACTGAAAATACGCTCCATGATATTTATTTCTACTTCACATTGTTATTATAATTATTTCATCATGTCATTTATATAAGTAACTTAAAATTGGAATATTAATAAAAAAAACTGAAAAGACAGAAAAACTTTGCAAACTAAAACTTTTAATTAGAAGTGCTTTTTTTTTTGTTGTTGTTTTTTTAAATAAAATGTTGACATTCCTGGGCCTTGGTGGCTCACGCCTGTCATCCTAGATACTTAAGAGGCAGAGATCTGATGCTTGAGGTTGGAAGCCACTTGGAGCAGTAATGTCTGTGAGACTCTTATCTCCAATTAAGCACTTAAATAGTCATAAGTGTAGCTGTGGCTCAATTGGTGAAGCGCTAGCCTTGCTCAGGGACCATGCTCTAGCACTGTTCACACACACACACACACACACACACACACACACAATTGATTTCAAGCAATAGGCTAAAATGCAAGTAATTGACTTGACTCTGCTACTAACTTCCATAAATAAAATATTGGCTAAATCAGAATGTTGTATGTTGTCTTCTTATAAACTCATTTAAAATATCACTTTAAAGGAAACAAGAAAAACATAGCCATAACCCACATTATCTTTAAGTTATAGTTGCAATTAAATTGTATTAAATACTCTAACTTCTAGGTCATAAGCTAAAATCAAAGGATCAAATAAATGGCTTGGGGAAATGGAAAAGACAATAACGGTTTTCTTTTGTTAATCATTTAATGGGATGTAAAAGACTATGAGATTAGAAATTCTACTGGTGTAGAAAAACAAATGGAGCCTATGCCAAAGCAATATAGAATCTAGTACATACTGAATTCTTGAGAGGATTTTAATTCTATCTTAAAAAGTATCACTGAGCACAAAGCAAGCCAGAGCAGAAGCCTTTGCATGTCAATTTAGACATTTCTGTTTTAGGTCTACTTGAAATTTTCTTCTGAGACTTTCTTTACCAAGTACTGAACTGAATCACAAAATCAATGTAGAGGAAAAGCGACTCAAATACAAAGAGAGTACTCATAATTTTCACAACCCAATTTTCTGCAATGTTGGAATTATCAAATATTAAATGGCATCTCTTCTGTCAGAAAGATCTCAAAGGAGAAATAATCTATCAACTAAATCCATTTCTATGCCAACCAGTTCCAGTTGATTTACTTACTTAAGGACCTGTAGTTTTTGCTGTGATGACATGGAATCTTTTAAGTGACACTTTCAGTTTGTGTGACTAAATTTGAAGCTGGGGGAAAAAAGTTTACAATACTGAAATCTGTTATCAAAAGATAATAAAATATGGAAAAGTGATTATTTTCATGGAGTAGTTATGTTTCTTGAGTCTCTTCATGGATATTTATTTACTGTATATTTTGGAATGTTCTTATTGAAAAAATTAAAATTAAAAAATCACTGAGAATGAAATGAAACACAGAAAGAAAGAAATGAAGATTAGAAGCTCCTAAGTATCTACCATAAGATGAAATTGTCATGCTTATTTTACTATGCAGCATTTATGTCATGGTAGCAAAATTGACCCAGTCTTAAGACTAGATACCTATTCTGCCTTAGGAAGAACAAAGATAATTTTTTATTGTTGTACATTAATTTATATATTTTACTTTTGTTTGTACCTTAAGTGAATTAAATAAAACTACTATGGAAATTATAAAGAGATGACTAAGGGATAACATTGAATTAGCAAAAATAATCTCTTTGTAGCTTTTGAAAATGTAATTATATGTTCAAGCATCTGAGTGTAATTTGATTACTGTCCTTCATGTCATCTGTATTCTGACTTCTGGGTGTTTAAAAAAAAAAGGCAGCACTTGGATACTCTTCTGGTGTTTGCTGTTTCAATTTGTTTTCATTATTCCTGTCTGCTAATTCCAGTATGTTCAAATAAAAAAATTACCTTGAAACCTCAGTAAAATTTCCAGGAGTTTGCATTATCCCACATATTCTGTTATCTTAGATAACTTGTCTATTCCATCACAGTGGAGAAATGTTTCCTTGGCATTATACATGTATACTTAACTTTTTAATAAAGTTATCAATTTTCAAGAGTTTATTGTTTTATACACACTAAACAGTAAGACGGCTGTCTTGATGGAAAACAGAATGTCAGAGCAGCAAAGACAGTAACTTGGGCAGACAGAAAGGCTAACACTTAAATGCAATTTCTCATTTTGGAGAAAGGAATTACTGGACCTTCTTTAGTACTCTTCACTTATTCTCTTGCCCCTTGGGTCTTTCTTTTTCCTCTTTTAATATTAGATTTGGGGAGATTCAATTGACTGCTGTGCCCTACTGCCTAATCAGTCAGTAAAAAAACACCAAAGTCAAGAAAAATATTTTAAGAGATGTCAGTTCTATAAAAGTCAACAGAGATAAAGAGATTTATTGCTTCTATCCTCACTGCTGACCTGATTCTATTGGAGTAGGAAATCAAGAAAATCCAATTGTTTGTGTATGAGTATAAAAGCAAGCAAGCAAGCAAGCATGAGAAATAGATTTAGTTTACAGGGGAAAGGAATAATATTTATAAGTTGTCAGAAGTCCCTGGAAGTTGATATTTTACTGTGCTACATGAATTTCTGGGATCTTTTTATGTATTCTCCTGCTGGCAGAGGAGAAAACAACATAAAATAAAAGGTGTCTTTTGTTAACTTATTTGCCCATTAATTTAGGTATTTTTTTAGTCAATATTTTTGGCTCTTATAGCCTAAAGTTATGCTATCCACTATAGTTAAAATAGTAACAAAACTTGATTTGGCTCTCATTTCTTGGAAGACAATCTACTAGGAAAGATTCTCATTAACCAGTCCATTCACGTGAAGAAAGAGGAAGGCAAGCTGGGGATTGGTGGCTAACTTCAGTAAATTCTAGCTATGCTCTGTGAGGAAAAAAAACAAACTGTCTTTTCTATTAAATTGTATTTCTAAAATGTTCCTGTTTTAGCCTGTTGGCTTGATTTTTGTTAAGGAAAGAAGTACTGCATTAGGATAAGAAAGGATTTTTGAAATACAAGCATTAGTCTTAAACTAGTTTCTTCTTAGAATGGATATACTACACGTGCAGACTGTTCAAGAAATAGCAAAAGGTTTGGGTATAGTTTGAAATTATTTGTGAACTGTTAATCTTATTTAACAGGGTAAATAGATTTTACTTTATTATAAACTATCCAATTGTGAGCAGACTGTGAACCTCAGCTCAACCTCTCCAAGCATAGGGACAGGGCCTGCTTGAAAATGAATAAATATAGAAGCAGATTGCCTTTTCTCTGGGCTTACTTGCCAGATTTTAGGTTGATGGTGCACCCTTCTGTGTAGAAGCGAATTTTTCCTTGCTAAGATAATTCTTTATTTTCTGTGTCCATCCATGTTACTCCAGAGGTTGACGGAGAGCATATTTATAACAGCACTGAACTGAAATCTACGAATTGTGGTTTGAAGCAAACCTAGACAGGTAAATCCAAGTGACTCTTACCTTAATTTAACCAGCAAAAAGTAAGAAGTGGTTAAGTGGCTGAAGTGTTAGAACATAAACTTTAGGATGGATAGAGGAGGAAGGAAGAAGACTAAATATCCCATTACCAGAAGGAAGGAAGGAAGGAAGGAAGGAAGGAAGGAAGGAAGGAAGGAAGGAAGGAAGGAAGGAAGGAAGGAAGGGAACAAGTATTTCCAATATGTTCACTGTCATAATCACAGTTAAACTCAATAGAGTTGATAAGCAAAATAGATATTAAATATATATTTTTAGTAAGGAAATAGGGGAAGTGAGCACCCTATCAGCTCATGTAAACAGTCAAAATACCAATACATGAAATCCACTGCCTTTCAACATAATAATCACAACTCTCCCATTTATATTATCTGGAAAGGTAGGGAAAATGATAGGAGGACACAAATTACATGAATGTGTCTTTGTTCAAAATAAACATATTCAAGGTGATGAATTTTGTTAAAATAAACAGCCTTAGCATATCAGAAGCATTTGCCATCTATACTTATTTTGTGAGTTCATAAAAACATTTTCAAATAAATATATTTAACTCATTTTCAAAATTTTATGCATGTAAGTATAAAGTGTCATAAAAATATCACCTTTTCCCTAAAGTACAAAATTGTAAACATAGAAGGCCAAGAATTATTTTCCATATTTTCCTAGTTTTGAAAGTAAATATGCATATTTTGAAAATGTCTGCTTGGCAACATGTATGCATCCATCTGGAGCATGGTCAGTTTGAAATCTTGAATCTAAATTTTCATTGTATATCCAATGGATATTACTTTTTAATTTTTTTGTCCCTGCATTTATCAAAACACAAAGGTTTTGAATACTTTGGAAGTTCTTAGGTTTATTTTTAAAGAGAGAGCTGGCCACCTATGCTTCATGGTTTTGAAATATTTCAGTTGGTAGACTTATAAATAGCAATTAAGAGTAGAAAAGTCAATTGCTTTCTATTTAAATTGCTTCAGTTCTCTTTCAGTTGTCTTTTCATACATATCAGCTTCAACCTTTTCATTTTTAAAACCTATCATGAACATTCTGATGAATACACATCACAAAAGACAGAAAATACTGTCACATATCTTTTATGCTTTAAAAAAAGAGGTATATGTTTTGAGTTTTTATTATAAAATAGGCATAATGAAACTTTCTTCTGAATGAGAAACTACATGAAATCACCATATTTTTTTGTTATTACTGCTGACCTTGTAAGTTACTATTCATTAATTAATTTCTGTATTTGAGAAAAATTCATGTAGTTCATGTGGAATTGTATAATGCTGTATGTAGTATGTGGAGACACATAACCTCATATTTTAATTTTTATTTCCTCATCATCATTAAAACTCTTGAATACTTCAGTGTTGCGCTGTATTCATCTTATCATCTGTCCAATAAACTTAGAGTATCTTCTTTTCTTCATGCTACACTGTCTACAATTGTAGGGTTTTTTTAATTAAATCTATATCCTTAACTTTATTAAAAATATTAAAAAATAAGCTAAATAACCAACAAATATGCCCTAAAGAATGGCACAACACACTTCCATTAGACCTTTCTAAAGAAGGATATTATATTCCATGCAATCAAATCAGAAATATTTAAGAATGATTTAAAGGCAATCATTTATTTTATTCTCAAATTGTCATTATTTTAACATTTACTACAATAACATTTATGATCTTTGTACCCTTTGTCTTATATATAAGTTTACCTGAACTGGGGAAGACAAGAGGAAGCAAGAAAATAGTGGGACAAAGGGGGAGCAGATCCAGCTGTGAAACCCAATAGGCACTATTTTGGAAATGAACTGTATAAATTTGATCAGAGGTAAGTCAGGAGGTGAAAAATTGGGAGAGAATGAGGGAGGGGTGATACTGTAAACAGAAATGTACTCATTACCTGACTCATGTGACTAACTTTTATGTACAACAACTTTAAAATAAAATTAAAATAAAATACCAAAAAAATGATATGGGATTATTAAAATAATCCCTTGGATGAGGAAATGCAAAATACTTTAATTCATCATCCTAAGGCCACATGATATCATTACAATATAGTTAAAACACATTTCAAATATACCATGCTTTATTCTTGTTCATTTACAATTTCAAATTGAAATCCTTGAAAGACTTTGATTTTTATTAACTTTCCTTCTTATTATAATATACACCATATTTATATTACCTGAGCAAACATCCAGCATTTAGTTGCCATATTCTCATGTACTCCTCACTTTTCTAAGAGCAACTTTTGTGATTATATGGAAGTGAAATCTTGGGAAATAAGTATCTTACTCTGCATAAAAAAGCAAGTACCTACTCTGCATAAATGTCTAAAATATTATCTTAGATAATTACAATTTTACTAGTAAGAATTTCTGACTATAAAGAATTAGTTAAGTTAGAATCAGAGTCCAATCAGTTATGAGATGGACAGTGTCACATAAATACTCCAAAGCAAGATAATAGTGTATAAAAAATGCCGTAGTGATCACTGTTCACAGTATCGTGTATCATAATGTGCTATGACAGTTCTTGTTAAATTGCATAGGTTTTACTCTTGCTTGCTTACGTTCTAAAAGTGCTTTTGGTAATCAGGCTTAAATTATGTGGTGATTTTTGGTATGTGAATCTAAAAGGGTTCAGTCTTTACCCTTTGGATTTAAATAACTCATACACTGAAGAAGATAATACCACACCAGAGAGGAGGATGTATATATATATTTTTTTTATTATATATGTATATACATACATATTAAATTAATGGACAATATTAGGTTGGGATAGCTAACAAATGTAAGATAGGAGATTCATTCAAATCTAGGGGGGAGTTTGATTTATTTTATTGATTGACTAATCTTTGTGTCAAATTCAATGTTGAGTAGTTGATTATGGCAAACTCATGAACATTGCTGAAGATATTAAATAAATTCTTAATTCATCAGACAGAGCCTGAAATGTTAAATAACTCGTTCTTATGTTGATTTGGGACAACCATTACTTACCCTATCCATAACTGATTTATAAAAAGAAAAAAATAAAAGAAAAGAAAGAGCAAAAAGGAAATTAGTTTAAGAATATATTTATAATTTGAACAATGTCCTGCTTTTGTATCGGGGGTTGAAAAGGAAAGTTCAGATTTCAGCAGACTTTCTTCAGGATACATTAAATTTCTTTAAAAAAAAACTATCTTTTTAATATCAAGCAGCTTTCTCTGCTAGGTATTAAGAAGAATTTTCTTGCAAAGCATTTTTTAATAGTGTTTCTATACCTGAACAAAACTGCCAAAATGAATCATGAAACCAGTGAATTCTAAACCACAACACTGTGGTGCCCTGGTGTGCGGACACAAACCAAAGCACTCCCTACTGAAGGAAGTTTCTGTTAATGTGCAGTGGAAGTACTCAGGATCTGGAGGGATTTACTTCATTATTGACATCACACTCTGGAAAGAAAATGGAACTGAGCTTAGTAGAGATACCAAATATTCAAGACTAAAAGTAGCAATAAATTTAAAAAATGAGCAATTTAAGATGGGCAGTAAGATAAAATTGGAATTATCAAGAAGTCAGAGTACTGACTGATGAGTGCCTACTAAGGTAGTTACTATGTGTTTAAAAAAGGAAAAAAAAAAAAAAAAGACCACACTAAGAGCTTCTTCCTTACCAAGCCTGTTCTGACTTTTTACTATTGTTAGTTTGTTAACTTTCTGATACTAAAAGAAAGTTAGGCAATTCATTTATTAACAGAAAAAAGTTTTTATTTTGTTCACATTTTGCCAGTTTCAGTCATGATTGGTTTGGTTCTATTGCTTTAGCCATGATCAATGAGAAGATGTAAATGTAACTTCAAATGTAATTAGACTTCCCACCTAACAGGTAACTGCAACCTTGTAAATTGGACCTAGGGATAGGAATTTCTCATAGGCAAGCTCAATAAGTATTCAAATCCCAAAGGATAATTTTTATCACAAATCCAGTCTACATTGAGTACCTAGAAAGTATATTTGTAAATAGAACTTAAAACTATTCAAGGCTTGGAATGTGGCTTAGTGGTAGTGTGCTTGACTAGCATGCATGAGGCCCTGGGTTTGACTCCTCAGTACAATATAAACAACAACAAAATACTAAAATTACGTTTAAAAAAATTCAAATATGACTTAACTATACTAAACCTATTTTTGCTGCTATGAAGTAACAAAAAGCAGGGGATAGATAGTCTCTCACATCTGTTGCTTCCATTTTGTGTTCGTCATGGTTTTAAGCTGTTCTTTCCACGGTCACTTTGCAAATCACCTTGGGTTCTAGAAAAGACAGAATTATGAATGGTATTTTTATGACAGGACTAAAATTACCTCCAAAGAACAAAAAAGTTTTTTTTTGAAAAAGATTACTCCCCCAAAGAGAATAATTACCAATAAAGATCAGGCTGAACAGTAAAGCTAGAAGAAAAAAATCATCTCATGGAAATCAGAATCCTCCCTCAAGTGATGACAGTGACAACTTCTCTGGAACTTGGGAAAACTAAAATGGCCATCTAGGACTTATCTGTGAGTTAGACTAGTAAGCTATGTTTATCTTTATCTCCAAGGATTTACTAATATCCATTACTTATTTTCTCATTCTTTTGCCCTTACTTCCTCACTCTTTTATAGGCCCCTGTTTCCAGGTAGACTTTGGCTTATCAGTTTTTTCGCCATGTTTGACAATTTTATAGTCTTCAGTTCTCTGACTTCTTGCTTATCAAAGTACTTCGATCTATTAGTTGAATACAGAAAACAAGAATCACTCCACTAATTCAACTGTACCTATTTTTCTCTTTATTTTACACATTCAACTCATCAAAGAAAATAGAAAATAAATCCAAGAAGAATGCTATATCATAAACAAATCGACTTGTTTTATTTCCTTTTTATAAGGAGTAAACCATTTTGTGTAGAATGCCAAAATATCTCAGTCTTCCTTTTTATAACATTGAAACATTCTGGGGCAAAAGACAAAGAAACTGAGTAATTATATTACTTTTTAAAATAAATGTCAAATGGGACAGACTCAAGGAGCAGATAAAAATGCAGTTAAGTTTCCCTCTCATTCTATATCTTTTTAGATGCTAAGTTACAAGTACTAGAAGACCTATAGGGGGCATCTAAATCTGCCCTGTGAATTTTCCATGAATGTGTTACACTGAAAGAGAACATTTGCCCATTGTTTCTGTATTCATGGAGGCTGAATTATGCCTCCATATTTTATAGTATTAAGTAACACCAACTTGGTAACCCCAAATCACTGTCCAGTGGTCGGAGGTGGCTTCATGATGTGACCATATGTATTCCCACCTCAGAAAAAATAAAGGTAACATATTAAAAACTGCCAGTCTGAATATTTAAGTCTAAGAATTGGAATTTGTTTTTCCTTGTGTGTTTTCAATATGGTGGTATAATATGGAGGTCAGACCAGGGAAAGAGGGCAGAAGCTGAGGCCATCTTCACTATCTCCCCAGCCCCTGAGTTTCAGAGTTGAAGGTCCACCCTATCTGCTCAGAAGCGGGGAAAGTTCCTTCTCCCTGTAAACAAGAGTGCCCCCCCACCCTCGCCCTCAATCCAAGCACCAATTCTTGATGGGAGTGCCTGGATTCCTACAGGAAGGGAAGCCCCATCCCAATGTAATGGGAGTTCCTGAATCCCAAGAGACAGGGGCAGTCATTTGGCCTATAGGCTACTAAACCTGTCAGTCAAGTGCTTGGGACTGGGAGCTTCCTGTGACCCAGCCCCCTGACCTGACCCTATTAGGGGCAGGCCAACTCAGGCGCCATGACACCACGCCACATGTTGGAGTCTGGTGTCCGAATTGGTTTGTTAGTACTTAGAAATCTTCCAGAACTAAGTCTCTGTGCCGCTGACTTGTTTTATGTTATATGTCTTTCTGAAACCTGGGACCAGTCCATCCAGAACTTCCCCAATAAATCCATCTTTTTACTTGAGACTGTCTTTGAGTGGTGGCCTCTTGGAAGGAATCACCTTCAAACCCCACCCCATTACACTGGAATGTTCAACACCTCAAAACAATTGTAAGCAGAAATCATTTGCCTTCATTTTTCCCTTTATTCTAACCCTGTTATATTAAAATATTTGATAGCTAATACTTTCAATATCTGAGAGTGCTTTCTCATCACCCTCACATGATTTTTGGTGTGCAACTCAAGCACCAGTGGTTATACATGAAAAAGCCAAGGGAACCCCTTACCCATTCTCCTGTACCATATTCTCTCTTATTTCAAAAGTTTATCCTATCTCCATATAAAAATACTTTAATTATTACTATGATCTAATATCCATTTCCTATTATTCTTACAAACATTCCAATATTGTTCTGGAAAAATGATTATTTTCCCTCCTGGAAACAGTACCATGTGGTAGCCTATAAAGACACAAAAATATATGTCAAAAAATCTAAAAACAGATTTTTGTGTATGTGTATGTATGTGTGTTTCATCAATTACAATCAAAAGACTAGAACTTTCTACCTGGAACTTTCCTCCTGGATCCTGCTTTGCTTCTGAGTACCTCACCATCTCTTTGGGCTCTGTACATCAACCAAGAAGATGCCCCTTTGCTTACATAGGTCAGCTTCAGTTTCCCTTGCAGATTTCTTTATGGATAATGCCACACTTTCTACTGCAAGGCAACCTGCCGTAGGATGAATATGTTATTTTAAATAAAAATAGCACCAAAAATAGTGGTATATGTATTTATTAATTTATTTTCATGAATTATTCTTTATGATTAATGTATCTAGTCCCTAAAACAGTTGCTCGGTCACAGAACAAAAATGCTAGAAAATTATTTTTCTGGATAACAAACAGCTTCTGACTTTTATACTAGATTATGATTGCAGCAATTACACAGCTGACATGCAGAAGCCTTGAAGATATGTGACCCTTGGCAGTGGAAACAAGACATTCAAAATAAATGAAAGTCAAATACTGGAACCACATTGATGGTCAGTACTTCTACTGGCAAGAAAGCAGCTTCTTATTTCTTTCTTTCCCTCATCTATTTTTCTTTCTTTTTGGTTTGTTTTCGTTCTTCCAGGGAATTATTTGCATGTTACTTGCTGTAGACATTACTTTCCTCGGGTCACACATTAATTGACTACCTAGGTGCTTAGAGCAAAGGGAGTACTACCAAGTGCTTATTGCAAAATCCTTTCAAGAAAGCACAGTGTAATCACAACCATGATTGCCTTGATGATAATTAATACCTGGGGGCTAACTTGTAGCCTAGGTCAATAATAGTTATTTTTCCCCATCTCAGATCTATAAAATTCTAAACATGATCCTTTCTACACATCCCTTGCCATAAAAGCTAACAGCAAACTCTGTATCAAATTCTTGATTCCGCATCCATTGCAGACACAATGCAAGAGATAAAACCTAATGAGTTTCTACAAACACAACCAATTTGTTAGCATTGACTGGTCACTTCAGTGAAAGAACCAGTCAATTTAATCAAATTGGCCAAACTGGCCTTAAGCTGAAGTGACAAATGGTTGCAGTCAAAATAATCAAACTAAGTAAATAGACTGGGTGTATGCTCTTCAATATCTTTACAATGGCTCTCTGCATCTTCACATTTTTGCTCATACAACACTATTCATTGCTAAATGGAAGGGAAAATGTTAAAATTAGGAAACATAAAGCAAAGATGCTTGCTCACCCCAGCAGTGAGCAATCATCAGAATGACAAAACAGGCAGGCAGAGAGTAACCCTTTCCCTGGCCACTTGACTGAGGGCATGCCCAGGAGTCCTACACCAGATTTTCTAATCACTGGCATGTGAAGAATCCAGAAGAGACATTGCCCCTAGCCACAGTATAATTGGTTATATCCATACAGTATAAACATACACTTACTGGACAGTGGACATAGAAATACTGAATTAGAAAACAGACCCAAGTGACTCTACAAGAAGTCTAAGAAAAATAGACAGCAGAGAGGGCTTTCTAAAGCCCCAAACAATCATGGTAATTCACTTCCAACTGTTGCCCTGCTGGCACCCTTCCTACACAGACAGAGGAGAGCTGCTGCCTCTTTCCGATAACAAGGTAATTAATGTTAAAAAGGAATACCATATTGAGGAGGGTCAGTTGTAGCTTCAGAATTATAAAAAGGTAGAATTAAGAAGCCAATTTCCACTTGCCTCTAACTTTTTCTCTAAGGCTTATTTTAAAGAGATTTGAAAAGGCCAGGGTAGAGACCTGAATAAACAAAGAAAGTTCTGGGAAAATGAAATTCCTTTCCTCTTAGCCTCTTTCCATTACAGATCTTTTCTGAAGCCCTGATGACATTTCATAACCCAAACTTCTAGTAGTAGTTTCATTTAATTTTAGGGAAAGTAGCAGTAGAGAATCTGTTTATTAACATCCATGAGGTTGAGGCCAACATTTTACTGAACTACAGATCCAACCAGCACTGTGTTGTCTTCATTTCCTGTTTGCTGCTGATCCACAGACAATCACTACTTCCCGCTCAATTTCAATTCCACCAGCAAAAGGCACAATTGTCAGAGCATCATGTTCAGAAAATTTCATCATCAGACATGGTGATCATTTTTAAGATACATTTGGCCTCTAGGTACCCATATTCTTTCTTTTGCTTCTCTTTTTCTTCTTTTGCTTCTCTTTTTCTTACACACACACACACACACACACACCAAAAACAAAAAGCACATGCAACATCACATATACATATTTATTAATGATGGGTATAAATATAAAAATAACTATCACAGAATTTTTAAATCCTTTTTCTTTTTATCTGCAATACTCTGAATTTTTAACGAGTATGTACTTAGTACTTTCTAGCAACAAAATGCAATTGACTCTTATAGGATTTGGGAAAAACCAACAACTATCTTATATAAAATTGCCTTAAGATATCTTATATGTTTCTAGATACTGAGAAGATAACAGTAACATTAACTCTATGTCCAAAGTTGCTAGAGAACAATTTTAACTTTCTTGAACAATCTGAAGGACAGAGAACAAATCAAGATTTTAGAAATTTGGATTTCAAACTCAAATGCACAGCTCATTAAACCTGTGACATCATCTATTGCTTAAATATTTCTCACCACATATTAAATGATTTTTGACAGGAGCAACTGTAGCCTTCGATCATCTTTCAGAAATCATGCCCTGGGCAGACTCAAGTCCATACAAACCAATTTCATTACAGCAAAAGGAAACATATGTAGCAATTTACAAAGGAGTCTTTATATAGCTGAGGTTTTCTGAAGTCTAAGCATAATATAATTAATTCACCTGAAGAAAATACCCCAACAGCTCAGGATGCCTCAAATTGAGGGTGCCATCCACACAGGAAGAGGATTCCCAAACCACAGAAAGTCCACAGGGATCATTTTCTCAGAGGTGGTGGCAACTGAGGGAGACAGCAGAGCAAAAGGAGTCGGAGCACCTCAAGGAAGGATGACAACAATTTGGAAGTAATGTGGGCTGTGACAGGGTCCATGTCCAAAGGAAAGTAAAACAAACAAAACAACAAAGTAACAAACAAGAAACATGGACTGTGGGAATGTAAACTGGTTCAAGCCACTCTGGAAAGCAGTATGGAGGTTCCTCAGAAGGCTAAACATAGAGCTCCCCTATGACCCAGCAAGCACAATTTTGGGCATCTACTCAAAAGACCACAAACCAAAACACACTAAAGCCCCCAGCACAACAATTTTCATTGCAGCACAATTTGTCATAGCTAAAATATGGAAGCAACCTAGATGCCTGTCGGTAGACAAATGGATCAGGAAAATGTGATAAATATACACAATGGAATTTTATGCCTCTATCAGAAAGAATGACATTGCCCCAATTGTAAGGAAATAGAAGGACTTGGAGAAAATTATACTAAGTGAAGTGAGCCAGACCCAAAGAAACATGGACTCTATGGTCTCCCTCATAGGGAATAATTAACACAGGTTTAGGCTAGTCACAGCAGAGGATCACAAGAGCCTAATAGCTATGCCCTTATGAATGCATAAGATAATGCTAAGTGAAATGAACTCCATGTTATGGAAACTACTGTTATATCATTGTTGTAATTACTTTCAACATGCCATGGGAAACCATAGCTTCTATTGTTGATGATCCTCTTGTATCCCTTTCCTGTGGTTGTACCCACACTATCACTGTATCTTATCTGAGTACACTGGATACTGTATATACTGGTATTAGAACTAGGGACATGAAAGAGAATATCAAATTCAAGAGACAAAGGATAAAAAAGACAAACGACTCCAAAAGCAATACTTGTAAAACCATTTGGTGTAAAGGAACTGAACAACTCACAGGGGGAGAGGGAAATGGGAAGGGGGGAGGGGGGAATGAGGGGGTAGGAGGTAACAAACAGTACAAGAAATGTACCCATGGCCTAACATGTGAAACTGTAACCTCTCTGTACATGGCTTTGACAATAAATAAGAAACAAAAAACAAAAAACAAACAAAACAAAAAAAACCCTAAAAACATGGACTGACACAAATGGAAAGTGACAGGACAAAAAAACAACAACTAGGTCTACAAATTAGCTCAGAGGGAAAAGAAGTAGAACACACATTGGAGTGAAACCACTGAATTATGGGATTGTGCCTCCAGAACCTTTCATATAGCAATATTGTCTCCTAGTTCACAGAGAAAGACTGGATTTATTATATATCCTATCGCCTTCCGCCCCTGTCTTCATAGAAGCAGCAAAGTCAATTCCAACTAGGAAATTAACCAACCCTTTTTCCTTTTGTCTTTTCTTTGATTCTCACTTTAGTTAGAAAAAATGCAATGTGAATCTTCCCTCTATGTCTTTATTGTCACAGACTAGTGACCCTTTAGGAATTCCTGGAGAGAATATTTCATTCTCGTGTTTCCATCAGTAACAGGTATCCCTTTGAATGCGTTAATAGGCTCTCTCCTGTTAAGTCTCCAGTACATTTCACTCTCACTGTTTTTAAGAATTGGTCTTTTAAAACAAAGATACATGTAAATGTTTCAACTTAGCATCTTCTCAGCCTCCGGTGTCTCTTGCTAGTGTTTCTTGCCTGTGGGCCCTGTGAATAAGCTATATGTGGCATGAGTTCCCAAAAATCTGAAATATAGGTCATGACCAATTGTTCTTTGCACACCATCCTCTCTGTTTCCAGGGACAATCCCAATCTACTTGGAATTAAATATATTTAACACATCTCTAAATACTGTGACATCTCACACTTATGCAATTGAGTTCATCAGAAGCACATTGGTTCACACTTCTTTAAGGTTAGAAGGAAAGGACTCTGGCTGCACTTTACCCCATGCCGTTTAGTTTTAACATGAGTAACCAAATAAACACTTATCCTGCTGTGTGTTCAGTATCTCTCTGTTTGCATTAGTTTCTTGATAGCAGATGCTTAAAAATGAAGAAAAGTAGCATTCAGGAAGTAGGGCAAAGTTTTTGAAAAGGAAAAGTTTTTATAAGATGTATGTGGACTCCCAATAGAACACAAACATGGAAATGCACTTATAAACCAAGGATTAGAGGTAAACAGAATTCAGATAAAATTTGCCTCTACCCTAAAATGGATGCTTTCTTTTTGATAAAATGTAAGGCAAAGGAAAAATAAGGAGTGCAAAGATAAATGTTCTTTTGAGAAACTGAACTCAACAGAATTTTCCTTCTTACAAACACCAAGTGGTTTATAAGGCTCAAATAAGACATATCAAGACATATCAAGGCAAATACTGTTTGAGCCACAGCACCACTTCTGGCTTTTTCTATTTATGTGCTGCTGAGGAATCGAACTTAGGGCTTTGTGCATGCTAGGCAGGCACTCTACCACTAAGCCATGTTCCCAGATATGATATATTCTTTAACTGGACAGTAGTATATAGAAAATCCAATCACTTAAAAATGATTAATTAATTTTCTACCTTTAGTCATACAAAAGAGTTAACATTTAACAAAGAAGTTTATGAATACAATGAATCTTGATCAATTTCACTGCTTTCAACATTCTCTTCCATCCCTTCCCCAGGCACCCCTTCCCTTATGATTCTTAATTTTGTAAGTTATATATCAAATTCTTTTTTTTTGGCCAGTCCTGGAGCTTGGACTCAGGGCCTGAGCACTGTCCCTGGCTTCTTCTTGCTCAAGGCTAGCACTCTGCCACTTGAGCCACAGCACCACTTCTGGCCATTTTCTGTATATGTGGTGCTGGGGAATCGAACCCAGGGCCTCATGTATACGAGGCAAGCACTCTTGCCACTAGTCCATATCCCCAGCCCATACATCAAATTCTTGACTGCATTTTTCCCTCTTCACTTCTTCCACTACTCATGTCTTCTTGACTCCACTCCATTCATTTCACGTACCTGCTTCCTGGTGCTTATTTTGTTGAACTTTGACTTTGCCTTTCTAAGGAATTATACAACTTGAATCCTCTCTTGAAGCAAGAATATCTCAGTTAATATATCTACATACACTTGCATACCACCCACCATATTTCCTCATGAAATTAGAAGCTAAATTTCACATACAAGGGAGATGTAAAATATTTTCTCTCTTAGCATTACATCACTTAACATATTTTTCCCCAGATCTTTCCATTTCTTTACAAATGACATAGTACCATTCATTCTTTCTTGTTGTTGTAGTTTCTGCTACTGTTGTTGTTGTTGTTGTTCTTCTTCTTCTTCTTCTCCTCCTCCTCCTCCTCCTCCTCCTCCTCCTCCTCCTCCTCCTCCTCCTCCTCCTTCTTCTTATTCCTCTTCTTCCTCCTCATCCTCTTATTATTATTATTATTATTATTGTTATTGTTATTGTTATTGTTATTATTATGCCATGGGGTATGAACTCATGGCCTGGGAGCTTTTCCTAAATTCTCATGCTCAAGGCTAGCACTATAACATTTTAGCCACAACATCATTTCCAGTTTTCTGGTCATTAATTGGATATAAAAGTTTCACAGAGTTTCCTGACAGGGTTGGCTTTGAACCATGGTTTTCAGATCTAAGCCTTGTGAGTAGCTAGGTTTACAGGCATGGGCCACTTGCACCCAACCATATCATTGTTTCTAATAGATGAGTAAAATCCCATTGTGTGTGTGTGTGTGTGTGTATGTATATGTATATACATAGATATTCACACACACACACACACACACACACACACATATATATATATATATATATATATATATATATATATATATATATAGAGAGAGAGAGAGAGAGAGAGAGAGAGAGAGAGAGAGCGCTCTTTGTTCATTTTCTATTGAGGAGCAACTGATTCCATACCTTGGCTCTGGTGAATAGTGCTGCAATTACAATCTAGGATACAGTAAAGCCACCAGCCCATCACTCCTTTTACTACTGCAGATGATGGACAAGCATGGAAGTATTGCTAAAATATAAGATTGTCAAGCAAATTGATAGAGTTTCTTAGGTGACTCACTGCTCTCTCTCAGCTACCCAAAGAGAAAAGGGTGAGCTATTCTGAGAGTCAGTGTCTGAACTCTGCATGGACTAGACATGAAAAGCTGTTGACTTCTACCAGGTTTCATCTTAAAGTTTGTCATATTATGGCATTGGTCCTTGTTTGTGAGATGTAATAATGAATACCACAAAACTTCTGAAAGTTTTCATCAGCCAGACCTAAAAGCTGGAGGGAGGTGACAGGGTGACACTTCATTGCACAAAACCATAGTTCATTGCCTAAGAGGTTGTGACACAGGTGAAACTGAGAGCAGCAGCTAGCATTCACACTTATTACCAGTAGTTGTGTACAGGAAAAGCTGACAACCCCAAAGGTCAGAGCAAGCATGCCAGGATTGTGCTGGATACCATCATGGTTGCATGGGAAGATCAGTTACTACAGTATTTTAAAATAGGTTATTCATCATGTTGTTTTCTTTTTCCATTGCAAGTCAGTGACCTACAACCTACTGGCTGTGGATACAATGTATTAGACACAAAATACTGGGACCAATTATTATAAGGAGATTCTCACTATGGAGTTGCTACCAATATGAAAAAAAAATGTAATTCCTAATAAAAATAATTTTAGTAAGGATATAATTATTGAAGGTTGTAAAATACTTAAAATTTGACCATTATATTACATCAGTATTTTTTTTAATTTTTTGTGTTTATTATGTATTTCAGAAAAATAAACACCCCAAAGACACAAAGAGTTAAAATAAATGTTACTTAAAAATGGGGACTCTAGGGCTGGGAATATGGCCTAGAGGTAGAGTACTTGCCTTGCATACATGAAGCCCTGGGTTTGATTCCACACTACCACATATATAGAAAAAGTCAGAAGTGTCACTGTGGCTCAAGTGGTAGAGTGCTAACCTTGAGGAAAAAAAAAAAGAAGAAGAAGAAGAAGAAGAAGAAGCAAGAGTCCAAGCACCAGGACTGGCAAAAATAAAAATAAAAATGGACTTTATCATTTTACAATATCATCTGCTAAATAAAACATCCCAATTGGGAAAAAGGAGAATATTTTTTAAATACATAAACATTGAAAAGCTTAAATGTGATATAAATTATATAGTATTAAAACATTATCTTACTTTAAAATTAAAATTTGAAAGGAAAAGTACAATTTCATATCGTTATGCGTAGTTCTAATCTAAAAATTCTTTAGTTATTTTTAGCAAAACAATTGACTTTCTTTCTTGTGAGAGTTAATGTATCAATTAACAAATAACCAAGAATAATATTTTTAAAAAACAGGGTTAAGGAAAATACAGAATTATAACATACTAGAAATATTTAGAAAACTACGATGTGATGCTAAGTGAAATGAACTCCATGTTATGGAAACAATTGATATATCACAGTTGTAACTACTTTCAACGTCCTATGTGTATGTGTAGTTTCTATTATTGATGATGTTCTTGTATCACCTTCATATGGTTGTACCTACACTATCTCTGTAATCTTATCTGAGTATATTGGAAACCGTGTTTACTGGTATTGGAAGTAGGAAATTCAAAGGGAATACCAAGTTTGAGAGACACAGGGTAAAAAAGAGAAATAACTACAAAAGCAATACTTGCAAAACTGTTTGGTGTAAGTGAACTGCACACCTGGGGGGGGGAGGGAAAGGGGGAGAGGGAGGGGGGCATGAGGGACAAGGCAACAAACAGTACAAGAAATGTATCCAATGCCCAACGTATGATATTGTAACCTCTCTGTACATCAGTTTGATAATAAAAATTTGAGAAAAAAAATAAATAAAATAAAAAAGGATACAAAAAAAGAGAAATATTTAGAGTCAATGACTTTGCAAATATCATATGTTGTGACCCCTCATCACCCACCCACAATCCATAACTAAGCACATTTATGTTTGTTAGCATTCACAAAACACTGAGATAAAAAGACTATCAATATTGGTATTAATGTAAGTTAGATTTTCCAACCAAGTATAATTTAGTGTCAAACTTAAAGGGGGAAAATGCATTTTTTCTTAGTTTGCTGTGTTATAAATGATTTTTTTAAATGAGTAAGTGTCAGCAATTTCTATTTACACACAAATGGAAAATTTCATTGAAAGTAAGCATCTTATGTCATAGAGGCACTTTGGCAAACTGGTAATTTAGTAGGAGCCAGCAGAAGGACATCTATGTTGTACTCACTGGCAGATGACTGGGTAGGACTTGCTGGTGCTAGAAGAAGTTCTTATGGGTCAGAAAGATAATGGTTGACTTTGAGAAGTTGGTAGAGACTAACTGAAAATAGTACAGGATTAAAATATAAGATTATGTAAGGTTTGAATCATGATTACAATCATTATTTTGTGTAATTATTGTACTTGTTATTGAGAAACCTATGAATTTTTCTACAGTAGAGTCTTTTATCTTTGAAATGTTATGTTCTATGGGTAGGAATCACAACAGTGATACATATTATGCTTACAGTGGGGCATCATAAGGCAGCAGGTGCTAAACAGAAATCAGATTGGTGTGTAGTAGATAACCTTTGTAGTAGCTTGCTGATCTTGGTATTCGTAGGTATGAGGTGGACTGGAAAATGACAAATAAACTTGATATGTATAAGTAAAACCAAAATACAATGAAACAGTGTGAGCAAAACTGATGAAGGAATGAACAAAAGCATAAAGTAGATCACCAAAATAAGCAGCCATAGCTTTTCAACTACTGACTAGGTCTGAGACATTCAATAGCCCAGAAGTCCCCTTATAAAGCGGGATATGTCACCTTGAGAAAGGCCCTGTGACAGCACTACAAATACATATTTCTAGAGTCTTTCCCTAAGAGACCAGAAATCATTTGCTATGTATCTGCATTGGAGGAATAAATGAGGTATTGGCCTTTGGGTCCAAAGTCTTTCTACATTCTGGGCACCCAGAATATGCTGGAATTTAGATCTCTGGTAAGAGATATTTGTTCTGCATTTATCTCTCCTTTTCTACTTCCAGAATGCAAGTTGAACCAGACTCAGCCACTGACAGAATTGAAGCTCCCTATGTTGAATAAAATACTTATTTGAATAATCTGAATTTTGTGGTTAACCAGTTATAATATTTTCTAGTTACTTTTAAAGAATGTAGCCATTGTTTCTACAAAGTTTATCTTCATATGTAAAGATTATGCATCATCGCATATCATAGAATTGATGAAAACAGTTTGCAAGTTAGGTTCAGGAGATAATAAATTTTGTTTTTCACTATAAAGACAGAAAACAATACTTCTCAGGACCAATCAAATGTGATTTGGTATATAGAAATGCTTTTTTTTTTTTTTTTTTTTTTTTTTTTTGCCAGTCCTGGGCCTTGGACTCAGGGCCTGAGCACCTTCCCTAGCTTCTTCCCGCTCAAGGCTAGCACTCTGCCACCTGAGCCACAGTGCCCCTTCTGGCCGTTTTCTATATATGTGGTGCTAGGGAATCGAACTGAGAGCTTCATGTGTAGGAGACAAGCACTCTTGCCACTAGGCCATATTCCCAGCCCTATAGAAGTGCTTTTGAACCATGTAATGACAATATCCTTCACCAATTTGGAATTTATCAGAGTAAATGATCAAATACATATAAATATAAATGAGTCCATTAGAATATTATGAAAAAAGTGCATATTATAGAGAATAAGATATGGAATATAATAGTTTGTATGCACATCTATTCTTTGCTTACTCCCTTTGGGACCATGGCTTTGCCTATTAACCCTTGTACACTTCCCTTCATTTCCTGTATTCTCTAAAAAAGTATGTTCTTATCTTTTTTTTTTTTTTTTTTTTTTTTTGCCAGTCCTGGGCCTTGGACTCAGGGCCTAAGCACTGTCCCTGGCTTCTTCCCGCTCAAGGCTAGCACTCTGCCACTTGAGCCACAGCGCCGCTTCTGGCCGTTTTCTGTATATGTGGTGCTGGGGAATCGAACCTAGGGCCTCGGGTATCCGAGGCAGGCACTCTTGCCACTAGGCTATGTCCCCAGCCCTGTTCTTATCTTTTATATGAACACAAAAATAAAGAATGTCATTATTGTATTAGATTAGGATTTTTATATCTCTGAATTAAGATATTTTTGATTAACAAAGATATGGGGATATCACAATGGCAATAACTAGCATTATAGCAATACAAAAAAATTGGTTAAAAATAAATGAAAGTATTTCTAGCTATAAAATGTCACTACTATTTAGCTTGCCTGAAATACTCCAGTTGGTTATCGGTAGAGACAGAATTCCAAACTCCAACTTAACTTGAGTCCAGTTTTCTCACTCATTATCTCTATGACATGTAAATCCCAGAGCCAAGAGAAACACATTGACAAGTCTCCTTGGCTGTTAAACTGAATTGTCATGATCACAATATTTACTTTTGTCAGTTGTAGGTTTTGGAGCTTGAGCTTATGTCCTTGGAACTGCCCCTGAGCAATTTGGCTCAGCTCTAGCACTCTGTCATTTTCAGCAACATTGCCACTTCTAGTTTGCTTGTGGTTAATTGGAGATAAATGTCTCATGGTCTTTCCTACCTGGGCTGGCTTTGAACTGTGATCCTCAGATCTCAGTCTCTTGTGCAGCTAGGATTACAGGCCTGCTCCACAAGCACCCTGCAATGATCACTATATCAAAGAGGACATATTTTCATAATCAACTAGTAGAAACAAATATAGTCACACAAATCTGAGTCATCAAATGCATTGTTCAGAAACTTCTACTTAAACCTGATTCAGAGAACTCTACTAAACATTACCAACAGTGTAATATAGAAAACCACAGGCAGCTAAGTAAATAGGAGCGAGAAATGGGTTGAGAATTATTCTAGCTCTATTGTATTAGTAGGTAAGAGCACAAGGAGCCTCTTCAGTGGATATCAGGTAAATGTTTAGAATTGAGCTGTATCTACAAGGCCTTGTATGAAGATTGCTCATTCTCATATTGGCTTTTATTGAATACATATCTAGATGAGAAAGTTTTTGTGAATCCATAAATTCCCACTTTTTAAAAAAATCTGTTGATATCACTACTTACATGAATTGCTAGAGTAGACTACAAATGGAAAAATCTGTAGTTCTTATGACTGCATGACAATAGCTAAAAACATGGCAATTACACATTTTATGTATTTCTAATCTTTAGTATTCTCATAGATTCAAGTCAACCTGAGAGGTTAGTGGAGAAAAACAATAATGAAGATTTCTTTGTTGTTGTTGCAGTTATAGAATTGGCTTCTGATATAGGACTTTAGGACTATAATATATGACTACATTTTGATTTTTGTTTTTTTGCAAGTCCTGGGGCTTCGACTCAGGGCCTGTATATTGTCCCTGGTATTTTTGTTGTTGTTGTTGTTCAAGGCTAGTGAAAGCATAGGTCTTAGACATCCTAGAGGACCATGGGGAGATAAGCACAGACAGGAGAAGAAGGTTCATAAGGAGGTTTATTAGAGGGGCCATAGTTCCCATGGGAGAGGGAGCTACATGGCATCTGCACCTTATCCAGGTGGCAGCTTCTCTCTCTGGGGGTAAAGGGGAAGTAGTTAGGTAGTGAGTAGGAGTGCCTCATTAGGTGGATCTGGGGGCTAGTGGGAGGAGCTGAGGACCTGAGGCTAGGGAAATGCTAACATTCCCCTATTTGTTGTTTATTAATAACAGAGGAGGGGTACCAGGCTGGGAGTATGGGCAGAGGTTGTTTCTTCTGGAGTTATTTCCTGCTGTAAAGGGGTGAAGTAGTCAGGGGTCCCTGACTCATTATATTGCCTGGTACTGTCCAAGAAGTATTTGTTTGACAGTTTGGTTGGTAAAAGTCCTCATCATTTCCACAAAAATGGTTATCAGGGCTAATGGGTGTCATGGTGTCTGCTGGCTACCTCCTGCAGCTTAGGCACATCAAGTAGTCACTGGGGCTGGGGTCTTCAGGGTCCATATCTGCACTGGGCAGAGCAATGTAGTAAGAGGGTGGTCTTGAACTGAAAGTTCCAAGGTGGCGTCCTGGGTGAGGGATGTTATCCTGTTAAAAGAGACTTGAAAAGGTCAGGCAAAAGTCTGACAAGTTCTCAGGACCAGTTAACATGAACAACATGGGAGAACACACCATTGTCACAAGCCAGAAAAGTTCCATTTGGAACATAAACCCAATTATGGCCCATTACAAGGAAGGAGGAATAACTGGACTGGGGGCAGGAAAGAAGTGTTTAGGGGATAGTGGACTGGTTGGGAGTAACCAGTCAGAGGCATATATATATATATATATATATATATATATATATATATATATATATATATATATATATATATATATATATGTTAACAAAGGCAAGAATGCAAGTTTCTGTCCAGATGGAAAATGGACAGGTATGGACATTAGGTGGGTAAACAACTATTCCTCTTGATCTCCCAGCTCTGATTAATTTTGAAAGGGCAGGTTTAAATTGACTCCATTTAAGATGAGACTTCATCACCTCTTACTCCTCTCCATGGTTCCTCGTTGTCAGGATTGACCTCATCCTGAAGGTCTAGGTGCTCATTGCTTGGATAGCATGTCCCAGTTGGCATTCATGGGGTTTGAACTCAAGTCCTGGGCACTGTCCCTGAGCACTTCTGCTCGAGACTAGTGCTCTACCACTTGAGCCACGGTGTCACTTTCAGCATTTGGCTGGTTCTCTTGGGCCAAGCTTCCAGTCTGGGAGATGGAGTTTTAGAGGGATATTATTTTTCTGCCTGGGCTGGCTTCGAACTGAAATCCAAGGAGTCTTAGCCATAAAAGCCTTTTTTATTTCCAATTAAAGCAACAGGAGAACACTAGGAGTACAGCTTATCTGTAACTTGTTGAGAATTGACCAACAAATACTTGCCAGAGTTCTGCTGTAACTCTGAGAGAACAGCAGACTGAATGAGATCCATGTGCTATCAAATTAAAGCATATCCCGTAACCATACCGGCAGGTGGAAGAGAACACAAATGAATGACAATCAAGAGGGCAAAGGGTCAGGACAATGTAAAAGTCTCAGCTTCAGTAGATCCAAAGTGGCTGTGTCTTCCATCCCGAATCAGCAGGCCTTGTTAGTCATGTGTGATGGAGGCAGGCAGGAGAGATGAGATGGATCTGGGTGAGGCTGTCAGAGTCCCCTGGATAGATTGTCACACTTCCTGCTGGGTTGCCTGCAAAATTCTACACAGAATGGTTAAAGATATTTGAAATCTCCCAGTATTCCCTGGTTGCTTACTCTGAGTTATCCGGCGAGGAAATGAAGAAGCCACATTTTGAGAAACCAGTTCAGCTCCAATGGGGAGCTGAAGTGGGTTGCTATGACCAGAGAAGGTCCAGGAGATGGGAGACAGAACACAGACACGTGGCACGGCGTAATGGAGGCGGAGCTGGTCAGAGCCTTAGCAGACTCACAGCAAGACACCTTCACCTCAGAACATTTGAATTGCAAGGCACATTTGAATTGCAAGGCTATCTCAGTTACAGAGTTTGGGGGTGTGGGGTGGCAGGGTTACTGGGAGCTTGAGTCTCCAAGTCCCTGCTCAGCCTGGAGAAATTTGGCATGCCCATCACCTGGGGGATGGGTGGGACTCTACCTCCAAGAGTTTTTGGAACCTTGATGGAACCAAGATGGTGCTTGCTATAACCAATTCTATTGTCCACCACATGGCCAATGCAAGAAAAAACAGGATTTAGCCAACAAGAAGCAGAACTTAACTGAATATTCCAAGCTTAACAAGCATCAATCAAAGCAGATGTTAAACAAATATTGCTACCTTTGGAAGCTAGTACCAGCCCATCACAGGCAGGCAGGCAGAGTTTAGAGAGAGGCAAAAAGAGAGAGAAAGAGACAGAGAGAGAGAGAAAACTCCATCTGCCTGAGCACTCATAGAAATTATGTAAGTCCTGTAAAATATTCCAAATTTGTAAGATTGGGCTCGAACTTGAGCAGTTTTAGACTGTTCCCCACTTGATGAGTGACCAACGGAGCTGAACTAGAGAAAATCCAAGCTCCCAGCTAATGGTCACTCACCCTGGTTGGAGTTTCAAATCTGTTGTGGTGGATGATTGTGCCCCTCCCATGATAAGTGATTAGCAGAGCGGAGGAGTTAATACGAAGCATCCTTGGTATTACTCTGTGTAAGGTCCTCTCCCTGAGGGCTACATGCAGATGCCCCCACTTCATTAAGTCTCTACCCAGTTACCTGGGTAACCTGCAGACCTGGAGGCAGTTACCTCCCCTTTCCCTGAGGTCACATCCTAATCCACCTGGCCACACCCCTTGCCCCTGCCCTAGATATAAGGCAGGGCTGGGTGGGGGTCTCTCTCTCTCTTCCCTTCTCTCCAGCCATGGATTACCTCAGCCATAGGCCAGCAGTTCGGTAATAAACTTTCTCTCCTGCCTGAGTACCACTTGGCGTTCTCCTTTACTTGCTACCTACTTTAAAAAAAACTAACATATATGGTGCCGTGACTTGGATGGGGCTTAAGAGTCAGGACAGGCGGAATTCCCCTCTATTTTTCTTCTTTTTCTGGGAGTATCCCCAGGCCTGATGACCCTTTTTCCATGAACCAAGCTGCTGCAAGTCGCCACGCGGCACTTTTCACTAATACCATTGCTGGCCTCCACATCCACCTCCATCTCCACACCACTTGTCTACCCTGGTGAGTGAAACTGCTGCTGCTCTGGTTCTCTTCCTCTCCATCCGCCGCTTCTGCCGCTTCTGCTTAGTAAACTCATCCACTCACCACGCACCTCCCTCCTGTGCTCCCGTGCATTTTGGGTTTTGCATTACAGTCACACTTGAGCCGGGACACTGCTAGCACACCTCTTGACAGTGCAATGAGGCCTGCTAGAAATACTCAGATACAGTTTTTGCCACTGCAATGGTAAATGGTCAGAAGTCACTTATATTCAGGCTCTCTTTCTCTCTTTCTCTTCCTTTTTCTCCCTCTCTCATCTGCCTGCTTACTTGCTTACTTTATAAAAACTCCAAGTTTTACCATCCTGATAATGTGCCTTGCTTAGAAAGCTGCCTCTTTTCACAGACCTCCGATACTGAGGCTTGACCACCAATGTGCTTTGACAGCAAAGTTATCTAAAAGTTATTTTCTCTAGCATTGACCACGTGGTGGATATTGGGTTTAACAGGCACCAGCTCAGGCACCATTATGCCATGCCACGTGTTCTCTATTAGTGTGTTTGTGTTCTCCTGCCACCCCCTCAACATGGAATCCCATTGGAGTTTATCAAAATATGGTTTCTCCATTTTATAATCTGAAAATTGTTGTTTGATAGCAAAATTGTTTTTCTAACTGAACACGTGGTTCTAAAATATTGGGGGGGGGGAAAGTAATTTACTATTGGAATTCCAAAAGAGTCTACTGCTGAAATTCATTTTTGCATGCTGTAAAACCTATGTGCACAGTGTGTATGTCTGTGTAAATGTCACTTGTTAGTATGTCTATCTAGCTATATATCTATGCTAAAACTCATCACATCTACTGAGTTTTGTCATTGCAGAATTCTGGCAAGTATTTGGTCAATTCTTGACAAGGTACAGGTAAGCTCTAGTCCCCTTGGTCTTGTTTTAATTGGAAGTAAAAAAGGGATTTTGTGGCAAAGACTCCTTGGATTGCAGTTCGAAGCCACCCAGGGCAGAAAATCTCTCTCAAACACCATCTCCCAACTAACCAGCGAAGAGCCAGGCTGGAAGCATGGCTGAAGAGACTGATCTCTAACCAGCCAAATGCTGGAAGTGGAGCTGTGGCTCAAGTGGTAGAGTACTAGCTTCGAGCAGAAGTGCTCAGGGACAGTGCCAGGCCCTGAGTTCAAACTCCGTGAATGCCAATGGGGGCAAGCCATCCCAGCAACAAGCACCTAGACCCCTGGGACTCAGCCAGTTCAGGGAACAAGGATCATGGGGAGGAGTAAGAGGAGAATGATGTCACCTCCTAAATGGAGTCACTTTGTCTCGCCCTTTCAAAATTAATCAGCTGGGGATTAAGAGATGGTAGCTTGTCCATCTAATGTCCATACCTGAGTATAAGAACTATCCAAGTCATCCAATTTTTAATTTTGTGCCCTAAACCCTTCCTTTTGCCTTAATTTTTTTTTGTCCAGCCCCTCCTCATGAGACTTCTTCCAGGCTTCATTCAAGGACTGGCATCTACCACCAAGGGACCCTGCTGCTTGCCTTCTCCTGTCTTTTACCCCTAATGCCGATGCCCCTTGCCAGCAGGAAGCAGCCAGAGAGAGTCTTTGTCCTTTTTCATAAACTATTAAAAGGCTGGAATGTAAGGTCCTCTCCCTGAGGGCTACATGCAGATGCCCCCACCTCATTAAATCTCCATCCAGTTAGCTGGGTAACCTGCAGACCTGGAGGCAGTTACCTCCCCTTTCCCTGAGGTCACATCCTAATCCACCTGGCCACACCCCTTGCCCCTGCCCTAGATATAAGGCAGGGTTGGGTGGGGGTCTCTCTCTCTCTTTCCTTCTCTCCAGCCATGGATCACCTCAGCCATAGGCCAACAGTTCAGTAATAAACTTTCTCTCCTACTTGAATACTGTGTGGCGTTCTCCTTTACCGGCTACCTACTTAAAAAAAACCTAACACTCTGGTCAGCTGAAATGTAAGAGACAATCAGCGATGGAATTGTCACCCCAATCACTTTGTCTCCAACCGAGGGTGGAGTGTGGCCCTGTGGCCCTATGCTATGGTCATTGAATGGGGCTCATTGAGTGGGGCTCGGAACTTGGAGCCAAGATTTACGGTGGCCCAGTGGCCTTATGGAAAATATGATCCAAGCCCCCGGTATTACTCTGGTCAGCTGAAATGTAGGAAACCATCAGCAATGAGGCCGTCACCCTGATTGCTGTGTCCCAGACCGAGCGCTGAGTGTGGCCCTGAAGCCACGGCCCTGTGGCTCTATGCTACAGTCATTTGGAGAGGGGCTCAGAACTTGGAGCCAAGATTTTTAGTGTGGCCTTGAAGCCACGGCCCTGTAGCCCTGCGGTAAATCGGAAAATCGGAGCCAAGCCCTCAGGTTAGATGATCACTTCCCCTGGGTATGTGGGCAAATTTGTAGATTGTTAGATTGTTGTGGTGGATGGAAGTAGAGCGCTCAGTCAGGAGAAGTTACCTCGGTGGTCGTCTGGGTGGGCTCAGGACAGCAGAATAGATCCCAGGGGCAGCTTGGACCCCCCAGAAATGGGGGAGCAAATCCACCGAGGAACCTATCCCAGGTTTCAGCACCAATGAAAGCATAGGTCTCGGCCATCCCAGAGGATCATGTGGAGATAAGCACAGACAGGAGGTTCATAAGGAGGTTTATTAGTAGGGCCGTAGTTCCCAAGGGAGAGGGAGCTACATGGCATCTGCACCTTATCCAGGTGGCAGCTTCTCTCTCTGGGGTAAAGAGGAAGTAGTTAGGTAGGGAGTAGGAGTGGCTCATTAGATATGGGTGGATCTGGGGGCTAGTGGGAGGAGGTGAGGACCTGAAGCTAGGGAAATGCTAACAGCTAGCACTCTGCCACTTGAGCCCCTGCACCACTCCCCACTGTTTCTGTTTTTATGATGCTAAGGAATCAACCCAAGGCTTCATGCATGCAAGGCAAGCACTCTACCACTAAGCCATATTCCCAGCCCAGGACTGCTTTTTATTTCAAAGGATATAGGTAGTTTTGCATTAGTTAATTCCTACAATGGCGTATGCAACTGAACTCAGAGTTATCTAGTTACAAGTTTCTACATGAGTCACCAGCATGATCACTCTATTACAGAAATCACTGAGAGAATACATAAACCATCATAAGGAGTGCTAGACTTACTGTAAAATATGATAATATATCTCTAACTGAATCATAGAAATTTGTAACAAACAAACAGAATTCAAAGTAGAGTTACTTGTTTGACTGTTCCATGAAGCTGGAACAATTACTTGGTCAGAAGAAGGCAGGTGGTATGTGTTTTCACAAACTTAGATGACATGGATGTATCTGGTATAAAATATGTTGACAGAATAAAAGCAGGGGTGTTTCTCTAAGAAATCTAGACTCACATAATTACTCACAAATCCACAGCTGTGTTTCTTCTTCCTTCTCTTCAAACATCTTATTTCCATCCAATTTATTCCCAAGGTTAGAGCATTTAGATTGATAGATTGAATTAATAGTAAATAGTAGAGTAAATGAACTTTAGTCCATTCCATTATAGTCATTAGAGAAAATTAACTAAATAAACATGTAATTTAAAAACCCTACTACTTTAAATGATGTTATATCTTTACAAAAAATTTAAGAAAATGAGTATTATTTTAAAATAGTTTTAATTAATACATTCTGATGGAACTAAATATAACATCTTATAGCTGTATTCTACTATCAAATAATCTTGTAAAATTTAAAGGAGAATATAGAAGCTCTATTTTACTTTATATATGTGTGTGTATATATATGCATATATATATAAACATATGTGTGTATCTGTGTCTTTGTATATATGTGTATCTATATGTATATATAATTGTATTTATATATACATATTGATACACTTAGATATATGCATATACACATATACATATGTATATGTGAGTGTCATTCTATATTTTTTATTCACATTGTATAAGCTTTTTTAGAAACAATTGATAACGATTACAGCTAAGCAGAGTCTAATATTTTAAGATTAATAACTGTCAATGAAATAATATATTGCTAAAGGAATTTATCTTATAATTTCATTTTATGATATGAAAATTATTTCTGATTTTAACCAGTTAAACATATCATTTAGTCAATTCATCAAAGAAGAGACAAAAATTGTCATGTTGATTTCTGGAATCAATCTGACAATATTTTTGTAATTTCTTTTCTCCCCATGTGCATGTAATGGAGAAATTAAACTAAAAATCACACTGATAAATTTTTACCGTTTTATTAATTGGCAACCATGAGACAATCATTTCTTATGTATTGAAAAATTAATTATCTTAATGACTTCCTTATACTTCATGACTATGTAAAAAAGTTTTTCTTCATCCCTATTGTATTGAACATTTGCATAAAGTTGTATGTGTGTTAACTTAATTTCTGAATATCTTTACCCCTGTGTTTGTGATTAAAATTGTTAATTTTGTAGGTAAAATATAAAATATTTTCTCAATTTTCATTTCTTCAATTATCAGTGAAGTTGAATTTTGGTATTGTAATAGATTCTTCATGCTACAGAGAAAGTCTCATCAACATATCTGAATTCAGTTAATACAATTTTTATCCAAAAGTATTTACTTAGAGTAATTCTTTTATTGAAGCATCTTTATTTTTATAATTTAATTTTTCTATAATCATGTTTTGCCGGGCTCGGGTTGCCTCCCCTGGCACAGGGGTGTCAGGCTCTACTCTACTCTAATCGCTCCCTTTCTCACCCTCTCCCCTGGTCACCCGACCCGCAGGTAAGGCCAGAGTGGAGTGGGGGGGCTCAGGAAAGACCTCAGGTGTACGCGGCCGTAGGAGATCGCTTTACCTCCCTCCTTACCCATGAAGGAAGCCAGGCATATGTGGAGTCTCAGAGACAGCTTCAAGAGCAAATCTGATTTAATAAGGGAGTGGCTAACAGTTGATATAGTAGGGGTGACGAGAAAAGGGGTGATTGACCAAGAGCTGGCAATAGGCTGGCGAGCTTGTCATAAGACCCCCTCATGGGCTAATGTCACCTGGATAGCACCACCCCAGGGGCAAAGCCCAAGAGAATGGGGAACACATAGGCCGGCGAGAAAGTTGGGGGGCTGGTCAGAAAGCCAGTTCTTCTAGTTCCAGACCCAGAGAACAGTGGCCTGCTTCCGCATTCCCCCAGGGCTGGGGGAAGGGTGGCATCTCGGGAGTGCTCTCATCTGCCCTTCCCACTCAAGGCCAAAGCTGAACCCCAACAATGTTTTATATAAAATCTAGAACTTTAAAGCCCTTATACTATGTTCTTCTTAGTAACTAGATTCACTTATTCTATTATCAAAGATTCATATGTTTGAATATATTTTATTTAATATTTATTGAGACCTGACTTAGACACAATATTTTTTGGTTAGATATCGTGAGACATATAAGTGAGTGTGCTTCACTCCTTATATTCAATTAGTTGACCGTCTACTAGATTTAAGGGGAAAAAAGTGTGCATCCAAGCAAAATAAAGGCCATGAAAACAATATTAAATTAGGCAGCGTTAGAATTCCAAATGGGCAACAAATTTAGCTTGTAGTTTCATTTACTTTCTCCTTGTGTTTTCTTAGATGTTAATGAAGCTTACTTGGGTTCCTGTGGATAAGCAAGTTAAGTTGAGGAAAAGATTGAATTTAAAATGATTCCAAAGTTACATATGTGGAAATAAAAATGAAATTCACTGTTACCAAGAACAGATGCATGTATGCAATTCACAAAGAAAGTGGCCTTAGAGTTCACTTTACTATGTATTTTAGGTTAATTTATGGATTTGTTAAATGAAAACTGGGATGAATTCTTCCAGGCTCCATTTGTTTGTAATGCAGCAGATTTTAGATCTTTTCACCCTGTAGTTGTTATAATTAATTAAAACAGTGTTTCTACTTTGCAAGTATTATGGTTGTTGTGGCTAATGGTGATTAGTCAGGATAAGGCTGCTAGGCTCTCACTTTCCAGCTTAGGGGTATCACTTCCATTCTAAAGTGTTGATTGTTTCTTATCTAACTTTCAAAAAGTGATTAGACGCTTTTAAACTAATGATTGTTGTATTGCATAGCTATGGGAATTTATATGGTAATTTAAAATCTGGTAAGGTATGGGTGGCAGAAAACTTCATAATAAAGAATTCATAGGCAGTTTCATAATGGACATGACTCATTTCACCTTGTCTTTTCAAGGGGAACATTTCCCAGCCCTTAGAGGGGATATAGAAGAAACATGGAAGATAACATCATTTAACAGATTTTTAAAACCTTTATACACTTTCTGTATATGTCTAGAAAAGTTTATTCTGAAATCTCAAGAAGATTGAAGAAGAATATGAAGGATTAGCCTTTTATGTCAGGTGTCTACACAAAAATTTTGGAATGGTAACTTGGACTAGGAGAAACTCTATAGAATAAGACACTATACAAAACAAGTCATATAGATAGGCCTTGATATTCTTCTTGAAATACAGTAAAAGTCATACCAGTTACACTCTGCTTGCAATACATGATCTGGTTGCTGGTAGTGCACACTATAAATTTACTTAAGTAGAGTCCTTATTTTTCCCCAAATGAAAAGACACTAGTAATTTCTATTTACCAAGGTTGTTATTTGGATTGTATTATACATTAACACAATTCACAATATAGCAACAGAAACAGACTATCAGATGAATAAAAACTAGCTTTTGTTTATTGTTACAAAGGCAACTTCCAATAAATTTTACAACACTCATTTAAAACACAGCCTTGTGTAATCCCTTCTGCCTGAGTGTGCCCTGAAGGCATAAATTTTATTTAGAGAATAAAACTTAGCAAAAGTGACAAGATATCATTTTTAAAAGACTATGATTCTTATTGCTACTGATTATTTATTTATTTTGATAATTACTCTTTTCTTTGGTTGGCTTGTTCAGTTTGATAATGTTGGGGGCAAAAAAAAACACATCCTGGAAACAAACCACTTCAAGAAGTCAGCCTGCGAGTATACATATTTTGCCAACAACCACAGAATAAATCTAGAAGCTGATGTGGTCTCCATTGAACCTTAAGATAACTATGCCCTCTACTGATATGTTACTGTAGTCTAGAGACATGGGCCAACATGTTTCATTTCAGTCTTCTAACAAAATGGTGGAAAAGTGCAGCCGTGGAGCTCACTGAATACTGATCAAATTGAACTGTACAACTCATGTGTGGAGATGGGAGGGAAGGACTGGGAAAGAATGAGGGAACAGAAAACCCTGTGTGAAAGGAAATATCTAGCTCATGTAATTGTAATCCTTCTGTATATCACCTCTCTAATAGCAATAAATTTAAAAACAACAAACGAAAGAAGATTCCAAATCCAGTCACTTTTGCTTGCCTTTCAAAAGTAACTGAAGATGATAGGTTAAAATAAATAGTTTTTAAGCCCAGCTACCTGATATCCATGACTTTCTACCTTGCAACCAGTCAGGAAAAACAAAACAAAACACAAATTCTCCCCTTGTTGAATTTTACACTGTTAATATTTTAATCAATCATTTCCAATATTTTTATTTTTAGTTATAGAAATACATGTAAATAACACTGCCCATTCATATACAAGCATACCTACACCTTTGTTTTAACTAAGGAAACTGAGGATCAGTAATGGTTGGTAAATTTTGCAAAATTTAGAAGGAGATAGGTCTGAAATTCTTTATTCAAGCTATGATTTGTAATCCTACCTATTTAGGAGGCTGAGATTTGAGAATCACAGTTCAAAGCCAGGCCAGTCAGGAAAGTCCATTAGACTATCATCTCCAATTAACAACCAGAAAACCAGAAGTGTTAGTATATCTCAAAGTGGTAGAGAGCTAACTATAAGTGAACAAGCTTAGGGACAATGCTGAGTTCAAGCCGCATGGCCTAAAAGCAATAAACAAAGAAACAAACAAATAAATAATATTCTTTCCTCAGTAAAAATCTGATCAACATCCTTGCCATTTGTGATGCTCCACCAAAACAAAATGTTACCATTTTTTAACAATTAAATGCCTTACAGTGAATGTTATTGGAATGCTAGCCAATATCTCCTTAGTTGAGTGAATGCATTTGTTAATTCCCCAGCTGTACCCTTCTCTGAATCAGTCCTGTGGAAACAGACACTCTAAGGTGCTTTTCTAATTAATACATGCTATGATATAGTGCTTCAGTTTGAGACTCTTTTTTTTTTTTTTTTTTTTGCCAGTCCTGGGCCTTGGACTCAAGGCCTGAGCACTGTCCCTGGCTTCTTTTTGCTCAAGGCTAGCACTTTGCCACTTGAGCCACACCGCCACTTCTGGCCTTTTTCTAATATGTGGGTGCTGGGGAATTGAACCCAGGGCTTCATGTATGCGAGGCAAGCACTCTTGCCACTAGGCCATATTCCCAGCCCCTGAGACTAATTCTTAAGAGAATGAAGCAGAAGCAATTACCCAATACAAAATATCTTGTCTTTATCTGGCTTTTATTTATCTACCCTTCTCTGCTTCCATTAATCCACCTCTTAGAAAATATTCCCTTTCTCAATAAATCTCCTTCATCCTCCTCATCATCTAATACCTCAGCCTCTCTCTACAGAGAGCCCAATTGCATAATTTTCTTTTGCTCCCTGGTTTTCTATTTTTTTCCTTTGCACATTTTCGTATCCAAAGCCTCTTTGTCCTTCCACAAGTTTATAAGCAAGTACACTTTCAGATTATCATCACACTATTTATTGAGATTGACAAAAAAAAAAAAAATCATATGAGCTACAGGAGTGGTGGGCTAAAGCTTGAATTGTTGCTTGGCTGACAGATGTCTCAGAAATTTTCTTTTACAAATCTTGCATGAAAAAAATGTTGTGTATATCTCAAGTGTGTTCATTATATTAACAACTCTTTTATATATCATTATCTACAATCTGACATGGTTTGAAAAGTACTGAAAATAATTTTGAAAAAAAGTAGTTGTACTGGAGATATTTCTATTCCCCAATTATGTTTTAGTTACATTTCAAAGAACTTTAGGAAATCATAATACAAGCTGGTATCTTACTAATAAAAAATGGCAAATTCCCTGTGGAAATTAATGTTTTTTAAAAATCAATTATTTTATCTTTTACCAAGAAAGAAAATATCCTATGAACTGGTTTCTTACTGTTCTTAGCAGAATTGTTATTACTGGATGATCATGCTAGTCTCTCAGGATTGTTTTTGGTTATGAGTGAAGTGAAAGTTCTACTCTATTTGGTAATGTTCCTTTCATTTTTTTGTACTGATCCATTAGAACACACACACATGAACCTCAAGAGATACAAACTCAATGCTTACTGCCTCACTTCATTCTTTCCATCCTATTCAATGAAGAAATTTTCATTCAAATATGCTCCATTTTATACTTCTGTTATCACCAGTACACATAATCATTAGTGATCACAATATCACTTTTATAACCCTTTAATATTTTATCTTATATGATTCAAATATCATGTGACTAGAAATTAAACATTTTTCAAGGTGGGAGGCTGAAAATTGTACCCTATTACTCCAATAGCCTTTTTCTCTGCTATGTAGTTCTGTAATCATGAGCTCACAGCAACTTTTCTCTCAAGAGTACTGGCATGTTATATAGAGAGCATTTACACATTTTCAATAAATATTAAAGACCTTAGTTCTCTGTCATTTACAACATTTAATATAATTCCACTGGCAGTGTGTATAGGTCACTCACTATCTCTTTTCTCACTTGGCGTTGGTCTCTGAGCCGGGAGATTACTCTCCAAATATACCTTAAGCAGATGCAAATCTTTGTGACAGTGTCTGTCATCAAAATGCTTCATTTGACAGAGAAGTCTATTAAGTCATATTTTCTTCAGGTTATAGGAAAGAATGAAAAGAGAGAGCACAAAATTTCTTTGGAGACAGTTCAGTTATTACTAAGCAGCAGGGACCTTATTTCAGATTATGCCAGCTGTTTTAAGTAAAGGTAGTTGTAAACAATCCTCTATCAGGTTTTTTATTTTCCTGTTTTTGGTTTGTTCCTCAGGGCTTAGTTGTAAACATTATAACACAATATATCAAAATAAATGTTTCATAGTCTAAAAAACCTACTTGTTGGTCTCTCCATATTTTACTTTACATAACATTGCAACATTTATTTTAGATTCAAGAATTATCATGGTAATATTTATCCTGACAAGGTATTAGTCCATTTGGTCATCAATTTATAAAGCTTGCTATATTTAAGTTGTTATTTTAAGCTCCATAATAACAATTTTGCAACATTGTCTGAGGAAATACCTATTGAAGGATACTATCTTTAATTCCAAATTTCTCCATGAGTTTGGCTGAGTGTTGGATGTCTTATGTTGTAATTTGAATCTTTCCTGTTTCTAAGGGTGCCCTTTCTCATTCTATGTCATCAGAGTTGGACTCAAACAGATACTGTGATCATCAACTTGATGTGAATTTTATTTTTGAGTGTGATACTCTAGATTCTTGTTTTTGTTTGTTTGTTTCTTTTGATTTCAAGTGACAAAGGTAATTTCAGATTTATTTGAATTTTGCCTACAATTTCATTTATCAAATAACCTAACAATTCAGTAGGAAAAAAATAAATTACTTCATGGAATGTCTTTATTTTCCTTTAAGTCTATAAACAAAATACCACACATGTGTTAAGCAAATGCTTAACACAGTTGCCTGAAATGCAATTGTTTTTGACCTGGAATGCTCACTGAACTTGTGTCCTAGATGTGGACATTTCTGACCATTATATTCAAATGTTATTAATAATTGTTAATAACTGCACCATTTAGTATTATTGTAAATATAGTCTAATCATGTTAATTGAGAAAGTAATACCTAACACAAACTATAGACAGACAAATGTAGTAAAATGAATAATTTCTTTTAAGTACCATGGCAAACTCTGCTTTGTACTATCAAAGTTCAGTAGAAGCTGAACAAATAAAATATGCCCATAGTTCTAATCATTCTCCCTTGATAAATTTTGGACATTATGATTCACTATCCTGATTTGTTGTATTGAAGATCTAATAAAGGAATAATCATGATTAAGCTACTTGCACACTGGAGCATCATTTTGAAATAATTTCTCTAAACCTTTTAAAGACCCACTGATTTTTACTGTGGACTTACAAACATGCATGAAAAGACTATTAGTTAATCTTCTTTCAAAACATCAATAATTAAAAGTGAACCATGTAAAGTTCTGGTAGTTTTCTTTTGTCTAAGAGAAAGTATATCATCTTTTGAGTTGTTCTGTATGCCTTCAGATGATCTTTGTCAGTATGAACATCATTTATGCAGCTCCATAAATATAACACCCATTTGGTACTTTTGTTTGTTCCATATGGCTCAAGCAGAGAAACATTTGCCTAGAAATTGTCTTATTTTCTAGTAGGTTTCATAAAGAAATTGTTTATGTGTCATTCATCAGTTTTATGGACTTTTTTTCATTGGTTTTCAAAAGTAGAAGTATGTTCAGTATTCAGTCACACAGAGAGCAGACTCATTACAAGACTGTCAATGAGCAATTTACCAGGCAGAAAGTCAAATTAGCTTCACTGCATAGTTGACTATGTTGTGTTACCCTCAGTGAAAATAGCAAGTAAAATTTTACCCACAAGGTGTTATAGAGGGGTAATTAAAACCATTAATCCTTTATTGATCTTTGGCTTCATTGCCTACTATATTTAGCAGGTAAAATTCATGAGCTACTGAAGTGTGTCCATTGTTACAGATCTCCATTAATAGGTATCCCTCAAAGAGGCCACAGAGAAAAGAACATTTATCTGATTTATGCCTGTTAAGTACTTCATTCTACTTGGAGCAAATAAGTGTTATGCTTTATTACGAAGCAACATTTGCAAGCCACAAAGATAATTTTAAAAAATATAACTTTTTTCATACTACAGAAAAGAACCACATGTTAAATGCATTTTGCATCATATCTGTTCCATTTGTTTCTGTGTTTGGTGAGGATGTGGCTCTTCTTGATCACATCTTAAAATGTGATAGGGCAATGTAGAATTTTATACTTAGGTGTTCTTTTAAAAAAGTAAATGTTTGACCTGATACTCCATAATTATCTTTCTGAAGTGATAATAGGCCATCACAATATGGTAGCTTGGTTCACAGATCATTGATAGAGGTAGTTTTAACAGATGCTTAGGTGCCATTATAATCCTTCCTATCCATTTGGCTGTCATAAAACCTCCACCCAAACCTAGGATATTATTTCCACTAAACTGTGTTTTCTTATAATGTGGGCTATTAGTACCCTAGAAGATTGGATTATTATCCGATAACCTTGAACAATTAGGGGATTTTAGAATTTGGCATGTGGTAGCTGCTCTACATATTTGTTGAGGAAACTAAAGTATAAGACTAGCATGTATTTCACAATGCGTGCCTTTGGGAAAAGTCAAGAGAAGCCTGAGAATTTGGGACAATGGCAGCTGGCGTCTTAGAAACTTAGGTCTCTCTCTCTCTCTCTCTCTCTCTCTCTCTCTCTCTCTCTCTCTCTCTCTCTCTTCCAGTCCTGGAGCTTCAGACTCAGAGACTGAGCACTGTCCCTGGCTCCTTTTTGCGCTAGCACTCTACTTCTTAAGCCACAGTGCCGCTTCCAACTTTTTCTGTATATGTGGTGCTGAGGAATCAAACCGAGGGCTTCATGCATGCCAAGCAAGCACTCTACCACCAAGCCACATTCCCAGACCAGAAACCTAGGTTTCTAAGAAATTTGGTTCCTGGTAAACTGAATAAAGTTTCCACACTTAACATGAAATCCGTCAGTGTCAAGAAATACATTACTCAGTTATTAGAAGATCAGGCAATGCTATTAAAAGTGCATCACCTTGAGATACTAACTTGAAGAGGTGACTAAAATCAAGCAGAAATAGTCACGGAGATTGTAAGTAAAGGATAAGCTCAAACTGATAATCAAGATGAGAATCTATACTAAGCTCCGTGATTAATGACCTTGGCTTTTTTTTTTAAGGTCCTGGGATCATTTGATGTGAATATCTAAGTTGGCCCTTTATGTTTTCAGTCTCTTAGTCTAGCTATCCATTAATTTTCAATTCTATATTCTCTTAATTGAAATTAACCAAGTCTCAATAATCATGACCAATACACATTGTATCTGTGTATATGTATGTACCATGACAGATCATCTTGCTGGATAGATACTCCTGGCTGATGGATATTAATCCCATAATATTTCTTTTTTTGGTTACAGTAAGAAGAATATAGCATAGGAGAAAGGAGGGAAATGCCATGAGGCAGAAAGCATCAACTTACCTTAAGTGCTGCAGAGAGGAAGCTGTGAGCCAAGGAATTTGCATAGTTTTTAGAAGATGATCCCTGGCTGAAACCCAGAAAGAAATTGAAAACTTCAATAACACTGCAGAGAATGGGCTGGGAATATGGCATCATGGTAGAGTGCTTGCTTTGGATACGTGAAGCCCTGGGTTCCTCAGCAGCACCTACATAGAAAAAGGCAGAAGTGGCACTTTGACTCAAGTGCTGGTCTTGAGCAAAAGGAAACCAGGGACAATGCTTAGGCCTTGAGTTCAAGGCCCATGACTAGCAAAAGCAAGCAAACATAAAAACAAAAACTGAAGTTTTCTATAGTCCTATAGAAAACTTGATATTTTCTTTGTTTATTAAAATCAATTCATTCCATTGGATATAGACCTATAAAATGTGATACAATGAATTCATGTAGTTTTTGGCTTCCCAATTTATGTCAGTCTTTTTGAGCAATAGAACATTAAAATAATGATAGACATCAAATTATGCAGTCGTTTATTCTGTAGATTCTATTCATGTTTAAATGATAGATTTTTAGGTTTTTCACTTGTTGGCATGGGTTAGGGCAAGGAGTTGCTGGGCTGGAACCCATGGATGTGTTCATTTCTAGACAAGTATTCCTCCAGGAAGCTATATCCCAAACTTAAATTATAGGTTTTTAGAAATGGAAAAAATGCAAGATTATTTTCATTGCTGAAAGAAGTTGACTTAAAATTTTATTTAGAGATCATTTACTAAACTGCTACATATTCATAGCACTGTCCATACATATATGTGATCAAAATGTATTTGATACCTAGCTTAGTAAACATAACAAATATGAGAGAGACATAGGGAGATACTTACTGTACAATAAAAATAATGTTATCACCAATGGCCCTTACTTTTTTCATACACATTTAATGATCATATTTTTAAACAATGTAATCTCTATACATACTTTGGTTGTTGGTTTCTGTTTGCTAACACCCTAAGTTTTATTATTTTTTGTTTGTTTGTATCAGTAAGTGACTTTATTGCCACCAACCGTCATTGTCTGATAAATGCTTTTGCTCAGTATCAGTGGATGTGCTTTTTATGTAAACATTAGAGTTGTCAGAGACTGGCTATCAACTGATAATTGCTCATTTCTCATCTGATATTTTCTATCTTCTTAGAAGATTGAGATTTTAATTTCTGTAAGGTCAGGTTGGTCTTCGTGTATAACTGTATCAAGAATCTAATTGCATCATTACTAAAATGCCTTAATCATCAATTTGACTTCCCTAAACTAGAACAAATACACTTTTATTTCTTTAACCCTTTCCCCTTTCCTCCTTATTACTAACAGTATTACCAATGTAAATGCTTGGCATTTAGTCATTCTTATACGTATCTTTACCTCTGTAGTAAACTTCAATCCTATTTGAGGTCAGATTTTTATGTTTTATCCTTTTGTAGTATGCAATAAGAATCATTCAGCAAGTTGACATTGAATACAAAATAGTTGTTTGAATATGTAAAACAGTAATTCCCACAAATGTTCAGGGATTTTTCCACTAATTAATTTTGTGGCATCATACCATGTAATTGTCCTCTCTCCAAGTAAACTTAGAAACATCTCTGAAATAGATGAGCTATACTCCATTGTATTAAAAAGGTTAATTTAAAAAAAAGTTATAACATCAAGCATTCAAATTGAGAAATCCTGGCTATTCCTAGTCAACTGACCCACATGTAATCCTTAAGACACACACATTTTCAATGGCTTACTGATTGGTTTCACTTCAGTCCCTAGACCCCATTACAGGTTTACCTAATTTGCCTATGTCCATTTGAAGTGGCAAGCCTTCTAGTATTACAGTTAGGAAAGAGCAAGAGGACAAAACGGAAGCAAGAGAACAGATCATTTCAGACTTTACTCATCACTGAAGAGGGGCACCTACAGAGTAAGAGATACAAGGAGATTGCAAAGAGAGTGTCTGGAGCCTAAATATAGTAGAATGAGGAAGCTGTTGGGCTGTGAAATCTGGCTGCTTCAGCAGAAGGTCCTGCTGGAGCAATGTGTACTTTCAGATAGGGCTGGGGGTAACATTTTCTGAGAACTGCTTCAGGGTGTGAACAGGGTGGTGTGTGTGTGTGTGTGTGTGTGTGTGTGTATGCGTGTGTGTGTGTAAGGGATGGTACAGTAGGCCATGAAGGCAACTTTGAGTTATGAGGACAATGCAGATTCCTATCAGTTACCCTGTGACCAGTTTCTGCAGTGTCTCTTATCGGTTCATAGTCTATACTCTGGTGATTAGTTGTCGATTCCTTCTAATTGATCATGAAATAAGAAGGAGCTAATGCAATGAGTTTCAGTGAATTATTTCCTTTTTTTATCCTGTGGTCTCTCTTTCCCTCAAAAGTCAGTTGCCTCTCTGACAGATGCTACAGCTGGTATCTACACTGCCAGAAACGAATGGCACAGGATCAAATCAGTCATGAGTTTGATCCAGCTCCAATTTCTAACTAGCCGTCTATTCTTGTACTCTATGCTAAATCATACTAGGCTATCTATTTGGTGATGTGTTGCACAAGTTCATTGAATTTCTGATATTAGAAACCATGAAAATTAAGCATGAGACTACAGATAAATCTATGGAAAGTTCTGGACCCTGTTGCTAAAAGAACTACAAATAAGTCTATTTTTTGCTCTGTCCAACTAGTTGCTGTTACTGTGGCAGGAGTTGGGCTCCTACAGGGCAAATTCATGGAAAGGCTCTAAATTTTTGAATTTTAGTCTGTGCAAGTCTTTGTTTTTAAGAGATAAACATCAATCTCCATTAAAAAGTCATGCCGCTGATGTCTCTATTATGGCCAATTTTATTTTAGTTATCATATGTAAAACTTCTGTATTTGAAATGCTATTTCCAGTGCTAGAAAGTGCATTGTCTTAGCTCACTCAGGAAGCTAGGTACCATCTGAACAAAGGAAAATTCTCTCATACTCTGAAGGCTGAACATCCAAGCTCAAAATGAAAGGGTCGAGAAGCGCATCCGCGGAATGGAGGACACCAAGAGACGTTCTCATGCAAAAGCAAAGGGTTTATTGCAGGACCAGCATGCTGGGGCTCACAGAACTCGCAGGAACTGAGAGCCCTGAGTAAAGAAAACTTAGGGTTTTTATACTCTATACTACTGGGAAGTTCATCTTAAGGTCACTATGTTTGTACAAGTTAATAAGTAGAAGTTTTGCTCAAGCATACGGTTATTTCAGTAATTACAGGATGAAAAACACTTCTCAGAAAGTTTGATACATTCCGGGTGGGGTTCGGTGGTCACGGCCCTTTCCCAATCTCTAGCCTGGACAGATGTTCCTGTTACAAGCCAGCGTTCCGCAAGACCGGGTACAAAAACATTTCTCAGAGAGCTTGGCACATTTCTGGGTTGGGGGGGGGGCGGGGGAGTTTCGGTGGAGTCGCCAACTTTACACTTGTTAAAGAAAATAATTTTCTTTTCCTTTACAAAAACATCAGCAGATTTAGAAAATGGTAAGGTCTTGTTTTCTGATTCATACACGAATCATCATGTTTTACCCCGCGTTCTTATTTGGTATAAAGAGGTGGGGAAGTTCAAAGGGCTTGTTTTGTAAGGAAACTAATTCCATTCCTGAGAGCTTTAACTTGAAGACCTATACCCATCTTCCAAATTGGACCCTTTAACAGTATTTTCTCAGGGCTGAGGATTTAACATACAAATTCAGGAGGAACAAAAGTATTCCTGCCGGGCTGGGGATATAGCCTAGTGGCAAGAGTGCCTGCCTCGGATACACGAGGCCCTAGGTTCGATTCCCCAGCACCACATATACAGAAAACGGCCAGAAGCGGCGCTGTGGCTCAAGTGGCAGAGTGCTAGCCTTGAGCGGGAAGAAGCCAGGGACAGTGCTCAGGCCCTGAGTCCAAGGCCCAGGACTGGCCAAAAAAAAAAAAAAAAAAGTATTCCTGCCATAGCATCCTGTCACTTACTCTCAAAATTCACATCTTTTCTTAAACAAGTTTGACTTAATTTATCCCAGTAGCTTCCAGAGTTACTTGTTCAAACACTTTTGATGTCCATATTTCTACCAGCAATCTATTCACAACCACTGGATATTCTCTAAGAATACTGAAACTTTCTCTCCAGCCTTTTTCTTTTTTGTGAGCACTTATCAGAGTTATTCTTAGCAGTTTACATTCACCAAGGTGAGTTTTCTCTATCATGTGCTTCAAAACTCTTCAAGTCTCTGCCTATTGTCCTGTCCAAAGGCACATGAGTATTTTTAGATATTTGTTAAAGCAGCAATCATATTTCTCAGTGTCAATTTTGATGTAAGACATTTCAGACTGTTATAACACAGTACAATATACTGGATGCCTTTAAACCACAGACATCCATGTCTGGAGGCTGGGGAGTTGAGATTTAAATTTCTGAAAGAATCTGTGTCTGGTAGGAACTTACCTTATGATTCATAAACCATGTGTCCTTGCCTCACTTCTCGAATGGAGGGAAAATGAGACACTAATCACATTCATAAGTACAGAATTAGGATGTAATCATCTCTCAGATGTCTTGGCACCTTATAATATCATTTGAGGTATTAATAATTTAATATAGAAGATTTTGAGGTATACACAATATCATCTATGGATAATTTACTGAAACCTTAGGAACTGACAACTACACTCAGTTCTACATTCAGGTGAAAAATTCAGATTTACCATATGCATTTACTAATATAATGTTCCCCAAACTCATTATTTCTGTTATATGAGTGTGCATTGCTTTCAAAACATCTCATTAACAGGAATCATTGTATTTCTCAGTCTCATAAATGTCTACAAGTTGGTACTTTAAGTCTCATCTCAAACGCTCATCCTATAATAAGTACTGGAGAGTACTTGTTTTGTAAATTTCATATTATATATAACTTTTTCTAGCATATTAACTATAGTACAAAAGGGTCAAAACATTATCAATAACTCATTCTAAGACAAATTTAGTAATCACTTCCATTGAGCAGTGCAAAAGTCACTCTTCTAAATCTTCAACCATTTATTGTTTTAACCTGAATTCAACCACATTTAATAGAAAAACCCCCAAATGAAAATAGCAACAATCAGGTTTTAAGATAATTTTAAGAGTGATACAATGTTTGAGCAATTTCTCCAGAGTATGTAAGCTCTAAATAATTTGGACTTTGGAAAGCATTCTGGAGAAAGTGCCAAGCAAGCAATATTGACCAAATTCTTACAAGAGAGTAAGAAGTTATTAATTCCCCTGTTAATAATTAAATATATAATCCATCTCCCTACACCTTCTTCTTTCTGCTAGAGAAACATGTTCCTGATAAGTGGTGTGTTTCTCTTTCTCTGAGAACTACAACTATTCACTGCTCACTTATCAGCAACAGCCTGTCACTCCACAGTGGGGCACCTCTTTCTATTCTGTGCCTATGGAGAGCTGATAGAACCAGAAAAGAACACCTAATGGCAGGGAAGCTACTCAGATTATCACCAGAGATAAGGAATTAAGCCAAGAGACACTCTCTGCAAAGGAAAGGACCACATTTCGGGCATAGCTAAATAAGGAATGATATGGAGAAGGGCAGTAAAGCAAAACCGGAAAGGCAGACACATTTTTGGTCTTAGTCACAGACAAGCAGGCAGCGAAATGTGTGCTCCAAACTGAAACAGATACAGAGAACTGTAGAACAGCAGATCACCTGGACAGTGGAAAATTGAGAAAGAAGCTATTTCATTTTAGGTTCAATCTGGCTACTGATTACAAAATACCTACAGAAAGCTGGATGGATCTACACAAAGATACATGGAATATTTAGGAGACTGTTATCTTTATGAGGTCTTGATCAACTTGACATATTTTCTTATCCTCTCAGGTTAAATTTAAAATTGTGAAAATATAAGTGCTTGTTCTCTCAGATAATTTTATGATCATGACTTTACTGTAGAACATAGGTCCTGCAAACAGCTAAATCTGTGTGTGCCAAATAATGTATTGCTTACGGACTGAGAGTTAAAATTTTATGAATAATTGACTCCATAAGAGGATAATAATATCATCATATATAATTCCTTTTGGATTTTTATGAAAATGTAAGGGCATACTTTTTGGTTGTTATAACCATTGATTTTGTGATTTAGTGGTAATAGAATGCTAACATAATGTAAGGGAACTTTTAGAAGAAATAAAAATGGTGTATGTTATAATTGTGACAGTGATTAGATGAGTATATAAACATAAGAAGCTTCATTAAATTGTTAAATGTTATGAATTCTACATAATCAAAGCTGAATAATAAAGGGAATTGCATTTTGTTAGATATAGCTTATATTTTATCTACATTTACCTTTCACATCTTAGTTTTTAATTAGAAGATGTTTATTGAAAAAGTCAACAAATCACATCTTTTTAAAAAATTAGTAGATATGTTTATTGAAAAAAATCAGATTGTGTATCAGATTGTGTTTGGGATATAACAAAATCCTGTCCTAATTCAATGAGAGGTGGAGATTCATATGGAGATCTATTAATGATACTCACCCAGACATCCATTTTTCTCTTTGCATTGTCATGGAACATTTACATTAGAGTATGGATGAAGACATAATTGTATTATATTCAAGTGAATATAATGACCGAAATTATTTGTTCATTAAGTTTCCTACAAAGATGTAATAGATATAATTCTTTTTAGTGATGTTCAAGGAATCATTCTATAACTTTTGGGAGTGATTTCTTTTTGCTACTTCTTTCTATTTATATCTTCAAATTCGCCCCAAAACATCTAATTCCACATATTTTCCCAAGGTGATCATACTTTTTCTTGCTCTATTAGAATTCTGATTATATATCTCTTTCAGCAGTTAAAATTTTCTAACCCCTTGTTTAGATATTTGTTATAATTAACCTTCTAGGGTAGATTGTAGGTTCCTTGAGATCTAGAATCATGGGGCTTTACTTAGTGAATATGATCTAATACAGATTTTATTTTCAAATACTATGATAAGATGCTAGACATATGATAGAATTACATTCTAGTAAGTCAACGAAATTTGAAGATAGAAAAAAAAAAAACTGGAGCAGACTGGCTATCCACACTCATGATCACATGAATTATTTTAGTTGATATTTATTTGCTCTGCTCAGAATCACAAGTGAATAGTGTAATAAATATATTGATAACTTGGCAAGAAGATTAAAACTACGGATTTGAATTCAGTTTCCACTGAATGCATATAACCTTGGAAACATTTTAAAAGTAAATTCAAAACCCTACAAAATGTATATATACATACCTATATGTACATATATATACACACACATTGCATAAGAGTATACTTTTTACAAACCCCCAAATTAATTCATTCATGCTTTAAATAAAATAAATCAGCAAGCATTGGCTGAATCACTGCCATGTGCTTGTGCTTGTACTGGATACTAGGTATTAAAATGCCCCTTCTGCTTATCACAAAGTTCTTTTTTTTCATCCTTGGTAGCTAGAGACTCAAAGCATTTATTGTGCTAAAAGTTCCTATTTGTCCATAAATGAGAGCAAGATAAGCATAGTGCAGACATCTCCTATGGTGATTAAATAGCACTCAAACATTCCTGTGTATCTGGATCTATTTGCTCCCTCAGATACAGGGATGTATGCAGCCAGGATGAGCTGTGATGGACATTTGTTACAGCCTAACTGCCTGATTCCTGCATTGTTCAACAGCACCAGGGCCCCACTATTCGGTTTCTTCCTCTCAACTCCAAAGGCACCATTTTGCTCTTACGATTAGGGAATAGATTCTACTGAGGCAGGAAGTGCTGATACAATTTTACTATGTATAGCCAGCTGTGAATCATGCAATCACATTAAATGACAATCCAGCAGTTTGGCAAAAGACAGAAAATAAATGGGTCTGGAAGACAAAGTGTTATGCTTTATGATGAATTTTAAACTACAGGTTAATTAAGTTTCTGGGAAAAAGATGCTCTCAGTATACACTGACTTGATTGCTTTTAGATGCTGTTTTGTAAAGGTTTTCCCTCAGAGGATTCCCATCAACAAATTTTGCCTTTGCATAGCTTTGAAATAACCACTTTGTTCACAGGTTTCATTAAAGTTTGATATCCGATTTACTTGCTCCTTCTCTCCTTACAGAAATGGTACTGAGAAATGAAAAGCAATGTTTTATTCTACTATATAAAAACCTCTGCAATTTCACCTATGTGGACCTGTAAATGATATTAAGTTTTCCTTTTACAGTGCCTTCTCCCCTAAAACATTTCCTCACTTCTGGAAGGATTCTAACTGCAGCCTGTTGGCCAGACTTTTGTCTCTTTAGCATTTTATCAATACTACCACAACCTCTCTGCAAAATCATTAGTCATTTATACTGTGTATTTAACAAATATTCTCAAATTAACATTTGTTTTCAAGTTTTAACTTAGTTTTTTTAAACCCTAATATTTTATCATGAAATTTTTCAAAAACAATGTAAATTTGAGCTTTATTTTTTTACATTAAATATCTATGAGACATTAACTTTACTGGAATTTTTTACATAACTGTGAGTTTGTCTATCTACCTTAAAATTCAGCTTATTGTACTAGTATTGAAAAAGAAAAAGTATATTAAACAAAGTAAGTTGGACCTAAAGAAACATAGGCTGCATGGGTTCCCTCACTTGTAATAGCTAGAATGTGCCTATAAATGTTCAAGTAAACCCAATGGATAGTAAAAGAAAAAAAATTACACGGATAGATCAATGAAACATTAGTCTAAAAACTCTCACAGTGAGAACAAGGGAGGGTATTCTTAGGAGAGGATCACAAGGGCTCAATAGCTTTCATAGAAAATGAAGTTTGTAAAAATGAACCAAGAAATGGAAGGAAGAGGTTTTTTCTTTCACTGCTTGCTGTTTGCAGTTCTTCCCCACCCCAGCCCTCCTTGGTTTATTCCCTTTTGTCACTGGTTTTTTTTTTTTTTTTTTTTTTTTTTCTTTTCTTTTTCTATACCTTTTGTCTTGTATGTAAGGGTATGTGATTTGGGGAAGAGAGAGGGAACCACAGATGGTAGGACAAAGACTATACTAATGTAGCAGTGGTACCCTCTAGACACTACATTGGAAATGGACTGTACAACTTGGAGGAATGAGGGTTGGAAGGGGAAAAACTGGAAGAAACTGAGGGATAGGGTGACACTCTCCAAAAAGATATGTACTCATTACCTGACTAATGTCAATGTAACCACTTGCTACATCATGTTTACAATAAAATTTTAAGCAGCAAAGTTGCAGGCCTAATTTAGGACAAATTTAGCCCTAATTTAGGACCACTTTAGGTCAAATACCATTAACAGACTTCATTTGTACATGATTTTTTTCTTTTGTTACAATCTGCATACAATGTAAAACAGATTTTAAGTTTTATATTCACAGACTTTTGACATAACCTTTACAGAGATAAATTTCTATTTTCACATCATCCAAGTGTCACTTGATCCAGACAGTGACTCTATCTAAAACTGTAACTTTTCCATGTTGAATTTAGAAGCTATATATAGACATGTAGATTACATACAATAGGTGGGTAGATAAGGAGAGTGAGAGAGAGAGAGAGAGAGAGAGAGAGAGAGAGCATATTTACTTTCATGAAATATATAACTATATAGCCCAAGATGGCCTCAAAATGAAGATCCTCTCAATCTCTGGAGTATAAAGTCACAAATGTGCACCATCATGCCTCGTTTTATTCATATTCAGAGCCAAAATCAAGAGTAAACTTTGAAACAGAAGCTGCTATAAACAGAGAAGAATGGTTTTGAATTATATATTAGAAGCCCTTGAATTTTTTTCTTACAAGTAAAACATTTTAATAAGAACTTTTAAACTTTGTTAGATTTCTGTACATTAATAAATGCTTGAGACTTTCTAAAAAATTTTTACTCTAAAAAAGAATGTGGGTGAAGGGAACCATAGTTGGTTGAATCTCAGTTAAAATGAGCTGTGTATTATGCCCTCTTGTCTTGATATATTTTTTTTCTTTCTTTTTTTTTTTTTTTTTTTTTTGGCTACAGCGCCTAAAAATTTTAAAAACCTATAACCTCACAACCTGGGAGAAATCAACAGCCTATCAGCTACTGTAAGAGGACAAAGAATTTGAAGCTGCACAAAGCTGTACCCCCAATGAATTGTCACTATTTGACCTGACTGGTAGACTGATGAAAGACTCTGTTATCAGAATTTGTCTTCATTTGACCTGACTGTAGTAGCTCACTCTGTGGGAAAAGCCTTATCCTCAAGACAACCGTGACAAAGAATCACAGCCTATTGTTAAATGCTGAAGCTGCCTGAGATAGTATTTCTAGGTGTGACTAATGACAAGCTGAATAAAATCTTACAAAGGAAAAAAATTAAGAAAAAAAAAACCCTCCAGAGTAAGATGTCATATTCCTCTCATGGAATACTCGATATTGAAAAGGCACATGTACAAGGTCTATGTACACACTCTTGAAACTTATGAGAAGAAGCATGTCTCTTTCTAACTGACCTGGAAGCTCTTGTCAAACAAGTATAGACAGAAGCAAAGCTGTAGACTTACCTACAGGAATCTTGAACATATATGTCCAACACATGCATGAAATCCTTTAGCAAAGGCTGGGAGAATTCCTGGTCAAAGACGTAAGGACACCTGCCAAATAGTCAGCCGAAAAACACCAAGCAACAACTTCACTGCGTTTTCATGGTAGGGGATTTACACTTCACAGAAGTAGTGATAGAACTGACAAAACAGAACCTACAAGAAAAAATAACAACCAATCTGTTCTGATGTGAGGTTGTGTTACATTCCCAGCGTTGACCCATTATGTTTTCCACAATATATGTACCCAAACTTGATGTTTTAAATTACTTTATTTCTTTTTGGACAGAAGACAATCTTTGCTAAAGGCTAGAAATACCTGAGAGATCTAGTTCCAGGCATTTATTTTTGTGGACTGTAGCAAAATGCATCTAAATACTTTCTTTCACATGAGAGTAGGGAAACTCAAGCATTGCCAATGAAATGACATAATATCTGTCCACCAACATAAACTTCATTTTCACCCCTCTTTGAACCACCCTTTCCCTTATTTTTCTTAATTTTGTGATATATACAATAAATACTTGATTGCATTCATCACTTCTTCCCAACTAATTTCAAAGGGTTAATAAGCCACAACTAATGAGAAATGTTTTTGTAAGAATGAAAGCTTTCTTTAGCATATAAAATTACAATATTATAGTGTTGGCAAAATAAAAAAGTATGAAATATGAAAAAAAATTCCATAGAAAATTACTTGGCAAAAATCCAATGTATTTTCTAATGAAATCCTTCAGGGAAGGAGGAATGAAAGGAAGCATTCTTAGTCTAAGAAAGGGCTCAAGTATATTCCATGACATTTTCTAGTAAAAAACTGAATTGTTTCTTCAAATTCCAGGAAAAATAAGAGCAAATGATTTCATTTTCTACTACACTATAGATTTAGACTTAGTTATTAGGCAAGAAAAAGAAGTAAAAGTTACAGATTAAACAATAACAACAACACACTAAGGAAAATATTCTTTATTCACAGATGATATAACTTTGATGAAAAACTCAGTCATTAAAAACATACCCTAAATTCTGATATTATTTTAATATAGGAGATTCTTGTATGAAATTTATTTTTATATCTATGTATTACAAATGAGGCTTCTAAAACTGAAAATAGAAAACTCACTTTATCATAGCATCATATAAAAGACTACAATCTTTAGATATGTAGTGACAAAAGAAATACAAGAAACAAACACTGGAAAATAATACAAAATGTAAATAAAATATTAAATAAGACCATATTAAAAGGCAAGGCAATACTTACAGCTGTGATAGAAGACCAAGAAGTGTTGCAAACTGTCTTAAGTGTCTTGTCTTGCTGCAGCAGGGAACAAGGCCAGAAGCAAAGCAATGATGGAGACCAGACAGTGGGATTAGGTTGGGGGCACCAGGGTACCTGCTGCCTTACTCCAAAAACAGATCCAGAGGGTCCTGTGAACAGGGCTTTTATTCATTATCAAACAGGAGACTACGTGCAGAAAGCAAGGTAGCCATCTTTAAGAGATAAGGGCACCACAGTGGGGGGAACAATCCTAGGATTAGGGACCTCCTGAAAACAGGGTGTGAAGATGAGTAGTAAACAGCCAATTTGAATAGGCCACCTGTAAACTCCAAGGTCAAGTGGAGATTGGGATTATCACAAGAGATGAAACTGTGGCCATTGTAATGCTAAACACAATAGGTATTGCCAGGTCAACCCTCAGCATTACCAGGGACAGAGAAAGGCGTTCCAATTCTCTAAGGCAGATCTTACAATTACGTGGTCCCACAAATAAGGTAGCAATAATCTCAGAACTGATTAATATATTCCCCTCCCCCACTTTTTTCCCATTGTGGTACCTGAACTCAGGGCCTTGTTCTTGTCCCTGAGAATTTTTGCTCAAGACTAGTGCTGTACTACACAGCACCACTTCCAGCTTTCTGGTAGTTAACTGGATATGAGTCGCAGGTACTTTCCTGAAAGGACTGGCAATGAACTACAATCCTTAGATCTTAGCCTCTTGAGTAACTTGGATTACAGGGGTGAGCTATGAGTACCTGATCACATTCCCTTTTGAAATCTTGCTACTCTTTCCTTTATCTACAGTAACAACCTGATCCTAAAAGTCATAAAAAATATGGCAATTAAATAATTAAAATAATCTTCAAACTAAAATATAAGAGGAATAATAATTATGCAACTATGGTAGACAATGCAACCATGACTTTGGGGTCAGTCAAGATGAATTTTCAAATTTCTGTTATTTAGGTCTCTCCTACAACAGTGTTGATATGTTTAATTACGTGTTTTTTCAGACACATATTAATATGTTTTTAGAATTGTATGTAAATTCTTATATGAAATATATAGTTCACATTTCATGTGAATGAACCACTCAAAAATCTCCCTTTTATCAAGGATTCCTAGTACAGTTACTAAATATTTCAACTTTAATTTTATATGAAAAACTATAAGATAGATAAATGTGATTCAATATTGTAATTTCCTCTAAAATATTCCTTAAATATTTAAGGTAATTGATATCTTACAATCATAGTTTTGCCATTTAAAAATAATGAGATTGTGTTGTTTAAGAAAGTATATTTTAAATTAATTGGTATTATATATAAACATACACCAAATCAGTGTCTAATTGTTATATATATTTTAAACATTATCTACCCAAAATAAACTTTGTTGTCCACATTCTTATTTTGCATTCACCATTATAAGCAGAGAAATTCTACAATTAGCCTTTCTACACTAATAAAGAATTAGATCCTAAAATTCTGAATTCTAGAACTATCAGATTTATTGATAGTGGCTACATAAGGCTTTTATGATTAGAGACTAGGGTCATCATTTTCAGAACAATGTGGTTTTCTTTTTTTAATTAACACAAAAGCATATCTACAAAATTAAAATTTAACCCTGTTGGAATAAAGTATCTACAAGATCCATAATTTCCAAATCTTCCCTTCCTTTCTTCTCTCTGTTGGTGTCAACTGAAGTTTTATACTATTTACTTTTCTCATTTTTGGGACAGTGATTCAAAACTCTAAGATCAGCTAATACTCAACATATCATATATTATTTAAGAAGAAATGTGTGTGGAATGCATTTCTATAAACATTAGCCTCCAGGGAGACCTCTTTGAAAATTTTGCTTAGTGGTTAAGGCTGGACAATATTTTTTAAGACACAACTGTGTTTTAAAAAGTACCCTAAAGATGCAGTTAACTGAAAGTACATGGTTTGTATGCTACCTCTACTATTATTTGACAATTCACAGAGAACCACAGTTTATATCCTGTAATACTTTAAGCATTTCAATGAAATTAGACATTGTGCCTGATAAACCAACTTAGTGATACTTTTTCTCCCTAACAAAATTAATCATTGCCTCTAGGAGTAAGTCAAACTTTCTCTGAATTCAACTTGACCATGCAGATTTTACAACTCACTTGAACTATTTTGCTTCTGGCAAAGAATCTCTATGTCAGCCACTGCTATAAACTTTGCATTTGGCAGCGTTTGAACTATGAATACAAACATAATAATAAACGCATATGACTAAAAAGCTAATGGCTTTTTTCATCAGTGTTTCTTACATCAGTAATACTTTAACTGATTCTATGTAATTTTTAACTGGGCGTAGCTAAATTAGGAATGTGTCTTTTGAAGTAAAAAATAAAGGTCATCATTTTCTCTACGGAATAGACAAAATGACAAATTACAAGATACCAGGAGAGCTGAGAATGACATAGTGCCTGAAGGTATTTTATTGAAATAAAAATATGTGGACAAACATTTTCAATGACTATGTTGCCGTCATTTTTTTTTCCTCTAGACTTCTACAACACCTCACCTGCCACAGAAAATAATTTACCCTTTTCTGAGTTGTATATGAGATAATATTTTTATCTGCTATTTATTTGTATGTGTTTGCTGGGGGCCCATAGGGTCTGCTAAGCAATTGCAATGCCATTGAGCCACTTCCCAAACATCATGATTTCATTCCATCATTTAATAGGATCTGATCCTACTATGGTAGTGTAAGAATCTAACTGAACAGAGATGTATTATGGGAAAAAAAAGGCAAACATTGTTGGAAGTTGAGAAGTTCCAAGATCTCCAGTGGAGCAGTTAAGACCAGAAAGAGCCAATGTGCAATTTGATTTCAAGTCTGAAAGCCTGAGGGCCAGGAGAAGGAAAAGTTTAAGTATTAATTTGAAGACTGATGGGCTCACACCTAGGAAAAGTCAATGTGTCAAACCAAATTTAAAGGCAAAAGAAGAATAGTGTCAGCTCAAAGAGTGAGGCAGAAGGACATTTCTCTTAATTAGTTTTTGAAATCTATTCAGGTGTGCAATAGATTGGAAGGAGCCCATCCACATTACTCAGTCTACTGATTCAAGTGTTAATTTCATGCAGAAACACTCAGGGACACACTCAGAATACTGTTTGGCCAAATGTCTGGGAGTCCAATTTGTAATGAAAAAGCAGGCAAATGAATTTTGCTTCAACTGATGGAAGACTTATATTTAGTCCTTTTCTCTTTGTCTAACTACAAACGCCTCACAATGTTGTCATTGTTGTGTATAGAATTTTTTTTTGTTGTTGTTGTATTGTTTTGTTTTGTTTGCCCAGGTTTTGTTTCTGAAAAGAATGTATCTTGGGACCCTTTATGCTAAGGCTTGTCCCAGTGTCAATTTCCTGTGTAACTGGAGTGGCAGACATGCAGCATCATACTCAGCTGCTGGCTGATGGAAGATCTCACCGGGTTTTTGCTTACCTAGCCTCATATTATGACCCCCTTGATCTCTATCTCCTGAGAAGGGAAGACACAAAGTGCAAACTATTGGTGCCTGGATGAGGTAGTTTTAGTGTGTAAATCCATAGGCAGATTGAGAAAGATAGGACTTAGAAATGCAGGTATATGCAATTTGCATCACTTACTTAGCATTAGTCATATACTTCATATGTAGGATTTCTTTATTATTCTCATACTTCAATTATTTAATTAAGATAAGCTTGTATGCTAATACTGATATAGAGAATTTCATTAGATATTTCAAAGAATTATGTCACTTGAATGGAAATAAATTAATGTTTGAAAGCAAGAATTTGCTTAGGAAAGTGAATTCCATAAGTAGTGTTTTTGGGTTTGTGACTTCATATTTTAAAGTTCTAAACATATTTAATTGATTTAGTTCACTAAGAAATAGTAATGTGCTGAAAAAGAGAGCACATCATTTTATATTATAGATAAAATAGAAGAAAAGAATCAAGAATCCAAGGTTTAAGAATTAATGAAATTTTAGTAAGTATAGAATAAACAATGGCAACATTTATCAGACAAACACATTCTTATTACTCAAGTCAGAATGAAGACAGTAGTCCCAAGGGAAGAGACACCTAGAAATCTCAGGAAATTAACCTCTGGAAAGGAACAACATTGAGCAACATTAAAATACTGAACAAAGACAAAAGAAGACAAGTTTTATAGTGTAACTGTATTTATTCATGGTGAATTGAAAACCCCTTGACAATTAAATCAAAGATAATTGGGTTTCCTTTGCTAGTCATCATGTCAGTTATTTGATAGAGGCAAGTGTCTTTATATGACATGTGCAACTCCTAAACTTTAGTCTTAGGGTCTAAAAGCTCTGTTTTCAAGACAGTGTTTTCATCCCATGCTTTCTAAATTTATTTGCAAGATTTGTTTAGATTTATTGACCTTTACAAAGATTTCAAAAATCAGTAGAATTATAAAGTTCTCTATCCATTGCTTTGGTAAGATTTTTCCTTTAAAATGGTACATTGTAAACTGTGTAAACTCAGTTTATGATTTTTTTTTCCTGTTGATTTAGTAACTGAATAAGACCTTTGCTTGATCTAAAAATATCCTTGAATCTTATTTTACTTGCTGTTAGCATTTCCCCAGCCTCAGGTCCTCAGTTCTTCCCTTTGGCCCCCACATCCACCCATACCTAATGAGCCACTCCTAATCACTACCTACCTACTTCCCCTTTACCCCCAGAGAGAGAAGCTGCCACTTGGATAAGGTGCAGATGCCTCTCCCATGAGAACTATGGCCCTACTAATAAACCTCCTTATAAACCTTCTTCTCTTGTCTGTGATTATCTCTGCATGGTCCCCTGGGATGGCCAGGACATATCCTTTCTTTGGTGCCAAACCTAGGATAGGTTTCCTGGTGGATTTGCTCTCCCATTTCTGGGGGGGTCCAAGCTGCCCCTGGGAACTATTCTGCTGTCCTAAGCCCACCCAGAAGATTACTGAGGTAACTTCTCCTGACCAAGAGCTCTACTTCCATCCACCACCACAACAACAGACTTGAACCTCCAACCAGGGTGAATGATCATTTAACCAGGGGCTTGGATCCGATTTTCCATAGGGTCACAGGGCTGAGGCTTCAGAGCCACACAGAGAAAAAGAAAAGAAAAAAATCTTGGCACCAATTTCTGAGCCCCACTCCAAGGGACTATTAGTCACAGGGCTAGGTATGTCCAGGTGTAATGCCCAGATTTTAAGGCCCCCAAAGACAACCATCAGAGTCGAACCCGGACCCCCCACGCACTCATTGCCAGTGATGCTGAGAGGCTCCGAGCACAATTCCAGCACAGCTTTTATAGACAAGTACAAGGAAGATGAGGAAGACCCCTGGTTACAAGTACATGATTGGTTGACATTTGCCCTAGTTTACTGGTCGCCTCAGGATTGGCCTGGGTTTTCCCACTGAACTTATGGGCCAGACAGCCTTAACCTTGGGGTACAGATTCGGGTGGGCCTCCAGGAGTGGTCACGTAGCCACATTCCTGGAGCCAGATGGTTCTCGTCTCTTGTGCCCAGATCCAGGTCGGGGTCTGAGACTGGGCACTTAGTCATGTCCAACCTTGAGTGGGCTCCGGGCGTGGACAGTAAATCACATCCCGGCGCCAGATAGTTGTTATCGCCCATGCTCAGATTCGGGTATGTACAGAGTTCACAAAAGGGTGAGGGCAGTTACAGAGTAGCTATAGGAAGACTGCTGGTATTTTTCCACTTCCCCATGGGTTAGCAAGCAAAGGTACAGAAGTAAAATAGCTGTTGGGGCATAATGGTTATAATTTTATTCTCTATGCTCTTCACAGGGAATTAGCAATTGGTGTGATAACTCCAATTAGCAGTTTATTTCCTCAGTCCACTCCATTTTGGAGTCAACTGAACAGAGCCCCACTGAGATGCTGGTGGGTTATCTCTAGTTCACCACCACTAGACACTTATCAAGTGGGGACAGTCTAAAATGCTTCAGGAAAGCTGCTCAGGTTTGAGCACAATCATACAAATTTGGAACTCCATGTGGCCCCTTCATGGGACCTTTGATATTTTACTGGACTTAAACTTCTATGAGCACTTGGGCAGATGGAATTCTCTCTATGTCTCTCTTTCTGCCTCTCTCTAAACTCTGCCTGCCTGCCTGCCTGTGATAGAGAATGGGCTGGTACTAGCTTCCAAGGTACCAATGTTTAACATCTGCTTTGAAAGACACAAAGGAAGGTTTTCTGGTCTTGTTATTGATGTTTGTTAAGCTTGGAGATTCTGTTAAATTCTGCTTGTTGTTGGCTAAATCCTGTTTTCTTTAGCATTGACTACGTGGTAGACAATAGAATTGGTTTTAGGAAGTGCCATCTTAGTTAAATCCTAAGTTTTCTCTAGCATTGACCACATGGTAGACAATAGAATTGGTTTTAGCAAGTGCCATCTTGGTTCCATCAAGGTTCCAAGAACTCTTGGAGGAGGAAGCCCATCTAACCCCCAAGTAATGGGCATGTCAAATTCCTCGAGGCGGGGGGGGGGGGGGATGTAGAAACTCAAGCTCTCTGTAACCCTGTCCCCCACCCTGAACTCTGAACTGCTTGCTACCTTGCAATTCAAATGCTGAAAGGAGAAAGTGTCTTGTGTGAGTCAGCTAAGGCTCTGACCAGGTCCACTGCCATTACGCCATGCCACATGTCTGTGTTCTGTTTGTGTCCTGTCTCCCATCTCCTGATCTGTGAAAATTTTTGTTTCTTGGAAAAGTTTTTTGTTTTTTAACTGACCACATGGTTCTAAAATATGGGCAAAAGAGTCACTTTGCACTGGAATTCCAGAAAACTTACATGGCCAATTAAAAAAAGAAATTCTAAGCATGCCTCAATGCTTGTGCACAATTGTCTGTCTTTCTCTCAGTAAAATATGTAAAAACTGGCATCATGGTTTCAAAATTACTTGCTTTTGACTACTATTTTAACTTACTATAAGTCTGTGTTAAACTGATCTTTGCAGCCTGTGGGTGCAGTCAGAGTAAACAGCCTGGAGGCAATCCTGACTCCAATCATCAGGCTCCAAGCCAAAAGGAAAAAAAAAAAAAAACAACAACAATAACAAAAACATGTTTCTAACCCAAACTGATCATGTTTGGGTGCAAACAAATGTGTCTATGAAAAACTCCAAAAGGTTCAAATATGCAGCATGTGGTATAAGTACAATGATGTAAAAGCAGTGTTATTCTTTATGTCCATCTATGCTAAAAGTCAAGTGTACATCTGATCCTGACAGTTCTTCGGCATAGACTGTTTGTTTTTTTCTTATCTATTGTCAAAGTGATGTACAGAGAGGTTACAGTTTCATATATTAGGCATTGGATACATTTCTTGTACTGCTTGTTACTTCCTCCCTCAATCCCCCCTCCCCACTCCCCCTTTTCCTCTCCCCCCATGAGTTGTTCAGTTGGTTTACACCAAACAGTTTTGCAAGTATTGCTTTTGTAGTTGTTTGTGTTTTTATCCTGTGTCTCTCAATTTTGATATTCCCTTTCACTTTCCTAGTTCTAATACCAGTATATACAGTTCTAATATACTCAGATAAGATACAGTGATAGTGCAGGAACAACCACAGAAAGGGGATACAAGAGGATCATCAACAATAGAAGCTATGGTTTCACATGGCATGTTGAAAGTAATTACAACAGTGATATAACAGTCGTTTCCATAACATGGAGTTCATTTCACTTAGCATTGTCTTATGCATTCATAAGGGCATAGCTATTAGGCTCCTGTGATCCTCTGCTGTGACTAACCTAAACCTGTGCTAATTATTCCCTAGGAGGGAGACCATAGAGTCCATGTTTCTCTGGGTCTGGCTCACTTCACTTAGTATAATGTTTTCCAAGCCCTTCCATTTCCTTACGAATGGGCAATGTCATTCTTTCTGATAGAGGCATAAAATTCCATTATGTATATGTACCACATTTTCCTGATCCATTTGTCTACTGAGGGGCATCTGGGTTGGTTCCAGATTCTAGCTATTGACAAATTGTGCAGCGATGAGCATTGTTGTGCTGGTGGCTTTAGTGTGTTCTTGCTTGTGGTCTTTTGAGTAGATGCCCAAAAGTGGGATTTCTGGGTCATAAGGGAGCTCTATGTTTAGTCTTCTGAGGAATCTTCATACCGCATTCCAGATTGGCTGAACCAGTTTACATTTCCACCAACAATGAAGTAGGGTTCCCTTTTGGCCACATCCCCTCCAACATTTATTATTGTTAGTTTTCTTGATATAGGACATTCTTACTGGGGTGAGTTGGAATCTCAGTGTTGTATTGATTTTCATTTCTTTTATGGCCAGTGATGTGGAGCGCTTTTTCATGTCTCTTGGCCATTCTCATTTCCTCATCAGAGAAGTCTCTTTTTAAATCTTTAGCCCACTTGTTGAGGGGGCTGTTGGTTCTTTGTGGTTTTGTTTTGGAGGAATTTAATTTTTTTAGTTCTACATATATTTTAGATATGAAGCCTTCGTCTGTTGTATGGCCGGTAAAGATCTTTTCCCAATCTGTGGGCTTTCTGTTTATCTTGCGAGCTATGTCCTTTGCCCTGCAGAAGCTCTGCAATTTGATGCAGTCCTATTTGTCCATCCTTTCTTTGATTTGTAGCATTTCTGGGTCTTTGTTAAGGATGACTAAGATATTTGCTTCTCCTTTTTCTCTCCTGTGCTCTCATAAACTCTTTAAGATCAAGGGACCAGAATCATTTTGGAATGAATGTGCAAATGTGGCTGCTAACCTCAAGTTTTCTGACCCAGGGTTGTTATTTTGCTTTATAGGATGTAGGTTGACATGTGTGCTAGCTACCTAGACTGTGGCAGCCCATGGCTACAGGAAGCTCCCTCCACAGTTTGCTCTCAAACTACCTGGTTTCACTTCTAGTAATTCCTTATTCTCTTTCTCTTGCACAAACTACTCAGGGAATCTAGGAATCACTGGTGGTGTTCCTGTGAAGATTTTGACAGGCCCAGAGTGCTCCTGCCCTGGCTCTGCCTGCCCTAAGATTAGAGTTGGGTTTATAGCAGGCCTATCATGACAGAGTTACAACCGAGACTTCAACTGTGCAGTACACATGTCTGTGACTCTTTCTCCAAGGTTTAAAGCATCAGAGTTTGGTGGCCACAGGTTTGCATTGGGGTAGCATTGGTGTCTTCCCCCTCCATGTCTCAGAAACTGTTGTAGCTGCTGCAGAGAGCAGACTTGGTTGGCCTTTGGTTTGTGTGTATTTTGTGACTAGGAAGATGGTTAAAGGCCCAAGCCTTCTAAAATCTTTTTAGAGTTGTCACCCTGCCTAAACAGTAGGGCACTGTTATGCCTGGATTTCCGGTCCCCAAAGACCACCAAGGAGCCAATTCCGATGCAAACACACTAGAGTCTTTATTGCAAGCTCGAGCCTGGACTCTAAACCATCACCAACACAGTGGATCTGGACTGAGAGCCCCGACCCTCAGATAGGCAAGGTTTTTATTGTGATTACAACAGGGGCAGGGTATTTCCAACTTGGCAGATACTTGATTGGATGGCATTTAGCAAGCAAATCTTGTCCTATTTCTATTGACAATTACCCTTTCAGTTATGTATTTTGGCTTTGATAACGGGAACTGGCCTATATATCAGGAACTGACAACAGTTGGTCAAGTAGTACTGATGCAGGGGGTTAATGCAGGGGGTAGAGCAAGTCACAAATCGGTTAAGCAAGCAGTTTTCAAAAGCAGAATTTTGTGGTCAGACTGACCTAGTACCAACTTTATTTTAACAATTGCTACCATGTTTTCCATTACCACTAAGCAAGCTTGAGTGGGCTAAAACAATCCAGTATTCAATCATAAGTAAACCAATCCAACAGTTACCATGGCATTTCTACTACTATTATGGTTATTTCTATAGTCTATGACTATGGTGACTTTTTACTGTCCATTACCATGGTTGCTACCTAGGTACAGAGGGGAAGAAGGGCTCCCTATAGTTTTAAATGTCAAACTACAAAAAACTAGTCTCACAGGTGTAGGTGCAGCCTTCTAGCATGGAGTCATCACCAGGGTTTAGAAGTTATTATAATTTTGACACTAAAACTTATATTTAGTTATTCAGATTTTCAGGTCAGCCCTAACAGCACCAACCTACATAAGCCAGAGTTCTCAGAGTAAACAACCAGGGAATACTGGGAGATTTCAAATGTCTTTAACCAGTCTGTGTAGAAATTTGCAGGCAACCCAGAACGAGGTGTGACAATCTATTCAGGGGACTGTGAGAGATGCCACTACTGCCTCCCAGCCCTGATCCAACCCATCTCTCTTGCCTGCCTCCATCACACATGACTAAGGAAGCCTGCTGATTCAGGATGGAAGACATAGCCACTTCGGATCCACTGAAGCTGAGACTATTACATTGTCCTGACCCTTTGTGCTATTATTATTCATTTGTGTTCTTTTCCACTTGCTGGTAAGAGTAAATGATATTATTTGATGGCACATGGATCTCAGTCTGCCATTCTCTATAGTGTGATGACTCTTGTGAGCACCTACCTGGTGGCCTTTGCATGTTTTTTTATGCTATTTTGAAGTTGGATGCATTTTGATAAATAGCAAAAAGGTGCCATGTTTGGATTCTTGGCACAATGCTAGTGGTTATGTTATGCCTAAGTCGTGAGAAGACCACTGAGAGTCAGATGTTCCGAAATGCAAAAAGCAAGGCTTTATTCAGGTGAGCTACAGCCCAGACCTCGTCCTACACACCGACGCAGAGGTGGTTAGGAGGAAGGTCAGGAGCTGAAATCTTACAGGGTTTATAAAGCCAAAAATCACAAAGTTACAGTAACCAGATGTGCAAGCAGGACTGGGGTGCGAGTACAAATCTGATTGGCTCAGGACTAGGGACATTCCAGGGTGGTCTAGGGACATTCCAGGGTGGTCAAAGCCACCGGAAAGTCCCCAAACAGGTTGGGCCATCTGTGCAATGGGGGTAGTTGTAGTCTGGTGGTTTTGGTACAAACAGCTCTGTCCTTGGAATTTGGGTGGGCTCTGGGTTACTCATAGTTTAAGCAATCAACAAAAAGGGGGCTGCCTGAAAATTGAGTAATTTTGGCTTTTCAGTTAAATAGCCTGAGGAACTCTAAAGTGCTAATCAGTTGTTGTTTGAAGACTCCTAACACATATACTGAGTTTTGTCATTAAAGAAACTGAAATTGTAAACAGAAACTGAAACAGAAATTGTAAAAATTCGCATTCAAGTTGAAAGGTCTTCATGCAGTAACTGAGACTGAAGAAAAAAAAATGGCTCTTTCCAAACCAGCAGCCAGGAGGCAATATGCCCCCTGGGCTTCAGAGGTTTTTGGATGCAAATAAGGGCCCAGGTGAAGGTGTTAAAGTGGATGACATTAAAAGGCTTTAGAAATCAAGAATGCATTTCTAGGTAAGAAATCTGGAAGTAAAAAAAAAAAAAATAAATAAGCAGCCAGAAGCAAGGGTGGCATCTAGGCTCCAGATTTGTTCAAATACCTCCAGGCTTCAGTTTTTCAAATACAAATAAAAAAGCTAACCTGTAAGTGTTACAGCAGAACTCTGGCAAGTATGTGTTGGTCAATTCTCAACAAGTTACAGGTAAGCTCTCCTATTGTTCTCCTGTTGCTTTAATTGGAAATAAAAAGGGCATTTATGCCTAAGACTCCTTTGATTTCAGTTCAAAGCCAGCCTGGGCAGAGAAAAAAAATCGCTCTAAAACTCCATGTCCCAACTAACCAGCAAAGTGCCAGATTGGAAGTTTGGCTCAAGATCATAGTAACCAGCCAAATGCTGGAAGTGGCACCATGGCTCAAATGGTAGAATGCTAGCCTTGAGCAGAAGTGCTCAGGGACAGTGCCCAGGCCTTGAGTTCAAACCCCATGAATGCCAACTGGGACAAGCTATCCAAGCATTGAGCACCTATACCTTCAGAATGAGGTCAATTCTGACAATGAGGAACCATGGAGAGGAGTAAGAGGTGATGAAGTCTCATCTTAAATGGAGTAAATTTAAACTTGCCTTTTCAGAATTAATCAGAGCTGGGAGATCAAGAGGAATAATTATTTACCCAGCTAATGTCCATACCTGTCCACTTTCCATCTGTAATGGGCCACAATTGGGTTTATGTTCCAAAGTGAACTTTTCTGGCTTATGGCAACTGGTCCTGTGAACTTGTCAGCCCTTTGCCTGACTTTTCAAAAGTCTCTTTAAAAAGGATAACATCCCTCACCCAGGACGCCAACCTGGGAATTTGCAGTTCAAGGCCATCCTCTTACTACAGGCAACTGGAGGCTTCACTTACACTGCTCTGCCCAGCTCAGATCTGGATCCTGAAGACCCCAGCCCCAGTGACTCCTTGATGTGCCCAAACTGCAGGAGGTAGCCAGAGGAGACCATGACACCCACTGGCTCTGCTAACCATTCTCATGGAAATGATGAGGACTTTTACTAGCCAAACTGTCAAACAAATACTTCTTGGACAGTACCAAGCCAAATGATGAATCAGGGACCCCTGACTACTTCACCCCTTTACAGCAGGAAGTAGCTCCAGAAGAAACAACCTCTGCCCATACTCCCAGCCTGGTACCCCTCCCCTGTTATTAAGAAACAAAAAATGGGGGAATGTTAGCATTTGCCCAGCCTCAGGTCCTAAGCTCCTCCCACTAGCCCCCAGATCCACCCATACCTAATAATCCACTCCTACTCACTACCTACCTACTTCCCCTATACCCCCTGCCACCTGGATAAGGTGCAGAAGCCATGTAGCTCCCTCTCCCATGGGAACTATGGCTCCACTAATAAATCTCCTTATAAACCTTCTCCTGTCTGTGATTATCTCCGCATGGTCCCCTGGGATGGCCAGGACATATCCTTTAACTTGTATATGATTTTGAAATAAGACTTTTTTTCTGATTCCTATATTATTTTCATCTGATTGTAAAATCATTCCTGTTTTACGGCAACTGACTAATAATTTGGATTGGTTTATTGTTTTATTTCTCAATACCATAAGGCTAATAACTTCTAAAGTAATTCAGGCTAATTGAACTGTATCACTTTGACTAGATAAGAAACGTGAAATCAATGTGTTTATTCAAGTTTCCAGTGAATTGTCTAGTATTGTCTCTGAAAAGATTTCTGCTCATTTTCATCAAGTTCAAGTTGTTTTGCTTAACTTTATAAAGCATATGTATATGTATATATACTCTTGTTTTTATCATGTAGTTCTTTTTTTCTTTTCAAACATTTTTACTTGTTTACTTTATTCAATTTTAATTATCTTTGTGAGGCAAGCACTCTACCACTAGGCCACGTTCCCAGCCCACTCAATTTTAATTCTTTTTGTAAGCTTATATTTTTTCTGTTTCTACTTTAAACATATTTATTTTTATATAATACTGTTTTAAATTCATTTTTGACAGAAATTTGTCATATTACCTTTTCTTTCCACTTTCTCTTTCTACTATATTATCATATTCCATAGAGATGAAGATTATTTCAACATATTTGATATAATAACATATTTGAAATAATAATAATAAATGTGTAATCAAATATCGCCTGCTTTAGACTATCACCTTCAGGCATATTTCCAGTATGTTCACAAAAAATCTTTCTCAGGTGAAATTCAGTTTATATTTCTTGGGAGATAGCAGGCCTGAAAACTTTCTTGGTAAAATTTCTTGTTAAATTTAACTTTTAATGTAGTAAGACAAAGGAACAGTGAATTTGGGCAAGCAACAGATTAAGGATCATGTAACTTCCATTCCAATCTGTTGTCATTTTCTTATGCGCATCATATGACAGCAGGATGTGATGTGACTGACATATCTGTCTCATAGTGGCTCAGTATGGTGGACCTTTTCATTTCCAAGAAGATGAATACACACACACACACACACACACACACACACACACACACACACACACACTGGACTCAATGAAGAAATTACCAGAACTCCATTTTCCTAGATTCTGAATATGTCAAAAGCTCCTTAGCACACAGAACTGCACTCAACCACTGTCATCCAAATTTGCTTGAAGTTGGAAGATTTGGAGCCCTGTGTTTGTTTTTGCCTTTTTTTTTTTTTTAAACTTTCAGTAACTCTAAGCTTTCATATTTCTTTCAGTAAATTTGGCCAAAAATGTTAACTATCCAATATCTATTTTGACCTTTCTTTCTGCTTCACCACCAGAAGTACAGTTTGCAGTGCATGCTAAACAAACATGTTTCTAGACTTTATGGAGCATGTGGACATGAGAAAGTTTGAAATGGAATTCTACTGGCTGTGATCCAAGACTGATACTATTTTACCAAAATGATGAATTAATTGAGCTGACCCAGGCCACAGATCTTTCCTTTCTTCCTTTTTTCCTTTATTTATTTATTTATTTATTTATTTTTTTGTGGAGGGGGCTGCATTGTGGGTAAGAAGAATGGAGAATGGATGCCTATTTTCCTGGTAGGTTTCAAGGATTCCAGGTGTTCTGGCCATGTTCCCCATGTGCTGATAGTAGTTAAAAGGAAAACAAAAAACAAAAACCGGAGGAAGAAGGAGAGGAGAGTGAGGAACAAAGGAAGAGGAGGGGGAAAAGGACTAGGCGTTTTATTTTTTTGTTTTGTTTTTTGTTTTTTGTTTTTTTTTGTGAAAAGACAGCTCTTGAAATTGAATACGTGGTCTATCCAAATCATAAAAATCCAAAGGTTATAGGAAACCAACCCCAAAACATTCAAAAAAAAGAAAAATGTAAAGGAAGGGAAAAGGAGGAGAGAAAAGAGGAGGACAGGGAGGGGAGGAAATAAAGAAGGGATGGAGAGAGGAACATAGGAAGGAAGGAAGGAAGGAAGGAAGGAAGGAAGGAAGGAAGGAAGGAAGGGAGGGAGGGAGGGAGGGAGGGAGGGAGGGAGGGAGGGAGGGAGGGAGGGAGGGAGGGAGGGAGGGAGGGAGGAAGGAAGACAAGCAGAGAGGGAGGGATGGCAGGCAGATAAGTAAGTAAGGAAGGGATTCTACTCCCTAGATTTATACTCCCTAGTGTTAGGTCCTCTCCCTGAGGGCTACATGCAGATGCGCCCACCTCATTAAGTCTCCACCCAGTTACCTGGGTAACCTGCAGACCTGGAGGCAGTTACCTCCCCTTTCCCTGAGGTCACATCCTAATCCACCTGGCCACACCCCTTGCCCCTGCCCTAGATATAAGGCAGGGCTGGGTGGGGGTCTCTCTCTCTCTCTTGCTTCTCTCCGGCCATGGATCATCTTGGCCACAGGCCAGCAGTTCGGTAATAAACTTTCTCTCTTGCCTGAATACCGAGTGGCGTTCTCTTTACCGGCTACCTACTTTAAAAACCTAACACCTAGGTTTTCTGAAAGTCAGTTGATTTAGGGAATCATTCCTAAACAAATCACATTTTGTGACTGGTGTGGTAGAGACAATTTTTTTTTAAAGGTAAGGTGGAATTTTGTGGAAAAAGGGGAGTAAGATTACAGGTAGAACCACTCCTTGGGGTATATGGGTATATGTAAAAGTTGTATATGTTTTGTGTGTGTGTTGCCAAATGTGTATGGGTATGTGTGTGTGAGAGAGAGAGAGAAAGAGAGAGAGAGACCATTTAACTCCAGCTGACAAATATTTACAACAGCAAAGTTGTGGTTTCTCTTGTGTTTGCTGTACTAATAGATCACTTTTATTTTTCTTTTTGTCACTGGACTTGAACTCAGGGATGTGTACTGTCCTTGAGCTTCTTTTGCTCAAAGCCAACACCACCACCTTCTGGTTTTCTGATGGTTAATTAGAGATAAGAGTAAGAGCTTCCCTATGACTAAGCAATCCCACATCCTGGCATTTATCCAATTGCCCATAAACCAGGCCGAACTAAAGCCACCAGAAAACCATGTTTATTGCAGCATTGTTTAACATAGGTAAGATATGGAATCAATCCAGATGTCCCTCATCAGATGAATGGATCAAGAAAATGTGGTACATATACTCAATGGAATTCTATCAGAAAGAATGACATGGAGATGGAAAGATTTGGAAAAAAAAATATGTGAAGAGAAATAAGTCAGACACAAAGAAATATAGGTTGCATAGTTTCCCTCATTTGTTACAATTAAAATACACCTAAAAATCTGGAAGTAAACTCCATGGATATAAAAAGACAAATAATTACACCTGGACATGATTAATTAAGCAGCACTCCAAACATTCACACAATGAGATGAAAGGAGAACATTCTCAGGAGAGGATCACAAGGGCTCAATAGCTATGTGTATATGATCATATAAAATGATGTTTATTTCAATTTGCTTTTTTCCAGTCCTACAGCTTGAACTCAGGGCTTGAGTACTGTCTCTGGCTTCTTTTTGCTCAAGGCTAGCACTCTACCACTTGAGCCACAGCACCACTTCCGGCTTTTTCTATATATGTGGTGCTGAGGAATCAATCTCAGGACTTCATGTATATGAGGCGAGCACTTTACTACTAGGCCATATTCCAAGCCCCTAACATTATGTTTAAAAGCAGTATGGGTGTTCCTCAAATGACTAAACATAGAGGTCCCCTATGACCCAGCAGCCCTATTTGGGGGCATTTACCCAAAGGATCACAAGCAAAACCATATTAAAGCTACCATCTCAGCCATGTTCATTGAAACACTATTTACCATAGCTAAAATATGGAACTAACCTAGATACCTCTCAGTAGATGACATCAAGAAATTGTGGTTTATATACACAATGCATTTCTTTGCTTCTATTGGAAAGACATGGGAAAAAAATCATACTAAGTGAAGTGATCCAGACCCAAAGAAACATAGGCTCTGGTTGCTCTTATTGGTAATAATTAGTAAATACCCCGGATGGCTCTAAAAGATGATCACAATAGCTCAAGATAGTTATATACATATGAACACTTAAGGTGATGCTAAGTGAAATGAACTCCAAGCAATGGAAATAACTGGTTTATAATTGTTGTTGTTATTTTCAACATATTATGTGTAATTATGCTTTTTTCTTTTGATTTTCTTCCCTATAGTTTACCCCCTATTTAATTTTGTACGCTGGTATTGCATATATGTTTATCTGAATTGGGGAATCGAAGGGGAAAATCAAAATGGTGAGACAAAAGGCAAAAGTGAACCAATGCAACAGCAATACTTACAATACAATATGTTGTAAACCAACTGTACAACTCCAGGAGGAGGGGGGAAAGGAAGGTGGGAGAAAAATGAAGGAAGAAGTGACTGAACCCCTCTGTGCCTCACCTTGGCAATAAAAATAAAATAAATGATGTTTATGTAAATTAATTCAAGAAATGGAAACTAGAGGTTTTGTTTTTTTATTGTACTATTGATGGTTCTTTCCCCCCCCTTTGGGGGGAATAAGAATCAAACACACAAAAAAGAATAGGAGTCTCATGGACTTTCTTTCCTGGGCTGGCTTTGAATCATATCTTTTCAGTCTCCCAAGTAGCTAGGATTACAGGCAGAAGCCTCTACTGCCCAGTTAAGTGATAGCATTCAATATGATTAAATGTCTGTATTATTTCCATTTTTTTAAAACTTAACTTTTGTCAAAGTTGAGAAGTTGGTATAGTCAGCTTCTGAAAAGTGGATTGTTTGTTCACATGCACTGGGTTTCAGTTGATAGCCTGTGCCATATTTCCCTGCTATAAGAATCCACACTCTGACATACTTTTCCATATATTTGTTCAAATACTGAGGTTGTCAGGGCATGTCCAATGCTGGCTAAAATAAAATGAGCTTGATTATGTGCTTTCATTATTTCTACTTATTTCATTATTCTACTTTTGTTATCCTATGGTCATTGATATGGGTTAGAAGAAAACAAAAATTCTGTACTATTATCTTAAGCTAAAACTATACTATATACTATTTATATTCATGAAATACATCTATCCTGAGACTGATTTTATAGTCCAAATTTCAGGTTGATTTGAAGTTAATATAAAAGGATAAATTTTTATATTCTAGGTGTGTGTTTTTTTTTTACTTAATGCATCTCTATCCTCAAATCATCAAGTGCAATTTCATTGAATGATACAATCCAATATTTTTACTCTAAAATGCATGTAGATATTAATGTAAATTCAAAAACATAGTGTTTCTAGTTAGGTCCTGAGTTTATCCAATTTTACTCTATCAAAAATGCTCTTTGTGTCAATTTATCAGCATTTTTAGGCCACCTCTAGGATTAAGTTTCCTCCATTAACTTTCTGGCCAAATATTACTTTAGTTCCTATATTAGAGTTACTTAAATGACAGTGTTTATTGAAATATCTCTCCCTTCCTAGTTATATCCCTAATTATTCTAGCATTCTATTCTGATGAATAAGTACATGCATGATTGTTCTTGATCTATCAGGTCTTTAGCAATTACTTGTTGAATTGTACTTTAAAAAAAAGCAATCAATGCACCATTTCAAATTCTAGCTTAACTTTCATCATTTGTAATCACTTCGTGATGACAAGACTAAATAAAATTAACATGGAACAACTAAGAGCCATTGTCACTAATATAAACTTGAATCCATGGGAAAATAAACCATAAAATTAAATTGACAGGAAAGAGAATGTCTGAAATGATCATGTTTGAGTGAAGAAACATGTTTTCTTTGGTTAGAACATTATGCACTCTGTACATGTATCAAATGCTCTCACAAAACTGGGCACCAGTGCCTCACACCTCTAATTGTAGCTACACAAGAAGGTAAGATCTGCAGGACCATGTTTTGACAACAACCCAGGAATAAGAGTCCATGAGATCCCAGCTCCAAAAAAAACAGCAAAAAGCTGGGCTGGAGGTGTGGCCCCTGTGGTAGAATGACAACCTAGCAAGTACTAAAGACCTGATTTTCAGATCCTAAAAAAATTATCATATAGCCCATAAATCTCTACAACACAGATATGGATTTTTTTCCTTTTTTAAAAATTTAATTGTATTATCAAGTTAATGGACAGAGGGCAAACAAATATGTTCCACTTAAAAAAAAAACTCTGTGTGTGTGTGTGTGTGTGTGTGTGTGTGTTTTCTCTGTATGTGTGATGTGCTAATGCTGAGGTTTAACTGAAGACTTCATGCTTCCCTTGGGTTTTCAGTCAATGCTGGCACTCTTACATTCAAGCCACCCCCCAGTTCCAGCCTTTTGCTGGTTAATTGGATATAGGGTTCACAGATTTGTCTTCCAGTGTTGATTTCGAACCTCAATCCTCAGACCTTAGCCTCTTGAATGTCTAGGATGATAGGCATGAGTCACATGAGGCACTAGTGCTTGGGAAAACCATGCAAGTTTTAAAAAGGAGAAAGAATCTGTAAGGTTTCTGTTTGAATTGTCCTCCTTCATAACCTGGAAATTTCATTTCAAGCGAGATAAGGTCTGGGAAAAGCAACATGCACTAAATATGGCTTTCTGAGAGAAATAGTTTTAGACTTAGGGCTTTTGAAATCTGTATTTCATTTCTAAGCACTTGTTCAAAAGACTTCTATACACATGAAGTAGCCATGCCCCAATGAAGGTCAAACATATCTCTTTAAGTATTTAACATATTTCTTCTTTATACATTCTTAGACAAATGATCTGGATATCTAATGATACATACAAAACCTTAAAAGTTAATGGTATAAAAGCATTGGTTCTGCTTGCTGATCTGCTGTCTGAGTTTTTACCTCAGCAGGAACAACATAATTTTGCTACACTCTGGCATCTCTGGAGTCTTGAAACTCATGTCTGGATCCTCTGAAATCCCATTTATAAACATGCCCAGTGCCTGGACTTAAAAGCCTTGGCTGAAAAGACTAGAACTCCTTGGGCAACTCTGTATTTCCATGTGATTTTTTTTTCCAGCAGTGCAGCTTCAAGGTAGTTGAATATACAAATTCATGTTCCAGATCATACTTCCAAAAGAAAGAATGAGCTAATGTGAAGATTTTTTTTTTTTTTATGATCCAGTTGTGGAATTCACCAGGTATTCCTTTTTTATCCTTTGCCTTGCAGAAGTTATAAGCCTCCTTCAGATCCGAAACAAGGTAACGTAGGGCTTTTTCTCAAAGAAATGCAGTATCACTTCAAATATTGTAATTCTTGATGGAAACTGATCTGTCCCAGAAGACTTACTATACTCTTAGAAATTTGCTTAAAATGATTTTTATTTAATGTAAAGCAATATTCCATATTCATTATGCTTCCAGAATGATTGTTCTCTGAGAATGAATTACTTGTAATTGTTTATGATTTCAAATGCTCCACCCTCTAATAATTACTGCATTGCTTTATAGATACTGATGTCCTTGCACTTGTCTGTCTTTATTTCTTCTTATAACTGTTATTTTTCATTTTTGTAAAATTTTCAAGAATGGAAATCACAAAAGACACTATAGTGTGTGTACATTTGACACATTAATACGTCTAGAATAAGCCAGCTGTGAAGGCTCATGCCCATAAACCTAGCTACAAAGATTAGAAAAAAAATGCAATTCAAAGACAGCCAGTATAAAAAGTTTGCTACCAATAAAATGTTGAGTGTGGCGATATAAGCCTCTCATCCCATCTATGCCGAAAACACCAACATGAGGATTATAGCCAGGGTACTTCCAGGCATAAACACTGTCTGAACACCAATCAAAGTAAAGAGGGCTCAGTTATATATCAAAAGAAAGAGTACCAGTATAGCGAGAACTAGGCCTGAGTACAAACATCCAGACTTACTAACAGAAAAAAGAAAGGACCCACTAAACACTTTTTAAAATATTTCCTCACATTTTATCTTTCCTTATGTTTTGACTTTCAATATTACTTTATAGCTCTTATCCATCAGCCCTTAAGGATTATTCTTCCAAATGTGTTTTCCTTTATAACATACCAAAGAGTGATATTTGAACATGGAAGCATGAAGGAAAATTGAATGTTTTATACATAGGCAAAAGCATAACAACACAATCATTTGATCTCAATCATTTACTTTTTGTGTGTGTGTATGCTACCTGTCCTGTGGCCTGAACCCAGGGTTTGGGTGCTATCTCTGAGCATTTTCACTTAGGGCTATCATTCTACCACATGAGCCACACCTCATCTTCCAGCTTCTATAGTGGTTAATTGGAGATTAGAGTCTTGCAGACTTTCTTGCTTGTTGCCTTTGAACTGTAATCCTCAGACTTCAGCCTCCTAAATAGCTAGGATAACAGATGTGAATAACTAATGTCCAGCTCAGTTATGTTTTTAATAAGAATCATAGAGAATTATTGTCTTAGAAATGTACAAGAATAGAATTTTAAAGTATACATCACATATGGGTTCTTACCTTTAACCTAATGTTGGTGGTTCCTGTCCATATATCATTGTTCTACATCAGTTGCATCCATTTGCTTTTGGAATAGCATGGATTTTTATAGGAATGTCATTTTTAACTTTTTTTTCAGTTGAGATATATTAGTAGTACTAGATATTTTATGTACAAATTTTATAGACGCAAGCAGTGTATTTGGAGCAATGACACTTCCCTATGATATTCCTTTTATCCCCTCCCAATTCCTTCCTTTTCAAAAACAATTGTTGGAAGTGTTTTGTGAGCATGCTGTGCCAGCTTCTAGCCAGGCAGTGAATCTGCCGACTCTAAAGCAGAACTTCACATCTTCCGGAGCTGTGAGCTGTAAATACATTTTTGTCATTTAAAATTGCTTGGTCTAGGGCATTTGTTACTGTAGCTTGCAAGATGAGACCTCACTTCTTTTGCAGACACCTTCAGTCTCCTTCTTGACTCAGGAACCTGTCAATCATATGCCCTCTCTACATCTAGTACAATATACTCTCCAGGGACTCCCAGGGTTTTCAGACACGAGGGGATGATTAAATCCTTGTCTACTGAGCAGCAGCCTATTTCATAGTCATCACTAGACACTGGGGAGGCCTCCTGAGCCCCTGCAGGACATTTCTAGCTCTTTACAGCACGCCTGTGATAGCCCATTCCTCGTGTGGCTAAACCCTAGGTTGTCTCATCAACTCATTTGCTTTCTCACCTGGATAACTCACACCAAATTAAAAAAAACAACAAACAATGTTTCTGTCTTTGTGAAGATACTGAGATTTACACTTTCTTTACCCATATTTTTACAAGTCATGCCTGTGATAAATAAAAATATGGATAAAAGACAAGGTACCTCATCTATGGAATCTTTTCTGATTTTCAAAAAATGATGCTCCTGACCCAGGCTCTCACACTAGCTGCCTTTCCAGTTCCAACTGTATTTTCCCTTGTGTTTACTTACCATCGAATACCTCCTAGTTCAATCATGAGAAGCAGGTCAGCATTTCTTCCCAAACCACCCCCCTCCACAGGTCAATGCTTTCTTTTCATCCTCTCTATCTTTGTATACCTGGCCATGACAGACACTAGAATTGATAATTACATATTAACCTTTGTGTTTTGTTCTGTTGCCCTCCAGGAAGTGCTTCTTTGCTAATGGAAGGAATGATGCTTATTTACTATTATCCTATGGGCTCTCATGAATGACCCAGAATCCTTTAGTGATGAAAATGCCGATTGAAAAAAAAATAAAAATGTCAGGAGATATATAGGGAATACAATATTTTAAAGTAAAACACATGATAGGATAAAAGAAAAGAACATAACATGTCCAAAACAGATTGGATTAATAAAACAGGATTAATGGAAAGATTCATATGTATGCTTCCAGCTGAAAAGTGAAAAGTAAGCTCAGATGATAAGTAATGGATTTTATAGTCTCACCTGATAAATCATTCCATCTGAACTACGACTTTCTGAGATTACGTACATACAAATACATACAGGTTCCTAATGACATTCACTTGGACTTAAACAGGTCAATTATTTTATATTTGTGGAACAATAAGATAATCCCAGAATTTTCACAGTTTAAAAATTGTTGACTTGCAGATTATATAGTATAGATTAATGATGAGGATGCGAACATAGCTCAGTTTCAGAGCTTGCTTAGATTAAGTATGAACATAACATATAAATAATGCTAATAATACACTGTCAACAGTGCTAGGGGAAGGAAAATCTACGTACTTCTAGTGTCACAGAATTACACAACACACGGACAATTTAGTACAGTGGTTAGATTTATATTCTTACACTCCAATATAGCTTTATGATATTTAACCTGAATTTCCTGTTTTCTATGATGTGTTATCAGTTTAGATAATCTTTAAAGTAATACTACTTGTTTGTCTCTGAGGAAGCAGTGTATTTGCAAGAAAGAAAGAATCAACTGTGAAAAATACTTCAATATCTTAGTATAAAAACCATGAGTAGTGGCTGGGTACAAGAAGGACAAACATGAATGAGAAGTTTTTCCAGAGCCATGGGGCACAATTTGATTCAAGGCCAGAGATCTTTATAATATAGTTTATTGTGAGACATAAAATTCTGCCCTCCTTTCTACTCAAAGTACTATATTTGTGTCCATTTTCTGATCATTAAAAGACAATTTTATCTGTTTTGGCTACTATCAAAACATGATTTAAAATAAAAGTATCTTTTCTGATTCCTCAAGTCAATATAAAAAGCACAAGGGACCTTACAACAAAAATGAAAAATACAGTCATGCTCTGTTATTCAGTACTGAAGAAATGTATAACTATCTCATTTGTAGGTTATGTAGTAAAATGAAAGTTCTCAGATCCATAAATTCTGATGGTAAGTTTGTGTCTGAGAACTTGTGATATCCCTGACACACTGCGATCCTCTTTCATAAAAATTCTATGATGTCTGAGGAATCTTCACTGGGATTAATCCCCATCATTTGAAAAATTGTCAAATAGATATATCTTAACTTCATAAAATTTTAAATTATCTTTTATCTGTAAATTACACTGAAAAACCACATTTCCTGATATTCTGTTTATGTAGAACTGGAAAAAAATGAGCTCTTAAGATACATCTATTTTATGAGATAAGGTATTCTTCAAATCATAGAGTGAATGATTTGCCCAATTTCAAGGATATTAAGTTGTCTTCATTGATACTTTATTAACTTTACTGGGTCACCTGAATTCCATCAAGTCTATCATTATTATATCCCAACTACAATCTGTATGAATGTATTTTTTTCCTTCTTCTCCTCAGTATAAGTGTTTGAACTCAGGGTTCTACTCTTGTTGGCTTGAATAGCTTTCATGGCTGGTACTCTAACATATGATCTACAACTTTTTAAAAATTTTTTTTAATTTTTAAATTTTTTTTGTCTGTCGTGTGAGAATTGAACTCTGGGCCTAGACACGTTGTCCCTGAGCTCTTCAGTTCAACACTAGCAATCCACCACTTTGAGCCACACAGCCACTTCCAAATTTTGAGGAGGTAATTGGAGATAAGAGACTTATGGACTTTCCTGCTGGGATTGGCTTTGAACCGTGGTCTTCAGATCTTATCCTGAGTAGCTACGATTACATATGTGAGCCAATGAAGCCTATGAATTTATTTCCTTAATGCTACTTGTATTTTGATAACATATATATATACATACATATATGGTATATGAAATATATATATACATATATGTATATATGTATATATATATATCCCATCCAATGGCTCTTAAGGATTTAAAATGGTAAGGTAAAATAAAAATATATTTTTATATATTGATACTGTGTTCAGGACAAATACTTTATTCAGTTGAATAATTTGTTGATTTTGATCATGATTATGACCACTTTTCAGAAAATAACTGAATGTTATGATCTCTTAGACTGATATAGTATTTATTTCTAAGTCAAATCAGTATGCATATTTTTTCACACGAAATCTGTGTAGAAAAATATCAACCCTAGTTATGGCTATAGTGTTTGGAAGATACAACCTTTGATTTCTAGTTTTATTAAATCTTGAGGTGTATTTCTTAATTATACCATTGTTTATTACTGGATTTTTCCACTTTTAAAAAAAATCACCAGCTTAAGAATGCTATCAATGCAGAATATTGATATTCTTTGGGATAAAAGCAGTTGTGTAAACAGGATTTAGAGGTCTGGGAATAAATATTTTGGCTTTGTAATTGGTGTAGTTTATCAAGTAGACTGATTTGATCCATTGGACATGTTCCTAAGTTAAGTTTTGTTTAACATATGAAATCCTAAGTAGAGTTAATTGGTATTTGAAATTCAACTGTAAAATTAAGTTTCTCTTGTTATCTGGCACACCTTTCAAAATAAAAATTATTTTCTTAAATTTTACGGAAAAACAACTTAAATTTTACAAAAATGTATAGTTTGGAAATTCTCTAAAACTATACATTTCCTGAAAAACACCATGTTATATCTTACCATTACATTTTTTTTTAGAATTTCCAGGCAAGGAAGATTTCTCGCATGTACCAAAATTACCATTCAAATTAGTAATTAAGTTATTAATACTTAGCCTCGAAGGATGAATAAAGTAAAAGTATGTCACAGATATGTACATGATGATAGCACAAGGAGAGCCACCTAATACTATTGGAAAAAGGATACCAAGGGAGAGGAGTTAAGGTAAATATAATAGAGGTGGTAAATGTGTTTAGTTAACTCTCTTTATATATGGAATTGTCACAATAAACCCCCTTGTAGTAGTAATGTCTGCAACTAGAAGAAATCTGAAATGATATCCCTGTGAATTATATTAAACGTTTCTAGATTGCCTTCTGGATTTTTTAAATGCTACAGAAAACTTTTAGCAAAGTAAAAATTGTCATTATGAAAATCCAGTTATTTTATGGAAAAACATGGATATCATGCAGGTATTTGGTTGTAGAACTGTGTATGAATGGGCTTCTTGCTTATCACTAAAAGGAAGACATAGCTATCAATATTTTACATTAAATGTCATCATTTTCTTTTACATGTACCAATTGGGATATTTTATACAGGCTCAAATTTCTTAATTGATATTTCAAGTTTATTTCCCTTGGAAAAACATGAATTAGATGTAATACCACATATTACTTAAATAAAATAAACCAGATACAAAACATTGCCTTGTATTTACAGACAAATTTTAATGGAATATTTCATGGTCCAACACAAATATCAGACCCAATGACACTAATTCTTGTACAGCCTTTGGCTTACCCTGTATTAACAAAATCTGTTTTTTTAAAGTAGACTATAAAATACCTCATGGTAAGTGAACTTTCAAAGACACAAAGAAAATCATCCATAAATTTAAAAGCTTATCTCAAATTATTTGTATAAGCTTAGGATGGATATATTACTAATTGCATTATCTTAGGTAGTTGAAATATTTAATATTGATTAGAGTGTGAAAATTAAAAAAAAATATGGTTTAGATATATTTGTTTGTTCCTAGTCAACATTAGTAAACACATATAAGTGGATTTAAAATTGCTTTTACAAAGTTTTCAAATTTTGGAAAGCTCAAGCAGATTTCCCTAAGTCAGCAACATTTTTTTTTAATCTTTAGTCAGCATACTGCAAGGTTCATAAGTTTTAAGGAGTAATGATTAAATATTGTACAAATAAAATAAAACATTCATTTTACTCTGTCTTGATTTTTAAAACTTCTCTTCAGAAATTCATAACAAAAATATTAGCATGAGGAAACCTAAAAAGGATGGGTAATGTATGCATTTGAGAAATGTTTCCAAAATAATTTGTTTAATATAAAGAAATACTTGCAACATCTTTAAGTTGTCATTGGAATAAAAGAATGTTCCATCTTCCAATTTCTATTTCCAAGCCTAAGAAAGTGTACTAAATGAATAGAAAATTCAGTAATGTCCAGCAGATAACTAAAATTGAAAATTCATTATTTCATATTTCTCAGACAATATTTTTTTCTGACAAGACTTTACTGAAAGATGTAGTGCCAATGGGAACCCTGTAAGAATGTTTATAAGAGTAGTACATGACATATTTTAAGTGCCACTAAGTACACATTGAATACTTTGTAAGTATATAGGCATATCAGCATGCAAGTGTCATGTACCTCATATTACAATATGCATTTTGTTCTTTGAAAATATGAATGACAAGAGTAGATTTGATAATAGTGTTTGTTCTCTGTGCAATATGCTTAATTTTGATGAATTTTCTTTACAGCACAGAATACATTTCTTTAATGCTACCATAAATATACCCTTTCAAAAGTTCTGAATTTCATGTCATAGAAATAAATTATTTTATTTTTGAGGCTACATTACTGGGGACACATGTATTTCTGGGTGTCATTTTCGGAGATAAGTCTTTAAATTCTTTTGAACATGGCAGATATGTTCCAAGGTTGAAAGGTTTATGACAAAAATGGAGTTTTCTTGACGAAATACTTTTTGGTTGAATGAAACACTAAACAACCAACTCACAAATATTGATGTGAACTGAATATGAAGAAAATAGATCAACAAACCCAAATTCAAAAATCCTCGGCTTACTATTTAACTGCATCATTGAATCTACAATAAGTACAACAGGTACAGTTAAAGAATTGGCAAAATACTGAGTTGTTACATGTAAGGATAAATATTACTAGCTTTGAAAACTTCCAGATTGTTTTTCTATTTATGAAATTCAGTCAACACATTAGAAACACAGGGGAAAACAGAATGAGAAATATATAACAATTCTGTTCACATTCTATAACCCTTTTAACCAGCTAGTGACCACCGCTTTCAACCATCCGTATTTTATCTTGTATGACTTTCTCTATGCACAAATATAAATAGAAGTGTCAACTAGTTTCATGTACAAGGAAAAGCACTAAAAGAAACAAAGCGTTTGAGGTTAGACAGTACTGTATATAAGTGTTACGTTGCGTTTCATACTGCACTGAAAAGTCCATGGAGGAATCATTGCTGCTTTGACCCTGAATGTGGGAAAAGTGCTTAAGTGCTGAGCCCTGGTAGGATTTTTCTTTGCCCCTGCAAATCATATATTTTTAAACTTGTCTTCTTTTGAAATATACAGTATATTTCAGAGGGGAGAATAGTTTGTTTTCTTTACATCTTTTTCACATTTGGGCCCATTCTCTCCAAAATAATCATACATTTCTTGGATATATATAGATATAGATATATATACACACACGCATAGATGTATATATATACACACACATATGAAAAAGATGGTAAAGATTCTATTATGTATTGGTTTTTAACCTACAAATTAACACAGTTACATTTCACTATAAGAAAAACTTATAGATTCACCACCAAATCTGAGAAATTTATGTACGCTTTCTTTTCCTAGAGGAAAGTATGGTCACAAAATGAAATTTTCTTTTTGGTTATTTAAACTACATGATTGAAAAACAAAATTGTGTTGTGCCTAGCAGTCAAAATATATTGGATATTAACGGCAATACTTTGCATTTTTAGGGTTATTTGTTAATGAGGAGGCAGTTTAAAAATACTTTTGTTTACATAGATAACACTTCTTAGGAAAATAAATAATATACATGATTTTCACTTAAAATACATTATTGATTTGTAAGAAATTGTCTCATTTTAAAAATGAAATGAAATATCAGATCAGATTGCAAAGTGTTGCCTTTCAAATTATTTTAAAAAACACAATTACATTACAGTGAATATTAAACAGGCATGAGAACTGTCTTTACCAAATGATCATATTTTACCTATAGGAAAAGTTAAAGGTAGAGAGAAGGGAAACAAACGCAGATTCATATACCACAGAATACACTACAAGAAGTTGGCTTTTGAGATTTCCCAGTGGGCGTGGAGTGCATTGTTATGAAAATCCCAAAATAATGCTTCCTGGGATATCTTGTAAATAATTATTTCCTCTATTTATATAGCCCATGTTAAAAGTGAGAGGTAGAAGGATTATTGTAAGTATGCATGGCAGAGAAATTACCAGCTATATCCAATAACTATTGCATTCAATATTAATAACCTCAGTACATAAAATGCTGATGATTAAAAAATCCATTCTTATTGATGACCCCTTTAACACACTTTCCTATCTTGTTACCTCAATGCATTGCCTTCCGAAGGGTATAAGTGCAAAGGGTCTATGCGCATTATAATAGGGATAGAATAAAAAAAAATAGAATTGAAAAAAAGCCACAAAATTTCAATTGAGATATAGTTACTTTAACTACAATATGTACCTGATGTTCTTTCATTGAATAATCCTGTATTCAGAATAAAAGTACTACGATCTATTAAAACATGTACATTTCAAAGAAAGTTTAATAATTTCTATGAGCTATGAATCAAAGTTTAATGCCAGATCATTTCTTCTATGTAGGAATGCTAAAAACTAAACCACACAATTTTATTATATTACACTAATATTTAAGAAACAATTAACTTCTTGAGTTAGGTGTTTTTGGAGTCATACATTAGTATGTGAAATGTGAAGAAGAGCAAACTTTTGGACTTTGCTTAAAATTCCTTAAAATCCCTTTGCATTAGGTACCCAGCAATAGAACTGCAGATATTGCACTGAATCTATTTCAATATTGCCAGTGTATATTTCAAAACAAATTCTATTAACTACATTAAGATTTCCTCTTTCCCAGTATTCAAAATGCATATTATAAGTACATGTGTTTCCAACATCCATACACAGCAAGTACAAGATACTTACATGTACATATACTGTAGTTACCTATATTTTGCATAGTTTTTAGTGTGTACTTTGTGCCACTTAACAAAAAGCATTACTCATCAGTAATTCTCGTTAGGTGTCTCATTTATTTCAGCTCTGATTACAGTTTAAACTCATTTAGATAGTTTTAAATATTCATCATAAATTTCCATTTGCAAAACAAAATAATAATAACAAAGGGTAATTTTAGAGGGTCCTAAGTAATTATATGTACCATGGGAAATTGCAGTAAGACATGAGGCTTTGTATTTTCTCCACAATTAAGAAAATAATCAAACAATGTAAAATTTGATATCTGTTATCCAGTTGTTATTCTTATGTTCAAAATAAAAGAACAAAGCATTTTTCATGTTCCCCTTGGTAACACTTTGCAATAAGTGGCACTAAATTACACTATAACTGCTATGTTACATGGAAGAGCCATCACTGTGAAACAGCTGCTGTACATGTGCCTATATGGGACCTCAATGCTGTTACAATCATGAGTACATAACTACAAGTGAGCCTGTCCTTTTTATTGAGATATATATATATACTTTTACATAGAAATAAAAATAAATGAGATGTTAGCTTCTTTTCCATAATTAAGAAAGTTAATATTCTCTATGTTATTTTAACTGTGGAGTTTCAATGAAAGATTAAGCATCTTGAATCAACATGAGTTCATCCAGTTTCTATATTAAGCTCCAATATCAGGTTCCTTAAACTGCTTCTTGGATTTTCTGGTAAAAGAAAACAAGTTGAAGTACTCTCTCTCTCACTCTCTCTCATCTCATAGTCCACTTCTGTCTTTTCTATCACACTTTTTCTCATCTTCTCATACACACACACACTCACATTCACACACATTCACAGGACTTTATCATCATCAATGCTCCAATTGACTATCTTTACTCTTGTACTCACAAACTTTTCCTTTTCTTATGAATTTTGATTCTACCTAACACAGTATAAAATGGAAAAGAGAAGTGTTGTTTTGATAATTTTTTGATGGAGGACAACCAATCAACACTGTAAACAGTACACTGGCAGAGAGTAGCTATTTTTGGTAAAGAACAGTGATCCATATTCTACTGGGTGTTTTCACACACCTTCCATTGCGTCCGCTAGCTACTGTGCTCACTTAGCAGAAACAGAAAGTGGCTCCACAGTCCACAGTGTGAATTTCATACTTCTCAACTGACACGGGTCCCACTTAGAAATCTAAGCTCTTTTAATTTTTTCCTGGTCTTTTGGAATGGATATAAGTATGATTTTTGGAATTTATTTCCTTAGTAAAAAGTCAAATCACTTTTAATTGTAGGAAAGAGATTTCATTCATTCTTTTCTTCCTATTGCAGAAAATTATATCAATTCAAATCAAAGTATATTAAATTGGAAAACATTTGAGTAGAGCCCACAAATTTCACTCTATTTTTATGAATTCTAATGAGATTTTTGTGTTACTCAGAAGGGTTAAAAAGAGTCAAAAATTTTGAAATACAACCAGTTTGGGATATCTAATTTTACAAGAGCTATAAATAACAATTGAGTTATTTAGGCAACAATTTAGCAGTTGGAGCCAAGTAGAATACAGATGAAATGAAGAGGGATGTAAATACAGCATCGATGAAAAGTAGCAATTTTGTAAGTGCATCCTGAAATTAGGCTTTAAATAGTAATTGATGATGCAGTTTATACAGAATACTTCTGCAGTAAGAACCTTTTTATTTTGTACTAACAGGATGAATTTTGCTTTGTGGAGTCTTTCTAAAGATTATGCATTGAAATATATGAACAGTATAAACCTATACTAGTTTCAATGTGTCTAGTAGCACCTACCTGATTCTTTCAAACTACCATACTATATTAACATATTATTGCATTTTTCACAGATGGTATGTAGTGAACTGTAAAAAACAAGCATGCAATCACATCAATGCAGACTTACTTCCTTAAAATGTCATACTGTATATGATTTATTATGTTAACACTCAACCACATCATATTATTTATGTTCTGTATATTTTGAAAAAAGTGCTGCTTGACTGACATTGTCCTTTATCTCTTGTACGAAATCAACAAGATAAATGCTTCAACAATCAAAAAGCAACCAAAAATTGAAAAAAAAAATCTAACATTATCCTTAAAGGTTTATACTTGTCTGATAAATAATCTAAGATACAGCACCTTCGTCTTTCATTTTGTATTAATACATGATGTTGTACTCAACCATTCTCATTACCCCCAAAAAATAGATATTCCAAGGTATAGTCTTTAAAACCCTAAGCCATGATGCTGTCAGATGTCATAGGTATAGCAACCATCTTGTCATATTTGTTTTCTTCTTAAAGGTGCAGTGTTTATAATGGGAAAATATATTTTTAATCTAACTGGATTTTTAATTTAGCATATAAGAAATTTACTGAAAACTAATCTAGCAATACTGCATTTTACTACAAGATATAAGACTTTAGATTGATTCTGTGTCATATTTAAGAATACAGAATTTCATAGTGGTTAAATACATAAAAATAAAATAAAATAATCCAGAGAAAGAGACTTTTACCTTGGAGTTAAAAGCATGGCAGATTTCTCTATCACTCACTGTTTCATAAGTTTGTATCTCACAAAATGCATAGACAGGAATTTAATATAAAGAATTAGTTCATTTATACAGAAAACATATCTTAAACACTTTATCTCTTTTTTTTTTTTTTTTTTGGCAAATCAACATAGGTCAGCAGATCTAGAACTGCCAAAGGAAATTTTGTAAGTTTTTACCAAACTAAATGTTTATTTTTAGGTTATTATTCAACTGTGGTTGTAATTGAAAACCTGAGGCTGTGCACTGGTTGTTAGCTTAAAATTACCTTTCCTTATAACATTGTGCTTCCATTGTATAACAAATAAAAATTAACAAGAACTAGAAAAATTTTGTTGTTGAACAGTGCGAGGACATACAGACAAAAATACTAATACATGTTATCTACTCATAATATTGGTTTAAGTAATATCTAAAGGGATTGAATGGACATTAGAAAATGCTTACTTATGACTGAATAACCTACAGCCAAAAAAGTTAAATATGTATCAAATAATGTTTAATTGGATTTATTATATGCACTATATACAGATACTAAAATGTCTCAAAATTGTGCCCTATGGATACTTCTGTTTTGTTTAGGCAGGTGAGTCTGGATGGAGTAAATAAATTATAGTTTCAAGTAGAGAAATGAATGAAATTGTTGTGATTCCCAAAGGAGTTACGTGTTTGGAATAATTTATTGGTAAATGAAGCTACAGTAACCTAATGATAGGGTCTCTATAGTTCTATAAGATATCATGTCATGATTATATCCATACACATGGCTCCTGTATCAAACTCTCAATTTGTTAAATAGTAAATTGATACAGCATTACCAGTATAATCTAAAACACTTGGTAAACTACACTACAGTGTTTTCAGATTGTGTTTTTCAGGGCATATGTTTCCAAAACATGTCTTTGAAGAGAGACAGGTAGAAAACATTGTAAACCTCTAATCTTCGATTAAACTTAAATATATTAGGTCTTTACCTAATCTTGTTACTGTGAAAGCTGTCCAACGGTAAACCAATAAATTCTATGATTCAAAGAAAAACATGGAGGGTGGGGGTGGGGAACCGCTGCATACATTTTTTTTCAATGTATAAAAACAACTCAATATCATGATCAAAGGAGATGATTAACATTGTTAAGGCTGTATATTCAAGCACTGTGTGTTAAAACAGCAATGGTGTGAAATTTAGGCAGTAGGAATGTCCTGCATTATGGATGGTACTGTAATTAAAAATGATGCTTTCAACAGCTGATTGTTGGCATACACTGGCTACTGATAGCAGTACAGTATGGATGTTAATAAAAGTAGCAGAAGATGGTAGGAATGATTTTCTGAAAGATGATAGCCAGTTTCCTCCAGCAGCCAGCCTGGTAAGGAAAACTCAGAACTGTGGGCTGAATTTTAAATGAAATACTCTTTTTTCTCTTCCGCATTGACTTGGCTGCCTTCGGCATTGATAATGGCTGTGTCAGCATCTGGTGCATCTTCAGCTCCTTTAGCTTCATTCGTTAGATAGGTTCCTGTGGATATTGAGAGAAAAATGTTATTTCTAGCAGCCCAGTACGATTAACAGCAACAAAACTAGATTTGTTTAGGAAGGAACTTTTGTCATATTTCTTACATGTTGGAACAACAATGAGATACAATAAGCAGGTGAAGCTATGGGACAGTGAATGAGAGGGAAAAGCTAAAGTGGAATGGACATATGACATTTTGATCTCTTTAATGATTGCTAAGGACTACATAATAATGTGGCTGTAGTAATCAAGATTCTTTGTTAACAAAGACAAAGTCATGATCAGGACAACTGTGCCCCATTCACTTTCACATTTCTATTTGAAAGGAAGCAATGTCAATAATATGTAATCTTTATCATTGCACAAAAAGTTACATATTCCTTTTAGTAATATGACTGGCCACTTCTGTTTCCATAAATCTGTAAACAAAACATTGCCCAGCTACTTAGAATTGGATTTTAATCCTAAAGCAAACTTATATTCAGTTCTTTCAATTCTGTAACTCATGTTTTATTAAACCTATAGAATGGCTTAGAGTAAAATAAAGTTTAGAAAATTGTGAAAGCACACGAAATAGGCTTCTGGCCTAGAAAAAATATTAAAATTTGTAATTTACCTTTAGGACTAAAATGCAACATTTGCTTGATTTTATTTTGTTGTTGATTCTAAGCATAAGGAAATATATGTGTCTGTTGTGGTGAAGAGATACAAAAAATTGTATGTAATGTCATAGATAGCATCTTATTAATATAATATGCTTCAAAAGGAAGTAATAGAATATGAATTATATGATGAAGAATATCCTGAAGGAATTTAATATTAAATCATTCATTCCTTCTTTCTTTCTACACACATTCATGTACACAGACACACAGACACACAGACACACACACACATCCATCAGATTTAAAGCCAGTTTTAGAATTTTGTTGTCCTAATTGAGAGTACTCCCTTTCATTATAACATACCTTTATGTCTTGCCAGATATCGACCAAGCAAAAATATAGAACATAGTGTGACAAACACAACTACTGCCACTATTCCTCCTATAAGGGCATGGTCAGGGCCATTCTGGCCAGCCAGAGAATTGGGATCTGAAAGAGAGAAGAAACATTGTTCTAGTTAGTCTAGCTAAATTTAGTGTGTGTATATATATATATGTAAATATATATATATATAAATATTTATGTGCCAGAATGAGTTTTTGTGAAAATTAGCACACTTTTTCTATAAAATAAAATGTGTCAACACTTGTAGCCAACACTTATCCAGTCAGCAAATATATATTGTGTGTCAATAAAGTACAGCATCCCCGAGAATAACATCTGGCATATAAACTACTATTGCCATTGAGCTTATTTTAAGCAAAATACTGCATAAACAAACACACAGATACAACACATAACCTTTTGTATTCATATGTTCTTCCATGATCCCCAGTTCTATTTGAAAATGTATGTGTGTATTGTGTGTATATGTATATTTGGTGTGCTAAATCCAGCTATGCCATTGTGTGTGTGTGCATGTGCATGTGGTGTGTTCGTCCTGGTGCTTGAACTCAGAACCTGGACATTTTCCCTGAGCTTACTGTTTCTCAACTAGCATTCTACCAATTGAGCCACAGTTCCCCTTCTGGGTTTTTGTTGGTTAATTGAGGAGAGGGGTCTCCCATACTTTCTGCCTCAAGCTAGCTTAAGTACTTGGACCTCGAGACTTTAATCTTTTGCATAGTAAGGGTTACAGGCATGATCCACTTGTTTCTAGCTCCAACTGGGCCATTTAAAAAATAAAATTATGTCATGAGAAAAGCTAGAAATAAATATATTATTTGAGATTATTAGCATGTTAATATTATTTCAAGCTATGAAAAGAGAGAAGAGTCATAATGATCCATATTTAAGTCTCAATTGATTTGCACCTTTAAATTCAGACAAATTCTACTCTCATGAGTTCCACTTCTTCAATAAGATGGAAATGGGCATAAAAGTGTCATGATGGCATGGTAGAAAAGCCACTGTAATCAATCAAAATGTAAAAGTATGTTGTTGATAGTAAGAGGAAGATGATATACAATACAGAAGATTAAATGCATCTTAAATATATAGCCCTAAATAAAATAATTAGAATAAGATAGGTTATTAATACCCTTTTACATCCTCTTTAATAAGGTATCACTGCAAGGCGATACACTCAGGAATAGATGGAAAGTTTCGAGCATGAAATAATCAAAAGAAATTCTAAATGTTTGTATTTTGCAAAATTTGGAAAATGAGTGATTTATGTCACATAATAAAGAAGAAAATGGAATGAAACTTTGAGCACGAGAATCCATTAAATGTGTTTCATGCAAGGATTAGGTTAAGTGTATTATGCTATGATTCCCAAATTCCTTGTTTCAAGTAGCCTTATGAGCTACTTTAACTTTAAAATAGGATCTAGGGGAACGAGAAAGCCACAAAGAAACTGGTTTGTCAATAATTCTTTCAAAAACCTTAAAGTGTGGTGATAGAAACATGTATCTGATAAGTAGAAGTATTGTAAGCTTTTAATGGAACTGTTGTGTCAAAATAGTATATATCTAGACAGAAAAGTACTGTTTGAAACTTTCAACTATAGACCCTTAAACATGATGAACGCAAAATATATATATGTGTATATATATGTGTGTGTGTGTGTGTGTGTGTGTGTTTGTGTGTGTGTGTGTTGTGTAGATCCGAAAGAGAGCCCGTTTTCCAACACCTGCTTCTGATGTTGCTGTGGATTAGACAGAAAGGGTGAGTCCCCTAGAATGCAGTACTGGGGAAAGCTAAAAAGAATGAAGAGGATATTGAGCTTTTTCAAGGAACTCCTATTGCCAAATAGTATGTCATTGCCATGATATTTTTTTAATCATTGTTACAGATCAAATAGGGGCGCATATTAGTAAGGGGACACTTTCTCTGTTAAACCACTGAATATTGCTAATGGGATGGAAAAGAACATTGGTCATTTGCCATTTGATTATTTTTTGTCTACAGCTAGTACAGCCAAAAAGGTTGAAGAAGATGACAGGATACTTGATAATGCTAGATTCTGAACATGATATGTTGGCTTAAGAAATCTTTAGGTTGTCTGATGGGATGGAGACTTGTGATTTGTTCCAGCAGAGGAAACAGCTGACATTCTGATGCTGTGGGATGTGCGAGGAAACAGGCCTTGTTCCCACAGGTCAAATGCAGGTGACACTGGGGTATGGATGCCAGTATGTGGTTTTAAGGAGACAGTCTCTGGATCGTGAGGTATAACTATGAGTGATCTTGAGGTCTTTGGCACTGGTGACCATGTTTCTAGAGATGTGGCACTCAAAAGTTGGGCTTTGGTAGCTCTTATATTAGAATAGGGCAAAGGAATAAATCTTACCACGTGTTAGCATCATCAACCTGCACATAAACCTGTCTTGTGTCTGAATTTCTTTTCTTATTTCTTGCTGCAGTATATTGGAATTGCATTAACATTTTACTTCTTGTGTAGGTCCTTATATTCACTCATAAATCTTAACCATTTCATTTGCTGGGTATCTCTCAAAACTGGGCATTCAGTTGGGAAAGGAGATTTAGGTAACACTCTTCATACAACTCATTTCTTGAAGGTAAATCCTAAGAAAGGGCAATGCTGGGTCAAAGGGCCTACACATTTTGTAGACTTTGGACATATTACCAAATTCCACTGCAGAATTGATTTCACCTGGGGAATTTCCCTTTTTCATGTATTTTTTACTTCAGATATTATAACTAAAATTATTTTGCCAATCTGGTGTAGAAAGTGATATATCTATTTAAATATTTCGGCAATGCTGGGTTTAAACTCGAAGAGATCTCACTGGCTCTGATTTAAATGTTTAGTATTTGGGATGTAGTAATACCTGCATATTTTTCAAATGCCTACCTATGCTGTTCATTCACTCATATATTCAAATTTTCTGTTTTAGCAGCTTGTTTCACAAAATGATTGACCATTTTTAGCAATTTCCATTTCCTTTGCGGTATTCTCGGTGGTATACACTTCTTACCAGATTTTGTATAATAAAAATGGAAACACTTCCTCCATGGTAAAATTACATGAATGTGTATCTGTGTTGTCACCTTACACTTTGACTATTTTATTTAGTCCTTCCAAAATACACTTTGGTTTATGATTTTGTGCTAATGTAAAAAATTAACATGTAATGTTTTAGGTTCTTGGAGAATAAAATGAGAGCCTGAAGCTTATTAGGGAAGTACTTAATCATTTTAAATATATATCTACCTTCTTTTCTTCTTATTTTTCTCCTCTCTCTCGCTCTCTCTCTCACTTTCACTCTCTCTAGCTCTCTCTCTCTCTTGCTCTCTGCTTCTGTCTGTCTTCATCTGTCTCTGTCTCTGTCTCTGTGTCTGTCTGTCTCTCTCTCTCTCTGTCCCTGTCTCTCTTCCTCTCTCCTCCCTCTCTTTCCCATTTCTGTGCTGTTTCCGAGGCTGGAACTCTGCCTGGGCACTGTCCCTGAGCTGCTTTTTTCTCAAGGCTAATGCTCTACCATTTAAGCCACAGCTCCACTTCTGGCTTCTGGCATTTTGGGTAATTTTATAAAGAGTAAAATCTCAGAGACTTTCCTACTTGGGCTAGTTTTGAACCATGATCCTCAGATCCTAGCCTCCAGAATAGCTAAGATTTCTGTTGCCTTTGATTCATTAGTGTATTTTCAGGTAAGGTCTGCTGCTTTTGCCCCATAGTTAGCCAGTTTCCAATAGTGATCTCCCTATCCCCATGATCAGGAGCTGGAATTATAGGAGTATAGCACACCTCCTTTTCATGTGTTTAACTCTTTGTGGACATTTGGTTCTCCTGTACATAATTTATTTAATCAGAAATTTTACATGATTTCTCATAACTTGGTGATCTATATACAGTACTTTTGGATATGTGAATCTGCTTGTTGGTGAAGTATGGGTTATAAGATCATAATTCTGGGCAGAATAGAGAATGAGCCTGGTGACACAGATTGTTTTCTTTATCAACAGCTTTCACTGCTTCCTTTCATTTTTTTCTTGTCTTTTTAATATTTTTATTCTCATGGTTTAGTATGGCTTAAATTAAAATATTTTTATTTGTTTTCAATGCTAGGAATCATTGTCAGACTTTTGCACACTCAAAGCAAGAAACCTGATGCTGAGACTCATTCATAACCAATCATATAATATTTCTACCTGTCCTCCTGTACTTTGGGTTTAGGGCAAAAAGACAATATGATTTATTAAAATTTGTTTCTCCCCAAGATAAGCTTATCATGTCCATTATTGCATTTGAATTTTTACTCAGTTTCAGATGTATTAATAGATGCTTATGACTTTTTTGTAAATTCATCGCACCAGTATTAAATTGGTTGTATCCATTCTTAGAACCTGTGAAAGAAATTGTGCATAAAACCAATAAAAAATGTAGCTCAATGGGGCTGGGAATGTGGTTTACTGGTACAGTGCTTACTTAAAATGAATGAGGCCCTGAGTCTGATTCCTCAGCACCACATAAACAATGAATAAATAAAAGTAATTAAAAATGTAGCAGTGACTTAAGATTACACGTGCACTTCAGAAATAGATAATGATTTACATACGTAAACTGGTAAGTATGCTTTGTATAATTACACTCATTATTTATTTCAGGATATACTTTAAAAAAGTATTATCATAGCTCTACGAATTTAAACTGTTCCGTTGTTGTTGTTGTTGTTGTTGTTTTCCTTTGTCTATTCTTAGGCCTGGAAGCTGTCCCAAGTTCCTTTTGCTGAAGACTAGCATTCTACCACTTAAGTCACAGTACCACTTCCAGTTTTCTTGTAATAGAGTTGGAGATCAGAGTCTCACAGACTTTATGGACTTTCCTGTCCCTGGCTGGCTTAGATCCAGCCTCCTGATCTCAGATTTTAGCCTCCCGAGTAGGTACAATTCCAGGCATCAACCACCTGTGCACATCTTAAAGATTTCTTTTAATTTCTCTTCTTAGCAGTTAAAAACAAGATGCAGAATCAGATTAGTATCATTTGAGCAATGCACAAAAAGTAGACATTTGAAATGGCTAAATCCTAATAAGAATTTCTTCTATATCCATTCATTTTTTCTTTTTTCTTTTTCTTTTTTTGTCAGTCCTGGGGCTTGAACTCTGGGCTTGGGTGCTGTCCAAGAGCTCTTCAGCTCAAGGCTAGCACTCTACCACTTTAGCCACAGTGCTAGTTCCTCCATATACTTTCTGTCCCTGACTGTCATAGAGATAGAAGATGAAGTACAGCCTTCTGAAATATCATGACATGTAGAAAAATCTGCATTATTATTCAGATGGACACACCGCACATCATTAAAGTTTGTTATTTGTTCTCAAGTGTTTGCTTGTGATTTTCCTGGAGCGACACTTTGATCACTGGAATGAGTCTGTTCCAGTGGGTTTTACAAGGTACTAGCAATTTTTTTTTAACTTGACAATGTAAAAAAAAAAGTAGAAAGAAAGAAAGTATACTGTAAAATTAAAACTTTTGTCTTTGGTCATCTTTTTATTTAAGATGTCTTTACTCCAAAAAGAAAATAATGTCAATGTATTATACTTAGGGCTAGAAATTGCTCAGAAAATAACATTAAAAATAAAATTGAGCAGAAAATAACATTAAAAAATAAATTTTAAAAAACCAACCCTTGGGACTTTAAAGTGCTAGCCAGTGAGCAAAAGTATCAGGTACTGAGTTTGAGGACAAAAATAAATGAGAAGAAAGGAAAAGAAGAAAAATTTATAGTCTCATACAGAATATTAAAATGTGAAGAATCAAAGAATCATATATTACATAATTCTATCTACAAAATTTATTTAGAATATTTCAATTAGCATCTAGTTTAACATGTTTTCTTCTACATATGTATAAATTCTAATATAAAAATATGTCAAAGTTTTTAAAAATCAGAGCATCTAAAAGTATGGATATTTTTTATTTAATTAATTAAATTTTATTGATACAGAGTGAGTACAGTTGCATAATAAGGTAGTGAGTACATTTCTTGTCTTATTTGTTGCATCCTCCCTCATTTTTTTTCTTTCCCTTCCCTAATTCAGGTAAGCATATGTACAATATCCAGTGTAGATATTTTTTAATTGATTGGGGCACTTCTGAAATATTAAGCCAAAGTGAAATAAGAGACTATGAACCAGCCATGTTTATCTCAGGGAAGCTTTTTTAGTGTCTAGTTTAAAGTGTGAAGGCAGGAATTCTGATTTCATAAGTAAGTGCTCCACCACTTGAGCTTCTCCATGTGTGTACCCAGACAAATTATCTAAATGTCAGTTACACTGTAAAAAAAAAAAAAAAGAGGGTAAATATGGAATGCCATGAAGTACAGTAAGTTTCTAGTTTGGAACTCCTCAAAAGACTGAGTGAGGACCTCTCATTCTCTCTACATGGCAACAATGAAGCATTCTAAAGTCAAAACCAGCTGAATAGTTGAAAGATGATTAAAATATTACTTGAGGAAGATTTACATAACCCAAGAGTGGTGGAAAACATTTGGTGAAAGTATGATAGGTTAAGGATTACATGAGATAATAAATGATCAATTTTATCTGTGTCAGGCTTTTATTATAAATTACTGTTTTCTTCAGTGCATAGAATCTGCTGAGTCAGAAATTCATATTTACTATGATGGTAGAACTTAAAAAAACTATGATACAACTGAAGTAGCTTTGATACAATGTTTCAAATGTTCAGAAATAATGGTGAAAGTTAAGTTTGACTATGGCTGAGATGACTCCTGATTTGTGTATAAGAAGTGATTGTGGTAACTAGTAACATAATCCTTTTGTGCAATTATAATTTCCTTCCTTCTATCATTATAAAGATTCCAATGCCTGTCCTGTTAAATAATTACCTGCTAATACTGCTTTCTCATCCTGTGCGGTGTTCTTTTCTCTCTCTGTTTGCATAAGTTCAGACAATAGTTATCGGTTTCTCATGAATTATTTAGATCAGGAGCTTTTCACCTTGGATTAATTCACTCAAGTTTTATCTTCCCTAAAGATATAAAATTTCTTGAAGATAAAAGTTGCACCATGTACTGGTAATACAGCTGCAACAGCACTTTTATAAAATTCTTGGAACCAAGCAGCTTGAGGGAGTAATTGGATAACACTAAATTCTCATGTGGAATTCTAGCAAAACTGGGATTTTTTAATCTTGATTTATTCTGTTGAACACTGATCAGTGAATCATTGTTCTTTCATAAACTAAATACTATTTAAATACTAAATACTAAATTTCCATCTAAATACTTTAGAAATTAGTATTCAGTAAAAATGACAGCCAGATTTTCACTTAATTCCTGTTTAGAATAATCTGATTTGACATTAGATCTAGAATTTTTCTCTGTAGTTATAGAAGTGTATCTCCCTTTTTAAAGACAAAATGTTTCAAAGAGAGGATCACTATGACAAATCAGCAGAAATATTTTCATATCATTTATTGGGAAAATATCCCTAAATTTTCTTTTTGCAGAATGTGATATCAGTAAAGCTCCTAGAGAGAGGGGCTCTTAAAGGTTATCTACTATCCTTCTGTTCAGTTACTGCTTCTGATGAAAATATATAAGAAACTCCCTAAAGAGGAGAAAACATTAAAATAAAATACTTAACCATTTGTCTATGTGTAGTGATCTTTTCACTTAATTTCCTCTACAGACATTGTTACAAGAATTTGGTATGCTACCACATGTCTTCAGGGTCAGCCTCTATGAAGGTTATTTCATGATTGTAAATTCCAGGATAATCTGGGCTAAACAGCAAGTCTTCATTAGAAAAAAAATAGCAGCAAGAGTAATCTGTACAGGATTTCTAAGTTTATGAGTTCTATAATAAGGCTATATCATACAACAGATTTTCAATAATAAATTAAGGTCTACTAGATTTCTTAAGCTTTCCTCTTAAAATGTAATTATTGTAGCACATTTGCTTGTACATCAAGCTGATGAGGGAATGGTGCATTGTATTATCATTTGATCACGATAACAAAATACTTGAGATGATCAGTTTATAAAGAGAAAAGTTTTACTTAGGCTCCTACATTTGGACTTTCCATTCCAAAAACAGGGTACAGAGTAGTTACAGTGCTCTGGGCTGTAATGTTGGACTGATGATAATTGCATAAAGTGTTTGATGGGGAAAACTGCTCATCTATCTGATGAGCCAAGGAAGCAAGAGATAGAGGGAGAGATTGCGAGCACCACAGAATTCTTTGAAGTCTTGCTCCCAGTATCTTAAGGATTTCTCACTATCCTCTACCTCCTAAAATTTCCAGTGTCTCCTAGGACTTCCAGCCTGTCACAGTCCTCTAATAAACTGATTTTGTTATGATATAATGACTCTAACGTGTATCACACACTCACTTTTTCCTCCTTGCATTAGTCCATGCACTTTTTGACAATAGCTATAAAATCATTGTTTTGTTTAACTCATTTGAATTACTCTCATAAAATTGGTTAGCTTAGAAATATAATTGAGTGATATGTATGTATATATATGACTTTATCAGATTGTACTTATAAAGATTTAAAATATACTGGATTTGAATAAAATATGTACTGATTAGTTTACTTAATTTGAGAATTTAAAATGAGAAGTTGCTCCTCAAGTGCTGTCTTAGAACAAAAGATCTTTTAGTATATTTCTATTGATTTTATTGATCTTTCTCTCTGGTTAACTTCAGCTACTACTTCTTTGATTCCTTGAAGGAGGGAAATATTTTAAGTTCTGAACAATTTGTACAACTTCACAGAAGACTCTCCCTAGTAGAGCAGTACAGCTAATAGGAACAGGAACCCTTCATAAAGTATGTCGCTCTCATTTAAAATGTGAAAGAAGTTCCCACATGATTACCAAGGAGATAGAGAGAGGAAAGTGAAGGAAAGGAATGTTTCATAAGCTTATGTCTAGATGATAATTTTTAAAAAGTCCATTTGGGAAAAGTCACATAAATTATCCTTTAAGCATGATGAAACAAAGTCTAAATAAACTTCCTGTGTTAAAAACCCTCCTTCAAAGTTACTAATTCATGTCTCAATTTGTTGTTTTCCCTTTCAGCTTCTCCCTCATTAATGAGAATGGATGCATTTCTGGTGTGCATGTCTCAAAATGGTATTTTTAAAAATAGCTTCCTTATGATGTTCTAGGGTCTGAATATGTGTGTATGTCTCAAATTCCCACTGGTATCTTAATTATTGTGGTGACAAAATTAGGAGGCGGGGAGTGAAGAGAATTTGGGAAGTGAAGAGATCATAGTGGCTGATCATACATTAATGGAATTAAGTTATTTACAAAAAGTTCTGTCCCCTTCCATATGGTAGGACACATTGACAATCTCCTTTCAGTGACCATGAAATAGAGCCCTTGTCAAAGCTGATCTATGCCTTCACATGTCTCCTTATTAGTTCTAGAGCTGCAGGAAATCCCTGTTGCTTTGATGTCACCCAATGTATGGCCCTTTCTTAGAGCAGCTTGAAAATCACCTAGAATCTACACGTGTAAGTACTGCAGATGATAATCTTCATAAATAACTTCTGAGTAAAATAATGAGCCTAAAATTTATTAGCATATCTACATTATCTAACTTTGTCTTGCTTTCATCAGAAAAAAAAAGACATTTAAATTCATTCCATAGCACCCAGGTTCTTTTACTTCTTTGTTGATCTCTGAAAATGGCTGATTTTCACTTTGTTGCTCCTTGTCCTTTAAACGAGAAATCCCTCTGCCTTCGTGGTCAATAATACATATGTCTTTGAACATCACTGATCTCTGCTTCTGAATGCAGAGAGAATACATGGAAACAACCAAGAGGAAGACAAAGACAAACCTACAACACTGTCATTTGTCTGTTTGACAATGACTTCTACAAGAAAATAAAAAGATGTATTAGAATATGTTTAAGCAGAATGGAATTTCAATGAGTTGTATGCCATGACTTATGCATAAAAGTAAAATCTAGAGCAAAGTATATTTTCTAAACTAAGCAAAAATCTTTTACATTACACAGTATATTTAAGTTGGAAGTAACATCAGTCATAAAAGTTATATTTAAATGCTTAGAAAGTGTAGCAAAGAAACAAATACTTGAGAACAAGAGCATATATGGCACATGACATCCTAAAATTCTAATCTAGATCAACTCTTCCAAATGTTTTTCTTTAATGTGGAAATGATAGTGATAGAGTAATAAGAGTTTACAGTGCCAGAGAAATATCATTTGACAGAACATGTTTACTTTCTAATGGAACAATACCCTAGAAATAATTTTTTTCTATTATGTTGAGTGAAGTAATCAGTCTCAGAGATACAAAGAGCAGATGTTTTTCTCTCATATCTAGATGCTGGATCTAATATACAAGACATTTATAAAAACATATATAAGCCATGTGCATATATATATACAATAAAAGTGACTAAAGTATGTTATATGTGAAGGTGGTTTACAATGGGATAGTTTTTTTGAACTTTTTTTTGACATCTTAACAAAATGAATACTAGCTGAAAGGTGTTTTGTCTGAGGAGGTTAAGACTCTCAAAAGAAAGGTTGAAGAGCAGGTAAGAGAGGAAAAAAGAAGAGAGAAATGGTGGAAGAATACAGTTCTAGTACTCAATATACTTACATGAAAATGGAATCAGGTAGTTGGAGAGGATGAGTGGGTTTGGTATAGACAGGGAGAGAATGATGGAAGGGGTAAAAATGACCAAGATGTAATCTACTAATAAATTGACATGTTCAATTAAAATTTAGTGAAATATAATAACACATAGGTCCTGCTTCATTTATATATTTTGTCTACTTAATTAATTTGTGTATTTAATATGTTAGAAGCTGCTGTGCCTTCAGGATCAAGAAGTAAACAACCTGCTAGTTCAGCAATCAGAATGCCAATCATAATAACCAAAAGTGTGCACACTGTGACTACAGAATGAACTTTATCATTTGCAAATAAGTAGTCAGTCCTAATACTTAATGCATATCCTATGAGACAAAGAGAATTGAATGGATGAATGGGGTTGCTAAGGATATGGGAGAATGATGAGAGGGGTGATAGTGACCAAGATACATTGTACTCACAAACTGACATGTTGAATTGTAACTCCTTTGTACAACTACTTAAAGATAATAATATATATGTTAAAAAAGAAGTAAGTATGTACAAAATGCAACTAACGGAGCCTGTAACAAATTCTTTAGACGAAATTGCCTTTGATATTGAAGAATGACAACTATATCTAAAATAGTTCTTCCCTTAAAGTAAAAACTGAACTATAATTACATACTTATTTTCCTACATGATTAATGATGAGCAGTGGGTCTAAATCCCAGATATGCAGGATGCATAACTATTCATGTGAGCAGTTATTACATAGCACTTTATAAACCATTAAAATGAAAAGAAATACCCAATATGGCATTCATTCACTGAGGGCATTTAAAACAAAATGAAGGAGCATTTTAATGGCAACATTAAAATACCTGTACTTTATATTCTAAACTATGTCTTATAGTCATTAGCAGTCCAAAATCTTTTAAAGTGCTACTTAGAAGTGTTCCAGAATATTGATGACAAGAGCATTATCTTTCCTCCCCTTAAACAATATAAATAGAGTATACTGGAACATAACGTAGTCTAACTGTGACACAGAACCTCATGTCATCATAATGATTAGTATAAGCAACACAATCATTGCTGTTTCTGTAGTGTTTTCATTCTTCCTGCTTCCATTTATTTCCATATAAAATCACCGTTCTGCATTATTTTCTGAAATATGTCCATAACCAAGAGTTGAAATTGTCTTCAAGATACCATATGGAGAAAATAACAATAAAAATAACAAAAAAAAATTCAGTAGCTTTTTGAAGGTTCTACTGGAAGGTTTAACTGCATCAGGAATGTTTGTATCTGCTTTAGTTTGTAGATTAAAGCATAACTTTTAACTAGACACATAAAAAAATACTGTAATTCCTAGTGGCTGTAATGTTTCTGTTGCTGTAAATCTAAAACAGAAATCAAATGTTTGTGCCTATCCTGGAACTTGAACTCTGGGCCTGGGCCTTATCTCTAAGCTTTTGTCCTCAAGCTAGCCCTCATACCTTAAGTCACAGCTCTACTTTTAGCATTTTGTGGTTAACTGGGAATAAGTATCTTAAGGACTTTCCTTTCCTGGGATGGCTTCACACTTCTTGAAATCTTGGCCTCCTGAATAGCGAAGATTATATGTATAAGCCAATAACAGCCAGATTAAAGGCATGCTTTAGCAAAACTAAAAGGCTCTCTTAAAAAATGTTATTGTAAAGGTTACATAACGATGAGTTTAGAGTTACATAAGTCAGATGAGTACATTTATTTTTGAATGGTGTCAACCCATCCCTCAGTTTTTTCCTGTTTTTCCCTCCCAATCCCCTCCTTGCCCCCAGTTGTATAGTTCATTTCCAACATAGTGTCTAGTGAGTATCACTGCTGAAAATATCTGTCATAAAAAATGTGAAACTGATTACAAATGGTTTATATTCTCAAGGAAGTTTTCTTTCAGTGTCAAAAAGGCTCAAAATGAACCCAACTCAGTGTTCATGCAATAATTCCCAGTACTATTCTTCAATTGCATTGAGTCTTCATTTGTTCTTAGCAATTTTTTTCTGTCCAGATCATCTAAACTACAGAATTATGAATATCAATTTAGTACTATAGCTGTCCTTTAAATGGTGGTCATTACAGCATAAGTGTTGAGTATGTGCTACTTTTATTCACAAAATGTATGTGCTTCAATGTATACACTTAAGTGTCATTTGAAGAAACAATACTGATGTCATTGAAAATAAACTGTTGTTCTTAATAATAATAATAATCACAATTGATTACTTAAGCTATAGTGTATGCAATCCTGCCTTAATGTAAAAAAAAAATGAAAATGTGTATGCAGGCTGTATTTTGCCTTACAATTAGCATATTAATTTAATGAAATGATTTAGAAGCATTTTAATTAAATACTTAGAAAAATAGCTATCTCCATGAATATATTAATATTGCCTTGATCAAGCAATCATATTTTTAAGACATTTCCATATGTACGTAATTTTTCTTTTTCCTTATAGCATTTCATCTAAATAGATTTACTAGGCTTCTTTTATTAATAATATCATATCCAGTTTTTTTGTTGTTGTTGTTTTGTTTTTGGCCAGTCCTGGGGCTTGGACTCTGGGCCTGAGCACTGTCCCTGGCTTCTTTTTGCTCAAGGCTAGCACTCTGCCACTTGAGCCACAGCGCCACTTCTGGCCATTTTCTGTATGTGGTGCTGGGGAATCGAACCCAGGGCCTCATGCATATGAGGCAGGCACTCTTGCCACTAGGCCATATCCCCAGCCCATATCCAGTTTTTTAAAACTATTAAAAAAAGGTAAAATAGTTCAGCAAATACTACATTTTCTATAAACACGTGGGAGGAAAAATAAAATATACATACATATATAGTTCTATATATGCATTAAATATTATATACAATACAAAATATAATATATACAACATATCTAATTGAAAACAAAATAACATCATTGTAATACACACATATAGTAAATGCTATTGTGTGTATATATATTATTGTAACACATATTGTAACTATATATATACATATATATATGCCCCAGTCCTGGGGCTTACACTCAGGGCCTGAGCACTTTCCCTGGCTTCTTTTTGCTCAAGGCTAGCACTCTACCTCTTGAGCTACAGCACCACACCATCTCCAGCTTTCCGTTTTATGTGGTGCTGAGGAATTTAACCCAGGGCTTCGTGCATACTCATCAAGCACTCTACCACTAAGCCACATTCCCAGCCCCTGTAACAAAAATATTTTAAATGCTTAGAAAGTTCTGATATTATGTCAAAGTTTTCCATTAAAATGAATCCACAGTCTGGTGCTAGAGTTTCATGCCTCTAATTCTAGCTACTCGGAGTCTGAGCTCTGAGGATCATGGTTCAATCCAGGCTGGTCAATTAACCACCAGAAAACTGAAAGTGGTGATGTTGCTCAAAGTGGTATAAAGCTAGCTTTGAGCAAAAGAGCTTAGAGATGGTGCTCAGACCCAGAATTCAAGCCCAAAGACTGCAAAATACATATATTACATACATACATACACACACACACATACACACAAACTGATCTACAGAGATCATCTCCATCTACTTGGGTATTTTCCCAAAATATTTTGCAAATACTTGTATTGTTCAACTTTGCTTATTTATGCTGCAGCTTCAGTTATAGTCAACATTTAACCATTCAGCAAAAAAAATAAATAAATAAACCAACAACAAAACTGTGATACATCATTTTCCTAACTAGAAAATTATGCAACGTAATCTTGTTGATACCTTTCTACCACAATGTAGAGTACTAACCCATATACCTTAATTTCCCCTGAATTTACTTATACCAGGCATCTGAGTTGTGAGATCATATATGTGGAAATTGGTGTTTCACCAATTTGTACCCCACTATACCCAGTTACTACTCAAAGGATTGATCTGGTGGAGAATCATGAAAGAATAAGAGAATAAGCAATTCATTCAACACCGAAAAACTTTCTTTTTCCTCACATTCAAGTTGACTAAGCTTTTTCTCTATCTCAAGTCCTAGGGATTCACTGTGATTCTTAGCATTCCTCCAGTCTTACCAGTCATTGATGTAATGGCTACCCAGGGAGTCATAACCACATGAGTTTGCAACTTACAAACACATTTCCTGAGTTCTCCTGAAACAATGAGATGGCCTTGAATCAAAGGTCCAGTGTAATCACCAAGTGTATTTCAGATTAAATAAATGTGATAAGAGCATCCATCTGGCTATTGATGAAACATTTGGGGAGATGCTGATTTCCAGTGACACATTGCAATATGTCTATTGTAACAATCCCCAATGCTTTTCTATAAATTATGTATTGGGGATTACTTGATTTAGGCAGACAGAAATATTAGTCACTTTTAAAGTGTTACACAACGGGAGTTTGTGAGATATAGGAGAATCTTATACTGTTAAGGAAGACATTAAGAAATAATGGACCATGTTTATTTGACTAAATGACAATTGAACACAAACTACTTGAAGAGGCAAAGTCAATTTCATATCTGCCAGGAACTGACTTTGAATGACAGAAAAATATATCAAAAGGGATGGGAAATGAAAGCACCAGATAAATCTTTGATTATATTTTAAAATTGCCAAATTTTGATAAATGAATGAAGTCTAGCTATTTCACCAAAGAACATCAACAGTGGAGTAAGGCATTAAAAACAGAAACAAAAAGAAATTATTAGACATTCACATATGCTGTGTTTGTCACTGTCATACCAACATGTTCAAGTTTCAAGGAAATAATCTTAATGTATTGACTTTTAATTAAAATTCGAGGCATGCTCTTATGGATGCAACTTTTTTTTCAAAGTAGGGAAAAATAAAACCAAATAAATTAATCTTCTTTACCAAAAAGCAAAGATAGTATCATCTTTTGCAGGTATTCATATTATGTAGAATTACGAAGGAGTGTTTATGCTTCAGAATTTCTCTTGGCAGCACTGACTTATAATTTCGGAGCTGTGTCTCATGCATCGGAAAGCATTTAGGAACATGCTTATCTAAACTACGACATGCTTGTAAACCAACTCTCATATTGAGACTGTTTTGTAAATATCCATTTTGATAAATATCATTTTATATTATCATCCATACATACCTTTTGAGCCTTTGTGATCCTCTCCTAAGAACCTTGTCTGTTTTCACCTTGTGAATGTGTAGAATACTGCATAATGTATCATGTCCAATTATTTTATTTGTCTTTTACTATTCAGTGTTTTTACTTGTAGATTTACAGGCACATTCTAATGGAAACAAGCGTTGTTGTTGTATCTCCTTTGTTGCCGTTTTGTTCTCTATACTTTTTGTTTTGTATGTAAGTTGATCTGCTTTGTCACACAGAAACAGTGGGATGAGGGTGAACCAATGCAGGGGTGATACTAACTGGACACTATGTTGAAAATGAACTATATAATTTGTGTGTGGGGTGGGATCCAGAGAAAAAAACAGGGGACAAGTGTGGGAAAGGAAGAATGGCAATCTTTTAAAAGAAATGTACTCACTACCTGATTTATGTTACTGTAATCCCTCTGTTCATCACCTTTACCAAATATAAATAAATAAATAAATAGCCCAGACATTCTTGAATGTGCCCTAGCAAACCAATAGTTTGACTACACATAATGATTTAAATAAACTTGCTTAAAAATGACAGAGGGTGATACGAAGGATAGGAATAAAAATATACCAGATTACCAACAACTGAATCTTTGTAAACTTTTGTGTACAACGGAATACAATGATAGTATATATTAAGAATGAGTACTTAATTAGAAGCATCATTAATTTTACAGAATCATGTTAATAAAAAGTCAAAGGTAAAAAATATATTTAAAGTGAAGCACAAAAATTGCTAATGTAGAAAGTTAAAGGAGAAAAGTAAAATATTGTATATGCTTACTAGTTACAATAGAATATTATGTGATAAACCAGATTACTAACAATTCTAATATGATCTTTAATAAATACACTTGGAATCAATATGCAGTTAGTTACATTTTAACATACTGTAATTTTGTGTTGAACAGAACTACATTCTTCACATCAAGTTGAATGTTGAGCAAGAAAATGAGATTGGACAGAATTGCACAGCAGTGGGTTCAGGTTTGTGTTAGAACCTGAATTTATCTTGGACAAGCTGGGACATAGAAAAAAAATTACTTTTTCCAAGTCACCTCAAGTGTAATATGAAAATAGTAAGAACAGTATAATTTGTTTAAAATTTAATGAACTCACAAATATGAGAACTTACCCAATGTCTAGTATTTTAAATAATATTATACTTGTTGCTAGTTTTGTTTTTGTTGTTATAATCACTAGGTTAAATAAATAAAAAAAGTGTCTATTGAGAAAAACATACAGAAATGAATTCTAGTTGGATATATTTACAAAAGAAAACCTAAATGAATTGTTTTGTTTTGTTTTGTTTGTTTTGTTTGTTTTGTTTTTGGCCAGTCCTGGTGCTTGAACTCAAGACCTGAGCACTATCCCTGGCTTCTTTTTGCTCAAGGCTAGCACTCTACCACTTGAGCCACAGAGCCACTTCCTGCTTTTTTCTATAGATGTGGTATTGATGAATCGAACCCAGGGCTTTATATATACGAGGCAAGCAAGCACTTTATTACTAGGCCATATTCCCAGCCCCTAAATGAATGTTTTATTTCTGTTAGATGGATATGTGTCTTTTAACAATGTCCTACTGAAACAAAGGGAGGGGTATTTTCTTTTGTTCTCTAATTTAGTAGTACATGTAATAATTCCAGAGTAATTGAGAATTGGATTATAAGTACACTCATCAATGCTTCAATAACTCAATGTCCCTGAAAACTGGAACACAGACAACAAAATGTCTGCCTTTATGAATGATGAACGGGAATAAAAAGGAATGATGGTCGAAATTGCAGAACAATGTAATTACTTTCAAGTTCCAAGAAGACTAGATGAACAAGTAGGCAATTATCTTAAATCACAAAAATCACAAAGGTTAATTAGCTGCTCTTCCTCCCATGATATCAGTTCTTAGAAGTACATTTGCAATAGCAATGTGTGCTTACATTTTTTTTTAACTACAGTGGTAGTATTTACAGAATCATTGATAATTGTGGAGGAAATAAGGAAAAACAATCTCAACATTGTTAGTCTATATTGTTGTACAAATTCTGCTTTTAAGTGTTCATTCTCTCCAGCCCCATTTTCAAATATCTGTCACTTGAGACAGGAAAGTATGATTGAAATCTCATATAGGTGCAAAGCTCACCCATGTCATTTACTAACGTTCTGTTCTAGGGAAAATACATAATGATTCTGGTTAGGATCAGAATACTTGGAATGAAAAATGAAGGTACTAGTCTCTATTTCATGGTATTATAAAGAGGTGAATGGGAGGGAACTGCAATTAAACTTTCAGGAAGTTTCAGGAAGTTTTGTTATATAAAATAAATGCCTATATTGATCTACTTTCTTACTCTATCTCTGAATAAAAACTCATTATATACATATACATACATACATACATATATATATATATATATATATATATATATATATATATAGTGGAGAATATAGTTTGTTGAAACAGACAGCTCCATGAACATGCTGGTGAGGAAAGCAGAGAAAATGACTTCAACTGAATTGAGTCAATGATAATGTAGAATGGGATTCAAAGGAAGAGATCGCAGTGTTCAGTAGAGTAGAAAGGGCAATGCAGAAAGAAGCCAGAATAAAGGACATTTTGAATTAAAGGAAAAGGGTCATGGAAGTAGCAAGAGCTTCAGAAAGCAGAAGGATACACTGTCTTATCTCCTTGCACATGGGCATGTTTTCCTCCAGTAACTTCTAATTTCTAAAAGGCACCTGAAACTTTTTTCTAAGTTACATGGTCACATGATTGTCTCCAGGTTCTATAGATTTCTGATGGGTAAAATACCTCATTGCATGGGTTTACCAAATTTATGAAGATTTAGAAAATAATTTAGTTACTGTTAATTCTAAAAGTAGGTCTGTGTGTATCCACGAAAGGAAAAACAATCTCCCATCTAATAAAAATCTCAGCTTTATAATACTAGTTTCTAATTGTTCTAAGAAATATGTGTTTGGCATATGGTATATGTTACTACAGTCTCTTCCTAAAGGTAAAATAACTAAAGTTCTTAAATCATAAAAATAAATCTGTTAATACATAATACATATTAATAAATATAAATATATATTAAATATTTTAAGACTATATACAATTTAAAGCTTAGCCTCTTCCACTGTGCTTAGATGGTATGGATGGCTTTGTACAGTATCAACTACATAAATTCAGCTGCCTTATTGATTTATTCAATAGGAATTCTGAAACATTTCTTTTTGCCAATGATCACATTTGCATTTGTAATTCATTCTTCCTTTTCTTTTTTTTAAGGCAACAGACCTTATTTATTTATTTATTTTTCTTTAAACTTTTATTTATTATCTTTTTTTTAAGTTTTTATTATCAAACTGATGTATAGAGAGGTTACAGTTTCATACATTTGGCATTGGATACATTTCTTGTACTGTTTGTTGCCTTGTCCCTCATACCCCCCTCCCCCCTCCCCCTTCCCCCCCTGAGGTGTTCAGTTCACTTACACCAAACAGTTTTGCAAGTATTGCTTTTGTAGTTGTTTCTCTTTGTTTACCCTGTGTCTCTCAATTTTGGTATTCCCTTTCAATTTCCTAATTCTAATACCAGTATACACGGTTTCCAATATACTCAGATAAGATTACAGAGATAGTGTATTTTGCATCACATTAAATAAGGTCTGTTGAATTAGCAAAGGTTTAGGCAAGTCACAGCAGAGGATCACAAAAGCCCAATAGCTATACCCTTATGATGACATAAGATGATGCTAAGTGAAATGAACTCCATGTTATGGAAATGATTTTTATATCACAGTTGTAACTACTATCAACGTCCCATGTGTATCTGTAGCTTCTACTATTGATGATGTTCTTGTATCACCTTCCTGTGATTGTATCTATACTATCTCTGTAATCTTATCCCTGGCTGTTGAGAATACCAAAAGGGGGACCAAAAAAAAAAAAAAAAACTATCTGTAGAAACAGGTGTGGGTGGCGAGGCTGGGTGGTTAGGAGAGCAGTTAGGAGGACAGAGGCCGCCCTCTTCCCCAGGCAGGGTCCTGCTGTCCAGGATGACCACCTCTGTGCTGTGCCAGGTAGCAGGCTGGAACAGACTCAGCAGGCCACCACGATGGGGGTGGAGGGTTAAATAACCATTGTTACAGAAATAACATTCTTATAGCAAGTGCCTGAGCTCCACCCATGGTCCCAATACCTCATGGAAAACAAACAAAAAGTGCTATGGACATAATGTGCGCGAAGCTCCCCACTGATTAAGTCGTGACAGCCAGCTCCAGTGGGCAGGGGAAGGGCCCTGGAGGAAAGCTAACAATCCTAAAAAGCCAACACAGCTCTTGGTCCTGAAACTGAAGTCACGGGTTAGCCACCCCAGGCCCAGACCCGTGGGCTGACTTTGGAAAGGAGAGCAGCTGTAGTGATCGGGGAGATTTGGTCAGTGGAGGAAGAGATCCCTGTCTAGATTGGCCTGGTGCCCAGAAATGCATGGAGCTGAGCTAAGGTTCCGGGGCTACCTGCACAATGGGTTCCCATCACACAACTAGGACCCTACCCTATCCTCCTGTTTAAGAGGTAGCTGAACTGAGACATAGGCCACAGGAGGCCTTTCTGTGTCCTTCCAGGGGGCACCTCTGTAGCCGAGCAAACCCTGTAAGGCTGGCAGCTTGTGCTCCTCATCCTGGCACAGGCTGGGAGAGCAAGAAGGTCCTCCTGGAGCAGAAAAGGTAGGGACTATGTAGATTAAAGGGACTTTGAAGAAGGGAGCGATACTATTCCACAGCAAGGCAGACCTCAGCCAGGACGGCAAAATCTCAACACTCATACTGTTGCTGGAACATCCTGAATGAATTAGGGATATGCAGGAGCAACAGGCAAGCTTGAAATGGACCAGTGGGACATGCCATTGGGCAAAGGAGGTGATTAATTTGCCACATCTGGTCTAAATCACAATGTGATTCTGGAGAATATAACATTCTTCCTGAACCCATTCATCTGGGGAATTTAAGGGTTAGTTGTGAGAAATGAAACGACCTGCAGGGCAGTGATCTGGTTCAAATATACCAAGGCAAAACCCACTTGGCCCAATCTTGATTTGTGGCTCCTTTAGCTCATTAAAGCTAAGACCCAGCAAAGGATGGGTACCGTACCTCTAGGCCTGCTTCCAAAAGTCCTTTCTGAAGCCCCAGAAAATTCTCAGTGCAAAGATTGGCTAATGCCCTAGCAGGTGTGTAAGAAGAAGTTTGAGCAGACAGAGTTGCCACACACTGAACACAGCAATGGGTACAGGGAGAAGGGAAGGAAGATGGACATGAAAGTGCCTGTAGCCATTCTCTGGATTTCTGGGGCCCAATCTATCACTCAAATTCATTCCTTAGCTGTTGGGCAATAGCTGGGAGCTCCCACACAGAAAGAAGCCAATCTCATGGAGGGCTCTTATTTCTCGGGCAACAAGCTGCTAGCAGGTGGCACCAGGACAAACTCAAATGCTGCCTGTTTGGGTGGGGTTGAGAGTGGGCAAGAAGCAGAAACAGATTCATGAAGCCAAAGGGGCAAGAGGACCTGGAGTCCAGCCACCGCTTCATGGAGAAGGTGATGGCAACACCACGGTGGTGGCCTCTCAGGGTTGAAATCCACAGGCTATTGATGGCAAAGACTTCAGAGCCCTTTCCTTTTACTTCATCTAATCTCCTCACACAGAAAACCTCGACACCAACACAACAGAGAAGCCAGGAGGGGTGGAGCACTGGAGGCCAGGCACTTCTGGAGCACTGCTGCAGCTCCCCGCCTTTCCTTCCTCAGAAGAGCAATACATAACATGTAGTTCATTTCACTTAGTGTCAGCTTTTGTGTTCATAAGGGCATAGCTATTGGGCTCTTGTGATCCTCTGCTGTGACTAGCCTAAAGCTGTGCTAATTATTCCCTAGGAGGGAGACCATAGAGTCCATGTTTCTTTGGGTCTGGCTCACTTCACTTAGTATAATTTTTTCCAAGTCCTTCCATTTCCTTATGAATGGGGCAATGTCATTCTTTCTGATAGAGGCATAAAATTCCAATGTGTATATGTACCACATTTTCCTGATCTACTAAGGGGCATCTGGATTGGTTCCATATTTTAGCTATGGCAAATTGTGCTTTGATGAAAATTGTTGTGCTGGTGGCTTTAGTGTGATTTTGTTTGTGGTCTTTTGGGTAGGTGCCCAAAAGTGGGGTTGCTGAGTCATAGGGGAGCTCTATATTTAGCCTTCTGAGGAATCTCCATAACAGTTTCCAGAGTGGCTGAACCACCAACAATGAAGTAGGGTTCCCTTTGGCCACATCCCCTCCAACATTTATTATTGTTAGTTTCTTGATTTAGGACATTCTTACTGGGGTAAGATGGAATCTCAATGTTGTTTTGATTTGCATTTCTTTTATTGCCAGTGATGTAGAGCACTTTTTCTTATGTCTCTTGGCCATTCTCGTTTCCTCATCAGAGAAGTCTCTTTTTAAGTCTTTAGCCCACTTGTTGAGGGGGCTATTGGTTCTTTGCGGTTTTGTTATGAAAACATAAGATGACACTAAGTGAAATGAACTCCATGTAATGGAAACGTCTTTTATATCACTGTTCTAATTATTTTCAACATGCCATGTGAAACCGTAGCTTCTATTGTTGATGATCCTCTTGTATCCCCTTCCTGTGGTTGTACCTGCACTATCACTGTATCTTATCTGAGTACATTGGAAACTGTGTATACTGGTATTAGAACTAGGAAAGTAAAAGGCTCTCCAGCTTGCTGCTGGCCAGGATGGCCTTGCTGTGCTGGCCGCGCAGGTGTTCCTTCTCCTGCACCAGCTGGCTCTGCTTCTTTTGCAGGAGCTTCATCTGCTTCTGTGAGTTCCGGTGATCGTCCAGCAGTTCAGCATACTTCTTGCACAGTGCGGCTAGCTTCTCCTCGGGGGTACTCAGTGTGTTCAGTGTCTGCATCAGCAAGGTGATCTTCTTCCCCAGATTCCTGGCTTTCTTCTTCTCCTGTGGCCTTCGGTGGTCCCCATCTACCACCTCATCACTTGCTCGGATCTCTTCTGTGCCTGGCTCTCCCTTGGAGGTCTCCTTCTCACTGTTGACTTTTGGGGTCCTTGGCTCAGGCTCCCTATTCCTTGCACCATAAGTCCGGGCCTTCGCTGCTTCTTTGGGTTCAGTGAGCTCACCCTGTGTACCATCCTCAGCTGGGGCCCCCTGATTATTGTTCACACAATATGTACTTCATATGTCTTCCAAGTGATGGCTCAGCTCCTCAGAGACATCACAGAGAGCGCGAGGCTGAGCTGCTTTGGCTTGAGCTCCCTTGGTCTTCCCAGGAACCTGGCCGGTGGAACGTTCTGCTGTTGTTGCAGGAGCCAGCATGCTGGGCCTCCCTTGGGTTCCCTTTGGTCCGGTTTCCAGTTGACCCGGGTTGCTTTTGGGGTGGGACTGTTTGGCAGGCCCATTCTTTGTGTTTTGTTTCTTCATTGTGATATGCAACGCTGGGTGAGGAGCAGCGGATCCTTTAGAAGAAATCGCCAGACTTCCAAATTCTCAGCAGCCGGGATCGGAAATCCCAAACCAGACGCACAAAGCTTCTTCAAGCAAATTGGCCAGAAGGCGGGAAGGAGCCAGGTACTCTGTGTCTCTGAGTCAGGAGACTTGGGCCCCTGGGCTGGCCCGGCCTGTGGGGCCTGCGGGGCCTGTGGGGTTCCAATCCTCAACGCCTATATCCAAGGGCGTCCCCCCATTCTCGTAATTCATTATTTCTTTCTATGCTTCTCTCTCTTTCTCCCTTTTGATTTTTCTTGACATTCTTTTCCATTTTCAAATTTAAAGCATATTTTCACTGTTAACATTGGGGTAACATCTGTTTGCTAAACAAAAGTTAGAAGGATAGGGCTAGTAAAAATTAATTAAACAATAAACCAACCATATTTCAATGTAAAAATATCAGCAGTTTCTCAATGTAAAAATATCAGCAGTTTCAACTCTGCGTATGAAACTGTAGCATAACATACATATTTTAGAAAGCTCTTGGAGAAATAAGAGAAAAGAAAAAATATCAAAATCCTAATGAAGTAGGAAATAATAGAAGTAGAATTATGGTTTTGGAAAATATTATAGAATAAAGAATGAGCTTCAAAAAGATTAGAAGTTTAGAACAGTGAGAGAAGTGTAACTATTAAACACAGAATCTTCTACTTTCTGTCAATTTCATTTCATCCTTGTTTTCTTCTGTGCTATCATGGGATTGAATTCAGGATCTGGGCAGTGACATTGAGCTTTTATTTATTTTTTCTTAAGGTAAATATTCTATCACTTGAACCACAACTCTGCTTTCAGCTTTTTGGTGGTTAATTGGAGATAAGAGTCTTAAGGCCAGATCTGGCTTCAAACCTCCACCCTCAAAGTTCAGCCTCCTGAGTAGCTAATATTACAGGTGTGAGATACCAGTAGCATCCAGCCTCATCCTCACTTATAAGCCCCTTGATGAGACTTGAGACACAGCTTCTTTCTAACATTTTGGTAATTAATTGGAGATGAGTCTCAAGGATTTTCCTGCCTGTCCGGCTTCAAACTGCTATCCTCAGATCTCAGCTTCCTGAATGGCTAGGATTCTAGCTGTGAGCCATTATTATTATTTAGTTCATGTCTCAACAGTGACTTAATCCTTATGTTCATACTTTGGATTTTTGAGTAGAAAAGTTGAAGATCTAATTCTAAGATCATTATTTTAGTTCATGCTCTGTGTGTCTTTGTTGACCCTAATGATGAAGCAAGTTCTCTGGAATGGTTTATAGCCTTGTCTTTCACCTTTGATTTCAAGAGAGAAGGCAAAAATGTTGGTATGGCAACTGAGATCATGAAGAAAAATGATCTTCAGAATCATAGATGGCAGCAGAATGTGGGAATGAAGGAGTGAAAAAATAGGGAAATTGTAGTGGAGGATTTTATTTTCACATAAGTGATGAAGGCAAATCAAAGGAAATAATTTGATCAAAGAGCACTCATAAAATACAAAGCAAGTTAAGAAATGTCTGAGAACCCTGACATTTTTCAGAAAAAATAAGTGCACTAAACTTAAGAAAAAGAGAAAGCTAGGGTTGGATTAAGAGACATGCTAGAAAATTTCCTATTTTTTTCAAAACACATATAACTACACAAATAGATGTTGAAACATTTGAATAATTTCAGTTTTGCATTAGCCTTCTAATTTTATGTTTTAACTGTAAAATAGGGACTTTCTTTTAACACATAGCTCAGAAGCAGTGATTGAGTATAATTATTTTGGTCACGTATGAATTATTTGATAATGAACATTTGTCATTCATATTTAGAGTTATAGACTTGGAACAAGTCTGTCTTACAATTTCACTACAAACTTATATATGCATGTATATTAGTGTATATACATGTATGCCATAAATTCTATTTTCTTCAAATGTTATATAGTGTTTTATAGCCATCAAAAAATTTACATACCAAAAAAAAATAACAATTTCTTTTTAGCTACTGCTCTTGGATACATATTATTATATCAATTGACAAGTCAAAGAACCCTGTATCCTTTGAGAGGCTACTTTATATTTTATAGCATTGTTTACTAAAAACTTAATGTCTCTTCTAGTTGCAACACAGATGTCTTTTGAAAGACCAGCTGTTTTTAAATTTTATGTACTGGTTTGATAACTGGCACAGGAATTACAGACAGAATGACTCAGAAAAAAAATGACCCTTTATGTCTCAAACTGGATGAAAGTTACATTTCAGCTTTCTTGGTATGATACATGAGTACTTTTTTATTATTATTATCAAACTGAATTACATGGAGGTTACAGTTTCATACCTTAGGAATTGGATACATTTCTTGTACTGTTTGTTACCTCGTCCTGCGTTCTCCCTCCCTCCTCCCCTTTTCTCTCCTCCCCCCATGAGTTGTTCAGTTCATTTACACCAAACAGTTTTGCAAGTATTGCTTTTGTAGTTGTTTGTCTTTTTTTACCCTGTGTCTCTCGAATTTGGTATTCCCTTTCAATTTCCTAGTTCTAATAGCAGTATACATGGTTTCCAATATACTCAGATAAGATACAGTGTGTGTAGGTACAACCACAGGAGGGTGATACAAGAAGATCATCAATAATTGAAGCTACAGTTACACATGGAACGTTGAAAGTAGTTACAACTGTGATATAACAGTCGTTTCCATAACATGGAGTTCATTTCACTTAGCATCATCTTATGTGTTTATAAGGGTATGTATAGCTATTGGGCTCTTGTGATCCTCTGCTGTGACTAGCCTAAACCTGTCCATGTTTCTTTGGGTCTTGCTTACTTCACTCAGTATAATTTTTTCCAAGTCCTTCCATTTCCTTACAAATGGGGCAATGTCATTCTTTCTGACAGAGGCATAAAATTCCATTGTGTATATGTACCACATTTTCCTGATCCATTCGTCTACTAAGGGGCATCTGGGTTGGTTCCAGGTTCTAGATACTACAAATTGTGCTGCGATGAACATTGTTGTTCTGCACATGAGTACTTTAATGAAATCCTATCTATTTGATGCTCATTTTGTTAGTGAATTTTGATCATGGAATATTTCAAAGTATAAATTAATGGAGAAAAATATATCCAGGTTATTACTGCTTAAATTAATTTATATTTTACTAGGTAATATTTGGCAGCTATATTTCATATATTGACACTACATACTTACATGCATCAACTATTATGAATATTTTCTTCCTTTTTTTCTCTTACTCAATAAATTATTCCCAGTTTCTCCCTTGTAGGATAATTCACTATTTTCCTACTTTTTAACTATGCATATATTTGTTTTATCATTTTTTCATAAAAGTGTCATTCTAGGAGTCTTATGGTATATTTTATCTAATGCAACAGACATTTGAACAAAACATTGAATAGATTTTCAAACAT